>NC_064628.1:576097249-576718916 GCF_023864275.1 Schistocerca cancellata
TGACAGAATGGGTGAGTCCATCCTGGCATTGTTCGGTAATAAACCACTGACCGTTACAAATTACGGTTCTCCAACAATGGTTATGGTCTCCGAGAGGATAGAATTGGCGTTAGACCTAAAACTATGCTCCCCTTGCATTATAGTAAGTCAAGAACTCCAGGATTCTCTAGTATCAGACCATTACCCTATACTTATGAAGATCGGGTGTGAATATAGTCACTATCAGTACACAAACTCCACTGCTATATGGAATGTTGGAAAAGCAAACTGGGAAAGTTATCAAGAAAATATAATCCAAGAAAGTAAAGACATTCCCAATATTACCAAGGGAATTGATGGATATGTAAAGTTTGTCACACTAATCGAAAGAGCAGTTAATTAAAATCATTCCTCTCCTAAGAAGCTGCAACAAACACAAAGACAAAGACAAAGACAAGTTGGCTGGTGGAACATAAACCGTTTCAGGGCCACAGCAAGAAGATTAGCAGTATAGTAAGTTAACAAAATTAGAAATTTTTTACATTAGAAGGAAAAAAAAAAAAAAAAAAAGAAATTGGAGGTGCGCAAGAGAGAAAATTGGTTCCAATACTGTGAGTCATTATGAAAAGAAACCAGTATGATAGGGGTATGGCAAAAGATCAGATGTTTTACAAATGGGAAGTCAAACACAAAATTAATCAAGAAACAAATGCTTTCTTGGACAGAACCCACACTGAAGATATTTACTTTCATAAGGATGAAAGTCTAGCATTTGTAGACTTACAGAAAGCTTTTGACAATGTGGACTGGAATTCTCTCTTTCAAATTCTGAAGGTGGCAGAGGTAAAATACAGGGAGCGAAAGGCTATTTACAATTTGTACAGAAACCAGATGGCAGTTATAAGAGTCGAGGGAATGAAAGGGAAGCAGTGGTTGGGAAGGGAGAGAGACAGGGTTGTAGCCTCTCCCCGATGTTATTCAATCTGTATATTGAGCAAGCAGTAAAGGAAACAAAAGAAAAATTTGGAGTAGGAATTAAAATCCATGGAGAAGAAATAAAAACTTTGAGGTTCGCTGATGACATTGTAATTCTGCCAGAGACAGCAAAGGACTTGGAAGAGCAGTTGAACGGAATGGACAGTGTCTTGAAAGGAGGATATAAGAATAACGTCAACAAAAGCAAAACGAGGATAATGGAATGTAATGGAATTAAGCTGGGTGATGCTGAGGAAATTAGATTAGGAAATAAAACACTTAAAGTAGTAAAGGAGTTTTGCTATTTGGGGAGAAAAATAACTGATGGTGGTCGAAATAGAGAGGGTATAAAATGTAGACTGGCAATGGCAAGGAAAGCATTTCTGAAGAAGAGAAATTTGTTAACATCGAGTATAGATTTAAGTGTCAGGAAGTCGTTTCTGAAAGTACTTGTATGGCGTGTAGCCATGTATGGAAGTGAAACATGGACGATAAATAGTTTAAACAAGAAGAGAATAGAAGCTTTTGAAATGCTGAAGATTAGATGGTACATCAAATAACTAATGAGGAGGTATTGAATAGAATTGGGGAGAAGAGGAGTTTGTGGCACAACTTGACTAGAAGAAGAGATCGGTTGGTAGGACATGTTCTGAGGCATCAAGGGCACCAATTTAGTATTGGAGGGCAGTGTGGAGGGTAAAAATCATAGAGGGAGACCAAGAGATGAATACACTAAGCAGATTCAGAAGGATGTAGGCTGCAGTAGGTACTGGGAGATGAAGAAGCTTGTACAGGATAGAGTAGCATGGAGAGCTGCATCAAACCAGTCTTAGGACTGAAGACCAAACAACAACAACGACAACAACGATGAAACAGAGCATGAATTGTGTACCTCTTTTACAGAAAAAGAACTGATTAATGCTTTACAAAATTCATCATATACAGCACCAGATATCAGCGGAATACATCATAGCATGATCTGAAACTTGCCATCTGAGGCACTTTCTATGCTATGCAGGTTGTACAATGAAATACGGATATGTGGTCCAGGAATGGATGACAGATTTTAATTCCTGTTCTTAAACCAAACAAAGATACTCTAAACCTGTCATCTTACATGCTGATAGAACTATCTTCAAGTTTATTACAGACACTTGAAAGAATGGCTGAAAACAGATTAGAATGGTGGATGGACAGTTATATTGTTCTCCCCAACACCCAGTTTGGATTTTGGAAGTTCTCCTTGTTGGGGCAGGGGAATCACACTGTCAGAAGGGAAAAACTTGTGAACAAATTCATTTTAAAGTAAATCTCACAGACAGGACACTCTCTAATCAAAGGCACAATGAAGTATTGGCCAGACACCAAAAAATTTAATTATTTCTCTGGAAATAGAAGAAAACCACTGAATATGAAATCTCTTGAATGGTGGACCTTGTATGAAAATAAAATACGGAAGTGCAATGGCTTACCAGGATCCATTGTCCAATTCATCTACCGAGAAGAAAATGTACTAATCTTTGATAACATGATTCTCCAAATATGAAGACTGAAATCAGCATTTTCCTCAATAGTATTTTCCTTAATTCGTCAAAGATTTACATGGATGGATCTCAGAATATTGACAATGACAAAGCAAGATGTGCAATAGACAACACTGCAGAAAATTATCAAGCCCCATATTCACTACCTGAGAAGCCATAGCAGTTAGACAAGCATTAAAATACAGCAGAACTTGGAGATGAAACAATATGGTGATAATAAAAGATTCCCTTAATGTACTAAAGAGTCTTAAGAAACCAAAATAGAAGTAATGTGTGTCACCTACAATTACAGACATTATTAAAGAAGTTGTTACAAATGAGCAAGCAGGAATAGTAACAAATTTCTTATGGATTCCTGGGAACAGTGCCATTTTCTATAATGAAATAGTAGACAGCTTAGCAAAGCAAGCAATGAATTTAGATGACATCCTGAATGAGAGACATCCTCATCATGAAATGTTGAGCTTAACCAATGAAAAGGTGAGAAATGACTGGCAGACACAACAGGATTTGACCAAGATACTGGAAAGAGTACAATGTGCCCAGCCACAGCCTAAAATAGTGTTATCACCTTTTTTACTCATTGAAATAGGAGCAGATGATTCACAACAATGATTACACACTTGTGCTTAAATCATGGCGAAATTCCCAATGCACCTGTTCTGAATAAAATAGAAGGAATCTCCTTTGTGGGATTTATGCAATGAAGAAGGAGATGGGAATCATCTACTGTTCTTGTGTACCAGATACAAGACACAACAAAAATACTTTATCAGTGCATTGGTCAAAGCAAAAATTCCTCTTCCAGCATCGGCTACAATGATGTCAACCCAAAACGTAATGTTCAATCACTTGAATATGTGAGACCTAATTATCTAGAGTTCTAGACATATTGTGTACATGATGTGTGTACTTTTGTCAGTTTATGTTTCCTTCTTGCATTAATAATCTAATTAATCTGTGCCTATCTGCAACTCTGCATTTCCACTGCATGGTGAGTAGCAACTACCCTTTTCTTAATAGTGTTACATTCCATCTTGGATTTTCCTTTCTTTACTTACTGTGATATAATCACTTTATGAGTAGGTTATAGTGGTGATATATACAAAGTAACATTGTAAGAGTAGTACTGGACAGGGAAATATTGCTTCATGTAAGCAAAGTAATTCTTTTCTCAAAAAAATATTTAGCTTTGAGTGATCTGTTAGCTGGAGATCATCAAAATGTCAATTTTTTGGATTCTCAGAGTTTTTGTGGCAAAGTTTGATCCAGTTATGAAAGAGCTTTTAAGGAAAGTTAAGACATCACAACATGGAGGAAAACACAAGGTTTACTGTCTACCTCACAATGTTCAGAACAAATTTATTGAAATAACTCGAGAATTTGTTTGCATCTCCCGATGAAGTCAAAACAGAGCAAAATGTTTTTATAATGTACTATGTTGTCCTCAATGAAGACAATCAATATAGGATTAGCTAGTATTTTCTTGACTTTGTTGATTGTAACCAGAAGACTGGCCAATCAATTGTTAAAATGATTTATGATGAGCTGAAACATTATGGCTTACAGATTTCAGACTTGTGGGTAGTGTTATGACAATGGAAGTGGCATCTAACAGGGAGCTCAAAATCATATATTAAAGAAAATCAGTTGGGAATTTTATGTCCTTGCAGTGTTCTTTCATTAAATCTTCCAGGTGTCCATGCTGTGGAGAGTTGCCCAAATGTACTCACTTTTTACAAAATTGTTTTGAAAACATATTACTTTTTTCATTCTAGTCCCAAAAGAGAAAGTTTTAAAAGAAAATATTGAATTGTACCTTCACAGGCTATCAGAAACAAAATGGTCTGCACAGATAAACTCTGAACATCCATTTGCTAAACATTTGCCAGTATTACAAAGGCCAGCTGAACTTGCTTCTAATTTTGACTGTGGAGGCACATACAGAACAACAGGGAACACAGAAGTAGCTTATTTGAAACCATTTCAATATATCTTGATGTCTTCAATGTTGTACAAAGCATTAGTTGCAATAAACATACTTAACATGCTGCTTCAAACAAGGGAAGCCACAACAGATGATGAAAGTGCCAATATTAAGAGTCTAGTAGAAGAATTAAATACATTGAGAATTATTTGGGTTACTATTATGTGAAAGTTGCAAGGCAGCAGAAAATGTTGGAGTATCACCTGACTTGAATGTAACTGATTTGCGACACACAGAAATGAAAAGGCAAAAGAAAATGCTTTGTAGATGAACACCAGAGGAAGATTTAAACCTGAGCCCAGATGAAAGTTTTAAACTACCGTACATGTTTTCAATGTAATTCATTTTATTACAATGTTGTCCTCTATAATTATAGCACACTGCCCTCTTTATTTCTTCATTTAGTCAATTTTTCAATACCACTGAGTCTTCAAACTTCAACATGCACATAAAACAATGTAGCTGTACAGTTTGTTATTATTAATATTATTAATATTGTCATTGTTTTATCGTGTGTGTGTGTGTGTGTGTGTGTGTGTGTGTGTGTGTGTGTGTGTGTGTGTGTGTGTACTGTAGGATTTGTCTGAAAATTAGCAAAGTTCTCAATCTTGATGATGCAACATCTTCAGTTTTGGTAGTTGTTACTTTTACTCAAAAATTATTTACATTCTGGCAGGACTTTCCTTACAATATTTATTTCACTATCACCCTTTTTCATTTCTCTTTCCTTCTACATTTTTATGATACAATATAAAACTTTTTCTGAATTCTTTTGCCCTTCTCAATTCTATTTTGTTTCTGACATGAAGCACATGTAGTTGCCTCCTGTCCATCACATCAACAATGCTTCCTATTTTCCTAGTGTCCTGTATTCAGAGTAGCAAATTGTTGTATGTTCTTTTTGTCTTTCTTTCCTTTTTTTCAAAGGCTTACTCCATTTTTGAATCAGGCTTTTATTGCCCCTATCGGCTTTTTGGCTCTACTGCAGCTTCACCAGAGTCCTGTTAATTGCCACTTTTTAACATGTGATTCTTGACTTTCTCCCGGCGTATTTGATAATCAAAATATCCACGGGTGTGCTGCCGGTCTATAGTGTCCAACGGGCACAATATTTCGGCGATCATACATGTCGCCATCATCAGGTGAACTGACAGACTGAGCTCCTGTGAACGTGCCGGCACGGAGATCCGTACGCTATGGCTGCTCAGAGGGAACTGGGTTCGGTCGCGGCGGCGGCCGATTTAAATACCCTCCGCCCGCGGCGCGCTCCCTCCGCCGTCCGTGCCCCACGCCACAGTCGCACGGTGGAACAGATTGCGACAGCGTCTGAGATGATGTCGGTGTGATAGCTCTGTCCGCCGTGGTCGTCACAACTATACGTTTGCTCGATTTACTCTTGATGAACCCAATGGCTGGTTCCCAAGCCTTGCTAAGATTATAGCCACAGTCACGGTTTATGAGGTCGTCATTGGTGCGAATTTCGATGGCCTCTCTAACAACGCTGTCCCAGTATCTCGACGTCTGTACCAGAATCCTCGTGCGGTCATACTCCATGGCGTGATTTTCCGACAAACAATGTTCAGCGACCGCCGACTTGCTCGGATACATCAGTCGAGTATGCCTCTGGTGTTCACGGCATCAATCCTCGACGGTACGCATCATCTGACCAATATACGACTTGCCACATTGACACGGAATCTGGTACACGCCGGCCTTCCTCAAACCGAGGTCATCTTTGGCGCTCCCCACCAGTGCACGAGTTTTATTTGGAGGACAAAACACAGTTCCGACCTGGTGTTTCTTCAGAATGCGGGCGATTTTCCCCGAGAGTGCGCCTGTGTATGGAATAAATGCAGTGCCTACCTCCTCCCTCGTGACTTCATCCATCTCAACAGGTTGTGCTGCAGTGGTTGGGCGGAGAGCACGTTGAATTTGCCACTCTGAGTACCCATTTTTTCGAAATACAGTTCTCAGGTGTTCCAATTCCTGGTGTAGACTCTCTGCGTCAGAGATAGTGCGCGCCCTATGTACTAGAGTTTTAAGTACCCCTTTCCTCTGTGAAGGGTGGTGGCAGCTGTCTGCGTGCAAATACGGATCAGTGTGCGTTGTCTTCCGATACACCCCATGACCTAGGGTGCCGTCAGCCCTTCACTTGACCAAGACGTCAAGGAAAGGTAATTTACCCTCCGTTTCAGTCTCCATAGTGAATTTGATGTTGGGGTGTATGGAGTTTAGATGTGTAAGGAAGTCAAGGAGTTTATCCATACCATGTGGCCAGATGACGAACGTGTCGTCCACGTAACGGAAAAAGCAAGTAGGTTTCCATACGGATGACGTTTGTTCATAGTATTCTCCATTAAAAAGAAAATACGTGGAAGTCAAGACATGCCTAAAAAGCATTCTGGCGGAAGTCGAGCTGCAACCTGTTCAACAGCACTAACAATTTCTGCGACCGGAGTGAACTTGGGGGTGGGAGCAAAGTTGAGACCTTTCTGCAAAACCGAGACCGCATCATCACTCAACACCATGCCACTCAAATTGATGACAATCTTGCACGGAACCTGCAGAGATGATTTGTCAAGGAGACGTGAGAACTTAGCTGTTTGACGTCCCGTAGCCTTCTTATGGGTGGAATCAGCTGACACCCAGGTGACACCATCAATCGAATCCGAGGAAAAAGAAGTGAACTTACTAGCCACGTCCGTAATTCCGTGGATTTTGTTAAATGCCTTGATAGCTTCAGGTTGGATGAGTCAGATATCATGGTGAGTTTTGACGTCGTTTCCTTGTTTACGAGGGTACCCCTTCGAGAGTCACTAGAATTGATTCGTCAGAAGTTTGACGAGAAGACCACTGAACTTTTTAGGCATGTCTTGACTTCCACGTATTTTCTTTTTAATGGAGAATACTATGAACAAACGGAGGGAGTCGCCATGGGTAGCCCACTCTCACCAGTGGTAGCGAATTTGTACATGGAGAACTTCGAGGAGGAAGCCCTGTCGTCATCTGTATGGAAACCTACTTGCTTTTTCCGTTACGTGGACGACAAGTTCGTCATCTGGCCACATGGTATGGATAAACTCCTTGACTTCCTTACACATCTAAACTCCATACACCCCAACATCAAATTCACTATGGAGACTAAAACGGAGGGTAAATTACCTTTCCTTGACGTCTTGGTCAAGTGAAGGGCTGATGGCACCCTAGGTCATGGGGTGTATCGGAAGACAACGCACACTGATCTGTATTTGCACGCAGACAGCTGCCACCACCCTTCACAGAGGAAAGGGGTACTTAAAACTCTAGTACATAGGGCGCGCACTATCTCTGACGCAGAGAGTCTACACCAGGAATTGGAACACCTGAGAACTGTATTTCGAAAAAATGGGTACTCAGAGTGGCAAATTCAACGTGCTCTCCGCCCAACCACTGCAGCACAACCTGTTGAGATGGATGAAGTCACGAGGGAGGAGGTAGGCACTGCATTTATTCCATACACAGGCGCACTCTCGGGGAAAATCGCCCGCATTCTGAAGAAACACCAGGTCGGAACTGTGTTTTGTCCTCCAAATAAAACTCGTGCACTGGTGGGGAGCGCCAAAGATGACCTCGGTTTGAGGAAGGCCGGCGTGTACCAGATTCCGTGTCAATGTGGCAAGTCGTATATTGGTCAGATGATGCGTACCGTCGAGGATTGATGCCGTGAACACCAGAGGCATACTCGACTGATGTATCCGAGCAAGTCGGCGGTCGCTGAACATTGTTTGTCGGAAAATCACGCCATGGAGTATGACCGCACGAGGATTCTGGTACAGACGTCGAGATACTGGGACAGCGTTGTTAGAGAGGCCATCGAAATTCGCACCAATGACGACCTCATAAACCGTGACTGTGGCTATAATCTTAGCAAGGCTTGGGAACCAGCCATTGGGTTCATCAAGAGTAAATCGAGCAAACGTATAGTTGTGACGACCACGGCGGACAGAGCTATCACACCGACATCATCTCAGACGCTGTCGCAATCTGTTCCACCGTGCGACTGTGGCGTGGGGCACGGACGGCGGAGGGAGCGCGCCGCGGGCGGAGGGTATTTAAATCGGCCGCCGCCGCGACCGAACCCAGTTCCCTCTGAGCAGCCATAGCGTACGGATCTCCGTGCCGGCACGTTCACAGGAGCTCAGTCCGTCACTTCACCTGATGATGGCGACATGTATGATCGCCGAAATATTGTGCCCATTGGTCACTATAGACCGGCAGCACACCCGTGGATATTTTGACTTTTTAACATGTTATTGTAAAAGAAGGAAATAACTAGCTTCTACAGTAACAGAAATTGAACACTTCTTGAGTGCTGATATTAAACATATAAAATCCATTTTCCTCAAGCTCCCTTTTCCTCTGGCTAAGTTAAAATGCATCACTGAGAAATCATCAAAGCATTTAATAGATCATAAAGATTATGAAAAAATATTAAATGATGTGTTCAGGTACCAGTTGGCTAAAAAACATCTTGTTCAAATATAGCAAGGAAAGTTGTGGCAGAATTTAAATAATTTAGGAGTAAAGGAGAACTACCAGGGTGTCTACGTGGACAAGGAAAAAAAATTCCCGGATTTTTCCCGGATTTCCCGGTTAAAAACACACTTTCTCCCGGATGACAGTATATTTTCCCCTATCACTCCTTTGAATGGTTATGGTTTTGTACACGGGCGTACAATTTCCCGGCACTTTAGAAAACGAAACTCAGAGAAGAAGACACGTTTTGGAAATATCTTTGATGTGCAGCAACATGTACGCTGCGTATTTTCGTATTACGAAAACATACATTAGAAAATCCACCAAACGCCGCATGTTACTTTCCGAACCATTGAAACCGAGATTTCGAAGCGCTTTTGTACGCCGTTCGTAACTCATGTCACGTGATCTCGCCAGCCGATGACAGAGGATATTCAGAGCATAGGACACGTGATGTAGTCAGCCAATAGCAACATCAGTGTTAAGTAGCGCGCCAAACAGGGAAAGTTAATAGTTTAAATTAATATACATAGTGTTGTTACAAGAAAAGCAAAGCTTTCACATAAAATATTGGTCTCAAGCCGCAAGAGAAGCTAAGCTTTCGCATATACTGTTGATCTTTTTTGCGCGTGTTACACTTTAAGAGATATCATACAAATGTGCCAGTAACATTTTTAATAATGACATAAATGTCTGATCTTCAGGGTTCGAGGGTTCGAAATGCTTCTAATTGGCTCGTCATCAGACGCCTGATTTTTAAATGAGAGTCAAACGCTTTGTGATTTAATAAATTCACGGTCCATTCTTGTACATAGTTCAACTTACGTAAAAGGATATTTACTTTGAAAGTAACGCTTTTCAAACCACCAATCGTATTATTTTCCCGTGAGCTGTTATAAATAGGTTCGTTTCAGCAGTTGCCAGAGAGCTCAGGTAACAGGCGACACTGCGCTTGGGTAGATATCATGACTTAGGAAGCCCGTATGTACGTACGTGTAAAAGATCATCAATGAAAGATGATACTGCAAAAGCATCGGAATTTCGTGAACCATATTAAAATGTGCACGTTTAAAGTGCATACTTAAAGGCACACTCGTATGTCCAGATTCCCAATGAAGTACCGTAGACCCCGACCTGATATTAAGCTTTTAAGTGTGGTTTTCAGGATGTAAATTTTCTTGGAGCACCAGTACTGTATTATATCATGTTTGGTTCTCTATTATGACATAATGCCATACGTGCTAGAAAATGAAAACGTGCACTTGAAATGCAGCGAACAGTTGAAACTACCCAGTACTGTGGAATTAAACATTTCGTTTCAGATACACTGACTGCCTCTGCGGAAAAGATTAGCAAAAGTCAAATTTCTTTAGCAAACAGACAAAAATAACTTCATTGTTCCGCAAGGCGATTAATGCTTGACTGTCAGAAAGGTGGAAATCAAATAAAATCTGAAACTAATGACATATTTCAGCCTTTAGTAATTATGTGAATGTGTTTTAATTCACTTGATAGCTCCCGGACACGTATATCCGTTTTGTTTTCATTTGACGTGAGAGTAAACGAAGGGGAAACAGCAAAATCACTGAACGTAAACACGGGTCACGTGGAGACTACCCACTATAGCTCAGACTGTTCTGCGCATCAGCCCTGGATCTACGACATTTGCGAACTGGGTCAATACTAAAAAAAATCGAATTTTCAAAATATGTTCATCTTGTAGCGCACATATTTATGAAAAGTCTGAAACCTAAAACGTATGTATTCGAGGAAATGTAAGACATATTATTTGGTCTTAAGTATGCCCAAGTGCAGTTTCATGCCTCTTTTTCTACTGCACGTCCAAACTATATTCAGGAGAGTGGAAATTGAAATGTCCTGTGGTGCCTCTCCTGCTCCCAGTCGGCCGGTTTCTCTTTAAAAAAAATCTCGCAATTAATAGCGGATGGGATTATTTGTAATCGAGAGAACAAGAACTCTTCGGAAAATCTGAACTCTTCATTGCCTATTTGTTAATAACTTGCTGTTTTGTGTGTCATAAAATTAAATATAGGATATATAAAACCAGTACTGACAAGAGATAAGCAAGAAATTACACGTTTCTTCAAACCTTAGCTCCTAGCATTTTTTTCTCTCTAATCTTGCTACAGCTTTACATGGCATGTTTTCCTTTCTGTGAAAGAATCTTTTACCTCATCAAAGTTTGTCAAACTTTTTGCTACATGGAAAATCGAAATGTAGTTATCTAATACTGAAAAAGCTGTTAATACAAATAATACCCAAGACTGGTGAGGTTTCTCGATCTGATTACGTCTATTTTGTCACTGTCTGCTAGATAAAACAAAATAGGCCTTTCTAATACGGCAGTAATTTTATAACACACCAAATAAACGAGACTGTTTTGGCACAAATGGTCATTTTTATAACACGACAGAATATAATCCAATAAGTATCAATATCAAATGCCTATTAGGCCTACTACAAGCAAAAAGCTTTATGTTAGTAAATAGTTTCACGTTTCATTCATATGCACCAGCTTCTCTAGCATGGCATCGAAAACTAGTATTACGAAATTTTTATATAAATTTGGAATAGTCTTATTCGTCCATAATTTGTGTGATGTCCTCGTTTCTTCTCCGTCCTCATTCTAACAAACAATCCTGTCATCACCAATTCTTTAGCTATTGCTACCACTGTCAAAATTTGTTCGCCGATTAACTTCACTAACCCTGCCAGAATCACTGGTTTAGTTCTCCTGCAATTATTCTCCGGTTAGGCGTTGTTACGTGTTCGTACAACACGTTTTCCGCGTTACTTCCATAATAGAACTTAAGCGGCTGGTAGCCGGGAACTGTACTACTGGTCCTTACTAGTTTAGCGATCTGGCCAAACATTTTCTGTCAAAACTTCATTTTCTTGGACACACCGAGAAGATAATACATAATCTTTCTCACCTGTTATTCCTGTCAGTCGTTTATTTCCATTCTGATAGTATGAATCTATGGATTTCGATAGTAATTATAACAACGCTGAGCCGGCCGCGGTGGTCTAGCGGTTCTAGGCGCGCAGTCCGGAACCGCGCGACTGCTACGGTCGCAGGTTTGAATCCTGCCTCGGGCATGGATGTGTGTGATGTCCTTAGGTTAGTTAGGTTTAAGTAGTTCTAAGCTCTAGGGGACTGATGACCACGGATGTTAAGTCCCATAGTGCTCAGAGCCATTTGAACCATTTTATAACGACGCTGATCATTCCCACACTCAATCAGCCACATAATCAGACAGCGATTGCCATTCATCCATTCGGCTTTACTCCACTCAGCTCGTATAGCCCCGTCCCCTTTTGTCTGTAGAAAGTTTATTTCTAGATGCGACGAGGATTCTCCTGACAGACACATCACGTACACTATGCATGCATTCAAAAGTCAGCTTATGATTCATTCAGAAATCAACTTAAAATGTGAGAAGCGTTTCAAAATCATATGACTAATTGATAGGCAAATGTGCGCTGGATGCTAGGTGCTTTGTGAAACAAGTTTTTTTCCCCTCAAGAATATGAATTAGGCGCCCCCTTTCCCTGGAAGTATCTAGCTGCTTGCTGCGACTGCTTGCACAGCCAACAGCCACATCCCTGTTTACAGAAGCGGGAGAATCTACTACTCAAATGTGACACTACTGCGCATGCGCATGAGCCCGCGCGTTAACTGCTAAAACAAATCGAACGTAAACAGTTGCGACTTCACACTCATTGGAGGCAATTTGTTGTTATGAAGCACTGCATAGTCTTCCTAAAGCCTTTGACACATTTTCAATCGGCAGACGCTTGCATGAGCACTTGTGTCATCGTTTTATATGGCGCATTTCCTTTGCAATTTAAGTTATTTTCGTTTTTTTCTCTCGTTTATGTTTTATTGTTGAAGTATTATTCTGCAGTAGCGGGATACAGTAATATCCTTTGTTAGTGCGTCGGTTCTTACTAGTCAAAATTACAAAAATGTAACTGAAAACTAAAACAATGAAAAATTCCCGGAATTCTAAAAATATCCCGGGTTTTTCCCGGTTTTCTCCCGGATGAGAAAAATCCCGGGTTTTTCCCGGATCTCCCGGTTGTCCCGGGTCGTAGACACCCTGACTACTGACTGAATAGTAGAAATGTTGAATTGTTAAGAGGGAAAAAACTTTTCTAGCTTTTAGAAGAAATCCTCTGATGAACTACAGAAAACACACACACACACACAGGTGTAATTAAACTGTGTGTATCAAGTGGCTTGGGTAAGGAGAGAAAGTGGTGGAAAGGAGGAGGAGGAGGGGGAGGGGTTGGGAACAAGTAACTAGCACATTCCTGTCCTGCACATTTGCTACCTCCTTTTAAGCCGCTTCTCCTGCTCTGCACCTTTTTCTCCCTCTACCCATCCCATCCAACACAGCCCCCATAACAGTCCCCCTGCTCTAATGAACTGCAATCCTGGCTTTTAGTGTCCAGCCAGCACTTCTTCCGAAAGTTAGCAAAGTTTCCATCTTTTTTTCTGTAACTATGAATGTCTCAAAATCTTGTACATATATTTATAATGATTATTTTAAATTGGAACAGGAAATGCTACTTGAAACAAACCTATCTGACCAGTTTCATGCGGAAAAGGTCAACAATATATTGGTCAGTAATCACAGTTGCATAGACGTATCACTTCAAACCTGTGAACTTTTGCTGTAGAAAATTAACTAGTTATGACAAACTTGGCTGTACTATTCATTATAAGGTCATCATTGTTAATCTATTAGTCAGTAATCACAGTTACATAGACTCATCACTTCAAACCTGTGAACTTTTGCTGTAGAAAATTAGCTAGTTATACTATTCATTATAAGGTCATCACTGTTTTTAAAATTCTAGACTAAACTTTACCAGTATGAATCACTGATTAACTTTGTTAAAAAATAAGAAAATAGGATACGGTTATGAAAAAAATCTTACTTGAATCCCTTTGCCTCTGGAGACAGGTACACTGGAGGAAGAGAGATTGGTATGCGGTGCCCGGCAACAGCAACACAATCTTTATCCCTCAACCTTTTTTGTTCTTCAAAGATCTCTGGAACTGTGGAAGATGGTGAATGTGTTTTTTTGCTTTTCTTCTTCTGTGTTTCCACAACACGTAATGGAGGAGAATCTTTCAAAAGGCTCACTGCATCTGATTCCTGCCAAGATGTCTTTGGACTGTTTGCAGACATTTGTTTGCTGATTAGTTTTACCTGTGAAATTCAGTACTTTAATTCCATTATGCTGAAGACTGTGCAAGCAATCCAGAAACAACACACTATGTCATATTAAAATTACTATGTAATTTTAAGTATTAATTTCCTGATATGTCTTTATTTCCAAAATAGATGGTCTTAATTCTATATACATAGTTACTATTAATTACTATTACAACAACCAGAAGTATAACATTTTTGCTTTCATAATTATGCAAGAATTGCTGACAGCAGCTGCTAAATAGCTATTTAATTTTTTGCTATTATTATTTTGTTACTATTTTATCTCCAACTAGCTGTTTTTATTGTTTTTCATTCATTTGTGACCAATTTTGAGGCTGTAGGTTTCATCTTCATGACAAAATAAGTTACAGTAATGAACATAGACATTAAGATATAAAAGCATTTTACACCTACAATTCCCATTTTGGTTAACACCTTCAAAGGTAGACATATCCTTCAACAGGGGTTCAAATATTTATCATTGTGCTCATAAATGGGAAATATCCTACCCACCATCCTTCCCACCACTCCCAAAGTGGTACCTGCCACCTACCCCATCTACAGATCATTATATTATGCCATACCCACTCTCAGCTGTGGCACACATGCATCATATCACCATGCAAGACCCAAGTTCAAGAGCTGTCTGGTACACTTGCCCAGCACATCCTACTCCAATTCCATCACAGGCTTATACTATCCCATCAGAGACAGGACTACTGGCAAAAGCAATCATATCATGGAGTGTCTTCAGTGTGATGTACAGTTGACAGAACAATATTTAAATCACTCTCCAGTATTTTAAATAGTTTACATTTCAAATAGTTTTTTTACACAATTGTTTGTGATAATATTTGTTCTAAAAGTAATTTATTAGTGGATTTACATTCATCTTTGACTATCTTGTAATGTTATTGTTTCGAAAGGTCTGTTATATGTGAGTGTGTTTATGTCTTGCATCAAAGTCTCTCAGTTGTGTGTGTTCACATTTTGTGGCAAGCAAATAGTGGTTGTAGTTGGGGGTTGTTGTGGTGGAGGAGACCAGACAGCGAGGTCATCGGTCTCATCGGATTAGGGAAGGACGGGGAAGGAAAGCGGCCGTGCCCTTTCAAAGGAACCATCCCGGCATTTGACTGGAGCGATTTAGGGAATTCACGGAAAACCTAAATCAGGATGGCCGGACACGGGATTGAACCATCATCCTCCCGAATGCGAGTCCAGTGTGCTAACCAATGGTTGTAGTGGATCTGAAAACTAAGTACTGATAAATTTGTTTGTACATTGTAGTCAGCTAATAATTTTAACAGTTTTCATCCAATGTTTCTTGGGAAGTAAGTGAAAAAAAACCTTCAGGAAAGCTCACTCAATTGTAGCATTCAGTTTTCACTGAGTGTACCAGTGGCTGCAGATTTATTTATTTATTTATTTTTTGTTGACAACTGTAAAAGTTTTACCTTGAGGGGACAGGGGGGGGGGGGGGGGAGGAGGAGGTGGGGGAGGTTACAGTGGGGAAGCCATTGGTCATTCTAGGGAAAACTTCAGCAGGATATGCAGGATATGTAGCAAAAATAAGTTAACAGAGAAGCATGAAAATAAAATCTGTGCTCTCCTGGTGCAGTTAGAAAATCATGAGAGGAACTAAATAGGATGAAGAGGGAGAAGGGGGTTTGGGAGCTGAAAGCTGGTACAAAGGTTGCTAGTAGAATGATATATGCGTACTGTTTCACATGGTGTATCACTAATAGATCTGACCAACTGTTAAGTGTTTAATGTCTCCGCTAGAAAGAGCAGATAACCAGTTGTTCGTTTCTCACTTGCACAATGAATTTGCAATCATTTAGTTCCAGTATGATGGAAATAGAGGAATTATGGGGCAACTCAGACCCTCTGGCTATAATTGTGTACATTAACTTTTACTGTGTCTCCACTGCAACAGAAGTAGTTTTTTCCAATGGAAACCTGAGGTACACATTTGTGAATGTTCAGTATTTTCATCATATGCAAGTGGTGCCAAATTTTGGACATCACTACAAAAATATCAGCAAGTCAATACAGCAGTGCGCAGCAGCTCATGACCACTAGAATAAACAGATGTGGTTAGTTCGCTATATTTTCCTGTTTAATTGAAAATCATTATTGTTATTTTGTATGATAATTATTGAATGATCATGTTATTACTCATTAAAATAGAGAATTTTTCATAATTAGTTATTTTAGTCCATAAAATGAAGCCAAGTTTACAAAATATGTTTTGAAGATGGGTACATGGTTCAAATGGCTCTGAGCACTATGGGACTTAACTTCTGAGGTCATCAGTCCTCTACAACTTAGAACTACTTAAACCTAACTAACTTAAGGACATCACACACATCCACGCCCAAGGCAGGATTCGAACCTGCAACCGTAGCGGTCTCGCGTTTCCAGGCTGTAGCGCCTAGAACCGCTCGGCCATCCCGGCCGGCGATTGGTACATATTTTTGCATAAATCTTGCATATAAAATCATTAAAAAGTCACCTAAGAGTATTACCACATAAAGAAAAATTTTCCTTCCTCTACAAAAATTTAGGTCTGAAAGGGTTAAACAAATTGTAAATTGAGCTCTGGACAAATATTTGTCTGGTAAATGGATTAAAGTTCCACCGTGGTTTAGCAACAGAATTTGGAAAGTGCTGGGGAAGCAAAGGTTGTGGCACTCTCGATTTGAAAGAGAACACACAAATGATGCCTTGCAAAAATTGGTGGAGATTCGTGGCTCTGTGAAAAGATCTATGCGTGCAGCATATAACAACTACCATCATCAATCACGAAGTGGGTCTAAGGCTTCTATCCACTTGCTCGATGACCAGTCTGGTGTGGCAGTGAAGATATCAAAACTTAAGACAAAATGTTAAATTCCATGTTTAAGAAATTGCTCACACAGGAGAATTGTAAAAAAGTGCCATCATTTGACCATTGTACTGAGTCCCGTATGGACGACATAGTAATAAGTATTCCTGGCATAGATAAACAATTGAAAGAGTTAAAAAACAAATGAGCCGCCAAGTCCAGATGGAATCCCAATTCAGTTTCACAAGTAGTACTCCATATCACTTGCCCCTTATTTAATTTGCATTTATTGTGAATCTCTCACAAAGTGCAAAGTCCCAAGTGATCGGAAAAATGTTCAGGTGGCTCTTATATAAGATGGGTAAAAGAACGGAACCTCAAAATTATAGAACAATATCCTTAACATTGGTTTCCTGCAGAATTTTAGAACATATTCTCAATTTGAATATAATAAATATTCTAGGGACTGAAAAGCTTATGTCTAAGAATCATAACAGTTTTAGAAAGCACAGCTCATGTGAATCTCAGCTTGCCCTTTTCTCATGTGATATTCTACAAACTATGGATGAACAGCAACGAGTAGATTACATATTTCTAGATCTCCATAATGCATTTGACACAGTACCCCACTTCAGGCTGTTAATGAAGGTATGAGCATACAGAATAGGTTCCCAGATATGTAAGTCACTCATAGACTTAAGTAATAGAACCCAGTATTTTTGCCCTCAATGGCAAGTGCTCATCAAAGTCGAGGGTACTGTCAGGAGAGCCCCATGAAAGTGTGATACAGCTGCTACTACTTTCTACATACGTAAATGATCTGGTGGACAGGGTGGGCATCTATCTATGGTTGTTTGCTGATCATGCTATGGTGTCAAAAATGAGTGACTGCAGGATGATACAAGACAACACAGATAAAATTTCTAGTTAATGTGATGAATGGCAGCTGGCTTTAAATATATAAAAATGTAAGTTTTGCAGATAAGTAGGAAAAACAAACACTTAACATTCAGATACAGCAATAGCAGTGTCCTGTTTGATACAGTCATGTTGTTTAAATATCTGTGCATAACATTACAAAGTGGTACAAAATTGAACAAGCATGTGTGGATTATGGCTGGGAAGAATGACTGACTTTGGTTAACTGGGAGAATTTTAGGAAAGTGTGGTTCATCTGTAAAGGAGACCACATATAGGACACTAGTGCAACCTATTTTTGAGTAGTGGTCAAGTGTTTGTGATCCACACCAAGTAGGATTACAGGAAGACATCAAAGCAATTCAGAGGTAAGCTGCTAGATTTGTTACTGGGAGGTTCGAATAACATGCAAGTGTTACAGTGATGCTTCAGGAACTCAAATGGAAATCCCTAGAGAGAAGCTGATGTTCTTTTCAAGGAATACTATTGACAAAACTTAGAGAACCAGCGTTTGAAGCTGACTACAGAATGATCCTACTGCCAGCAACATACATTGTGCATAAGGACCATAAAGATAAGATACAAAGAATTAGGGCTCATATGGAGGCACACAGACCATTGTTTTTCCCTTGTTCTATCTGTGAGTGGAACAGGAAAGAAAATGACTAGCAGTGGTACAGGGAACCTTCGGCCATGCACCATATGCTGGCTTGCAGAGTGTGTATGTAGATGTAGAGCAGTCTTCTGTAGCTGTAGGTGCAGGAAACATGCAGCAGACCTCAACAGTTAAAAAACCCAAGTCAGCAGACCTCAACAGTTAAGAAACCCAAGTCAGTTATAAACTCGGACAGAAAGGAGGACGTTCTGCTGTTATGTACTTCTCATGGCAGAGGTGTAGGACAACAAATGCAGGAAGTTTTGGGGGAGAGAGTAACAGGTCGTCAACATTGTAAAGCCTAGTGCATTATTGGTTCAGGTGACTTGTAACATATGGGAGTTATGCAGAAATTTTGCTAAAGAGGATAAGATAGTGATTGTGGATGGAGCTAGGAATAATCTTGATTGGGTCGGCGTGTATGACACAGGTGGTGACATGGAAAGATATTTACTCAAACTGATGGCACAAATCTGCAACTCATTCAGCTGTTTTAGTGCCATGATCAGTCTCATATTAATACAACTGTCAGGCATATTAACATGGGGCTTGAGAAGACACTGATGATGGAAGGTGTAGATCACATTTCAGTGGTGTTAGTTGAGTCTATTGATAGACTGGGCATCATAGGCACACCCAGCACCTCAATCAGTATGGGAAGGGGACATTGGCAAAGCTTTTAGGTGATTGTGTAGTAGCGTGTGGTGGAACCACTCATGGGAAAATTCTTGTAGTAAATGGTGTTAGACTTGCACCCTTTTTTTTAGTCTGGAGCCACCTGATATGTACCTTGCTTAAAGGACATCTCTCTAACAAAGGGTCCAACCTTCAAAAAAGATCAGGTATCAGAGTAATCAAGGAATTAGAGGTATTAGAGATTAAAGTTAGTGAACTGTTTGCTGATCTGACAGACAGTATTGGTATGTCAGAGCAACACTTCAACAATGTGACAATTTGAGGCTTCGTAGACCAGGATATAGATTATCTAGCTTTTTTCATAGAGCTCTTTGCGGAATGGAAGTGAAAAATGGTGTTCATTTGAACCTATTGGCTTATCAAAGTACTGAACTCAATAGGTCATTGAATGAAAAAAAAAAAAAGAAAGGGGCCTTAAGGTGGAACCTTGTGAGACACCACAGGTAATAGTTCCCAGTTGTGTGATGCCTGATAGCTTAATAATATATGTCTCTTTCCTAGTGACACTCACTGTTTCCTGTCAGATATATACAATCTGACCCATTTTGCAGAATATCCTATTACAATGTAATATTCTAATTTACTTGAAAGGATACTGTGATCTACACAACTAAATGCCTTTAACAGATCACAAAATATAGCAGTAACCTGTAATTGATAGTCTAACAAATTAAATACATTCTCACTGTATGTGTAGATCGCCTTCTAACACCTAAAGCTAAATTTCAGAAAAGGTAACAAACAATCAGCTTCTTAATCATCTGACAACACGGTTAGTCAGAGTTCAGATTTCTAAAGGGTTCTGATACCGACCAGTAAACCTACCCGATGGATACACTTAAACTTTGATTGGATTTGAATATGTCATAGTGTAGAGCAAAATAAGACACACACATTTCTTTTTTTAATGTGCCCATAAGGCAATTAAGGGTGTGAAACACTTCCTTGAAAGAAATTGAGTTTAATATTTCTGAATGAATACCACTGAAATGGCAACACATACAAGAAAAAAAATTTCAAATGAAATTCCTATGGTTTTTAATGTACATTACAACTGTACACTTGGGTTTGTGAAAAAAGTAATTTTTTTTTGAAATCCATTCCTCCCCTCATCAACAGATGGGGGTTTAGGATTCTGGGTGTTTAGGAAGGATTCCTCTAGATGGTCCAGGAATAGGTTAGCATAGGGCGGTGCCATGCGGGTGCCCAAAGATGTACCCCAGGTTTGTTTGTAGGTAACGCCTTCAAAGGAGAAGTAGTTGTGGATGAGGATATAGTTGGTCATGGCGATTAGGAAGGAGGTTCTTGGATTGGAATCCGTTGGGTGTTGGGAGAGGTAGTGTTCAATAGCAGTATAGCCATGGGCATTAGGGATGTTAGTGTAGAGGGAGGTGGCGTCCACAGTGATGAGCAGGGCACAATTACTTCTCCTTTGAAGACATTACCTACAAACAAATCAGGGAGGGAGGGAGGGAGGCTGAATGGACTTTTTCAACACCAAAGGTGCGAGACAACTGCAATTTCATAATAGGAGTCACAAGCAGGATCACAGTTTTTAAAGCAAAAGTGAACAGATGTCTCACATTTACATGGTTTCTTTTCAATGTAACCACTCTTGTACAGTGCATATTTGAAAAGGTTGAAGAAAACTGAATTAGGATCACAGTTTTTAAAGCAAAACAAATGTCTCACATTTACATGGTTTCTGTTCAATGTAACCACTCTTGTACAGTACATATTTGAAAAGGTTGAAGAAAACTGAATATGAGTGAGGAATTGAATTTTTAGAATATTATTTCTTAAATGCAAGTTAATATTGTAATTATACAGTATAATTAACCTGAATAATGTTTCAGGAAATTTTCCACTGCTGAAAAGACGTCTAATGGCTTAATCATGCTGGTTGTTCCTGCAGGAATCATTAAAATATTCACCTCCTTTCCATGTTTATCAATGGTGTTTAATTTTTTCCTTTTGTACAGCCTATGAATCTAGACAAAAGACTGATTTTTCATTTGCATTAGGTATATAAATTTGTTCAAACCACTTCCTTACGAACTCTGATGTAAATTTACCAAACATAAATGCGAACACAAGGATATTATCAACTGTGCGTAAATATTTTCCAACTTTCAAGACACTGTTGCCATCTTTTTTTAAAGTTTATTCGATGAGAACATTAAATGTCTGCTTGCAGGTATAATGGGCTGTATTGTATAACTGTGTGATAAGGCATTCAGGGATTCTGCTAGAATTTCTGACTTTTGACATTTGTCTGAAGGATAATGTTTTGTCTTGCATGCAGTTCCAAACTGAAATATGAGTGGTCAGAATTATACACTCTGGCCTTTCCAATCATTGCAATTTTTAATTTTACTGCCTCCACAAATTCTTAAACTTTTCCCCTCAATTTTTCTTTATTTACTATTTGCACTTGAGTGATGAATTTATCAATTTTCCTTGATACAATCTGGTGTTTTACTTTAAAATTACGCATCCATTTTGAGGAAGCCCTGAACAAACACTGTGATAAATTAACATCATTCCTCACTTGTAAAGCCCATCTCTTTGTATCTAGATGATGTATTGGTATTGATTTGTCCATGGCAATTTGAAATTTATCTAATACATACATGGAAATACCTAACAACTTTTTATTTCTTGTTCCATATTCAGCAATTTGTACTTCATATTTCCAAAAAAAAAATATCACTTTTTCAGCAAATCTAGTTGCACTATTGTAATGTAAATAAAAAATGATACAACTTTTATTTGAAGTTTGTTCTTTATATCTGTTGTCGTTTCAACAGTATTCATTCATAAATATTAAACCCAATTTTTTTCAAGGATGTTTCTCAGCCTCTTAATGGCCATACAGGCACCTACAAAAAATACTTGTCTCTTATTTTGCTCTGCACTACGGCATATTCAAAGCCAATTAAAATTGAAGTGTATCCCTTGGGTAGGTTTACTTGTCAATATCAGAGCCCTTTAAAAATCCAAATGTGTTGTCAGAGGGTAATTTTCCAATATTTTCAAGAATGCTGGCAAAAATGAAAATGTATGTAAATTTCACAGAATTTATATATCTGCTTTCCTAGCTGAAAGCTTAACTTGAACATATTTCAACCATCCACATAATATTTCAATGATAAATGACTAGTTACACTGCTAACTTAAAATGTTGCTAAACTCAGAAGCACACTCTTTAAATAACTTTGTTGATTTTTATTGTAACCAACAGCACTTTTTTATTTTAAAAATTTTATGGTGGACATTTCTTCTACTCATCAAACGAATTCACAGCTGCGAATAAGGACTACCATCAGCTGTAGAATGGAAGGACGACAATGAAAATTTGTGCCAGACCGGGACTCGCTTACCACAAGCGGTCTCCTCACCATTTGGCTATTCGTGCTGACAGCCAGACCCAAACTTCCATACGTCGTTAAGCATGCGTCTATGAATACGCAAAATAACACAGGCATTGAAATATTGAATTTCTTCTACTGTTTGGTGAAAGTCATATCTATATTACTGAAGTTATTTGTAATGTCCAATCTGAGATATTACATGGTATCTCCTACTAAACCTGATGACACCATCCTTTCAGTAACAGTTATAAAACATTCATTAAAAAGTTTTGCAACACTGAACACATCTATTACCAATGTACCATTTACTCTTCATGCTATCTGGTCTTCTTCATGCTGGTTCTACCAAACTCTTCCTTCACTATACCCAATTTTGACTTTATTTTGTTACCTGATGCAATTACCTTTTCCTTGTGATGCACCTTATTTGAAGCCTGTTTCACCAGCTTTAATATTTTGTGTATATCTTGTAATGAGCTACAGCATAAACATCGAACTCTTTAACTCTTTCTAGTGAGTAGATACAGTTTCCTTTTTGTCTTACATGATGCCTTTATTTCTCGAGTATTCCATGGCTTCTTGGTAGGCTTTGGTCTAATCTGGATTAGTTTTTGAGGAAAACAGCTTTCAAATAATTTAAGGACAATATTAATAAAAGTGTTCCATTTTGCCATAAGTTCTGTATACATCACTCCATTTCATGTTTTTGAGAAGTGTCCTTAAACAATCAATTTTTGGCTTACTAACTACTTCCTAGAATTCAGATTCAATAGATTTTATATCCTGTTCAATATACATTGAAGTGCTGAAGAAACTGGAATAGGCATGCATAATCAAATACAGAGTTGTGTAAACAGGCAGAATACTGTGCTGCGATAGGCAACGCCTATTTAAGACAACAAGTGTCCCAGGCAGTTGTTAGATCAGTTACTGCTGCAACAATGGCAGGTTATCAAGATTTAAGTGAGTTTGAGCATGGTGTTATTGTTAGCACATGAGTGATGGGACACAGCATCTCTGAGGTAGCAATGAAGAGGGTATTTTCCCATACGACCATATCACGAGTGTACCAGGAATATCAGGAATCTGGTAAAACATCAAATCTCCAAAATTGCTGTGGCCGGAAAAAGATCCTGCACGAACAGGACCAACAACGACTAAAGAGAATCGTCAATGTGACAGAAGTGCAACCCTTCCACAAATTGCTGCTGATTTCATTGCTGAGCCATCAACAAGAGTCAGCATGCAAACCATTCAACGAAACATCATCGATATGGGCTTCCGGAGCTGAAGGCCCACTTGTGTACCCTTGATGACTGCTTGACACAAAGCTTTACATCTTGCCTGGGCCCATCAGCACCAACATTGGACTGTTGTTGACTGGAAACATGTTGCCTGATCAGATGAGTCTCGTTTCAAACTGTATGCGCGGATGGTCATGTATGGTATGGAGAAAACCTCATGAATCCATGGATCCTGCACCTCTTCAGGGGACTGTTCAAGCTGGCAGCGCTCTGAAATGGTGTGGGGAGTGTGCAGCTGGAGTCATATGGGACCCCTGATATGTATGCCGTATTTACTCGAATCAAAGCCGCATTCGAATCTAAGCCGCACCCGAAAAATGATACTCGAAATCAAGGAAAAAAAATTTCCCGAATCTAAGCCGCACCTGAAATTTGAGACTCGAAATTCAAGGGGAGATAAAAGTTTTAGGCCGCACCCCCAAATCTAAACAAAGTTGGTCCATTGTAATATGAGACACAATTTAGGTTGAATGAATGGCGATACAGCTACAATTGTTTGGTTAAAGTCGTAAGCTTAGAAGTTAAGCTTTACCAGGTAGCCATTGCTATGCGTCAGGCACTCCGCCCGTATTTATACGAGTACCGTTCCTTTTTCACGTGCTTCGTCTAATTTGAATCGATTGCTTATTTTTCTTTGATCTGATAAGTGCCGTTCTCTTTGTTATAGGTGTTTACGTCACTATAAACTGAAAATGCATTACTGTACTGTGTCATGCATTGTTTGTCACATTCTGATAATGAGTGTTTACGGCCTGTCGCAGCTCGCGGCATGGCTTGCTTTTGTGCGCGCTGCCGCCGCTTACAATAAAAAAAAGAAAAGAGAGAGAGAGGAATCGTCTCATTAGCGAAACAATAGGAAGAGACTGCTATTTGTTGTTACTTACACTGCTGCTTTCTTTGATAATGATCTACAAGAACCAAATAATAGACTGCGTATGATAGAAGATGTTCTGAACGAGAGTTTAGTGAAAATTTTTCTCCGTTGAAAATCTTTGCAGATGCCTCTTTAGTACATTACATTCTGCACAGAAATTAGTCATCGTAGATTTAAAAATCTAGTCAATTGCCGTGCTTCATTTCTGACTGTATCACTATTAGGCATACGAATAAGATAAATATAAACATGACATGATATGTATATTCTTCCGCGTTTGCTGTTGCCTCACTCTAGTTTCATGGTTTATTAGGCACACAGGATTTAAATGAGATAGCAGCAAACATGAAACAAATGCATGGCAAAATGTTTATATTCGAATTATTCTTATGGTGAAGGGAATACTGCATGTGATTCACAATTCATAAAAGTTCCTATTAGCAACCATCTGTTGTCACATGTAGGAAAAAATTCAGAACGTAGCGTTGGCCATATTGACAAACATCCAAAACAGTCTTGCCAGTCGGATTTTCGTAGTACATTGAAATGCTGCTACATTCGAAGGTGAACAATACGGAATTTGTATTTACTTCGTTGTATAATGTATGGAAATGTAGTGGTCGAAACTCGGGGCGGAGAAAAAAGCTTGTCTTTCACCTATTTTTAATTTTTTACTGACGCAGAGGTTTTGGCGCCAGAATTTATCTTTGTGCCTGCAAAGCATGCCTGTGTAGCGCCAGATATATTCGATGGCAGAAGTTAGTTGTGGCGGCACATACCATATTTTTCAGAACTTCCGCTTACTTTGCACTCGATTCTAAGCCGCAGGCGGTTTTTTGGATTACAAAAACCGAAAAAAAAGTGCGGCTTAGATTCGAATAAATACGGTAGATATGACTCTGACAGGTGACATGTACATAAGCATCCTGTCTGATCATCTGCATCCATTCATGTCCACTGTGAATTCCAATGGATTTGGGCATTTCCAGCAGGACAACGTGACAGCTCACACATCCAGAATTGCTCCAGAGTGGCCCCAGGAACATTCTTCTGAGTTTAAAGAATTCTGCTGGCGACCAAACTCCCCAAACATGAACATTATTTAGCATATCTGGGAGGCCCTGCAACATGCTGTTCAGAAGTGATCTTCAGGATTCATGATGTCGATTCCCTCCAGCACTAATTGTGATATTAGTCCAGTCCATGCCACGACATGTTGTGGCACCTCTGCATGCTCTTGGAGGCTCTACATGGTAATAGGCATGCATACCAGTTTCTTTGCCTCTTCAGTGTAAAAATTTATAAAAGGGAAGTGCGTGTTATATTCTGAGACCCCACCGATTATTGGTTTCACAATAGGCCTATAATTTTATTCATTAGACCTGTCTATTAAGGTATTGTCCATGGCTGTTTGTGTGCAATTATCTACCCCCTATTTGGGAAGTTTATAGTAGGAATTAAGTTGAATGTTGGTGTTATTGACCTTAGTAATTCTTACTGGAAGATTTTTAAGAAAATCTACATTAAAATCACACACAACCACCATATATTTTTTCTGTTAAATAGCCCAGTGAAGCTACAAGGTGATTTATCAACATATTAAATTTACCTGCAGATATTTGGCATGCACTCACTATTATGAACAATTTATCAGGGAATTCTAATTCTGTCACAAATGCTTTCATATGCTGCTCTAGGCAAAGTTTATGAATGACTATGTTCTTAAGTTCATGTCAATACAAGGTGAATGCAACAATTTCCCTTCCTCCTTTTCTGCTCTACAAAAGTGAGATGCTAATCTAAATCCTGTAACACTTAACACATCTATACCAGTGGTCATATGATGAGTATAGAGGCAGATTATGCCAACTGGGTTGGATGACTAATTCATCAATGCAGATAAGTTATTCATTAATTTTAGTCCTTGAATATTTTGCTGCATTAAAGATAGCAGGCATTTTGCACCGACTGATAGATAAAATTGGTTGGACATAAAATTTCTACTTATTGCTGAAACTTTTTAACAAACAGTTGCTGGTGCCTGAGGCAATATGGCACAATTATGCTATTTTTTAAAATTCTTTTTTTATCTGAGAGTTTGTTTCAATACTAACCATTCTTAAAACTTAGTTTGTTTCTGTCTTTTCTAACCTAAAAAGGTGCTGCTCTTGCACCACTAAGTGCTATATCTTGCCACTCATGACTATGACACCCCCCTCCCCCCTCCAAAAAAAGTTTCTGCTATAAGCCCAGCCAGTTTACCCTTCCCTTTCCAGTTGAGGTGAAGGTCACGCCTAGTATAATCATACCAACTGACAGAATCAGCAGGAACCATGGCAATATGTGACCCTGCATCTGACATAAGCAGCTGTTCCAGCTCCAAATTAATTCTCCTGACAGAAAAGTTCCAATGAGGTTTGTCATACCACCTCAGAACAGATACAAACTCAACATTGATATGTCACACCACTGATGCAATCTTTACCTGGTCACACACTATACCATGTACAGCATCTCTGTCAGTACTACTGTCCAGCCCACCAACTGACACCACAGTGTCTCCCTTGGTGAAGTCTTTGCAAAGTGATCCTAAATCCTCTGCCACCTGCTCCAATTCAGTACTAGGTTTTTAAAAAATGGTGACTTGGTATTCTGATCCTAGTGCATCTCACAAAAATTGGCCTACACCTCTAGCATGAGAACTGCCTAACCATGAAACTTTCTCTCTCTTTACTGACTTCTGTACATTCTTTCTTTTCAATTTATTGGCGGAAGTTTGTTGTATCCTGGCTAAATCTACATCTGACCGAGGCTCATCAGTTTCTAACTCAGGTAAAAGGCCAATCCTATTTTTCACATTCACCACAAAGCTGTCAGATAAAGTTCTAAACCTGTTCCTTCTGTTTGCTTTTGCCAGTTTCCAACTCTCTATGCCTTTCTCCCTCCTTAACATGTGTAGATCTTTCCCAGTCTTGTCTAATTTAGCATGAAGGACGGCAATTTTCTGCTCCAGTTACAGTCATCCCAATGGAAAGAAACTACTGTATCCATCATACCAAACCCGGCAACTAACAATTCTACAGCTAGTCAGGCACTTTTCACTCATGAAAAAATAATACTTTAGTAAGAATAAGTCAGTTAAATTACCAAGAAACAAGGAAACACATTTAAAAAAATTAGACCTGTACACAGCTATATGTAACTACACTACTAATGCAAAGTTCCTGGATTAAACAACTTAAAATTTACACTACTTTCTGGAAATAAGACCTTAATAAGGAAGGCTACACAGTACTTAAATTGCAGGAATGGAAAAATGAACAACTGAGCAAGATTTTGTTAGTTTACTGCACCAAAACGCAAGCAAAAATATGACTGTAACCCGATTTCATGATATTTTCGCATTTTCTGATATAATATGAGTGAGGTCTTTAATAGTAATATTAAAAAAAAACATACTAAGGTGTATATTTAGTGAATAATCTTTACTAAATTAACTGTTATTACAATCTAAACAACTTATCTTTAGGAGAGCACAATAATTTGCGCATCTTGCCTGGTGCGAGGCTGCCAACTTTAACAATCAGTTTCTGGATGTATAAAGTGAATTAAATAAAAACTTAGTTTCTACAGGGAGTCATATAACTTTCTTATGAAATTGCTTTCCAAGAATGCTGTCTGAAATACACCTCCCTGATACTGACAAGGGGAAGATTGAGACAATAGTTAAATTGCGGAAGACTAACAACTCTCACAGATATGAGGGATATTGAAGATTACTGTTAAAATTTCTTGAATTCTTGTAGTAGTTTTCTGAAAATGGATGCAGCACAATACTGCACAAGAGGCAAGGAGATGCAAAACACTGCCTATGTTAGTCTGTTGCTTAATCACATTTGTAATTTGTTCTTTAGAAATGGTCAGTTTCTTATGCAATTAAAGTAATCAATAGTGGAAAAGCTTTACACACACACACACACACACACACACACACACACACACACACACACACAAAAGAGAGAGAGAGAGAGAGAGAGAGAGAGAGAGAGAGAGAGAAGCCTATTTTAGTGGGATTGGTGTTTGCAAAAGTTACTGAAAAGGTTGCATATACAAGGGGAATTGATCACTCCAGTTCACATAATTCACTGTTCAACATACAGTTTGGTTTCAGACGTGGTTTTTCAATTGTAAATGCTATATTCTCTTTTCTCTGTGATGTGTTGGATTAAACAAAAAGCTGCAAACACTAGACATCTTCCTTGGTTTAACTAAGGTTTTTAATAATGCTGATCACAAAATACTGTTGCAGAAGTTGGACCATTAGGTAATAAGAGGAGTAGTTCACAATTGGTTCTTCTCATACTGTATGAGGACAGGAGTAATGCTCTCACAAAGTAAGTAAGCATGTGCCAAACACAAATAAGCAAGAGCTGTGAAGTGTGAACTCTTCTCCGTCAGATGTGGCATCTGTGGTGTCTGTAGGCAAATCAGTGTGGCTGTGGCCTTCATTTGTGTAAGAGTTGTTATTTTGTTTTGCCGAAAAAATGATAAGTGTAATAATAAAGTAACAAACTGTAATGATGTTTCACATGAAACATGGGAAAACTGTTAGATAAACATATCTTTTACTAAATGAAGTGTATGGTAAACACTGTTTATCATGTATACGAATTTTTAAGTGATTGAAGCTTTTTTAAGATGGGCGAGAAGACGCTGAAGGTGATTCGTGCTCGGTATACCCTTCAACGTAAAAAACTAATGAAAATATTGAAAAAGTACGTAGTCATATTGGATCTGACTGTTGCTTGGGTATTCAATTGTTTGCTGAAACTGTAGGAACTGACAAAGAATGGGTAAGACAAATTTTATATAACCAGTTTCACATGAGAAAAGTGTGAGGGAACCAACTCATGAAAATGTTTGTACTGGCAGTTTTTATACCACTGCAAATGATAATAATTTCTTGGAAAGAGTGATAACATGTAACGATTTTTGGTTTTATCGTCCAGAAACTAAGTGGCAATCCACGCATTGGGTGTGCCCAACTTCACCGAGAGTGAAAAAATGCTTGATTGAGCAAAACAAGATTCAAAGTGAAGATGACTGCTTTTTTGAAATTCATGGAATTGTGTATCCTTACTGGGTTACTGAATGTCAAACTACTAGTGAACATTACTACCTTGAGGTTCCTGCTCAATTCCGTGAGAAAATAAGAAAAAAATTACCCAAACTGTGGAAGAAGTAGTTTTGTGTTCTGCATCCGTCTTGGGTTCTGCATCGAGACTACTTACTGGCTCATACCACACTGTCTGTTAAAAGGTTTCTAGCGAAGCACAGCATCCCAGTCTTAGACCACCTGCCTTATTCGCCTGGCCAAACATCATGTGACTTATCTATTCCCAACAAGTCAAATCTGCATTAAAGGAACAAAATTTTGGTCCATTAAAGCTGTGAAAGAACAAGCAGCATGTGTCTTCAAGAAGCTCAGAGTGGAAGACTTCCAGCACTGTTTCTATCAATGGAAAATTGGCATGGAGCCTTGTACGGATAGAAGGAAATATACAGAAGAAGATAATAAATTTATTTATTTATTTATTTATTTATTTTTTTGTTAAATGAAACATTTTACAGCAACAGTCCCATTATTTTACAGTCATACCTCATACTGAAACTTCCTGGCAGATTAAAACTGTGTGCCCGACCGAGACTCGAACTCGGAACCTTTGCCTTTCGCGGGCAAGTGCTCTACCAACTGAGCTACCGAAGCACGACTCACGCCCGGTACTCACAGCTTTACTTCTGCCAGTACCTCATCTCTTACCTTCCAAACTTTACAGAAGCTCTCCTGCGAACCTTGCAGAACTAGCACACCTGAAAGAAAGGATATTGCGGAGACATGGCTTAGCCACAGCCTGGGAGATGTTTCCAGAATGAGATTTTCACTCTGCAGCGGAGTGTGCGCTGATATGAAACTTCCTGGCTGATTAAAACTGTGTTTCTGACCGAGACTCGAACTCGGGACCTTTGCCTTTCGCGGGAAAGTGCTCTACCAACTGAGCTACCGAAGCACGACTCACGCCCGGTACTCACAGCTTTACTTCTGCCAGTACCTCGTCTCCTACCTTCCAAACTTTACAGAAGCTAACTTGCGAACCTTGCAGAACTAGCACTCCTGAAAGAAAGGATATTATGGAGACATGGCTATATTCTGTAAAGTTTGGAAGGTAAGAGACGAGGTACTGGCAGAAGTAAAGCTGTGAGTACCGGGGTGAGTTGTGCTTCGGTAGCTCAGTTGGTAGAGCACTTGCCTGCGAAAGGCAAAGGTCCCAAATTCGAGTCTCGGTCGGGCACACAGTTTTAATCTGCCATAAAGTTTCATATCAGTGCACACTCCGCTGCAGAGTGAAAATCTCATTCTGGATACCTCATACTATAAGAACAGACAGCGAAACCTCGTTCTCCCTAGTAATGAGAATAGCTGTGAAGTGGCATCTGATTGGGGCATGATAAAGTGGGGGCTGAAGGGGATGAAGGGGCTGCTACTGTTTCTTCTATATAAAAATGATATACCTCCTAGTGACAGGTAATTCTAAAATATTTCTGTTCGTTGATAACACTAGATGGTAGTGAAGGATGTTGAATTCAACACAGGTAATGCATCAAATGGTGCAATTCAAGATATAAATTCATGGATAATACAAAATAAAGTAATGCCAAATCACAGAAAGACTTAGTTTTTACAGTTTTTGCAACAAAAGTCAACAAAAACTGACATTTTGATTACACAGAATAGGTATATAGTAAGTGAGCCTAAAAAGTTCAAATTTATTGGTATTCAGAGAGATTGTAAGCAGTCACAGAAAGCCCTTGTTTAGGAGCTTGTTCAAAAAGTGGATGCTGTTATATTTATCGTTAGAGCGCTACCTGCAATAAGTGATAGTTCAACATGAAAATTAATCTACTTTGCTTATTTTCATGACATACTGCATTATATTTTGGGGTAACTGTTCCCACTTATAAATGAAATTTTTGGCTCAGAAACAGTCAGTTTAGTGAAACACAATGTAAGTTTGTGAACCTCTTGTTGGCTCCTGTTCAGGTTTTGGGAATTCTGACACTGGCCTTTCAGTGTTGTTTGTTGTTAACTATATGACTTATTCCCAAGAATTAGCTGGTTTCACTCAGTTAATACTACACAGAAATCCAATATGAATGTGTATCACATCTCCTTGACTCTTGTGCATAGAAAGGCATCGGTTTTCTCATGCATCCATTTTCAGTAAGCTGCCAAAGGATTAAAAAATCTTAGCAGTAATCCTCACACTTCTAAGTTTAAACTGAAGGCTTTCCTTATGCCTTGCTCCGTCTATTCTCTCCTGGTCTTGGAAAAAAATTAGGCTAATTCTTGTGTCATAGTGTTGTTAGCCTAATTCTTGTGTCATCTACAGAGAATTCATGTAAATTTTATTTTATAAATTATTACTTTTCTGATGCTAACTTCATGTACTGACTCATTCCCCAGCCATAGAGAGTTGCTCCTTAATTTGGTCTTATGCAACTAGATGTGTAAAATAAAAAACAAAATAAAATCATAGATTAGGTCTTCTCTAATATCTGTACATAATTTTATGTGAGTATGATCACCACCAGCAGTCCCCCAAATGAATGGCCACCATCAAACTGTGCCCAATAGCACAGTTGACCATCTAGTGCCAGAAAATGCTGCTAAGCAGAACACGCTCAATTTCACAGGCTGCTTTACAGCTGTATTAGAAAGAGCACAACACAGCCAGTCAACAATATGCTTCTCAGGGGCTGGACAAGTAATTCTGTTATATTCTGAGAGTGCAATGAGATAGAATCAGCCGGGTGCATATGAGATTGCCTATCAATTTGACAGTCTGCAGAAAAATAAAGGCTGATATGGGCAACATGTGAAGCAGAATGGCTGAAGGAATGTTGGGAGGAGATGGAATACTATGTCATAAGATTAGAGAGGGAACATGCTAATCAGCAGCCAGGTAGTGAGAGGAGCTTGGGAGGTGCACCTCAAACTGTAAATAGTGCAAGGTCTCCGACTGGTGTAAAACCACACTGTCAATCTGGTAATTTCCGCCCCCTACTATGAAGAAAGACTACATTTTAACCTCATGAAGTAACTACAGATCCTAAAGTATGCAAGTTAAACAATAGAAAAATATATCAACACAGTGTTTCATTGAGATGATTCCAACACAAGTAATAAAACTTCAGAAGTCACATTGAATATTATGTTGAATTTTATTCTGAACTATCATTATTAATGACTTATTATGAAAAGGATAGTTGCTTCTAACAATACAGCGAAGATGTTGTGTCGCAGATACACACAACAAAAAAACTGTCAGCATGTATGCTTTTGGCCAAAGAGGTATGTAATTAGACACACACACACACACACACACACACACACACACACACACACACACAAACCACAGTCCGTGATTGCCAAGGCAAGGCTGCGAGCTATGCGTGATGATGGGAGAAGCAAACTACATGCTGGAGTAAGGAGGAGGCTGGAATGGGTAGGGGGAGGGATAGCAGGATAAGGGTGGGGGATGGTAAAGAGCTGCTTGTGGGAGCATACAGGGACAAGGTAGGGAGAGCATAGGACACCTAGGTGCAGTAGGGAGGATTAGATATAGGGCACGGGGTGGGATGAAAGGAGCAGCAGAAAAGGAGAGAATTCAAAAGACATTGCGTACATTGATGGAGCAAAGGGCTGTATAGTGTTGGAGGGGAAGGGGATGGTGGGTAAAGGACAACTACTAATGAAGATTGAGGCCAGGAGGGTTATGGGAACATAGAACAGTGATCCATGATGGCTTTAATTTAGGTGGGCACGGAGCTTCACTGGCGCCACTAACTACTTGGGCTGTCGATATCGATCCTGCTCATATATCAGGAGTTTGGGTCTTTGGTTGAAGCGTGTGCTGTTGATTTTTGATGGGCATGGTACTGATGATAAGTACCAATAAAAAAAAAAAAAAAACCTCATAATTCCACTCAGATGTGAAGAAGCTGCGAGTTCCAGGACTGCAAGCCAGGGTGTTATTACCACCAGTCACGACAGGCAGTCTTCGAAGTGGCACAAAATTTAAACTTGAAGGGTAGGCTAGGGGGAACATGGCTGGAAGTTGTTGGTTTTGGGGAACTCCTGCTGTCCAGTATGTGCTACGAAAAGTCACAAGTGGTTAAATCGGTTGGAGGCAAGCCTTGATGACTGTATTATGGATTGATGGCTGCAAGTTGTGGGAAGAGCAGTGGACATCGCATGCAACCTGGTCAACAAGTTATCAGCCTACCCTGTAAGCTTAAATTCTGTGGCACCTCAGAAACCGCCTGTATGGACTAGTAGCAATAACACCCTGGCTTACAGCCCTGGAACTCACAGCTTCTTCACACCTGAGTGGAGTTAAATTTTTTAAAAATATTTTTTATTGGTACTTATCATTTTTTGTTCCATGCTACATTCTGTGCAAGTGTACGAGCATTCTATGTCATAAATTGAGTTGGTGAAACAAAATTGTATCATAGTTTGGGTCGAAAACAAGGCACTCTTTGTAGATGAGTGTGCTCTAGTCCTGCATTAGCAAGTGCTGATATTTAACCCTTTTAATTTTCAATTAATTTTAAGGAGTGTTAAGCTTGTAACTCATATGTGTATTCACTTCCGCAATAAGTTAATACTACCTACATCCTAGGCATTCTCGTCTGTAGCCTTACTTGGACAGATTGCTTTCTCCTTCTGATGTATGTTGGCAGAGTAGTTTTGGCAGCAGATGATGCATTCCCATTTCCTGGGCCCCAAGCAGACATGTGTGTTCTTTCTGCTGTGGCAACACTTCCATCATCGCATGACGTCTAGGTTGGTCAGCAATCTCGTGCCTCTACCAGCAGCATCGTGTTGGTTCTAGTTAAGTAAATTTGATTGTCTGATATGTGCCACGGCGAAGTATCGCCAATTAATTGGGTCCTCTTGATCTATCCAATACCATGAATTCAGGAAGCACAAAAGCTTAGAAACATGTTCTGCAAGCCTGAAGTTCCTAGTTACCAAGTCTGATAACATTTTTAACATCTTAGAGGGCATGGGCACCAAGGATCGTTCACGTTTGGTCTTTGCTCACCACCCCACCAACATCGATGAATTGCAAAAACTAAGAGGTTCTACTGAGTCCCTCACCTTTGCTGACGAGCAGTGTAGGGTAGGTGTGGTTTCGGCAACAGTGCCTTCAATTTCCAGAGGTGACAAGTTCTCTCTCAGTTCACGTGTCAGAGAAGGCCATCCCTTTGGTGTGCAGGAATTCACGCTGCAAAACGATCATCCCTTCCTTATGTTTGTGCCCATGTCAGACAGGAGCCTCTGTGTGTGTTATTGGACTCCGGTAGTTCTGTCTCATTACTTGACTATAAGTGGTATTTGATGTTCAGCCATCTGTGTAAATTATCTCCCATGTACCCCTGCTTTACGAGATGTCATGTGGCCAATGGGCAAAAGTTGCCTCTGATTGGGGAGGTGCGGGGTAGTTTGTCCATCTGCAATTTTTCCTGGCCGGTTACTCTCCTGGTTGTAAGGAAACTAGCCATTAATTTATTGCTCAGTGGCGATTTTTTTCAAAGAGCCAGGTTGGTCCTTCATTTTGCTAACAGTGCCTTCCTTAATTTCCCACCAGGTGAGAAGACAGCCCTATGTTCTTGTTGCCATCAGAGTGTGATTAATTCTATAAGTTGCGAGACTGGGGAATTTCACGTGGTACATCTTCAATTGGATCAGGCCATGCATTTGTTGGGTCTGTTGGGCGAGTTTTCTGATGTTTTGTTTAATAAGCTAGGAGTCACTAGTGTGATCCAATATGATATATGTCTGATTGATGATGTTCCTGTTCGATAGTTTCCTTACTGATGTTTGGCCCCCAAAATGAAAATCTTGAGGCAGAAGCTGGCTAGTATGCTGCAGAATGGGGTGAGCAGGACTTTTACTTCTCTTTATGCCTCGTTGATTTTTCTTGTCCCCAAGGCTCAGGGCCAGGAGTACAGGCCACCTGTGGATTATAGGCTGCTGAATAAAGAGATTGTTTTAGAGTCAGCCCCCTTGCCTGATCTACACAATTGTTTCATGTGGTTCTCTGGTCTAGGTGGTTCACTGTGCTTGACTTGAATCAAGCCTATTATCAAATCGCTCTCACCAAAAAATCCAAGCATGCCACAGCCTTTTGCACTGACTGAAATCTCTACAAGTTCAATAAGGTGCCGTTTGGGTTGGCCACAGGAGCTGCTGTTCTCTCATTTGTTGGATCTTGGGGGATTTGAAATTAGTCTGTGTATTTAACTACCTGGATGATAAGGTCATTTATAGTGATTCATTTGAGGAACACCTTTCCCATCTTAGACAGTTGTCAAAGTTTCGTGATGCTGGGTTAACTGTCAAGCCGCCTATGATTACTCTCGCCAGGTGTCAGGTTTCATTTGTGGGTCATCTGGTTTCTAGGTATGGCATTATTATCAACCAAGAGCAAAGGAAGGACTTGAAGAGGTTCCCCCAAACTAGTACTAGTAAGGAGGTAGCTATGTTTATTGGCACAAACATACAGAAGGGATGATCATGTCCCAGCATAAATTCATGCACACCAACGGGTTGACCTCCTCCGACATGTACGAATCCTCCCCCCCATCCCCACCCACCGTCCCCTCCCCATAGCTTCAGCTCAGGGCCCACACAGCCAGACACAGGCGTACAAGATGGTCATTCGTGCCAACTACATACACCAAATAAAAGTTTTGCATCACCCTGGTTACCAAAAATCCTGAAGATAGACGTTGACTATGGATATTGTATCAGAGACACAGTCCAATTGACTGTTCAGAGATGTCACTAAACCCTCCCAAAGATGTGAACAACCATGCATGAGTAGCACATATTAGACGGAAGGGGTCCAACAGCCGATCAGTTCCAGTCATTCCACCAGGAAGGTGGTACACGGATTGTGTTGCCTGTAGTTGAACCATGCCTAGATGGTCAACACCGCGGTTCGATTGTGTCCGCATTGTTACTTTGTGACAGGAAGAGCTCTCAACAAGAAGTGTCCAGGCATCTCAGAGTGACCCAAAGTGATCATGTTCGGACATGGAGGAGACACAGAGACGCAGGAACTATCGATGACATGCCTCGCTCATGCCGCCCAATGGCTACTACTACAGTGGATCACTGCTATCTAAGGATTATTGCTCAGAGGAACCCTGACAGCAATGACACCATGTTGAATAATGTTTTTCATGCAGCCACAGGATGTCATGTTACGACTCAAATGATGTGTAATAGGCTGCATGTTGTGCTACTTCACTCCCAACATTCATGGCGAGGTCCATCTTTGCAACCATGACACCATGCAGTACGGTGCAGATGAGCCCAACAACATGCCAAAGGGACAGCTCAGGATTGGCATCATGTTCTCTTCACCAAGTGTTGCATATGCCTTCAACCAGACAACTGTCGGAGACGTGTTTGGAGGCAACCCAGTCAGGCTGAATGCCTTAGACACACTGCCCAGTGAGTGCAGCAAGGTGGAGGTTCCCTGCTATTTTGGAGTGGCATTATGTGGGGCCAACATATGCCACTGGTTATCATGGAAGGTGCTGTAATGGCTGTATGATGCACGAGTGCCATCCTCCGACCAATAGTGCAACCATATCGGCTGCATACTGGCAAGACATTCATCTCCCCCATCATGCACATCTTGTGAATGACTTCCTTCAGTATAACGACATTGCTCAACTAGAGTGGCCAGCTGTAGTGCCTCGAGAATTTCAGTGTAAAGTCTAGAGACACTCGGCTTTCCACTGTCTTGAACACCTGATATTTTAAGTACGAGGGTGAGAGAGTGGAGATGTGTCTACCTCGTCACCGGTTTCTGTGTGCGCACGATGGACATGTATCGGGAGAATACGGCAATAGTGACGGTCAATTGACATGGGCAAGTGGTTGCCTCGCTCATCACAGAGTTACAAGACCAGCACTAGGAGCAAGCGCACCTTACTCCGTGATGGTGCTACATCAGTCATTGTTGTGAACAGTTGAATTATGTAAAAGAAAAGAAAAGACACTTTTTACTTACTTACTTACTGACTCCCTAAAATTGTGGATAGTGGACATGTGAGAACCTTGAGAGGTTTTTGGAACTGTATTTATTGTAAAAGTACGTAATAGTTTCTGACAGACCACAAGTCACTGGGCTTCCAAAATGTGATACATTTATGTGAAAACTGTTATGAGGTGTTCTGTTTGTGGAAGTGAAATATAGTAGGATTGATTTAAAAGTATCTTGAGTGTACACAATCATTTTAAGAGTAGAGAAAATTCCTCCAAATGGCATCATATCTTCGGAGAAGAAGTTGGGCAGATTGTCACAGCCGACTATCTTGAAAAGATCGGCAAGGCACCTCCAAATAAGTCCAATGATGAAGAGGACGTGTGAGTCTTGCACACCAGCACCACACTGCTTCCTCTAGTTGCCAGAAACTGCCAGAGAGCATGTTCTCCAAACATGAACCCTATTGAAAATGCCTGGGATCGATTGAAAAGGGCTGCTTATGGAAGACATGACCCACCAACCACTCTGAGGGATCTACGCCGAATCACCATTGAGGAGTGGGACAATCTGGACCAACAGTGCCTTGATGAACTTGTGGACAGTATTCTATGACTCATACAAGGCATACAGCAATGCAAGAGGATGTGCTGCTGGGTATTACAGGTATCGGTGTGCACAGCAATCTGGAACACCACCTCTTAAGGTCTTGCTGTATGGTGGTACAACACACAATGTGTGGTTTTCATGAGCAATAAAAAGGGCAGAAATGATGTTTACATTGTTCTCTATTCCAATTTTCTGTACAGGTTCCGGAACTCTCGGAACAGAGGTGATGCAAAACTTATTTTGATGTGTGTTTTTCCACAGGTTCATTCCCAATTTTGCTCCAGTTTGCTTCACCCCTTAATGCCCTGCGCCGGAAGGGAGAAACTTTTGTATGGGACGAAAGCCAACAGTATGCATTTGAGGCTATTAACACCACCATCACTAACCCCCCAGTGTTGGCTGTGCCTGACTTCAGCAAGAAATGTATTATACAGACTGACATGTCCAATGCAGGGATTGTTGCAGTTCTCCACCAAGAGGATCAAGGTCACAGATGCCACTTAGTTTTGCGTCAAGGAGGCTGTTTGGCCCCAAGTTGAATTATTCCATGTATGAATGTGAGGCCCTAGAAAAATTCCAATTCTGCCTGGAACACAGGGAGTTTGATTTACAGACCAATAATCATGTGCTGAGTTGGGTCCTGGCCAGATCCAGGAAAACTGATAGAATCGTGAGGTGGGAATTCCGGATTTCAGCATTTCATTTTAAGATGCAGCACATTAAAGGTTCTGACAGTCAGGTAGCTAATGTGCTCAGCCATATGTTTGAGCAGGAAGATACCAATGAGGGAGATTGAGCCTATGGTTCCGGTGATCTTGCTTGTACTGTTCTGAGTGAAATGCCCCAATTATTTGCCAATATTAAAATCAAGCACAATTAGGACCCATTGTTGGGACCAATTAGGAGGCAATTGCTGTCTGGGAAGGAGATGCCAACGTTTTCACTGAAGAATGCTATATCGTGTAAACAGGCTGGCGAATGTGGGGAATTCAGGATTTTCTTGCCTCTTGAGTTAGCCCCCTCTGTCTTTCATTACTTCCACAATTCAATGGTGGATGGGCATTTAGGCCTGCCTGGCCATCAATGTACAGGGGTATCCAGCATTTAGTGGGCGAGTGCAATTCTTGTAGAAAGGGGAAGCCCAATTAAGTGGGGGGGGGGGATAATTGGTTTAAGGGCATGATGTTGAGGCATGGCGGCTTTAATTTTGCTGGGAAATGGCACTCTGCTGGCATCACTAACTACTTGGGCTGTCAGTATCTATATTATTGATCATTTGTTGGGAGCTAGGGTCTTTGGTCAAGGTGTGTGTTGTTGGTTTTTAGAAGGTCCTGGTACTAACAGTTACGTGGAGGGCATGTGGCTGGCAAGTTGTTGGTTTTGGGAAATTCCTGCTGTCCACTATGCACCTCATGAAGCATGAGTAGTTAAATTGATCAGAGACAAGCCTTGCTGGCTGAATTAAGAATTAATACCAATGAGTTGTAAGAAGAGCAATGGACGTGGCGTTCAACCTGATGCGCAAGTTCCTGGCCTATTCAACAAGCTTAAATTTCATGGCACGTTGGAGACTGTCTGTACAGATTGCAGGGTACAACAACCTGACTTGGAATCCTGGAACTCACAGCCTCTTCACACCTGAGTGGAGATAAGTGTTGTTTTTTTATTGGTTCTTCTTATCATAAGGTCATGTCTGTATTAATGTGGAACTAGACCAATTACATTAATGAGCCTTTGAGTGATTGTGTTTATGGTCTTCAGTCAGTGTAACTAATGTAATTTGTTGTTCCATGCCATATCCCACGCAAGTGGACAAGCATTCTCTGTCATAAATTGAGTTGATGAAATTGAAATTGTATCATACTTTCTGTCAAAAACAAGGCATTCTTTGTAGATTAGTATGCTCTAGTCATTGCATTAGCACGTGCTGATGTTTAACCCTTTTAATTTTCAATTAGTTTTAAGGAGCATTAAGCTTGTGTATTCCCTTCCGCAATAAGTTAATACTGCCTACATCCTAGGCATTCTCGTCTGTAGCCTTATTTGAGCAGATTGCTGTTCCCTTCTGATGTGTGTTGGCAGAGTAGTTTTGGCAGCAGATGACGCATTCCTGTTTCCTGGGCCCGGAGCAGTGATGTGTGTTCTTTCTGCTGCAGCGACACCTTCATTGTCGCACAATGTCTAGGTTGGTCCGCAATATCGTGCCTCTACCAGCCGCATCGTGTTCGTCCTAGTCAAGTAAATTTCATTGCTTGATATGTACCATGGTGAAATATCGCCAATTAATCGGGACCTCTTGATCTATCCAATAATGTGAATTCAGGAATCACATAAGCTTTGAAACGTGTTCTGCAAGCCTAAGTTCCTCATCACTGTACCTGCTCTTCAGCTACTTGCTTGAACTGTGTACCCTTATTGCTATTTCTGGAGCATGTTAGATTTTGAAGCCCTTTACTTATGGGTATGAACTGCTGAGTTTCTCCATTTTATCCACAGTCATCAGCTGACTCCACTCACTGTAAAACTGTTCTGCTTCTTGCCTGTTGGATGTGACAGCTACCTGTTGTATTTGGCAGCTTGTCTTGTATTTTGGGAGATTGTGTATTTTATTGCTTAGGGGATTTTATTAAGCCTTATAGATTGTTGAGGGCTTTCCAACAAACACCATGTCTTGTTAGCAATCTGTATTTTGGGTGGGCATTGCCTATTTGTTTAAGGTGTTATCCATGTGAGGGAATTGTTAGTACATTTAGTGGCAGTCATTTGTAATTCATTTTATTGGTAAAACTCAATCTGTTGAATCTGCTTCCAGCCACATCTAGGTGGGGTGACTTCTTACTTGCATTTGGGGACTGTATATTCCTGGTTTCAAGCCCTGTTCATAACGGTACAAATTGTAAAGTTTGTTATTAATGAATTGATCCTGTTCAAGTTTTTATATTACCGAGAGCGATATTATTTTTAACGAGGATTTTAATTTGTAATCATAATAATTCTTGTTAAGCAATAAAGTGTATTCCATGAAACAACAAATGACTAAATATGTGGGTACAACTTCCATGTGTTTTTACTTAAAATTATCCCAACCCTTGTTGTTGTGAGGTACCATATATATTGCAGGGAGAATCCCCACTTACACAGTTCAGAAAAGCTGGCGCTGGTGGGAACTATCCAGATGCCACAGGCTGTAAAACATGTCATTGAAATTAAGAACATCAAGTTGGGCAGTGTGTTTAGCAACTGGGTCGTCCAGCTGTTTCTTGCCCACAGTTTGTTAGATGCTACTCATGTGGACAGACAGCTTTTTTGTTGTCATGCCCACATGGAATGCAGCACAGTGGTTGTAGCTCAGCTTGTAGATTACATCACTAATTTCACAGATAGCCCTGCCTCTGATGGGATAGTTGATGCTTGTGACTGGACTGGAACAGGTGGTAGTGGGAGGATTTATGAGACAGGTCTTGCATCTAGATACTTTACAGGAATTTTAACTGAGAGGCAATGGGTTGGGAGCAGGGGTTGTATAGGGATGGATGAAGATATTATGTAAGTTTGGTGGACGGCGGAATACCACAGTGGGAGTGGTGGGAAGGACAGTGGGTAGGGCATTCTTCATTTCAGGGCACCATAAGAGGTAGTCAAAACCCTGGCGAAGAACGAGTCGCTTACTCCAGTACTAGGTGGTACTGACTCATGACAGGAATGCTCTTCTGTGGCCAGACAGTGGGACTTTGGGAGGTGGTGGGTGACTGGAGAGATATAGCATGGGATATCTGGTTTTGTATGAGCTTGGGAGCATAATTACAGTCTATGAGGGCCTTAGTACATTTTAAGAGGGACTGCTCATCAATACAGGTGTGATGGCCAAGGGTGTCTAGGCTGTAGGGAAGGGACTTCTTGAAGGCAGCTTTCGAAGTGGAGGTATATCTGGTGGTTGGTAGGTTTGATATGGACAGAGGTTCTGATGTAACCATCTTTGAGGTGGGGGCCAACACCAAGGAAGGTGGCTTGTTGGGCTGAGGAGGACAAGTTGAAGTGAATGGGGGGAGAAGGTGTTGAGGTTCTGGAGCAATGTGGATAGGGTGACCTCACCTTCAATCCAGATCACGAAGATGTCATCAATGAATCTGAACCAGGTGAGAGATTTGGGATTTTGGGTGTTTAGAAAGGATTCCTCCAGATGACCCACCAATAGATTGGCATAGGATGGTGCCACGCAAGTGCCCATGGCCATACTCAAGATCTGAGTCTTCTTTATGTTTTTATAGGAGAAGTAATTGTGGGTGAGAATATAGTTGGCCATGGTGACTAGGAAGGAGGTTGTAGGTTTGGAATCTACTGAGAGTTGCGAAATCTAGTGTTCAATAGCAGAAAGGCCATGAACATCAGGGATGTTAGCGTAAAGGAAAGTGGTATCACTAGTGATGATCTGGGCACCATGTGGTGAAGGAACATTAACCGTGGAAAGTTGGTGGAGAAAATGGTTGGTATATTTATATAGGAAGGAAGGTTGTGGGTAATAGGCTAAAGGTGTTGGTCTACGAGAGCAGAGATTTTCTCTGTGAGGGCGCAGTAACTGGCCACAATGGGGCATCCTGGTGGATGGATTTATGGATTTTAGGAAGTAGGAGTGCAAGGGATGGTAAAGGTGAGGAGAGAGGGCAGAGGTTCTGCAATGGGCGTAGGGATTTGAGGAGAGACTGAAGATCCCACTGCATTTATGGAATGGAGTCACTATGGCTAGGGTTTGTATTTGGATGAATCTGGCAGCTGATGGAGTCCTTCTGTCAGGTAATCCTTGCAGTTCGAAACAACAGTGGTGGTGTCTTTGTCAGCAGGTAGAATTACCGTATTTACTTGAATCTAAGCCACACTCGAATCTAAGCTGCACTTGAATCTAAGCCACACCTGAAAAATGAGACTCGAAATCAAGGAAAAAAATTTCCAAAATCTAAGCCGCACCTGAAATTTGAGACTCAAAATTCAAAGGGAGATAAAAGTTTTAGGCCGCACCTCCAAATCGAAACAAAGTTGCTCCATTGTAATATGAGACACAATTTAGGTCGAATGAATGACGATACAGCAACAGTAATTTGCTTCGAGTCGTAAGCTTAGCAGTTAAGCTTTACCAGGCAGTGTCAGGCGCTCCGTCCGATCTGGTTTGAATTGATTGCTTATTTTTCTTTGCTCTGATAAGTGCCGTTCTCTATATTATAGGTATTTACGTCACTCTAAGCTGAAAATGCATTACTGTACTGTGTCGTGTCGTGCACTGTCTGTCGCATTCTGATAATGAGTGTTTACAACCTGTCACCACTCGCGGCATGGCTTGCTTTTGTGTGCGCTACCGCCGCTTACAATTAAAAAAAAAAAAAAAAAAGAGGAATCGCCTCATTAGCGAAACAATGGCAAGAGACTGCTATTTGTTGTGACTTACACTGCTGATTTCTTTGATAATGATCAACAAGAACCAAATAATAGACTGCATATGATAGAAGATCTTCTGAATGAGAGTTCAGCGAAAATTTTTCTCCATTTGAAAATCTTTGCAGATGCCTCTTTAGTACATTACATTCTGCACAGAAATTAGTCATCGTAGATTTAAAAATCTAGTCAATTGCCGTTCTTCATTTCTGACTGTATCACTGTTAGGCATAAGAATAATACGAATATAAACATGACATGATATGTATATTCTTCCGCATTTGCTGTTGTCTCACTCTAGTATCATAGTTTATTAGGCAGACAGGATTTAAATAAGATAGCAGCAAACACGAAAGAATACATGCCAAATGTTTATATTCATATTATTCTTATAGTGAAGAGAATACTGCATGTGATTCACAATTCATAATAGTTCCTATTAGCAACCATCTGTTGTCACAGGTAGGAAAAAATTCAGAATGTAGAGTTGGTCATATTGACAAACATCCCAAACAGTCTTGCCAGTCGGATTTTCGTAGTACATTGAAATGCTGCTACATTCTAAGATGCACAATACGGAAATTGTATTTACTTCGTTGGATAATATATGAAAATGCAGTGGTCGAAACTCGGGGCGAAGAAAAAAGCTCGTCTTCCACTTTTTTTTTTTTTTTTTTTTTTTTTTTTTTATTTATTTACTGACGCAAAGGTTTTGGCTCCTGTATTTAACTTTGTGCCTGCAAAGCATGCCTGTGTAGCGCTACATACATTTGACAGCAGAAGTTAGTTGTGGCAGCACCTACCAACATTTTCCAGAACTCCCGCTTACTTTGCACTCGATTCTAAGCCGCAGGTGGTTTTTTGGATTACAAAAACTGGAAAAAAAGTGCGGCTTAGATTCGAGTAAATACGGTATCGTATTGGGATCAGTTTCTAGATAGTGGCTTGTGGTTGTTTCTTGCAGATGTAAGATTAGCTTGCATGCTCAGGGATTTGGGGAATGATGGTGAGGCAAGGTTCGAGGTTAAGAAATTTTGGCAAGTTAACAGGGAGTGATTAGGAGGCAGTGGGGTGGATCATGGTTTGATGGAAGAGTGTACTGAATCAGGGAGGGTTAAGTATTGGTCTTTGGTTGAGACTGATACGGTGGATGGCGAAGAAGTGTTTCCACTATAGGGACCGGGAGAAGGAGAGATCCTTAACAAGTCCTATATGACTGAATTTTGGAGTGGGATGAAGGGTGAGGCCTTTGGAAAGGACTGATACTTCTGTGGAGATAAGGCTTTTGGAGGAAAGGTTCATTGCTGTGTTTCAGGTCTGTTTAGGTTCTGCATTCTGTATGGTGGTTGGAGGGAAGGTAAATGTAGTAGGTCTGCAAGACAGGGTTTGTCAGCTATGAGGTGATGCAGGTGAGGTCTGAGGTTGCTGTAAATGTAATGGATGGTGGTAGTCCAAGCCGAGAGTTGGATGTGAACAGGATGGAAAGTTTTTTGAGTTGGCGTTGTGTATGCTGCTCTAGTTCCTGGAGGGCAACAGTTCAGTGTGTGATATGGGGTCCAGGAATTTGGAATTGCATAGCAGCAAAATTTTACAGTTGGAGAGGAGATACTGCAAGTAGCTTTGGGACTGTTTGAAATGGTTTCACAGGACCATGTTAGGACTGGCTGAATCTGAACAGATGGAGGTCACTGTGAAAGGAGGGGTTGCAGCCAGAGATGGGTAATTTGATGGTAAAGCCATTTGGGGGGAGGGGGAGCGGGGATTCCATTAGCCCAGCAACAATGCAGAAATAGTATGTGGGAGATTGTTCTGGCTTGGCTATGGATAAGGAAACTCTGTTTTAACATAGACAGAAGGAGCAATGATCCATGGTGGATGATAAAAAGGTGTAAAAATACATAAATAATGTAGGAATACATCCAAAAAACCTGCAAAAATACAGCAAAACACATGGGAAAAATCACAAAAAGGATTGAAACACATGAAGAATGGCGAAACAAGATCAAGATGAAATATAAGGGAGTAGGTCAATAATAAAAGGGGAAAACCAATTGAAATCAATGTGAAAACACAATGAGATCAAAGAAAAAGTCAATAAAAAGACTGTAATATTGGTTGCAGGTCTGTGGTTGAATAAGTGTGAAGAAGGGGGACAGCAGATGTGACTAGGTTAGGTGAAGTTGGTATGTGTGAACTGGAATAGAGAGGAGAAGGAGTGGGGGGGTGGGGAGGGTTTTGTAGGATGAGGTATAAGTTCATGTGGTACAGGAAGGTACAGAAAATAACATTTTTGTTGTTGTGCCTATCTGTGACTCAGTATCTTCATTATATGGTGAGCAGCAACCATTCTTTTCATAATATGTCATTATTCCATCCTGGATTTTCCATTGTTCTATCATTATTAACTGATGTTTAAAAGTGTGATTTCTCTAAACCACGTGAAACACCAAATAATAGATCTCCATAAGCACAAGTCAGTGAACCCTACACTAAACAGTAATTAAGGCAATGACAAATGAAAAACGCTCTTATATGGCATATACTCAGCACATAATACCCTGACACATCATCCTGAATCCTCTTTGCCAGTTATGAATTATCTGTATTAGTCAAAATTATGTTTTTGTCCTTTGGCAATTTACAAACACATTTACATTTCAAAATTGGTACTCAATACTATAAAGATCAAAGTCCCATTGAAAATGCTGTAAAGAGTTACATCAAATACATGTATAACTTTTTGAAAGTAAGTTAATTTTACAGCATGTTTTTATGGCTTGAACACTGAGTCCATTCAATAAAATTTGTGTTTTTTAATGTTAATTCAAGTATGTTTATCACATAATGAGTAATAAAAATAATCCACCATCATTATGAACAATTAACCTCATGCCAATGGTATGGCTTGCATGCCACAACAATACAGATAGCTCTAATGTATGTGAAACCACATTGATAGTGTACTAATGGAGAAGCCAGACTAGCTTACAGATCCTGACGAAATGAAACACCCTGCTCAGTAGTGGCAGTGGTAACATTTTTGACAATGTTAGTTTACATGGACTTACTATGCCCATACTGCGAACGACTGAAAGCAAAGGGAAACTACAACATTTATTTTTTTCTGAGGATATGCAGTTCTACTGAATAGTTTAATGATGTCAACATCCTCCTGACTAAAGTATTCTGTACATAAAATAGTGATCCACTCTGAACTTAGAGTGAGGACAATTAAGGAAGATGTTATCATCACGAAAAACAAAAGTAATTTTCTAGTGGTCAGAACATAGAATTTTAGACCTCTTTACTGCATAGGATGTTTAGAGAATTGATAAAGGGAACTCGATAGATTGAAGTATAGCAAGAATTAATGAAGGGGGATGCCAGGAAGAACAGGACTTTTGGTCCTGTGAGTACAGGATTATCAACACAAAATCCAAGAGGTGCAAATCCAGGGTAGATCTAATAATGAATAAGAAAATGTGAACACGTGTGAATTACCATGAACAACTTAGTGAATAAATTATAATAGCCAAAACACACAAAGTCAATACCCAGCACAGTACTAAAAGTTTATATGCCTACTAATTCCAAGGATGATGAGGAGATTGAGAAAATGTAGAATACAATAAAGGAAATGAAAATTTAATCATGATTGGAAACTGAAATTCCACAGTACAAAAGGAAGAGAGGGACAACCAGTAGGAGAATATGGCCTGTGTAAAGGACTGAAAAGAGAAGCTACCTGATATAGTTTTGCATGGAGCACAATTTAATCACATTTAACACTTGGTTTAAGTATCATGGAAGAAGCTAAAGAAACCTAGAAACAGTAGAAGGTTTTGGAACTGCAGTGTAAACTTCAAGAAATTTCAGAAAAGAGGGAGTTAAATGACATGTATTCTGGATAAGTTGAATGAACCAGAGGTTGTTGAGAGTTTCAGAGCTTTAGACAAAATATTGACCAAACAGATGAAATGAATGCAATAGAGGAAGAATGGGTAGCTGTGGGAGATGAAAAAGTGAAGGCAACAGAGGCTCAAATTAACAAAAAGACAAATCCCAGTAGAAATCCATTGGATAACACACAAAATAATTGAATTTAATTGATGTAACAAGACAAATGTAGCAAATGAATGGAATACAGATGTATAAAAAATGAGATTGACAGGAAGTGTGGAAGAGAAAACCAGAATGTCTGACGTCAGAAAAAGAAGGTCAACTTTCTATGAGCACATCACATCAGCAAGTTACCACAAACACGGCTCACAAGTCAATGTTCCCTTCCGCCTGTACACCAGTGAAGTCATATGGTGGCATGTACTGCTGCAAGTTTGTTGGGTTATAGCTCAGTCAGTGCACTGAAGGTGGCTAATTCATAGCAAAAATCTGGATATGCAAGAATATTAAAAAACCAATGGGATTGCGACTGATCATTTTGTTACTGTCTTTCCATATCAGGCAGGGTTGTCACACAGGTTTGGTTCAAGGCAGAGCCAAGAAAACAGAATATGTGGAAAATCAGACTGTTCACTAGTTATGAATAGTAGCATTTCTGTCACTCATTTCTGTTGCACTTAGCTACAGGAAGACCGTTCTATTTTTATTTGACTGCAACTCACCACATAGCGAAGTCATATATTGTTACATTCCATCCTAAATTTTCCATTGTTTGATTTATTTGACTGCAGATAGTGCACATACTTCAAACTATAGCAAATTTTTCACAAAAAACCAGCACCTCTGTTCAAGTAGCAGATTTATGAAAGCGAAAGAGAGAGAGAGAGAGAGAGAGAGAGAGAGAGAGAGAGGGGCGTGTGTGTGTGGGGGGCGGGGGGGGGGGGGGGGGGGAGGGGGGGAGGCAGAAAGGGAAAAGGAGAGAGTTTTATAATCTGAAAGTAGAAGCATATTCCTATCTTAACCAAAACCCACCTGCAATTCAACATTCTTCAGCAGCATCTGGAGACTCAGTGTCACACTCTGGGCTATAAGTTGGCTTTCAGCATTCACTTCACAGCTAAGAACTGCATGTCCATCCACAATTTTCTGCAAACATGCTCGTCCTGGAGCTAACAAAAAGTTATAGATTTAGACATGCTTAAGAAATAAACAGAAATGTACAACTGATTTTAATTGTATTATTCAACACTACCACAGATTAACCATATGCACATTACTGTACACAAAGCAGGTGTTGTATATTTGATAAGAGAAGAGACATGTAACTAAGCAAGCATTCTCTCAAGATATCGTGGAATTGTCAACCACTTCTGATACGTGGGGCTCTACAAAACTCTATGCACGCATCTCTCTCTCTCTCTCTCTCTCTCTCTCTCTCTCTCTCTCTCTCTCTCTCTCTCTGTGTGTGTGTGTGTGTGTGTGTGTGTGTGTGTGTGTGTGATGTGCCAACAAAAGTAAATTTTTGTACATAAATGTTAGAAATAGAGAAGAAGGGGTTGAAGGAAATAAGAGAAATATGAGATTAAGTAGGAAAACTAGCCAGGACTGCAAGTTAACAGACAGTCATAAACGATGAGAGGAAAATCAACAATGAAATGCTAGTAGCATATAAGAATTAAAACTAAGATGTTACTAGTTAAATGCTTATGACAGAAGAGATTTAAAGATCTGAGAAGTTAGCAGTGGGATATAGAGCTGTTGAGAAGTCAGAAATTGTAGTGCTTCAAGAATTTACACGTAAATTCTGGAACCACTTGGCCTTCTGCCCCCTCGAACACGCGATATTTTAAAGACAAGTGTGAGATTTTGAAGTTAACGTATTTATAGATTCCAGGAGTGGAGTGTCACTTATTTCTAGCGTTTTCTTTAACGCATTACGAACGAAATATCACTTACCGGTATCACCAGTAACAGGAGTGTACATAGTCGGTATTACTGGAACAAAGAGCTGTTGTGACTCGCTGATCTTTCAAAGTGCCGCTGCGCAGTTACACGCATCCTCTACATGCGACGCTGTCTGCCAGCCATGCAGCAGCAGCGGCACCTAAGCAGCCAGCCAGCCACCAGCTGCTAGACTTGGACTCAGTTATGATTTGGCTGTTAAAGTGTACACACGTCTTACTCTGTTTACTTGATCTGTGACTTTCATGAATTGCGTCTTCCTTGAAATATATTTGTTCAACTTGAAGTTATAACAATTGGTGACAAGGTAGTGAATTTTCTTTTCCATCATTGTCCCACATGTTTCCATGGCTACTTTAGAGCAACTATTGCAAGGTCTCATAGAACAGCAAATGCTTCTCACAAATGCAATTCGTGATTTTGCCGCGGCATCAAACACAGGGCGTCTCTCGTTGTTGTCTCTACCTACTTTTCCTCCTTATGATGAAATGGCGGAAGACTGGTCTGATTACGAAAAACGTCTTCGACAGCACTTCTTGGCATTTCACGTCGTGGACGAACAAACATGTAAGTCTCTGTTCCTTTCATGGATTTCACCTCAAATGTATCGGTTGTTGTCGCAATTGGCTCCGTTGAAAGATCCTGCGTCTTTGTCCTTTGCTGAAATGTGCTCACTTCTGTCCATCTATTTTCAAAAGCAAACGCATGTGGTGGCCTCTCATGTTGCCTTTTATCGTTGTCAAAAACAACCGAATCAATCCTATCGTACTTGGGCTACTGAACTTCACGGCCTCAGTAGAAAGTGTCAATTTGTTACTGAAGTTCACAAAGAATCCTACACCAATTCCATGGTATGGGATGCTATTATCCGATCAGCGCCTGACAAAGAAGTTAGGCAACGTGCCCTTCATTTGGCAAATCTGTCTCTAGATGAAGTCCTATCCATCACTCAGTCTTCTGAAATTTATCACGCCGCTGGAGCGCAAATAGAGGCATGGGGCAACGTCGGGGAAATACAACCTCTGTGCGATGTTGATGAAGCGTGTGGCGTGTGCCCGCTGGCTGACGTGGCCGCAGTATGCTCCCAAGCGCAGCCTCGGCCTAACTGTAAACACACCTCTAAGAAACTGCAGCAAAATCCACGGCAACTTCCTTCATGTCCGCGGTGTTTTACGAAACGTTCACGAGAAGATTGTCCACAATGTTGGGCCGTGTGTCACAAATGCAAAAAAAAGGGTCACGTGTCATCCGTTTGCAAATCCGACCGCATACATGATGTTCATGAACGTGACGCTGATTCTGATTCTGTGTTGTCTGTCAATTGTACTTCTCCCCTTTCAGGGAAGTTATTCCTCACTGTCCAAATACTTGGTTAAGATGTTCGCATGCAGGTGGATACTGGTTCTGCTGCCACTATCATCAATTCTCAGATGTATCTTCAGTTGGGTTCTCCAATCCTGTTACCCGTCACTAGGCAATTACGGACTTACGATAAACAGAGGATTTCTCTCTTGGGACAATTTGATGCTGAGGTATCTTACAAATCTGTCGTTTGCACTGTTCCCATATTTGTGGTTGACCATAGTAACGTGGAGAATCTTCTTGGTTTCGATGCCTTTCACGTTTTTGGGTTCTCCATAGATGTCTCTGACAATATCGTCTCTGATGCTATTCCTTATGCTCAATTGGATTCCTGGTTGACGACATTTACGACCATTTTTTCTCCTGGGTTAGGCCGTGCAAACGACTTTGAAGCCAAACCCACTGCTTGGCCCAAGTTTTTTCGGGCTCAGCCCATTCCTGTGGCCCTACGTGATCAGGTCAAACGGGAGCTGGATCGTCTAACTGCTTCAGGGGTTAGCCGTTGCATCGCCTGTTGCATAAAACTGTGCCTTTTCACTGGTCCGCGTCATGCGATGCGGCTTTCCAGAAATTGAAGACTATGTTGAAACAGGCCCCGTACCTGGCTACTTATCGACCTGGCCAACATCTTGTTCTTGCCATGGACGCCTCTCAATACGGGGTCGGTGCAGTCCTTGCACACCATTTTTCTGATGGTTCTAAACAACCCATTGCTTATGCCTCCAAAACGCTCATGGATGCTCAACAAAAGTATTCTCAAATTGAAAAAGAAGCTGTGGCCATTATTCATACTCTTCAAGATTGGTGTTTTTCTCTGTGGATCCAAATTTCATCTTGTTACGGATCACATGATCCATGGACCTTGCCGTTGGTGGGGAGGTTTGCGTGCCTCAGCGATACAGATAGCCGTACCGTAGGCACAACCACAATGGAGGGGTATCTGTTGAGAGGCCAGACAAACGTATGTTTCCTGAAGAGGGGCAGCAGCCTTTTCAGTAGTTGCAAGGGCAACAGTCTGGATGATTGACTGATCTGGCCTCCTAACAATAACCAAAACGGCCTTGCTGTGCTGGTACTGCGAACGGCTGAAAGCAAGGGGGAAACTACGGCCGTAATTTTTCCCGAGGGCATGCAGCTTTACTGTATGATTAAATGATGATGGCGTCCTCTTGGGTAAAATATTCCGGAGGTAAAATAGTCCCCCATTCGGATCTCCGGGTGGGGACTACTCAAGAGGATGTCGTTATCAGGAGAAAGAAAACTGGCATTCTACGGATCGGAGCGTGGAATGTCAGATCCCTTAATCGGGCAGGTAGGTTAGAAAATTTAAAAAGGGAAATGGATGGGTTAAAGTTAGATATAGTGGGAATTAGTGAAGTTCGGTGGCAGGAGGAACAAGACTTCTGGTCAGGTGACTACAGGGTTATAAACACAAAGTCAAATAGGGGTAATGCAGGAGTAGGTTTAATAATGAATAGGAAAATAGGAATGCGGGTAAGCTACTACAAACAGCATAGTGAATGCATTATTGTGGCCAAGATAGATATGAAGCCCACACCTACTACAGTAGTACAAGTTTATATGCCAACTAGCTCAGCAGATGACGAAGAAATGTATGATGAAATAAAAGAAATTATTCAGATAGTGAAGGGAGACAAAAATTTAATAGTCATGGGTGACTGGAATTCGAATGTAGGAAAAGGGAGAGAAGGAAACGTAGTAGGTGAATATGGACTGGGGCTAAGAAATGAAAGAGGAAGCCACCTGGTAGAATTTTGCACAGAGCATAACTTAATCATAGCTAACACTTGGTTTAAGAATCATGATAGAAGGATGTATACATGGAAGAACCCTGGAGATACTAAAAGGTATCAGATAGATTATATAATGGTAAGACAGAGATTTAGGAACCAGGTTTTAAATTGTAAGACATTTCCAGGGGCAGATGTGGACTCTGATCACAATCTATTGGTTATGACCTGTAGATTAAAACTGAAGAAACTGCAAAAAGGTGGGAATTTAAGGAGATGGGACCTGGATAAACTGAAAGAACCAGAGGTTGTACAGAGTTTCAGGGAGAGCATAAGGGAATAACTGACAGGAATGGAGGAAAGAATTACAGTAGAAGAAGAATGGGTAGCTTTGAGGGATGAAGTAGTGAAGGCAGCAGAGGATCAAGTAGGTAAAAAGACAAGGGCTAGTAGAAATCCTGGGTAACAGAAGAAATATTGAATTTAATTGATGAAAAGAGAAAATATAAAAATGCAGTAAATGAAGCAGGCAAAAAGGAATACAAACGTCTCAAAAATGAGATCAACAAAAGTGCAAAATGGCTAAGCAGGGATGGCTAGAGGACAAATGTAAGGATGTAGAGGCTTATCTCACTAGGGGTAAGATAGATCCTGCCTACAGGAAAATTAAAGAGACCTTTGGAGATAAGAGTACCACTTGTATGAACATCAAGAGCTCAGATGGAAAACCAGTTCTAAGCAAAGACGGGAAAGCAGAAAGGTGGAAGGAGTATATAGAGGGTCTATACAAGGGCGATGTACTTGAGGACAATATTATGGAAATGGAAGAGGATGTAGATGAAGATGAAATGGGAGATACGATACTGCGTGAAGAGTTTGACAGAGCACTGAAAGACCTGAGTCGAAACAAGGCCCCCGGAGTAGACAACATTCCATTGAAACTACTGACGGCCTTGGGAGAGCCAGTCCTGACAAAACTCTACCATCTGGTGAGCAAGATGTATGAAACAGGCAAAATACCCTCAGACTTAAAGAAGAATATGATAATTCCAATCCCAAAGAAAGCAGGTGTTGACAGATGTCAAAATTAACGAACAATCAGTTTAATAAGCCACAGCTGGAAAATACTAACACGAATTCTTTACAGACGAATGGAAAAACTAGTAGAAGCCGACCTCGGGGAAGATCAGTTTGGATACCGTAGAAATACTGGAACACGTGAGCCAATACTGGCCTTACGACTTATCTTAGAAGAAAGATTAAGGAAAGGCAAACCTACGTTTCTAGCATTTGTAGACTTAGAGAAAGCTTTTGACAATGTTGACTGGAATACTCTCTTTCAAATTCTAAAGGTGGCAGGGGTAAAATACAGGGAGCAAAAGGCTATTTACAATTTGTACAGAAACCAGATGGCAGTTATAAGAGTCGAGGGCCATGAAAGGGAAGCAGTGGTTGGGAAGGGAGTGAGACAGGGTTGTAGCCTCTCCCCGATGTTATTCAACCTGTATATTGAGCAAGCAGTAAAGGAAACAAAAGAAAAATTTGGAGTACGTATTAAAATCCGTGGAGAAGAAATAAAAACTTTGAGGTTCGCCGATGACATTGTAATTCTGTCAGAGACAGCAAAGGACTTGGAAGAGCAGTTGAACAGAATGGATGGTGTCTTGAAGGGAGGATATAAGATGAACATCAACAAAAGCAAAACGAGGATAATGGAATGCAGTCGAATTAAGTCGGGTGATGTTGAGGGTATTAGATTAGGAAATGAGACACTTAAAGTAGTAAAGGAGTTTTGCTATTTGGGGAGCAAAATAACTGATGATGATCGAAGTAGAGAGGATATAAAATGTAGACTGGCAATGGCAAGGAAAGCGTTTCTGAAGAAGAGAAATTTGTTAACATCGAGTATAGATTTAAGTGTCAGGAAGTCATTTCTGAAAGTATTTGTATGGAGTGTAGCCATGTATGGAACTGAAACATGGACGGTAAATAGCTGGGACAAGAAGAGAATAGAAGCTTTCGAAATGTGGTGCTAGAGAAGAATGCTGAAGATTAGATGGGTAGACCACATAACTAATGAGGAAGTATTGAATAGGATTGGGGAGAAGAGAAGTTTGTGGCACAACTTGACCAGAAGAAGGGATCGGTTGGTAGGACATGTTCTGAGGCATCAAGGGATCACCAATTTAGTACTGGAGGGTAGCGTGGAGGGTAAAAATCGTAGGGGAGACCAAGAGATGAATACACTAAGCAGATTCAGAAGGATGTAGGTTGCAGTAGGTACTGGGAGATGAAGAAGCTTGCACAGGATAGAGTAGCATGGAGAGCTGCATCAAACCAGTCTCAGGACTGAAGACCACAACAACAACATGGATCACAAACCACTTGTTTCCTTGTTTCATCCATCAACGTCACTTCCTGAGAAGGCTGCACACCGCCTCCAGCGTTGGGCTCTTTACTTGTCTCGTTTCAATTATGAGATTCATTTCCAGCCAACGGCTCAACATGCGAATGCCGATGCACTTTCTCACCTACCCATGGGTCCTGATCTGGCATTCAATAGGGATGAACTTTTGTGTTTCCACCTAGATGTTGCCGAGCAGCTGGTTGTGGACGGGTTCCCCATCACCGGGGAACAGCTGGCGGCTGCTACGGGTTCTGACCCTACCCTCTCCTGGGTTTTCCGCTGTATTCAGAAGGGTTGGTCAGATCGTCCGTCTGCTAAGACTTCTGATCCATTGCGGAACTACTACGCTTTGCGTTACCGCCTCCCGGCTAGGGATGGTGTTATCCTCCTTTCAACCGAAAATGCTTCGCCACATGTTGTGGTACCTGCGTCTTTGCATGCTTCGGTCTCGCACCTCCTTCACCAAGGGCACTGGGGTGTCTCTCGCACAAAATCTCTGGCGTGCTGTCATGTGTACTGGCCCGACATCGACTCTGAAATCGCACACATGGCTGCTGCCTGCAGCCCTTGTGCATCACAGGCCGCCGCCCCGAAGTCATCTTTGTCACCATGGCCTTCGCCTGAGAAGCCTTGGAAGCATATTCATGCTGACTTCGCGGGACCTTTTTTCTGTACTTATTGGCTTCTCATTATTGACGCCTACTCTCATTGTCCATTGCACGTTGACTACCACCGTGGCAACCACCAATGGTCTAGCTCACATTTTCTCTTTGGAAGTCCTTCCCTCTACTCTTGTTACTGATAATGGTCCGCAATTTACCTCTTCCGATTTTGCAGATTTCTGTGCCCGTCACGGTGTCATGCACGTCACGGCCCCTCCGTTCCATCCACAGTCAAACGGTGAGGCTGAAAGACTGGTCCACACATTTAAGGCTCAGCTGAGGAAACTCCAGAATTCTTCTGCCAATGCCTGTATGAAATCCAGATGGACACGGATGTTGCAGTGCATAATTCGGACCAGCTCTGGCCTCATGTGCCGGCAACGCCTGTTCCGGATGTCGCTACAACACCTTCGCCTCTATCTGACACTCGGGATACCGGAATCTCTCATTACTCACAACGCAGTCCTCTCACCATCATATCGGTGCCAGCACAAGAACTGACGCAACCAGCAGACGTGCCCGTGCAGGAACCAGATGACCATCATCTGTCGGAGCAACTCTACTCGCCTCCTTCTCCTACGGACGTGGACACATCACCCATGTCTCCTGTTATAACAACCGGACTTGCTGCAATGGGCAGATTGGTGCATGGGGCCCCAGCAGATTCAACACCCACGTCTCCTGTCATCTCGACCCATTATCATCGGGGACACTTCCGTCCGTATGGGAAGCCTCCTCCTCGAGACTTTACGGCCAGTCAAACAACACCTATGGACGTTAGCAATCTACAGGCCACCTCCATCAAGACCTGTGCAAAAAATTCAAAGGGAGGAAAAGTGCTGTGACTCGCTGATCTTACAAAGTGCTGCCGCGCAGTTACACGTGTCCTCTACATGCGGCACTGTCTGCCAGCCACGCAGCAGCAGCGCCACCTAAGCGGCCAACCAGCCAGTGGCCGCTAGACTTGGACTCAGTTATGATTTGACTGTTAACGTGTATACACGTCTTACTCTGTTTACTTGATCTGTGACTTTCATGTATTGCATCTTCCTTGAAATGTATTTGTTCAACTTGAAGTTATAACAAGAGCAAAGTTGTAAAAGACAAGACCCAGGTGAACTGCAACACTGAGAATATCCCATTTCGTCAGACACTTTTAGTAGTAGAAAGTATCACTAGGGATATGCTATTTTGCCTAAACTTCTATCAGAATTTAATGTTGTATTGAATTTTGAGGAGAATCTTCTTTATTTTGGAAAAGATGACTACAAATATTGTGTAAAGTTTGTGACGGACAGCTATATTAGTAAACAAGCAACTGAGAGTCGATGTCTGAGGTTAACTGCTACTGCATGATTGTCACCAGTGATTGATAACTTAAGTCAGGTGGCACAACACGCTGACATACAAAACAAAATAAATGAATCACCAATTTTAACCAGTGAACAAATATTAGATTTATCTAAAATTCTATTGGAATATGAAATGGTATTTTCTGATCATCCAGGTAGTATTAGTGACTAAGTCTGGAAATTTAAAATCAGATATAGTACTCCATTTTTCTGTAAGGCTTATCCAATACAGTAAGTTTAAAAGAAGCAGTTAAGGAAGAAATTGACAAAATGATTGACAATAACATAACAGAATGTAGCACTAGCATCATGAATAACCCCTTGGTAGTAGTAAAAAAGGCTGCATGAGGTGTGAAGTTGGTACTAGATGTGCGTACTTTGAATATGCATATAGAGACAGAACGAGACAGACCCATTAACATTGATGAATTATTGTCCAAATTTGACGAAGCACAGTATTTTAGTACGATGGGCCTGACTGCTGGATATTGGCAAATTCGGTTACATCATGAATCAGAGAAATATATAGCATTTCTATTTGATGGGAAATCGTATCATTTTAATGTGTTGCCCTTCAAGCTAAATAACTGTGTCTGTGTTTATATGGGCAATGGACGAGGCGTTAGGAAGGGAATTGTTAAAGGATTTAATAATATATGTAGATGATATACTCGTAATCTCATCTATCTGGGAAGAGCATTGCCTGACCTTGAGTAAAACTCTGAAATGGTTTAAAGAAAAAGGTGTTACAGTAAAATTGTCTAAATCGCACTTTTACGAGGCAAGAGCTTCAACGGTGGAGGTGAGAATGTCCATTGGAGGTGAGAATGTCCATTCTGTAGGAGACGTTTAACACCATACCTCTTCTGGCTTCTCATTCACGTACCGGCAAAGTAGGGATCCTGGAGAAGGGGCGGTGAGAAGGGTTTCCTGTCTTTGGGGCTATCTTCTTTCTCTTCTTCAATCTTAGCAACCATTTCTGCTTTTTCCTTTCTTACTTCTCATCTGAGTACCAGTCTATCTTTCCCTTTTTCCATATTCATATACTTCTATCGCTGAAGTTCTTCTTATTTTCCGTGGTTTCCAATAACCTACAACTTATTTTATATAAGTAGGCTGAAGAATCAGGCTATACAAACACACTTACGCACACGCACAAAAAATATGATTACACAAACAATGATCTTACACATCAAAAGAGGAGAACTGTCAAGCATTGTAGGGGGAAAGGCATGTATACCCTGAAAAAGGAAAGGCTGACCTGTACTGTGCAGACAGGGGCACCAAGAAGGGGATTGACCTGTACCATAGGAAAATAGGAATCAAGAGGGGTGTACCAACCGAAACGGAAGGAGGGAGTGCACTCATATGGTCAACCCATATGTAACATATGTAAAGTATAGGTACTGTTCTAATAGGGGAAATGGACAGCATCGCGACAAAAGTCACACATTTTATAGGGATTATTCTGGTAAGTTTGAATTCTATATACCACTAGCATTATTATGTTTTATGAGTGTGGGAAAGAACACTTTCATTTACCCAGAGTTCCTCCAGAATACAAACTACTATGAATAATGATACTAGTCGATACTGAGAAAAAATAGCACAAAAAATTAGAATAGGATGAAATATTTAAATGTCTATGATGCCTGGAATTTAAGGTTATAGCTGAAGAGAAAGTCCTCACGATTTATAAGTAAGAGTAATGCGGAATGAAATCATAAACAGAGGCTTATGTTCTAAAAACAAAGTAGAGTAAAGAATTAGTGGAAAAACAACAATCAGAAGCCTGCTCTATAGAGTACAAAGATTTATGAAAAGAAAGGGAAATTGAGGAGGGGGAAATGTAGTGCTTTGAGAATTTACACATAAATTCTCAAACCACTTGACCTTCTGCTCCTCGAACATGCAATATTTTAAAGATAAGTGTGAGAGAGAGCCTATTTACTGCGCAAAACATGTCTGTGTGTGCAGGATTGATATTTATCATGGGAAGACAGGAGCTGCGTCAGACAAGAGGCACCGACAAGTGTTTGCTGCAAGTGCCACAGACGCTGTAGGAGAGGACACGGAGTAATTAAATGCTATTCTTTGCTGTGTTAGTGAATGTGACTGTTGGGGAGGGGGGGAAAAAACCAGGCAATTGTGATTATGTTTAAATGTATCTAACGGGTGTCGTTGTAGCTGACTTACAAGAATTTGTATGTTTATGTGAAAATGGTGGAGATGAAAACATACCTGAACTGAACTGAAAGTATGATGTTACCGAGTTATTTCTAGTGAGTGAGAGAATATTTGTTAGTTCCTCTAACCAGCATTATTTCTTTGGAGAAGAAGTTGTGGAGATTGACGCAGCCACATATCCAGAGAAGTGTGGAGTTCGCAATCCATCTTTGCACTGATTCTCTTGTCACCAAAACCATTAGAAAATAAGGGAACAGCAGACTAAGTACAGAAGAATAAATAAACAAAAATTAGCAGCCACTGATAAAACAGAAAGTGTAAGCATACAATAGAGAAGAACCAACTGAGGAAAAAACATGAAACACCATAAAACATTGAAATAGGAAAAAGGGAACAACACCAAATGGAAAATAATGGTAGTGAAGACAAAGATAGGGTTGGATGATGAAATCATAATGTATATGTGTAAAATAGGAATATAAATTACAACACCAGGAGTGCTTAGCTTAAAGCTGCCACCAAAACGGGTAGCAAGTACCACTGCACATGCTATATATCACTTTACCATCTGTGAAATTGTGTGTATTAGATAGTTTCCTGAATTTCATCTCCTGAAGATAATTATTACTGGCCAGCCATATTGTCTCCTTGTATGACAAATGAAAACACCCCCACCACTGACAGCTGGTGAAACTTGATTTTAATTGATAACGCTGCTAGTTTCACAGTTTTACAGACGCATCTTCAGGTGCAACAAGCACATTTAAAAACTGAAATATTAAAAATTTGTGCTATTATACAAAGATGACTTGAAGGCTTTGACTTGCTAAAAATTATTACATTAATCTATCATGGATGAACCCAACAATACTGAAGGTTTACTCTTGCAAGCTGCACCTTCTGCATCTGGCTTGACTTAGGTAAAAAATTGGTGACCTATTTTATTCCACTTTGTACCTATGATCTGACCCTATTTCCACCGTTAGTTATGTTTGAGCTGTATTCAAAATATGTTTTGCCTTCAGCACTGTTTCTTTTTTTATACATACTTGCACTTACTATGAATGGCCAGTTTATCAGTATGATCTACTCGGCAACATTAGTTGCAGATATTACATGGAGCAACTTCAAAGTGAACTTCGTTCGTGTAGTTTTTTTTAATACTGGCAGTATTCTATGAATGACAATATCTTGAGTAAGAATGTGGGTTCACGCATGACGGATTAAAGTAATAATTCTTTGCAAGTACAAGTCTTCAAACAATCTTTATATAACAGTACAAAACCTGATATACTGTATGCAACCAAAACACTATATGAAAAGCAACATGGAAAGCATACTGAAGGAAGAATGCAAAATCATGAGAAAAAATTTCAGGCCAAATCTGGCAGAAGAAGAATACAAGAGCACAAAATGCAAAATCCAGGATGGAACATAACAATATGATGAAAACAGTAGTTGCTACTCACCATATAATGGAGATGCGCAGTCACAGATAGGCATGTGCGTGCGCCACTCTCTCACTCTCTCACTCTCTCTCCCATTTGCATTTGTGTGTGTGTGTGTGTGTGTGTGTGTGTGTGTGTGTGTGGACGAGTGCGCGTGTGTTTTGTCTATTTCCGATGAAGGCCTAACTGGCTGAAAGCTCACTTTCTGATAGTATTTTTGTTGTGCAGTATCTCCGCTATATGTTGAGAAGAGGAATACAGATTACTCGCTCGTAAAAACACAGAGAAGATGTAGAGCCTAGCAGCATATGTCAGAAGAAGAAGGTTAACTTTCTATGAGCACATCAGCAGGTTACAACCCACCCAAGTCAAACGTGATCTAGAAAGAGCACAAATCAATCCAATACAAACTGACAGAAAAACACACAGACACAAAATACTGAAGTAGAATGTGAGGTCAAAGAACAGGGTCACAAAGAAACCTGGGACAAAGCGGACTGAAGATTGAAAGAGTCACCGTGGAGAAAAAAAATGAGAGAACTGGGGAAGATCAGAGAGACTGCTCAAGTGAGATCGTATGTTTGGCATGATCCTAGAGGGTCTCAATGTAAATAACAGTCACTGGTGACCACCTCTTGGGACTGTTGTCCTTCCACAATATCTCACAGGCACAGAATGTCTGCAGTTCCAGCATATGACCCTGATCCTCCACTGGAGGATGTGCTTGTGGTGGTACAAATGGTAATGTGGCTACTACAAGATGGTACTTCAGCTCACTTCCACATTTCCATACAGAAGCATCTTAACAACATCTACTCTGACCACAAAATGAAGCTGAAACAATGCTGATGGTCTGCTGTCACCATACCACTAACACATTAGTACAGAGGGAACATACCTACTTGGGGTGAGTATTCTCATGTGTGATTTCAGTAACTGAAACATACAATGTCAATGATCTTTTATTCCATGTTCAACTGATGTACCTCCCTTGGAACGCATTTCCAGCTGTAATATTCATTAGAATACATGACAGTCATGAAAAATTCAAAACTGAAAAAGGACTCAGACAAGAAGTTTTCAATTAAATTGAATTATTTACCGCAGTTAACTGGGTAACAAATATGGAATAAATGTTAATGGAACATATATGATCCATCTTTGTTTTCTGACTGTGTTGCACTATTCCCTTTATTGCAGATAAGATTTAACAATGAATGAAAAAACAAAATAAAAAAAAAAAAAAAAAATAAACTTAACATGGCAAGTTTGAAAGTAGTTGAGTATTTGTATTTATGGGAGTTGAAGATCATGACTGTAAGGAAGACAAATAAATAAATATAAGAGAAAAATGGCCTGGAGTGCTTTTGTAAACTAAAAGGCTTTTCAAAACTTAGCTTTTATAGTGCTTGAAAAGGAAAGTTTACAATCAGTGTGCATTACCAGTCCTAACTTGCAACAATAAGGCATTGATTTTCAATGCGAAAACCATTTAAAAATTGAGTGCAAGCAATGGAGAGATGCATGTTGGGGGAATTGCTATGAGACGCAATAAAGCAAACAAATGTTTCAGGGAATAAAGTGTACTAGAAGCCTAAATTATAGTATATAACTGTACTCACACACAGTCACCAATGCTATATCCACACTCTGAGAGCTTATTTATGTGACTTTTTTTATTGTTATTCCAACATTGTTGGAATGTTCCACCTGCTTTACCAACCAATTTATTTTCATCTCTTGAAACTCATTGTTGTCTTAAAAAGTCTTTCCTCTCAGATGCTTTCAGCTTTTGGAGAAAGACAAAAAATTGTGATTCTTGACAAAGTGCTCATCAAAGATGCGTTAGAAACTTAGATATGATAAGCATGAAGAAGGAAATTGGTTATGTTAAAAATGAGCCCTCTCACTATGATTTAGGGAATCCATGGCAAACTTAAAAAGGGTGTACAAACAGACAAGAAAAAAGAATTACCAGATTTTTCCTTTATTTCCCAGTTTAAAAAAAAAAAAAAACTTTTTCTTGGGTGAAAATACACTTTTTCCCTGGTAAAATGACACTATCCCCTAGTCAAAGCAAATTTTTTCCATTTAAATGTCAATACACTTTCTCTCAGAACTGTAAAACTTATCAAGTTTTATAAATGTTTTACACACCGGCTTAGAACTTCCCAGCACATGATCTTGGCAGTCAACTACAGCAGATATTCAGGGCATAGGACACTAAATGTAGCTACATCACCAATAAGTAACATGAACACATGAATAGGAAAAGTTAATGGTTTAAATTACCATACGCTGTTTTTCAGAGGGTGTGGTTGGGCAGGATCCTAAGTGCACAGCTTAAATTGCAGCAGCATAATATTCATGACAGGTATGATTACAAAATTCACTGCTGTGCTCCAAACATTTCGTGAGTTACCTGACTGGATACATGTTCCATCGAGCACTTCAACTTTTCCATAGGGAAGCCAATTACATGTGAAATTGCTCAAGAATTCACCTCGCACTTTTAATTTTTTTCTTTTTTTGAGGTTAATTATACCTTTTGCCATCATTATTGCATAATTTGTAATCTATGAAAGAACTGAAAGAAATATGAAAAAATAACTTGAAATGTTTTTGTGGTGTCACCGCCAGACACCACACTTGCTAGGTGGTAGCCTCAAAATCAGCCGCTGTCCGCTAGTATACGACGGACCCGCGTGTCGCCACTGTCAGTGATTGCAGACCGAGCGCCGCCACACGGCAGGTCTAGAGAGACTTCCTAGCACTCACCCCAGATGTACAGCCAACTTTGCTAGAGATGGTTCACTGACAAATTACGCTCTCATTTCCAAGACGATAGTTAGCATAGCCTTCAGCTACGTCATTTGCTACGACCTAGCAAGGCGCCATTATCCCCCGTCCTAGTGGATTGGCTGTCTTACATAATGGCATAACTGGCTGGTCTTCTGGGATCAAAATTTTGTAAGTGCCAGGTCATCAGTGTTAAGTTTTGAAGGAGAGACTAATGCTCTGTGACTTAAGAAGTACATCACATGTTCTCACACATAGACTAATTCATCTTGTGTAAAAGGAAATTTACTTTGAAAGTAACACTTCTCAAATCACTATCCACAATATTTTCCTGTGATCTGTTGCAAATGTAAAAGTTAAAACACCACAATCATCGAAACAAGGCCCATGAGAAAGATGCATTGAAAGCATGTGCTTGTGTGTGTACTGTGTTTTGTTGTTGTGAATGGTGCATGTTCTAAAATTGTATGTTGGTGTCATTCTCTTGTTTATGTTTTATTGCCGTAGAATTATTCTGCAGTAACGGACTAAAGTAAATTTCTTCGTCATAGTATCAGTTATAGCTAGTCAAAATTAGAAAAATTTAACTGAAAACTAAAACAGCTTTTTCCCAGATGAAAAAATTCCTGGGTTTTTTCCAGTTGTCCCAGGGCGTATGCACAGAAATTTGGAAGACTGGATGAAGATTTGAGGCCCACTCTTCTCAAATGCAAACTTAGTGTTTTAGCTACTTGTCAGTTTCAACTTTTCGAACAAGTGGAGATCACTTAGTACAAGAACAGCAACATATAACCGAAATACTAAAATGCGCCTCCTAAAAAACGGTTGGTTGGTTGGTTGGTTGATCTGGGGAGGGGACCAAACAGTGGGGTCATCGGTCCCATTCGGTTAGGGAAGGAGGGGAAGGAAGTCGGCCACGCCCTTTCAAAGGAAGCATCCTGGCATTTGCCTGAAGTGATTAACGGAAATCACAGAAAACTTAAATCAGGACGGCTGGAAGAGGGTTTGAACCATTATCCTCCCAAATGCGAGTCCAGTGTGCTAACCACTGCGTCACCTCACTCACTTGGTAATAAAACAGTTGGTACATGCAGTGTATAGTATATTGTTGGACAATGATGCCCAGTAAACAAATTCCTCGTGATATTACTCTCCTTCATTTAATAAATCTGATTTTTATTTATTTATTTTTTTTTCAATTTTTGTGAACATTATATCCAGTTTGTGTAATTACCTCACAATATTTTTTTTGGAGAACAACAAAATGTACATATGACACACATAGCCTTATAATAGCATTTCTTTAATTACAAAGCCTATAGGGGATATCTAGCATCTAATGACATAGTTAACTGATTATCTTTCTGCTTGGATGAACAACATGAAATATCTGACTGTAACGCATACCTCTGTTTTTGGATGAAGATAATAACTGCCTGTCTGCAGTGGCAAGTCTAAGTTCAAGTGGTGCTTGGTGCCACACCGCATCCTCTTGATATTTAAGCCACTGCTTTTGTCGGTTGTGATATTCATGCAGTTCTGCTACAATGTCTTGTAGTGATCTGCAAATTCATAAAAAATATTTACATTATACATAAATACACATTCAACAAATTTATTAATTTTCTCTATGAATGTAATTTTTACTTATTGGGAAATTTGCTTAATTATTTAATGCTGTATGGGGAATTATTGGAAAAAAAAGAGTAACTGGTTGTGTTTATGATATGACCAGCAGTATTCACAAACATTATTCTATTAGTGAAATTGTTGACTAAATGAGATTCATACCCTTTCCCCACTTTCCCTCTCACTAGACACGGTAGCGGAGGATTTTTCAAAACAACTGTCTACTGTCCTCGACCTCACAATACTACTGTACAATCTGTGAAAGTACACTGTTAGTCATGAAAATTGTAACTCAATAAGAACAGCACACCACACACATCAAATTGGCATGAACGGCTTGTATATCAATGAAAATAACCAATTTAAAAAAATATAATGTTATTTGCCAGATAAAAAATTTAATCACTAAGCAGTGACAGGAGAAAGTACATGTGGAGGTACTAAAACCTGAAAGCTATCAGAGCCAATGGCTCCTTCTTCTGCTAGATGAGTTAACTTGTAAGGGGTGTCCCAAGAGTATATGTCTAACATACGATGACAAGAAGATTGAAGAAGTGGACAGTGTTAAATTCTTGGGATTACAGCTTGATAATAAATTCAACTGGGAGGAGCACACCACAGAACTGCTGAAGCGTCTTAACAAATCTCTGTTTGCAATGCGAATTTTGTCAGACATAGGGGATATAAAAATGAAAAAGCTGGCATACTATGCTTACTTTCATTCCATAATGTCATATGGGATTATTTTTTTGGGTAATTCATCAAGCCAAGCTAAAGTTTTCCAGGCACAAAAACGTGCAGTAAGAATTATATGTGGTGTGAGCTCAAGAACATCCTGCAGAAGCCTGTTTAGGGAACTAGGGATACTAACTACAGCTTCCCAATATATTTATTCCTTAATGAAATTTGTCATTAAAAATATATCACTTTTTCAAACGAACAGCTCAATTCATGGAATCAATACTAGAAATAAGAATAATCTTCACAAGGATTTAAAGTCACTTAGTCTTGTGCAAAAAGGTGTGCATAATTCAGGAACACACATTTTCAATAACTTGCCAGCAGCCATAAAAAGCTTAACAACCAATGAAATTCAGTTTAAGAGAAGCCTAAAGGATTTATTGGTGGCCAACTCCTTCTACTCCATTGATGAATTTCTTAGTAAAACCAACTGATTTGTATATAAGTACAACCTAACTTCTGCACAATTTCAGTGCAGTAATGTGTTCACTGAAAATTTGTGTGTGTGTGTGTGTGTGTGTGTGTGTGTGTGTGTGTGTGTGTGTAAGTATAATCTAACTTCTGCACCATTTCAGTGCAGTAATGTGTTCATTGTAAATAAGTATTTCAGTAGTTCTATTACATGTTTATTACCCTATAAATAAATAAAAAACTTTTTTATTTTAAATTCAGTGCATTAGTATTTGTAAAATGACTCTTAGTGTTCATTAAAAAATGACGATCACTCCACTTGGGACCTGTGGAATGGTACATTAGCTTATTTGTTTTAGTTGTAAATATTTGTCATGTATTGTTGTTTTTCTGACATGTTCCACATCCTGGAGGACCTCCTCACTACGGATCAATTGGAATGAAAGTAAATCTAATCTAAAAAATCTAAAAGGAGAAGGAAGAGGGGTGAAGGAAAAGTACTGATGATGTTTAGGAAATGGGGAGAGTTTGGAAAAGTGACCCAGAACCCTGGGTCACTGAAGACTTGTCAGAAAGGATGAGAAGCACAACCACGCAAAAATAGGTAGGACTTTAGTCATCTACACCCCGTACATAAAGACGGATTATGCAGCATGTTTCTCATTCAGAAATCACATCTGGAAGTTATTTACATCTAAGAAGATTGTGTTATGCCCTGTGTAAAAAGGAGAAATGTCTACCAGTATGTTCTGGAATTCAGTAATGGCAGGGTCATGGTCTATAATGTCTGCAGTTTATCATTCTGCAATTTTGCTGCTAGCACTGATCAGGATGCCATGACTGTCACAAAAATATGGAATCAATGGGTTCAGGAAGGCAATACTCAAAACTATGCAGTTCCTAAACAGTCCTATCCCTAGTGTCTGAGAGGGCAGGCAAATTGTTCTCAGCTGTGAAGGATCAAATTGTCACATCACATGTCTTGAGTCAGTCAATAAAACAAGTATCCACACAGACAATGTGACACTATTTGGAGCACTACAGACTGGTTGTGGCTTCCCACACTGTTGCAACAGAGAGAGAGAGAGAGAGAGAGAGAGAGAGAGAGAGAGAGAGTTGCACTGATAGTAGTCCGCCCAATGACAACAACGGGCACAGTAGTGGGAGTACATCATCTTTTCATAAGAGCCCAGTTCTGGGTTGAACGACATGACTGACATATCTGTGGATTCAGGCTCCAAAGAGAACAAACATTCAAACATTGCCAGAGTGCATTTGTTATTATCATATGGGCCTGGCACCTGACATGATGATATGATGTGCCACAAGGTACACAACACGATCACTGCTGGTTCACATAGATAATTTGGACAGCATTTCTGATGCTTTAGAGCCAGTACAGTGCTGTATCTGCAAGGTCTCTGTGACATTATCTTTCAACAAGGTAACGTGACACCACATGTTGTCTGTGCTGTCCTGAGCTATCATGATACAGAGGATGTTCGACTGCTTCCCTGGTCAGTATGTTCTACAGATCTCTTTATCCATTGGAAGCATCTGGCCAAGAGTTGCTGACAAGAGACTGGCACACCACCACTCATCAGCCACTAAATGTTGAAACAGCCTGGAACAACATAACCACATCTGTCATCCAATTTCAGTTTGACTCGATGCCCAGGTAGGTTAGAGCCATTGCTGCTGCCATACATGGCAGCTTTGTGCACTAAATTTTTGCATTTCATGTATCACCTAATCACCTACAAAATATAATCATGTATTCTTCTTACTATACTCTGTACCCACACCAGGAGAAAACTGATTTGTTAACATTCCCGGTCTTGAAGTTTTAATGGCCAACAGATTAAACGCATATATTTAATTTTAAAAATCTGTGGCAATTAATTTACTACTTCTTTCCAAAGGTGGAAGAAGGGTGATGTGAATAGTGGGCAGCAGCAAAAAAAATGTAAATGATAATATGCTTCACACTTTTCACCATTTCCTCTTCTGTTAGAATAAACATGCAAACATACATTGCTCATTCCTCTTTTCCAGATCACTGGCTCTGTTAGATCTTTATTTACACACAATTTTCTTGGTTTTAATGCTGCATTAAATTTTAACTCAAACATGACATGGCTCGATCATTGAGGAAGTTTTATACATAGATCGTCACATAGACCATTGAGACATGAACTTGCTCACCAACATATACTCTTATACTATCATCCAGCTGTATTTTACCCTCCACCCCCCTTTTCTCTTTCACCCATTTCTTCTTTTCCCTTTTTTTCTTTTTCTTAATTGTACAGCAATGTAAGGAAAAGATTGATTGCTACTTACCATAAAAATGACACATTAAGTTTCAGACACGCACAATTAAAAGACATTACAATTAGCTTTCAGCCACAACCTTCGTCAGAAAAAGAAAGAGAAATACTCCCCATTCATTTGCACATGCAAGCATACATCACGCACACATGGCCGTTAACTCCAGCAACTCGGGCCAGAAAGTAGCTGTCAGATGGAATGTAAGCAACAATCTGGAGGGGTTAGGGAAAGGGAAGGGATAGCAGTGTAAGGGTGGGGAGAGACAAGAGTGCTGTCTGGTAGAGTGTACAGGGACCAGACTGCCAACAGGCGTAGCATCAGGAAGCTATGGGGCAGGATGGTGGGTAAAACGGAACAAAAAAGCATAGGAGCAGGGAAAGATGGGTGGGAGCATTGGTAGAGGGAAACACACAAAGAGAGTGAAAGACCCAATATGGAGGAGATGATAAGAGAGAGAGGGTGTAGATTGAGGCTAGGATGGTGAAGGGAAGGATCCAGGTGGCTCGGATAGTTATGTTCAGCTACGTGTTGTGCCACAGGGTGGTCTACTTTGCTCCTGGCAACAGTTTGGCAATAGTCGTTTATCCTGGTGGACAGCTGGTTGGTAGTCATACCAACACAAAAAGTTATGCAATGACTGCAGCAGAGCTGTTATATGAAATGGCTGCTTTCACAAATGGCCTGGTGTCTGATGGGGTAGGATAAGAATTAGCCTGTGATAGGACTGGAATAGGAGGTGCCTGGTGGGTGGATTGGGCAGGTCTTGCACCCAAGTCTTCCACAGGGATATGATTCTTGTGGCAAGGGGTTGGGATCTGCAGTGGCGCAGGGACGGATTAGGATGTAGTGGGGGTGGGTGGGTGACAGAACAGCACTTCAGGAGGGGTGGGAAGGATGTCAGGTAGGATGTCTCTTATTTCAGGACATGATGATAGGTAATTGGAACTCTGAAGAAGAATGTGATTCAGTTGTTCCAATCCAGTGTGGGTTGGTAATGGGTGATGAAGGAAGTATTCCTTTGTGGCTGGGTCTTGGAGGTGGTGGGAGAATTGGGGAAAGAGGGGGGGGGGGGGGGAGGAGAAATGGCACGGGTGACCTGTTTGTGGACTAGGTCTGGGGGATAGTGCCTGTCAATGAAGGTCTTGATGACACTCTCAGCATACTGGGTAAGGGAGTTCTTGTCACTGCAGATACACCATCCCTGGGTGGCCAGGCTGTATGGGATGGACTTTTTTGGTGTGAAAGGGATGACAGCCATTGAAATGCAGATACTGTTGATGGGTGGTGGGTTTAATGTGGACAAAGGTGTGGATGGAGCCATCAGAGAGGAGGAGATCAATGTCCAGGAAGGTGGAATGCTGGGTTGAGGAAGACCAGGTAAAGCAGATGGGAGAGAAGGTGTTAAGGTTGTGAAGAACTGAAGACAGGGTGTCTTGGCCCTGAGTCCAAATCATGAAGGTATTGTCAATGAACCTGAATCAGATTAGAGGTTTGGTGTTTTGGGAGGATAGAAAGGTCTCCTCTAGATGGTCCATACACAGTTTGGCATAAGGGGGTGCCATGTGGGTGTTCATGGCTATTCCATGGATTTGTTTGCATCCCTTCCCTGCAAAGAAAAAGTAGTCATGAGTTAGGATAAAGTTGGTAAGGTGTATGAGGAATGAGGTAGTGGGTTTAGAGCTTGAAAGGCGTTGGGTAATGTAGTGTTCAATAGTGGTAAGATCATGGACATTATGGCTGCTGGTGTATAGGAAGGTGGCATCAACAGTGACGAGTAGGTATCCAGGAGGTAAAGGAGTGGGGATGGCGGAGAGTCATTGAAGGAAGTGGTTGGTATCTTTGACGTGGGAGGCTAGATTACAGGCAATTGATTGGAGGCATTAGTGGATGAGGGCTGAAATTCTTTCAGTGGGGGCACAATAAGCAGCCACAATGGAGCATTGTTGGGTCTATAGATTTTGGGGAACACGTAGAAGGTGGGTGTGCAGAGCGTCACAGGTGTGAGAAGGGAAGGGGATTGAGGGGAGACGTTCTGGGAAGGGCTGAAGCTTTAAGCAGGGGTTAGATGTTGTGTTGGACTTTTGGGATAGGATCACTCTGGAAGAGTTTATTTGTAGGTGGAGGAGTCAGATAATTGGCAGAGGTCTTCCACAAGGTAGTCACTGTGATTCATAACAACAGTGGTGGAACCTTTGTCTGCAAGTAGGATGATTAAGTCAGGATTTATTTTGAGGCTGTATATGACAGTTCTTTCTTTTTCTGAAAGGTTGGTGTTCAGAGGAAGGGCCCTGAGGAAGGATGGTTATGCCAAGATGGAGGTATGGAATTCCTGGAAGATGCCCAGCAGGTGGTTGGGGAGGGGGTAAGGTTTAATGTTGGGATTAGGTCAGATTTGATTGAAGGGATTGGAGGCAAAGAAATGTTTCCATTGCAGGGATTGGGGAAGGAGAGCAGGTCTTTGACAAGTCTAGCACAGTTTCTGCTAATTGACTATTTTTGATCTCTTACTCTCTCTGGCAGTTCTTCATCTTTGACTTCCTGGCTCCATCATAACATGTAGGACCCTCTTAACCTAGGGTCTGAATGAACACCCCCCCCCCCCCCCCCCCCCCGTTTCCCTCCTTCCAGTTCACCATTCTTTATCCTCTGAGAAATGATTGCTCTGAAACCTAGGAGTATTGTTTTCTATTTTAAGTGTTTCTGGTGGCAGTAGTGGAAGTTGCAGCTCCTGGAAGTAAGTGCTGTCTCTTTGTAATGTGATTGCGGTCTCAACTTCAACATTCTTCTTTCTAAAACACATAATAAAGACTTCAATATGAAATGGATGGATTGCTATTCCATTTCAAAGTCTCCACTGTTTGATTTATAATAAAGATGCCTGTTAACAAAGTATAAAAATATCATTTACAAGGACAGGCTTCTGTTAAACAGAAGCACTACATCAATTTTAAACCCAAAAAGAAAATAAAGGTCACCAACTGCTCATAAAGAACTGACACCAATAAAAGTTGCCTCACTAATGTTTGTTACATGGGAGAAAAGTATATAAATGTGCTCAAATGAATCATGACTGGCAGCATATCTCATACACTGAAGTGAAAAAATGTAAACAGCTCCTAAGTTTTAACACAATGTTGCAGTGGAGCCCCACAGTAGGTTATAAATGCTGAAACATAAAATAATGAATTAAGCATAATAATATTTTAGAGTTTTAAGGGAAGGATGGTATAGCAAATGATACTTCTATAAAGTACGTATTAATTAAAACTAACTATACTGTTACAGCAGAGAAAGTAGAGCTCAGCAATTGATACATGGGAAAAATAGGACAGTAAATAGTTACATGATCAGTAGTAAGTTATTAGGACTAAACAAGACTTAATCACTTTATTAGGAACTAGCAGTGCAACAATGTGAGAACAATATACAGCAGAAGTCATTTACTTCACTTACAATATTGTTGCACTCTCAGCAGTAGTTAACCAGTAATTAATGTAAGCAGCATATGATATGTGCTATGAAAATTTACCGGATGTGTTGTTTCATTTTTAAAGAATAATATGGGACGAATTTTGTCAAAATGGACCAACCCATGCAACTGAAGTAATGTCTTCTCCAGCTTGTAGTGGCACAGAACAGCATGCTTGTAGATAAGAGCCTTTTTGAGTGAAGGTCGGAGTTTCAGAACATTGTCAAAGCATGTTGCAGACCTGGTAACAGTACAAATTGTTAAATGTCATTCAAAATACACAAGGAACAACATGATGTAGTTTCACCAAGACAATAATTAAATGGGAAGGACAGGAGGTGAAATAACAGTGGTATGAGGTGGTCATCTATCTAGTACATTTAAAATATACTGTGCCTAATGATGTCAGAGTGTCTTACACATTTAACACCATTACACACTGTTGTAAACTCATTCAACCCTGTTTCAAAATCTATGTGGGAACACAGCATGCAGGTAATGAATGATACAGAATGGAGACTGCCAGAAGCTAGTTACAGCTGGACATTGAGTGGGTAAAAGGTTCCCCACCACTATACTTACTAAGCCCTCAGAATCCTAAACCCCTCACCTGGTTCAGATTTACTGATGCCATCTTTGTGATCTAGATAGAGGGTGAGGACACTCTATCCACATTCCTCCAGAACCTCAACAGCTTCTCCCCCATTTACTTTACCTGGTCCTACTCAATCCAACAAGTCACCTTCCTAGATGTTGACCTCCACCTCAAAGATGGCTACATCAGTACCTCTGTCCATATCAAACCTACTAACCACCAGCATTATCTCCACTTCGACAGTTGCCACCATTCCATTTCAAGAAGTCCCTTCCATACAGCCAAACCCCCCGTGGTCGTCATATCTGCAGTGACAAGCGGTCCCTCTCGAAATATAACAAGAGTCTCATTGAAGCCATCACAGGCCATAATTATCCTCCCAACCTTGTACGAAAACAAATCTCCCATGCCTTATCTTTCCAGTTTCCCACCACCTCCCAAAGTCCCATCATCTGGCCACAGAGGAGCATTCCCCTCATAACTCAGTACCACCGAGGACTGTAACTACTAAATTACATTCTCCACCAGAGTTTCGACTAGCTCTTGACACGCCCAGAAATGAGAAATGTCCTACTCGCTAGCCTTCTCACCCCTCCCACAGTTGTATACCGCTGTCCACCAAACCTACACAATATACTTGTCCATCCCTACACAAAACCTGCGTCCAACCCCTTACCTCACCACTCATACCCCTCTAACAGACCTAGATGCAAGACCTGTCCCATATGTCCTTCCACCATCACCACCCACTCCTGCCCGGTCACAAACATCACCTATCCCATCAAAGGCAGGGCTACCTGTGAAACCAGTCATGTGATCTACAAGCTAAGCTGCAACTACTGTGCTGCATTCTATGTGAGCATGAAAACCAACAAGCTGTCTGTCCACATGAATGACTACTGTCAAACTGTGGCCAATTAACAAGTGGACCACCCGGTTGCTGAGCACACTGCCAAACTAGACATCCTTCATTTCAATTAGTGCTTCACAGCCTGTGCCAACACTAGCTTTTCTGAATTGCACAGGTAGGAACTTTCGCTGCAATATATCCTACATTCCCGTAATCCTCCAGGCCTCAACCTTCGTAAGTCAGTGTCCTCACTCACTAAGCCTGCCTGTTCTCATTCCAGCACTTTTCAGCCCTTATTCCACCATTGCACCAAGTCTTTTTACTCCCCCCTCCCCACCTCTCCCCTGCCCACCATCTAACCTCCTGATAGCACATTGCTGCCCTATCCTCTCTCCACCTCGTCCCTGTGCATTCCCCAGCAGCACTGCACTGTCCCCCACCGCTACCCTACTATCCCTCCCCCTCGATGCCCCAGCCTCCTCCTTACCCCCACCCAGTCACCACTCCCACCATGCACTGACTTGCTGCTCACAGTGTGGCTACAGCTGCTTGAGACTGCAGTTGCATGTGTGTGTGTGTGTGTGTGTGTGTGTGTGTGTGTGTGTGTGTGTGTGTGTGGGCACGTGTGTGTGGCATCTATTTTTGACGAAGTCCTTATGCGCTGAAAGCTTTATTTGTAACAGTCTTTTTGTTGTCCCTATCTGCGACTAAGCATCACTGCTGTATCGTGAGTGGCAACATTTCTTTTCATAATATTGTAACTTTCGGAAAATTCAGTCACATGAATGTGTCACCAACTTCTCCTAAAATTAAGAAAATTATACATTCTCTCAAAAATAAAAGCTCACGTGGTTTTGATGGTGTTTCCAATAGAGTACTAAAAATTTGTTCCCGTGTAATAAACCCAGTCTTATCTGAAATATGTAATGCATCACTACCTCAAGGCATTTTTCCAGAGAGACTGAAATATGCCATTATTAAACCCCACTCTAAGAAAGGTCATAAGAGAGATGTCAATAATTACCAATCTGTTTCACTGTTGACATCATTCTCCAAAAGTTTTGAGAAGGTGATGTATTCTAGAACAGTATCTCAGCTTATGAACAATAGTATCCTCAGCAAATCACAGTTTGGGTTTCAGAAGGTTGCTCTACCGGGAATACCATTAGCATGTTCACTAATCAGATTTTACAAGCATTAAATAATAAAATAGCACCAGTTGATATTTTCTGTGACCTCTGTAAGTCATTTGCTGTGTGAATCACAGCATTCTCCTATATGAATTAACATTTTATGGGAACAATGATATAGCCACCAGTGGATAATGTCATATCTAATCAAAAGACTGCAGAAAGTTAGTAATTCAAGCAATATAGTCCGGGGACAGAATTCTGACTGGGGAGAAACCAAATATGGAATTCCCCAAGATTTGATCTTAAGTCCACTACTGTTTCTCATATATGTAAATGATCTTATGTCTAGTATACTACAAGCAGAATTAGTTCTTTTTGCAGATGACACTAGTATATCCAAGCATACATACAGAAACAAACTTCTTAAAAAGTATCACTGACTGGTTTTCTGAAAACGGTCTTCCCCGCCATTTTTAGAAGACCCAACATATTCAGTTCTTCACATTTAGAGATACTACACGAATGATAAATATAACACATGGTGAGGAAATAATAAATAGGGTGGTTTCAAAATTCTTAGGGTTCCATGTTGATGAAAATTTAAATTGGGAAAAACACATTTTGGAACTCCTAAAACAACTTAGTTCAGCCACATTTGCACTCAGAATCATCGCAAATCTTGGGGAGAGACAAATCAGTGAGTTGACATATTTTGCATATTTTCATTCAACAATGCCATATTGAATAATATTCTTGGGTAACTCATCTTAAGAAAGAAATCTTCACTGTGCAAAAACATGCTGTGAGAATAATATGTGGTGCTCAACTATGAGCATCTTCTAGACATCTGTTTAAGGAGTTGGGCATTCTGACTACTGCTTCACAGTATATTTATTCCCTCATGAAGTTTGCAGTAAATAACTTAGAGTTCAAAAGGAACAATGAGGCACATAATTACAGCACTCCACATTAAGGTTGTCTTCAGCATAAAAAGGGGTGCACAATGTAGCGACAAAACTTTTTGATCATTTACCCAGTGACATAAAATGTCCGACAAACAGCAAAGTAAAATTTAATAACAAACTGAAAAAAGTTCTCCTTGACAACTCCTCCTATTCTGTAGAAGAACTGGAAGAATTTCTGTTACTGTAACGTGTAAAAGGTGGTGGGGTAGGAATTACTATCTCACACATATATCCTTTTTGTAAAGAAGTTCAGAATGTAACCATCTGTACAAATTAATGTGCAATGTGAATGTACAATGACTCATTCCACATAATCACAATTTATCTTGCAAAATGATCCAGGGCACATGTTACTAACTAACTATATCAAAAATTAATTATCGTATACAGTTCTAAACAAAACTGAATGGTACAGCTATACCATTTTCTGCTGTATAAGTTACCCCAGCCAAAGATGGACAACTACCTTTTGGAAAAGAAACCTTTTAAATTTAATAAAGTATGCAAGAAAGATGTTTATTGCTGTGCTGTGGAGCCCATTAGCATGGTAATGCCATCTTCTGATTCAAATTACAAGACTTTGGATATACAGCGGACTGACGTCAGCACTATAACAATAAATCAACAAACTGAGTTGTGTTTTTGGTTACAGATATAGTACAATATTGTATTACTACCAACAACCTGCTCAAAAAAGTTATCTTCTCCCTGCACATCTGCGAATGTATGTGGGCTCAAAGAAAAATGAGAATAATTAAAGAATAATCCTTATGAAACTAAAAAAATAACTTTATTGTGAAAGAGAAACGAAATAATGACAAAAGTAAAGGCATTTCATTCAAGAGTGCATCTGTGAAATCAAAATCTCATTCTGGATAACACTCAATACATTGTAACATGCTTGCATTCCCCTTGGTAGGCCATCAAAAGATGACTGAAACATTGCTGTCCGAGCCTGTACCATTAAACAACTGCAGCTCTGTTGTGGTTGTTCAGCATGTGAGGAGGGTTCCTGTGACACTGCAATCTTAAGTTCAACTGGATCTAAGTGTAGTCAGCTCTATTTATGTCAGAAGGTGCATCAGACCAACCTAAAGGAAGGTGTTCACAAGGTGGCTGCAGTGTTGTCATGCATTATCATTTCGAAAGCTGAGACCATTGCTGAAATGTTGACTATAGGGTTGGACAAAAGGATGGGATCCTATCCCGATGACACAGAACCCTCAAATTATGTTCAACGGGGATGACAGGTAGTCCAACACCTGTACATAATACCAATACAAAATATGACCAACCAATCTCCATGCTGAACTTGTGGGACTGCGTGCCTAAGATGTGAATTTGTACTGGCAGAGTCTACACTCGTCTACAATGACCCAATGCCAATGAACCAAGTTCCATTCCAAGTGTTTCCTCACCCATCTTCTCTGGGCACCAAGGTGTTGGGAGGTGTTGTGTGTAACAGACTCCCAGAAGCCAAAATGATCATATGGAGATGACCGAGTATTGTCTGGTTTGACAAACCCCTCCCAGTTGCCTTAAAAAAAAAAAGCAGCACACAGTTCTGTTACCTACTCCTCAGCAGACTTAAGAACCATAATATGCAGGCAGCAGTCATCACCTGGTGCTGTTGACAGTGGGTGACCACTACGAGGAGTATCAATGTGTTTTGTTTCACAATAGTGGTTGAATATTCAAATGACAGCACTGTGGTGGACAGCTTCTCATGCTGATGACCTTTGTAGCTGTACAGTTACACTGGACCAGTAGATGGTCTAAGTTCAAAATGGCTCTTTGAGAAATGCTTACAAACTTAACAGTATACTCCTGCAACATCGTTCTGCTCATGATTGGAGATGCAGTGGTCTCTCCTGATCTGTACAGAGAACACAGGACTACTTGCATCTTCATCTTCATTACATAGGTGGCTGTGTGCAACCATCTATTGTGGTACAGCAGTATTGAGAGAGACGAGTCTGAGAAAAATATAAATGAAAAAATATCAAACACTCATAAATAAACAAAAAATAAAAAATGATGCAAACCCTGAAGGTTGTGCAAAACTTGTTTATATCAGTTTGAAACGAATAAAACTTAAACATCTTTCCCAGCAACTGTTAACTGTAGTGTAAATGGATTAAGGGGGGGAAGACCGACTGTGGTTTAATAAAAAACTAATCAGAAGCTGCTGAGAAAACAGAGATTGTTGCGCTTTCAGTTCCACAAAAGAAATGCTTGAATGTCAACAGGCAAAAGTTAGTACAGATTTGAGTGTCTATAAAAAGATCGATGTGTGAATCAAACAACTACTTTCACTGTGACACATTAGCAAAAGATACCATTGTTTGACAGCCATAGATACTCCCGTATGGAGGACATAGAAACAGGCATCCCTCCTGCTGCAAAGCAGCTGGAAGTCTTGAAAAAAAAGTAAGTCATCAGGTCCAGACAACGTTCGAAATCGGTTTTACAGAGAGAACTTTTTGGCATTGGCCCTATACTTAGCTTGCATTTATCACAAATCTCTCACCCAGTGGAAAGTCCCAATCAACTGGAAAAAAGTGCAAATTCTAGAGCATACTCTACATTCAATTGAAATAAATTTTCTTTGGAAAAACAAATTTATATCCAAAAATCAAAATGGATTTAGAAAGTATCACCCATCCAAAACTCAATTTGCCTTCTTCTTGCATGATACCCTGTAAACCATGGATGAAGGGCAACAGGCAGATTCCATGCTCCAAGATTTCCGAAATGTGTTAGACTCAGTGGCCCATTGCAGACTGTTAAAGATCTGAGCATGTGGAATAGGTCTCAGATATGTGAGTGGCTCAAAGGCTTTTACAGTCAGAGAGCCCAGTACATTGTCCTGGGCAGAGTGTGTTCATCAGAGACAAGAGGATCATCCAGAACATCTGAGGGATGTGAGAAAGAACCACACCTGTTGTCTACATACATAAACAGTGTAGTAAGGGGCAATCTATGACTGTTTGCTGATGCCACTGTAGTCTATGGAGAGTGTTCTCTCTGAGTAATTGAAGACATATACACCATGACAAGGACAGAATGATTACTACAGTAAATAAATCCATCATGAAGGCTAGGGGAGGATTTATACTAGAAAAAGCAGGTAAGCAGTTGTCAGCATCCAACCCAGACAATAAATGGACATCATTTAGTTCCAATATGATGGACATAGAGGAATTATGGGTAAAGTTTAAATTGACAGTAAATCATTCTTTGGAGATGTATGTGCAGTAGCCATCAGAAAGATCGTGGGAAGTGCACATCGGCACGGCGCGTCACGGACAGTAGTTGCTGCAAGGAAAGTCCTGTCCACCAGAGGGCATGCAAGAATTCGGCCACGCCCTCTGCCGGTGGAACAACAACAACTCAGGCAGCACGGGCTGCGCCCAGTGAGTTCACATCGGGCACGCCTAGCAGACAGTTCCCGGTCTACACTATGTGAAGTGCGATGGAAAACGTGAATCGTGTTACTACACAATTGGCGGCAAGTAGGGTCGTTCTTTCACGTGTTGCGTCATTGTTCCGGTTTCGCAGCTTATCCACGGCATGGAGGATTTAGTGCGAGTTTTGGTTGAGCAGCAGACGGAGCTCATGGCAACCATGAAACAAGTGCTTCCGGCATTGCTCTCCACGCAGTCTGCTCCAGCATTGTTCCATCCTCCCTTTCCCCCATATGACGAGATGGCGGAGGATTGGGATGCATATGAACATCGCCTTCGGCAGCATTTCCAGGTACAGAGGACATGGACGTTGACATTCAGAAAGTTTCATCGGGCCAGGCTCCCGACGTATCGGCACACAAACTCTTTATCGATGTATTGGTTTGGTCGCGCCGATTACAACTGCAAGTAGATACGGGTGCGGCAGTTTGCTTGTTGAATGCACAAACTTACTCCGACCTTGGGTTGCCCCTGTTTGCTCCAGTTTACTGGCGTCTACGCGGTTATGGTAAACAGTCCATTCCCCTACAGAGTCAATTCACTACCGACGTTACTTACAAATCAGTCACTCGGCCTCTTACTTTTATTGTTGTCAGTGATGCGAGCTCTGCTAACCTTTTTGGATTGGATGCCTTTCAAGCTTTCGGTTTTTCTATTGCCGACACCATACAGTTGGTCTCCGAAGATGTTCCCTATCAATCATTGGAATCTTTGATCTCTAACTTTAAGGATATCTTTGAGGAGGGCCTGGGGCATGTTTCAGACTTTGAAGCTCACTTAACGTTGAAGGCGTTGGCTTGCCTGCATTTTCTATGTGCGAAGCAGATCCCCTTGGCTCTCCGCCCTCAGGTAAAAGCAGAGCTAGACCGGCTGACAGCCCTCGGGGTCATTCTTCCCATTTCTTCTAGTGAGTGGGCTTCGCCCCTCATTATTGTCAGGAAACCCTCGGGAAAATTATGTCTTTGTGGCGATTTCAAGGCCACCATTAATTCCCAATTGGTGGTGGACACCTTTCCCTTGCCTCGTTCTGATGAATTGCTCTCCATCGTGGCGGGAGGCCAATATTTTTTGAAAATCGATCTTTTGGAGGCTTATCATCAGATAACACTTGATGAGGACTCCAAACGGCTGGCTGTCATCAACACCCCGTTTGGCCTTTACCAATAGCAGTGGTTGGCCTTTGGAATATCCAGTGCCCCGGCGATATTTCAGCGTTATCTTGAGCACGTCACGTCGACAATCCCTCATTGTATTAATTACCTGGACGACATAATTGTCACAGGCTGCAGCACAGAGGAACACTTGCACAATCTTCAAACCCTCTTTCTCAAATTCAGGTCGTGGGCCTGTGTTGCAACCTGCGTAAGTCAAACTTCTTCCAACCGTCCATTGAGTATGTGGGCTACACCCTCTCTCGGCATGGCGTCCAGCCACTAGAAGTTTGGTCCAAGGTATCGTGGACCTTCCGCGGCCCGCTTCGCTGAAGGAGTTACAAGCTTTTCTAGGCAGGATTGCTTATTACCACCGGTTCATACCCAGGGCTTCCACCATAGCCCACGCCCTGTACTGCCTTCCGCGCAAGAGTGTTCCTTTTGATTGGTCGCCTGCATGCGAGCGAGCATTCACCTCGTTGAAGGGCCTCCTCATGTCAGCGCCTTGTTTGGCTACTTTTGCCCCAATAAGCCGTTGGTCCTGGCTACAGATGCTTCGCAGTATGGGGTGAAGGCGGTCCTGGCCCATCGCAATGCGGATCGCTCCGAGCAGCCACTGGCGTTTGCGTCTAAAACTCTTAGTTCCACGCAGGCCCATTATTCCCAGGTGGAAAAAGAGGCTTTGGCCATTGTCTACGCTGTTACCAAGTTTCACCCTTTCTTGTATGGCACGCAGTTTCAGTTAATCACTGACCATAAGTCATTAATATCATTATTTGGCCCCACCTCTCAGATTCCGGACAGGGCGGCCCACAGACTGCAGTGCTGGGCCTTGTTCCTCTTTAAGTACCATTATGACATTCATTTTTGCCCTACCAGACAGCATGCCAACGTCGACGCTCTTTCCCGTCTTCCGGTGGGCCCGGATCCTAAGTTCGATCGGGAGGAGATTATGTGTTTTCAATTGGATGTAGCATCCCGCCAAGTGGTTGATGGCTTCCCGATCACTAGTTCTAGAGTTGCCAGCGAAACGGCAGCTGACCCGGTTCTCCAGCAAGTAGTTCGCCTTGTTCAGCAGGGGTGGTCGTCCCGACATCCAGGCCGGGCCTCGGACCCACTTTGTTCTATCAGACAGCCTCTCAGTCTTGGAAGGAGTTCTCCTTCTGGCTATCGATGATACAGCTCGTCGCGTGGTTGTTCCTGCAAGTTTGCGAAGGGAGGTCCTCACGTTATTACATGAGGGGCACTGGGGTGTTTCCTGTACTAAAACCTTGACTCGCAGGCGTGTGTACTGGCCCGGTATTGACAGAGAAATTGAGCACTTGGTGGCTGCCTGTTCCCAGTGTGCGAGCCAACAGGCGTCTCCCAGGTCAGCGTTCTCTTCATGGCCACCTGCAACACAGGCATGGGAACATGTTCACATAGATTTTGTGGGCCCGTTTCTAAATGGATTTTGGCTCATTGTCATTGATGCTTATTCCCGATTCCCATATGTGGTTTGCTGCTCCTAAACCACTTCAGAAGTTGCAATCCAGGCACTCGCAAAAATCTTTTCTGTGGAAGGTCTGCCAGTCACCCTGGTATCGGACAATGGACCTCAGTTTATTTTGCAGACCTTCCAGGATTTTTGTAGGCGCTTCGGTATTCGGCACATTTGCTCTCCCCCCTTTCATCCACAATCATATGGGGAAGCCGAGCACATGGTGCGCACATTTAAGATGCAGATGAAAAAGTATGTGCATATTGCCTTTATCGCTTAGGTACTTTGGCACCTTTAGGTATTCCAAACATTCCCATATCCTGTTTCAAGGAATGCTTTCATATGCTTTTTCAATGTCCATAAATGCAACCACAAGATTTCTTCCATATTCCCAATACTTTTCTGTCAGCATTCTTACTATAAAAATAAGATCCATTGTACCTCGCTCTCTCCTGAATCCACATTGTTCTTCCTCAAGCGAAGGTTCTACTATCTTTCTAATTTTTATTTCTGTGATCTGTTCTACTCAGGATGTGTGACAGTAGCGTGATACCTCTGCAATTTATATGTTTTTATTGACTGCTCTTTTTGAACAGAGGGATGATGATTCCTTTAATCCAATCTTCTGGGATTTTCTTTTCTTTCCAAACCATTGACAACACCCTATATAGCCCATTTAAGTCTAATATCCCAGTTGCCTTTATCATGTCTGAGCGGAGATCATCAAAGTCTGTTGTTGTTGTTGTTGTTGTTGTTGTTGTTGTTGTTGATGATGATGATGATGATGATGATGATGACAACGATTTGGGTTGAGGGGGCACTCGACATCATGGTCATCAGCACCCTGTCGAAAAGTCAGCAAGAAAATCTAATGGGTGGGGACGAAGCCTGTTCCCACATGCGCAGCAGTTTATAATGTATTAAAGTCTGCCACCCTTCCCCACCAATTCAGGGATGAGGCCCGACAGTTCACAAAATTTCACCATTCTGGCAACATTGGTATCGGTATCTGTGAGGATGGTGGGCAGATCTCCAGCTAGACTGAAGGCTGCCCTAATATCAGTATATAAGGACACACGTAGCCACAATATGCTGAACTGAAAGTGGCATGCCACAAACTTCATAGAATGGTGGACCCTCCAGCCGGAAGAGGAAGCCATGTGTGAAAGGGCTATGCCTGGTGCTCCTTCTAGCAGTGAGGCTAACATTAAGTCCGCCAAGCCTCTGTGGTTGATTTGAGTGACCACAGTTTGTTGTCTGTCAGCTGCAATCCTTCAGTCTCCCACTGACACATGATGCATCTGTCAGAAAATGAGATGGTGGCGTGCAACAGGATGGGAAATTGATGGGCAGCACTATCCCAACATGCTTCCTTGGTGCCTTTGGCAGCCATAACATTATCCTGTAGCCCAATGTGGCCAGGTACCCAGCAAAAGATCACCTTCTTGCCATGGTGTTGGAGCTACTGTAAGGAGTCATGGGTGAGCTGAATCAGTGGGTCTACTGGATACATTTGGTGAAGTGCTTGCAGTGCACTAAAAGAGTTGGAACAGACATAAACCGTGTACAGTGATGTCTGTGAACCCTTTCCAGTGCCATCAGAATGCCATATAACTCTGCATCATAATTTGAAAATTGTTCTGGAAGACACACTTTAAAAACCCTATCAGGGAAAACAGCAGAACAAATGAGAGCATTCTCCTGCTGGGCTCCATCTGTATAAATAATTATTAAACTGTGGTATGTACTTATAATAGACGAAAACAAAATCTAGAGTACAAGTTTTCTTGTACTGTGCCAAGGTTAAAATCACTTTGGGCCTCTGAAGATGCCAAGGCTGCAGTGCGTTCCATCCCTGGGAGTGTATTTTGATGCTTGAGAGATCTAGATCCTTGAGATAGTCTGTAGCACTTATACCAAATGGCTTGGTTACTTGGGGCCGACTCCTGAACATTTGTTCAAAGGTGGGTTGGACCACTGAACTAAATGCCAATAACTGAGGTGACACTGAGATTTTCAGCATCTGTTGAGCTAAAAGGATACATTGCTCAATGGTGATGGTACACCAGCCTCTGCACACAGACTCGGAACTGGGCTGGTCTGAAAGGCTCCAGTCGATATCCGAATACCCTCATGGTGGACAGCATCTAACATTCTGAGGGAAAGGGAGAAAGCTCATCGATCTGTAGGTTTAACTACCGCTTTCTTGGACTTGAACTACTTTTCGAAGAACGTTTTCCTTTACCGACAGGAGAAGATGGTTTCCTGAGTTGCGGGGAAAGCTTATTGGCTTCTGATGTAGGGAAGTGGTATGTGGCTTAGGTGGTAAGCCTATTGCTGATGGATTCCAAACAACATCAGTTGCAAGTGGAGCATTTCCCCCACAGGTACATCAACAAGTGCATGTGCTCGTACTTGAATCTGTGGTCTGAGTTTGTGTGGAGGTATCACACCTAGCGATTGGTGTCTTAAGGCCTGATGTGAAAGAAGTAGCAAAAACCAGTGGTTGCATAAGCTTTGAAAGCTTTTTTAGCTTCACCATAGGGTATGCGTCAATTTGCTTTTAACTCCTGAATTTTCCTTTCCTCATTGTACACCCCACACTTTCTGCTCCACACTGGATGATCCCCAGAGCAGCAATAACTGGTTGACTCATGAGCTGAGCCTCCACAATTGCCACACATAGCCTTCCCATTACATCCCATAGCGGTGTGGCCAAATATAGCGGTGTGGCCAAATATTTGGCATTTGTACCACTGCATTGGGTTAGGAACAAATGGGCAAACTTTAAGACGGATATAGCCTGCAAGGATATGTTCAGGTATGGAGTAAATGTTGCCCATTTTTCCAATTTGCCACTGACTCTCATCATATATCTCCACACTTTCGTGATGCCCATATTTTTCCATTCTTAAAGTAACTCTGTGGGGTCCACCTCCATTATTTCGGAGCATGTAACCACACCGTTACTAAAGTTAAGGGTGTTATGCAACTCAGCCTCGACTGCATAGTCACCTAAGCCCTTACATCCCAGAAGCTTAGATATTTGGTTGGAATTAGTAGTTTCAACTAAAAGTGTTCCATAACGAAGTTATCTGACACTTTTCAGAGTCCAAGCTATACCTTCCAATGCCTTGTCAATATAGAAAGGGGATATCTTTTCAAAGGTTCCCCATGTTCGCTTGATTACAATGAGAGTGATGGCCCACTAATGCCCTGTTACCATAATTCTGAGACTTCTTTATGGGAGGACCGAGCACCCGATCTCTCTTTGAGGAGGGAGTATAGGTACTGACTGATGGTACACTCGTCCCATCAGGGGTAGTAGTTTGATGAGACCATTCCAAAGGGACCCCATGAGACACTAGGAAAACAACCGTCAACCCAGGCAGAGCCCTGCATGCCTGAGCAAGCCTTATACAAATGGGGGGAGGGGGGGGGGGGGGGTGGCAGGTGCCCCAGAGGTTGCCCGCTAAAGACTGTTTTACCTCAAAAGCCATGCCATTCATCTCATCAGCATGTAGCACATCTTGAGGTTGAGGGGCTTTTTATAGAGGTGTTTACCTTCCTCATGGTCCAGGCGGTGAAGCCAAGACCCCTGTTCTCTGAAACAAACAACATTCCACCACTGCATCACACAGTGGTCACTGAAGTATGGCCAGATCTCACAGTTACAGAAGACTGGTGGCACTTACCAGTCCGCAGCTCAGGAACTCTGGGGTCGCCAAGCCTGTACTCGGCAAATGAATGCCGAGCCCCCGAGGGGAAACCCTGTCGACTTTTCATTCCATACGGTCTTTAATGCTGTTTCTACCTTGTGCCACATTAATGGGTATCTGTTGGTTTGGACTTCATTAATTAGTCTACAGTCGTTGTGTAGTCCCCATCTCCATTTAGCAGCATGTTGAAGTACTTTTTCGTTTCATTCCTGGTCCCTTCCTCTGTTCTTTAAGTTACCTTCTTCTGTTTCCAGGGCAAGGATATTTATACACTCATTTCGTTTATGCTTTAGTACTTTGTATAGTAATTTCTTCTTCCCTGACAGTCTTCCTCTATCCTTGTAGTAAAGTCTTCCCATCACTTTTCCTTTTCCTCCTGGGTCAGTCTTTTTATAGCTAGTTTCTTTCTCCAGTATTCCTGAGCTAGATGTTCAATTGCCAATTCATTTCGTCTATCATCTGTTTTCTGTTCTTCGTGGTCTAATTTTCTTTTCCGTAAGTTCCTATCTCTTACTGCTGTCTTTATCTGATCATTCCACCAAGGTGTTTCCTTCTCTTTTGGTGTGGCACTAATTTTTACACAGGTGTCCACGGCTTCTCTAACAGGGGTCTTTTTGAATAAGGAGCACTCTTCTTCTACTCCTTTCCCAGTTTTGGATAATTTGGCTGCTATTCGTGCTTTATACTTTGTATTTTTTTCCACGACCTTCGACAACCGAGCCTTAATCTTTGGCACTCTCGTTGTTTAAATTTTTGTGCTTGAGCATCTTTTAGGCCAGCAGTTAATAGCCAGTGGTTGCTATTTAGGCACACACTGGGTATGAATTTAACGTATGTAACATACTGATCAGCTTTTCTATCAGTGATGATGAAGTCTTTCACAGTCTTGAGCTTACCATCCCAGCTGTATCTCATTATTTTATGACTTTCCCTCTTCTGATACCACATATTCTTTATGGCTAAGTTGTTTTGCACACAGAAATCAACTAGGTTCTCTCCCTCTGGGTTCCTGTTCCCATAACCGTGAGGATCGATGATGTTTTCACATCCTAGTCTTTCCTTACCAACTTGAGCATTCAGATTGCCTATAACGATGGTGTTCTCCTAGCTGTTATTTGTTCTTAAGTTCGTTAAGGAAATGTTCTTTCTCTGCCGTGGTGCATCCTGTCTGTGGTGCGTATACTTTCGAAACAGTATGCTGTGTATTACCAGTCCTTAGTCTCATCTGGATGATCCTGTCATTCAAATATTTAACACCTGTCTGTATGACAACTCCATTTTTGGAGTCACTGCTGTTTCCACTCCAGTATAGCACATATCCAATTCTCAGTGGTTTCTTCCTACAGCTTTTCCACTTTGCCTCACTCAAGCCCAGTATCCAGAGCTTATGCCTGTCCATAAGACCTACTAGTTCTTCACATTTGTTGGTGAGAGTGAGGATATTGGGCGTATCAATTTCCAGTTGTTCCTTTTTGGGACGGTTTTGTGTCTTCTCATATCTTTGTTGAGCATCAGACATTTGTCCGTCATTACTTTGGGTGGTACTAGAAAAACTGTCATGTCTTGTGTTTAATTCATTCTTCCATCCGAGGCTTGGTTTAGGCTGGACACATGTTATATGGAATTTTTTATTCAAATTAGTCTGCTCTACCATGTCCTAATTCCTCCTGAAATTCCTTATGGACAAAGTAAAGAGATTTCTGCTTTTAAAATGGTATTGAAGAAACATAGCCATTCAGTATTACAGCAGGTGTGTACGAAAATAACTGTAGAGCTATCTGTAATTTTAGCATACTGCAAGATCAGTATCAAGTGTGGCAGTGTTAGTAGACAGTCTGTTGTGATTTCCATTAGAGTGAGTCCAGGAGACTTTATGAGGTTGTTCGGAGGATAGTAGTTTTTAAAGTTTCCAAATTCATGACCATCCTGTATTTGTGTCTTCCAGCAGGTAAAGGTTCCAAAGCATGGGGACACTTCTATCACTTATCTTTACTATTTTCTTTACTCATTTTAGTGTTGTCTTAAAAGTCTCTTTCTCTTTCTTTCTTACTTAATGCTCTTTCAACAAACTTATCAACTTACACAATTACAGGGATCAAATGCACTAACTCCTTCCAATTCATATGATGGAAAATGAAACAAACAAGCAATTTTAACATGAAGAGACTAACTGTATAAAACTTTACATAGAAGGTTATATGAGGATGAATGGAGATCCTTAAAATAATTTTAAGTACGGAAATAGTGAGCTTTGTACTCTTGCAATAACTCAGGTAGTTAATAAAACTATTAGCTGACTGAAAACACCAGGATTCACAAATGTGTGTTATATTTGTCATGACCAACACGGTTTGGCCATCCTTGTGAAGAATGAACTCCTAGGGAATTTAGACACAAAAGTGATACCAGCAGAACATAAGATTGGTATAAAACTGGGAGAGCTGACATTGTATAATGTCTCCATCACAGAAATAGCCCACTGGTATTCTGGCTAACCATCCAGCAGTTTATGCCCGTGATTTTAACTCTCAATACATCAGGTGGAGGTATCTGATATCCACAGCTGAAGGCATCACATTAATGACTGAGCAGGACCTACATCTTGTGTTCAACCCCAATGATACAGTGACCTACAAATCAAAGACATTGGTGTACATCATCAACATTTGACATGATGTTCATCACATGCAGAGCAACAGACACATCTGTGCAAGCTACAAGGAGGGTCTTCGAGGCATTCCTACAGAGCCAGCACTCTCTTATATTTGCAGAGATTTAGCTATCAATCCCATTTATAAAAAGCCCCTGCAATTCCCACACTGGTACTAGAGGAATGCTGACTGAAAAAATTTAGTTTCCAAATAGTCACAAAATGACATGTGATCTCAAATTAATTACATATTTCTAGAGTCCCAAAAGATTTTTGATACTATTTTTTCAGCGCAGCTCCTAATCAAATTGCATGCCAATGGAGTATCATCTCAGTTGTGGGTCAGGATTCACAATTTCCTGTCAGGAAGGTCACAGTTTGCAGTAACTGATAGAAAGTGATTGAGTGGAACAAAAGTGATGTCTGGCGTTCACCAAGGAAGTGTTATAGGCTCTCTGCTGCCTCTAATCTATATAAATTATTTAGGAGACAATCTGAGCAGCCATCTTAGATTGTTTGCATATGATACTGTCATTTGACATCTTGTAAAATCCTCAAAAGATCAAAACCTGTTGCAAAATAATTTAGACAAGATATTTGAATGGTGAAAAAGTGTCAAATTGCTCTAAATAATAAAAAAATGTGAGGTTATCTACATGAGTACTAAAAGGAATTGATGAAATTTTGGAAACATACAAATAAATAACACAAATCAAATAATAACAATCATGAACAAACTTAAATTGGAACAATCACACAGGTAATGTGGTGGGAGTAAGACAATAGATAGGATTGACGGAGGACACTGAAAACGTTCAAAGAAGGGCAGCTCGTTTGTATTATGAAATACGGGAGAGAGTGTCATGGATGTGATACGCGAGATGGGGCGGCAGTCATTAAAACAAATCATTTTTCATTGCAGTGACATCTTTTCACAAAACTTCAATCACCAACTTTCTCCTCCGAACATGAAAATATTTTGTTGACACCCACCTATATAGGTAGAAATGACCATTGTAATAAAATATGAGCTGGAGAGTGGTTATGCAGATGTAGGTGCTACAACCTATATGGAGAAAGGCTTCCAAAACAAGATGAAAACCAACCTCATTCTTATACATCTAACATCAGCTTATGATGCCATATGGTCTGAGGGGCTACTGCTTAAGTTAACTAAAATTATCAAATGCAAACAGACTTACACTTTACTTAAAAACATGTAACAAACAGACATAATCAATGTTTCACTTCATGATATGAAGAGCAAGGGAATGGTTTTGAATAATAGCTTGCCACAAAGTTCTACACTAACAATCATTATCATCAGTCTATATACCACTGACATACCAGACACAACTTTACATAAAGCTCATGAAATCAATATATATGAAACAAGCTTCAAAATTTCTGATTGTGGCAACAACCATTTCCTTCATTATGTGCCACTGGAACTTGATACAGTAAGGATAATAATGTTAATGTTGCATACTACAATAACTGAAATTCCAGGGTGGAAATAATTAATGAGAAAAGAAGGAAGGCGGCTACTCACTTGTAACCGATTGTTTTTAGGTACACAGACAACCACACAGATTTCCAAAGGCACCCACCATAACATAAAATACAAGCGTAAGTTCATTTATTTATTTGTTTTCTCCTACGTCATTTACAAATGCAGTTATCATGCTAAATGATTACCACAATGTATTAATCACAATATTCTTATAGCTCTGTACAGAATAATTGTATTCTTTACAAATGTTAAATAATATTATATCATATTACAAATGTTATTATATTACAAACATTGTTTAGTCACTCCATGGCTGAGTCAGAGAGCCTGTGTATGTCCTTCGGTTCACCCTCATAGCCATGCACTTCAAACAAAAGTAAATGGTCCATTGGTTTTCACTGTACTAACTTTCAGGACTGGCTGATAGGCCCCATTTGTTCATCAGTTGTTTAAATCTACCAACACACATTCTGATATGATTCAGAGTTGTCCGCAATTTCATCAGGAGATGGAATCATTTGATATTCTTGTTGGGGTCATCCACAAAATTTCAGTTCTTATGTCCATAGTTCTTTCTAAGCTATCTCTGAGTTGAAGCCTTGCACTTATTCACAGATTTTTCACAAAAGTGACCACGATTTATGTCTGTCTGCATGTTCCAAGTCTTGGTGTAAGAGTGTTCTGAGTTGTCTAGGATTTTATTGTATGCTGTTGTGGCTAACTGTGATAACCTGTGTCAGCGGGCTCTATGTTTGCAAGGCCAAGGAACCAGGTATCTGAAGTAGCCATGCATTCTCCCCTTCAGTTGGATGTCCATCTTAGCTATGTGTGCACTTCTCATCCAAAATGGTGAACAGTACTTAGCCACAAAATGGACAAGGGTTAGTGTTGAGGTCCTCAATGTGCTTGCTCCACAACATTCCAGCCAGTTTCGATAGGATAGTGTTACATGACTTTAATTTCTATTTAGTATCTACTAGATATCAACAGCCACAGTACCCAGTGGGGATATAACAACACCAATGAGGATGGGGAGGGAGTAATGCAATGGGTGGACATAGAAGACGTCTTCTTGATCCATGATCTAAATGATAAAGGGACTTTCCACTTGGCTAGATGGAAAAGAGACTACGACCCCGATCTGTGCTTTGTTTCCAGAGACGCCAAAAAGCTACCATTACGCTGCAATAAACAGATCTTGCCTGATTTTCCTCGTAGCCAGCACAGGCCCGTCCTGCTACATGTTGGTATACAGATTCCAATAGTGAGATCTACACCTAAACCTCGATGGAATTTTGGCAAAGCCAACTGGGAAGACTTTACCGTCAAAATGGACCACAACATCCAATGGAACCCACCCGCATCGAAGAACTACAACCGCTTTGTGGGATTACTCCTAGCCATTGCCAAAAAACACATTCCCAGAGGCTACAGGAAAACCTATATTCCCAGCTCGAGCCAAGAATGCATAGACCTATATAATGCATATTCGCAAAACAATTATCCTGAAATTACGGACGAGCTTCTCCAATGCCTGGACTCAGCAAGACGAGAAAAGTGGCACACACTCATGAAAAATATGGACTTCAAGCACTCCAGCAAGAAAGCCTGGTGCCTTCTTAAAAACCTAGGTGAAAGCTCCATTAAAACCTGTATGGGTGGCAACATACACCCCAAAGAGGTAGCAAACAGAATAGTTAACCTTACGAGAAAAACACCACGCATCAACAAGGATAAGACTATGAAAGTAAAGAAAGAACTGAGAACCAAGCTCCGACAATCCACACCCGACAACAATTTCTCAAAAACCTTTACCATCCTAGAGATCACAGAAGCACTGAAAGAAATGAAAATGGGTAAAGCGGCTGGTTTAGATGAGGTCTACCCCGAGGACCTCGAGCGCTACTGTGGCTAACTCAGTTTTACAATGACATCCAACGATCGGAAACACTACCACCACTATTTAAACAAACCAAGATCATCGCCATTCTTAAGCCTGGCAAAGATGGAAAGCTCCCAGAGGACTATAGACCTATAGCTCTTCTAAGTGTATGCTACAAACTATTGGAGAGACTTATTCTCAACAGAATAAAACCCATTGCTGAGAATTTCATTCCTATTGAACAAGCCGGATTTAGACCCAGTTGGAGCTGCTGTGATCAAGTATTATCTCTTACCACACATATTGAGAGTGGATTTCAAAGGAAGAAAAAGACAGTCGCTGTGTTCATAGATCTATCATCAGCATATGACAGTGTGGAGGGAGGCAATGATTCTTAAACTCCAACGCATTATTCCTTGCAAGAAAACGGCTACCCTAATCAACAATATGCTTTCAAATAGATTTTTTGAAGTACTCCTAGATGGAGAGATAAGCAAGAAATATAGGTTAAATGATGATGGCCTGCCCCAAGGATCCGTGCTAGCTCCATTACTTTTTTAATATATATACCTACCAGAGACATCTTCTAAGAAGTTTATCTATGCAGACGATATTGCTCTCACATATCAACATCAAGACTTCCACAATTCCGAAAGAATCATTGAGGAAGACCTTATCAAAATGGATGAATATTTCGAAACACGGAGGCTCAGACCTAATACTTCTAAAACCCAAGTCTCCTGTTTCCACCTCAACAAACTATGCACCCCACGTAGAGTTCAGAGGCCAGCTGCTTAACTACAATCCCCTCCCAAAGTATCTGGGAATTGCATTGGACCGATCTCTGACGTACAAGGAGCACTTATACAAATGCGCAGCAAAAATCAAAACCAGAAATAATGTCCTACACAAACTCACTGGAAGTAGCTGGGGAGCAAGCACCACAGTTCTCAGAACATTTGCTCTTGCACTAGTATATTTGGTGGCTGAATACTGCGCTCCGGTCTGGCTAAACAGCACTCACACAGCAACGGTGGACACCCAGCTACACGACACCATGAGGCTCATCTCAGGCACTATTAAACCGACGCCCCACCAATGGCTCCCGGTACTGGCTAACATAGCCCCACCTCATCTAAGTCGAAGATCTGCACTGAAAAGGGAATAGCAAAAGTGCGCTAACAACCATGACCTACCCTTACACGAAGACTGCAAGAATCCCAGCCACAGGCTCAAGTCGCGTAAGCCATCATGGAGATTAGGGCAACAGCTGATCGAGGACAATTATGATATCGACGAAGCCTGGCGTCGGGAATGGGATATGTCTAACCCTGATCACCTTAACTTAGTCTCGGACCCAACTGTACGGCCCGAGGGCTTCGGTCTTCCCAGAAAATCATGGACAACTTTAAATCGTATCCGAACAGGCTATGGTAGATGTAAGTACTGGAAGCACAAATGGGGACAGACTGACTCACCCAGCTGTGAATGTGGGAATCCACAAACTCTACATCATATCGCAATGGACTGCCCTACGAGGAGATTCCCTGGCACAATGCAGGAGTTGCACCTCCTGGAGGGAGATGCTTCTGGCTGGCTGAGGGACTTGGACATACAACCATGAGTCTGGTCTACTCTTTTCCTCCTGAAAAACCTATTACTAGATACTATTACTATAATTTCTATGTATTTTTGTGTATTTTGTGTTTTACTTCCTTTTTTAGATCTAATTTTTTTTTTTTTTTTTTTTTTGCCTGTAACATATTGACCATTCATTGTTTTACACGTTGTTTGTGTTATTACTTACTTACTGCTGTATTCTATTAGCCATACGAAATATGTATATCTACTAGATATGAGCTACATCTTAGGGTGCAATTTAACTTCACCCCCAAGTGGCTCAAATGGCTCTGAGCACTATGGGGCTTAACTGTGGAGGTCATCAGTCCCCTCACCCCCAAGTATCTAGGCTTATCCCCACACCTGATACTCTGGCCATTCATAGAGAACTATAGTTTTCTATTTGTATCTGTATTGTAAGGTGCATTATGGTGCTGGTCATTTTCTTAAGTTTTGAATACAGACGCCACTTCGAGTAACAGGTTTTCAACACTTCATTTCTGTATTCAATATTTTGTCGAGGTCATTAAAATTTTTACTTTGATATGGAACAGTTGGTTCACGTGGGTACACAGATTTATGTGAAGTGGTATCTGGTATATCAGTGGTATACAGACTGAAAATAATGGTTGCTAGTGTAGAACCTTGTGGCAGGCCATTATTCAGAACCATACTTTTGCTCTTTATACGGTGAAGTGAAACCTCGACTATGCCTGTCTGTTACATGTTTTAAAGTAAACTGAGTCTGTTTGCATCTGATAATTCTAGTTAGCTTTATCACCCTTAAACTTTATGCTACTACATACAACATTTGAGAATGTATATGCACACATTTTCCGGCAAAGAGAGCAGCTTCAAAGGCTTAGTAATGATGTTAACTGCTCAACATTCCCTCGACACACTAAGTTATTGTTTTTTCTCATAACACTTTTAAATGGGAATTTTTCATTACTGAAGAAACTATTCCGGTATTTCATTACCTATAGGCATTTGATAAGGTGATACATTGCCAATTATACCTTCAACCACATTTTAAAAGAGAGAGAGAGAGAGAGAGAGAGAGAGAGAGAGAAGGGGAAGAAGAAGAAGAAGAAGAGTGTGTGAATTCCTAAGGGGCCAAACTGCCGAGGTCATCAGTCCCTAGACTTACATACTACTTAAACTAACTTATGCTAAGAACAACACACACACCCATGCCCAAGGGAGGACTCAAACCTCTGGTGGGAGGAACAAGCATCTTAAACACTCAGCATATACTGACATTAATTATCTGTAGTTAAATGAGATATACATCCAATAACTGTACCTGTTATAGTCACCCAATACAGCATACACATTCCCAAGTGCCATATGACTCCAGGCTTTATCAGGAGCATGATCAACAGCAGCATGCATGACAATTGCAGCCTCTGCTGGATGACTGGACCGGTGAAGTGTTCCTCCCAGTGTGAGGAGAGCCAAGTCACGGTACTGCCTGTAAACAAAAGTACTTAGTTTTGTACTGTCTTATTCCAAGGAAAAATAAAATAAAAAATAAAAACTAAAATAAATGGATTAATTGTGATGAAACAGTGTAATCAGCCAACACACAAACAGCCATGTTGTGCTGACTAGCTACACTGCACTTGGGCAGCACAACCAGCAATTTAGCTGAGCATGTTTTTCTGTTAGTCAGTTAGCTCCAAGGAAAGACACTGACCAAAAGCTTAGCGACATGCCAGTCTTGTTTATGTGTCCATCAAGTGCTCAGTGTCTCAACTATGGAGTGAGTGGTTACTTTTGCTGCTTTCATTATTTGTATTCCATCCAAACTTTCCAATACTGTATTAACAGTAAAAAGTTAAAACAGATCAGGACTTGAAGACCTGTCAATATGGCACTTCAGAAGGTTTCATAGTGTTTAGATTTCGGACTTAAAATCTCATATGTATGGTGAGCAACTAAGTTTCTCATCAAAGTAGGGGCCCACAACTCTAATGCTTTACAGCTGAGAATGGTGTCCCTGTGTCACAATTCCAGTAGATTTAAAACACAATATATAATATTAAATTAACAAAAACAGACAGAGACATGTTTCTACCAGAATAGCTGAAAACCTGTGGTTTTTATATGGCTCACCAGCCTCTTTAAAATGAATTAAATATTTTTTACTTTATTTGAATTTCTTTTGTTTTTATACTTAGGTTTTGTGGGATTTGGCCATGCAACAACACACTACTGACATATTTCACATAATGGAGATATTATCTAAATATTTATTTTTAAAAAGTTCAAAAAATAAGTTTTTAGTAGTATATACAAGTGTCAGTCAAAAAGCAATGCCACCTTTCCTTTTTTTCTTTTTCTTTTTTTTTTTCAACTGGAAGTACAGAGGTCAAAAAACACAATAGTGCCAAGTAATTTATGACATTTCAACACAATATGTGTCCATTTTCAAAGTTTTGGTCTCCCTTTTAACTAGGGCATGTAGTCCAGTGTGATAAAAAGAAACGGGGCTGCTTCCGAAGCCACTGACACATGACAATTTTCATGGCCTACACATCTCCAAAGTGAATCCCACAATGAGCTTTTTCTAGCAGCCCAAACAGATGGGAGTCTGATAGTACCAGTATGGAGCTGTATGGGGGTTGGAAGCAAGACTTCCCATCCAATTTTCACAATCTCTTCAGGGTGTGATGACTGGTGTGTGGTCTTGCATTGTCATGCAAAAGACGACCATTGGCCATAGCTTTGCTTCACTAATTAAGACATGCTTTAAGCTGTTTGAGAACTGGACAGAATTTATTGTATATCCCTGTTCCAAAAACTCAACCATAATCACACCTTCTGCATACTGGTATACTGTAACCATAACTTTCTTGCCAGTCACATAATGTTGAACTTTTCAAACAATGGAAATTCCAGGATGGAATGTAACAATACTAGAGAAGGATAATTGCTACTCACCATATAGCAGAGATCCTGAGTTGCGATAGGCACAATAAAAAGATTCACACAATCATAGTTTTCAGGCCTTTGTCAGCAGTAGACACACACACACACACACACACACACACACACACACACACTCAGGTGAATGCAACTTGCGCAAACGTCTGCAGTCTCAGAGAGCTGAAACTACACTGGTAAGGTGACACACTTCAACAATTGACTTTAAACTACTGTGAGGAACCCATGTACAGAACATATGTGTCAATGAACAGTAGCTGAAAGCCTGGAGATGATACAGAAAATTATAAACTCATCCACAAAATAGCACAGTGTAGGGTTCCTTATTGTGCACACTATTCTGTTAAGTACTGGGGCAAAAAGTGAAATGCTGCAAGCACTTCCTTGACAGACATCTCCCTCTCTTGTGCATATTGATCAAAAAATACATTACCATCTCAATACTAAAAGTACTATTTGCCAAGTAATAACTGACTGGAATCAGAATTTATTAGTAGATAGAACAGAAAACATCATTCTTAGTGAGGCAAAGTCAACAGACATAAAAGTAGCAATGGGGCTACTACAAGGAAGAGTTATGGAGCCATTACTGTTTTTGCTAAGCTATAATGAACAATGTGACTAACTTTCTTGTGTAAAGAAGTAATTTTTAACTTTCATAGCTGCAAAATTACGACACTGACTTCGTTTTTCTTAAATGAAACTATATATTTATTTCCTTTGGCACTGGAACAAGCCTTTGAAGAAAACTTCAGTGAGGTTACAAGGGTGGAACTTAATCAAATATTAACAAGATAATTGCACTGCACACTGCTAACCCCCTGTCAGGATAAAAGGTCTCACAAAAGATCTACTGTAACGAACCAAATGTATGAAAATATTTAATTCAATGGTGGTTCATGTATTTACCTGTGCCTTTGAAGTCCACCATTCTCTGCTCTACTGTTGTAGTGATCAGAAAACATCTTCATGGAGCTATTTGGACTTTCACAATGTACACAACTAGTCAAAAAAGTGAATATGGTTTTCATTTATGGCAAACGTTACCAAACTGTTGGAACAGAGGTGCAGTTCGGGATAGAACTGTCATCTTAGCACAGATATAATATAATGAAATACCCAAATGCCATATACACATAGATGTAGGCGATACACGCTTCAAGTGAATTATGTGATACCTGTGTTTATTTGAGATTTGATAAATTGTATTTTTAATTATGTTGGCCTATTTTGTTTTATTATAGGTTGAATTGTCATAAATATTAAACATTGTTTAATATTATTTATAGTAATTTAATGACTTTGGCAGAAGATATCATTCATTATTTCATTTACTACATTAAGTTACAAAATTATACAGATAAAACCTTTGTGTAAACATATGTCCGTTCAGTCCATTGACTGCACCAGATTCAGGAAGACAGAAATTCATTTATGTAAAGTGATTTTTGAATAATAAACACAAATTTAGGCTACAGAAATTTCTTAAAAAAAAAGTAAAACAACACTGTTGGACATTCAAAATGTAAAAATTACGACATAGACGACAACCAGTTTGAAGCAGTTTTGAAACAGCTGTTGATGATGTTTCTTGACAAAAATATATATGTGACACACAAACTGGTGTTTCTATACAAAGTTTGCATTAAAATTCAAACTTTTGCTGACCCAAGAAAACATGCCATCTTCAACAAAAAGGCATGTAATAAATTCTATATACCCCTTTTGTTGTTGCAGCTGTATATTTGGATGCAACTGGAAGGATATGAAAGAAGCTGCATGCTGAAAGGTGTTCTGATCTTGTCAAGCCCTTACAATCTGTCTCTGCAAACATTTTTTTTTCCCAACAGATCAAGAAATGTAAGTGTGAAGAATAAAACATGTCAATTTGAAAGAACATCTGCTGACAAGAGAAAAGCAACTACCATTTTAGCAAAAATAATACACATTCTACATGTCACTATGAGGCAGTTTGATTATGTGAATGGGATCAGCAAAATTAGTGGTCTGTGGATACTACATTCAAACACATTTAACTATTTACACATTTTGCTCCATCAACAATTCATGACAGTGGCTTTCAAACTTCATTATAGTACTCTGAATAGTGTCTACGAAAACTGCACAGTAATATGGCATTTCTATGCAAGAGTTTATCTACAGACAAATTACAAGGGTAGTTTGAGAAGTTCTAGGAATGGAATAGAAATATACAACTTGCATCAGTGAAGTTTCTTTATTTTTCAGCATAGTCTCCCTGTACACTAATTCACTTGGACCAGCAATTTTCCAATGCTTTGATCCCATTTCGAAAATTAGATCCCTTCAAACCTTTAAAATACCTGTCAGCTTTGGCTGTCAATTCTTCTTTAAAGACAATCTCTGTCTACCAAAGAAAATTTTGAGCTTGGAGAAAAGATTTAAGTCTGTTGGAGCCAAATCTGATTGCCATTTATGGCAACAATTTGTATCTCAGTTGATGTATTTTTGAAACCACAATGATACTTATGTGCGAGTGTGCATCGTCTTCATGAAAGATGACTTTGTTCCTTGCCAAACCTGGTCTTTTTTCACAAATCTTTCATATAGTTGGTCCAGGATGTTACTGTAGTATTTTCCCATAATTGTTTAACCAGTGGGAAGATAATCTATCAGCAAAATGCCTTTCGCATCCCAGAAAACTGATGTGTTCTTTGTCGGTGGAGACTCAACTAATTCCCACTTCTTTGGCTGTTGGTTTGTCTCTGGGGGTATAGTAGTGGAGCCAAGACTCATCTGTGGTCAGAAACAGGAGCAAAAAATCTTGTTAGGTGTCTGAAAATGGGTCAAGTACTTTTTGGGCATTTCCATTCTGATGAGTTCCTGATCCTGCATTAAGAGTTGAAGCAACCATCAAGCAGATACTTTCTCATACCCAATTCCACTGTTAAAATGTGATATGCTCATTCATCCTGACAGCTTCAGCAATTTCTCACATTTTTGGTCATTTTATGTACTTCTGCAATAATTTCTTTGGTAGTGGTACATCTTGGCCAACCACTACACAGATCACCACCTAAGTTGTTCTGACCAAATTTAAACCTGTTTGTCCATTTGGCAACCATTGAATATGAAGGAGCACAACCCCAGTGTGTTCTGATAATCAGCATAACTTCCCTTTACTATCATATCTTTCTTTACAAAATACTTAATCACTGCTCAAATCTCGATTTTTTCCATCTTCACCAAACACTGCACAGGAACCTCAGCAGGGAGGAGTCTTTACCTCATGTCTCTACCCAGAGTGCTGACATCATAATGGAGCTACTCATAAAGGATGACCTACTATTATGCATGAAAGTTATTATGCTGACACTGAAAGCTGGTGGTGAGTCTGTAAACTTTTCAAACTACCCTCTTGTCATTTTCAAACCATATGTCAGTTGATTTATACAATATAGACAACAGATCCGATAAATATACATGTTGGGCAAGGCAGCTGGAGACAGCTGTCTCGTGTGTGTGTGTGTGTGTGTGTGTGTGTGTGTGTGTGTGTGTGTGTGTGTGTGTGTGTGTAATGTCTAGTTCAGTAAAAGATTACTTGTTTAGCAGTCTTTTTGTTGTGCCTGTCTGCAACTCAACATCTACACTGTATGGTGAGTAGCAATCAACCCATTTCATAATATTGTTAAATGCACAGCTATCTATCAAAGTTTTTTTATAGTATGTTCAGTGTATAAAGTCATAATAATAAACACACTAACCATACCTGCGTGTTTCCTTACATTTGGTGCAGTAGGACATACAACTGTGGGGCCTCTTCTCTTGATGGCAGGATGGTGGTTTGTGACATTGTTATCTTGTTACTATTTGATCTAGTTGTGCACATGTTATGGTCACTGAAGTTCTCTTTGTACATTCTTACTAATGCAATGGAAAAAGTATATAGTTTCATAAAGAAAGTCAGTGTCTTATTTCAGCAGCTATAAATGCTAAAAATTACTTGAAACAACAGAAAATCCAGGATGGAATAATGATAAAAAAATTACTTGCACAGTTCAGAAAATTTGCCACACTGTCCGCTCAAACATAGCAAAAAATGCAACTTGATATACTTACTCCTTCATATGGCCCATCTTAGCTGCCGCACCCTGTATGTATAAATGATCTAGCACATAATGTTGGATACTACAAGAAGCTGTTCATAGATGATAATGCTGTATGTAAGAAAGTTGCAACACTGTAATACCATAATGAAATGCAAGTGGATATGCAGAATATCAACAGTTGGGGATTGGTAACTGACCCTTAATATAATCAAATATATGACCTACTGCAAAAAAATAGATGGAAAGGACCATTACTATTTGAGCAAGAAATAACTTGATGCTGCAACAGCCATAAAATATTTAGGAGCACCCCTCTGCAGTGACCTAAAGTGGACTGATCACATAAAAGAAATTGTAAGAAACATAAATGCCAGGCTGTGATTCATCAGAAGAATCCTACGGAATTGTAACTAGTCCATAAAAAAGTGGCATACAAAACACTCCTTCGGCCGATAACCAAGTACTGTTTGGCAATCTGTGACCTTTAGCAAGTAGGATTAATAGGGGACATGGGGAAGATCTAAATCAGAGTGGCACACTATACCATGTATTCATATGGTAAGGATCAGAGAGCGGCTAATTAAACTTCATTGCCAGATGCTAAAACAGAGGTATTGTGCTTCATGGAGAACATAATGTTAAAGTTCTGAGAGCATATATTTCAAGAAGAGTCAGGCAACAAATTATTTCCTCTCTCTTGTTCCTTGCACAACAACTACAGTGGGGAAATTAAAAACATTAGATCTTATATAATGACTTACTGAGCAATTCACGAACAGAACAGGAAAGAGTGAAAGTGACAGTGTAACCAGAAGTAACCACTGTCACACACTGTAAGTTGTCTTGCATACAGCAGAAGCAGAAGTACAGCTGGGATATGATGGCAGAACCACCAAACAGATATTTGGCACTGGTAATATCACAAGGTTTTTGGAGATAAATGAAAAGCTATTATTTGCAAAGTCCTCTTATACCACAATAGTTAATAAACTCAAGTAGGGAAGTAGTGAGTGATGTTAGCTAAACCCACAGTGGATGTAATTTATTAGCTTTCTGCATTCAAAGACCCATATAACAGGCAGTTGTCATGTATTCAAATGCCTTGCCAAAGCAACTGGTGGAAGGAAAATTGCAATAACAAGCTGTATTTGAGCAATGTATCATTAAAGGTTTTGATTTCTCACAAGGGAAGCTCCCCATCAGTCTCCTCAGATTTTGTGTAAAATGGCCCAGTGGATGCCCCAGATTAAGCATGAAAACAGGAAGAAGGTGTACTGAACTATCAGGCAGAGGATGGGGGGGGGGGGGGGCAATAGAAACAGTGACTGGTCCAAGCTGACGGTGTGCAATATCGAGCAAGTTGCAAGAACCATGGTGTCGTGGTTCTGTGGTCATGGTCACAGTATTGGACTGCGAAGTGGGAGACGCGTGTTCACATCTCCCTCATGGGCCCCTCTCCCTTTTTTATTTTCACAATACTATTAACTGTCCACCTGGTCAGTGATGTGTCTGTTCTCCTTCACTTGTCTTGGCAGTTGTCAAACTACACATTGGTTATAGAATATGAGTCATGTGGTAAGGATATATTACTGTCACACGTAAATGTAATGAACAGTGAGAGCACGCGAGATGGCGCATAGGCCTCTCACAGAAATGAAAACCAAAAATAAATAGGTGTGAACGATGTTACAACAAATGAATTCAAGAGTCAAAACTTCCAAAATGGAATGCAAGAGTAATAACAAGTGGTACTTGTGTAATGCAAATAGGAGGTGGGTACATCTGGAGGAGGTCCCTTCCTTACACCTCACTGTTTCAGACAGACACACCATGAAACAGACATAAATTTGAATACAGTGAACAGACACGTCAATGACCAGATGGGCAGTTCAAAAATTTGTGAAAAAAAAGGGGGGGGGGGGGGGGAGGCACGAGGGAGAGTTGAACTAGGATCTTCCCGTCCACAGTCCAACACGGCAATCACACAACAACGATACCATCATTCTTGCAGCTTGCTCGATGCGTCACATATTGAGCTTGACTGGTCAATGTTTCTATTTTGATCATTTTTTACAGTTCAGTAGACCTTCTTCCTGTTTTTATGTTTGATATGTGTTCAGTTTTTGAAAGGCTATCCACTGAGCCATCTTACCACTAATTCTGATAGGGAGCTTCCCTTGTTATGAAATTAATCAGATGACCCATTTAAAAAAAAAAAAAAAAAGAAAAAAGTGGACAAGCACAGTATCCAGAAACTATGAACTCATAGCTGCTTCTAAATACAGCTAACACACATATGAATATGTTACATAATATCTATCAAAAGGTTGCACACAATGCTGCAGTGGAAGTATCTGAATGATATCCTTTAGGAACAATAGATATCATGGTGTTCTACAACTACAAACATACTCCGCAAGGCGCCATATGGAACATGGCGGAGGATATCCTGTACCACTACTAATCATTTTCCATTCCTGTTCCACTCACAAACACAGTGAAGGAAAAACAACTGCATATATATCACCATATGAGTCCTAATTTCTCTTACCTTACCTTTTTGGTTCTTACATGAAATGTATGTTGGCAGCGGTACAATTGTTCTGCAGTCAATTTCAGATGTTGGTTCTCTAAATCTTCTCAATAGTTTTCCTCAAAAAGCACACCACCTTCCCTCCAGGGATTCTCATATGAGTTCCTTAAGCATCTTCATAATACTGAAATGTTGTTCACACCTACCCGTAACAAATATAGCAGCCCCCCTCTGAATTGCTTTGATGTCTTCCTTTAATCCAATCCCGTGCAGATTCCAAATATGCAAGCAGTACTCAAGAATGAGTCATAGTATGATTATAATGGGTCTCCCACATACCTTACTATAAATCAGCAGATTTTTTTTGAGAACCAAAAGCTGTTTTATCACTATTTAAGCTACAATGTTCTTTGAAGAAGACATCACAGGATATACTTTTAGCCTATGTAAATTTTTGAACAGATGCCACATTTTATCTCATACACAACTGATTTTGAATATTTATTACAAACTACCTTTTCCTTATGCCATATTTTATGTTGAAGTTGATTCCAGACTACTATCATTTTATTATTAGGGAAATAAGGAACAAGCTGTTTAGACATCTTTCCTTTGTAAGTCAACACTATAGTTTTTTTTGATCTATCAATCCTCAGTTGCTTTTAATAGTATATTAATGATTTTTATGTCAGGACCTTCTGCATGCACCTGAATTAAGAAAATATTGGTTTGCCAGATATGTTTCACCTCAGATTATTAATGCATCATCTAAGTCATGAAATACTTTTGATTTGTAACTTGCATGTAAGTTGAAAGTGCTGTATGCAAATGAAAATATATATATGTATGTATTACACGCCACTGATGAGTGACACCTTAATGCCACTGATGAGTGATACCTTACTAAACTGAAGTAAAATGTTTCTGGAAAAAAAACATCGCTTTATATTCAGTTGCATACAGACAGTCTGAACTCAAAAATCATTAATATAATATCAGTCACAGCTATTTGTTTTAACCCTTTCATGGCTATGGGCATTCATGCATGCCCAGCAGGTGGACAGTCCAGACAGCTAATGCAATTCATATACACCTGTTCTCGAGAGCAGGTAAATGTACACAATAGAATGGATACTTGCTTCTGGCCGCATTTCTGACAATAGTGTCATTATCTGGTCTTCTTTGTAATGTAGGAAAGTGCTTTATTTTTCACCTCCCCGGGGCCCTTTATGCTTAAGAGTCTACATTCAGCCAGTCCTCTTTTCGCTTCTGGTAAGATGACAGCATTCACGTGTGTACTCTTTGCCATGTTGGGACACAATTGATCAGACAAGTAAATCATGGATATTCTTATGAACAGTAACGACGAAGATTGTAGTGATACTTCGGAGCTTTCTTCCAACAAAGAATTGGATGCATCTGGACGTATTGCTGAATCCTCGACACCACAAACAGAAGATTCTTCCTCTGAAGATGGAAAAGACGATGAAGTAAGTGAAACTTCATCAGGAAAAAAAAAGTATGACTTCATGGAGATTCATCCAGTGACGAAACAACGCCATTTTGTGAACACATTTAGCAGGTTAAAAGTAGACTTTGAAGAGTCAGCAAGTCATTTAGATTTTTTCGTACTTCATGCCCATGGAATTCGTTTCTGCCATCTGTACACAGATCAATAATTATTATACATTTATTACTGAAAAAATGACGACAGTACCCAGAAGATTAGCATGCTGGAAGCATATAGAGCCAGCAGAATTTTATTGCTCCCTAGCGTGTTCTCTGCTTATGCCTAGAAGTAAAATGTTAGAAATGATTGAATATTGATCAACAGATTCTATGCTTCAAACACCAATATTTTCTAACATAATGGCCAAGGACCGGTACAAGTTCATTGCAGTACAAGTTCATTGCACTTCAGTGACAACTCCACTGCATCTCAAGATATTCTTGTTAACATACGTCTCATTGTAGATCACACAAAAAATAAATTCTACGAGGCAGCAGTACCCTTTGAAAACTAGTGATCAATGAAAGTCTGCTACTTTTCAAAGAAAGGTTCCGATTTAAGAAGTACACACCAAACAAATGTAGCTATTCTGGCATTAAAATTTTTGTCCTTTGTGACGTGCAAACCAATTATATTTTGGATTATATTGTCTACACTGGTGACACCACCAAAATCTGGAAATGCTCACTGGGGAAAATCAGATGATATTGTTGCAAGTTTGTTATTTCCATACCCCAACAAAAGTCATATCATTTATTTAGACAACTGGTATTTGAGCCCTGAATTATTCCTGTAGCTCCATGATAAATGTACAAGCGCCATCAAAACAGTATTCAAAAACAGAAACATGTACCACTGTTGCCAGACAAGCTGAAAAATGGGGAAATACAGTTCAAGTCTTGTGGAACATTAATGGCATTAAAATTGATGGACACGAAAGAACTCTGGATGCTTTCCACCATAAACAGATCAGAGTTTGTGGAGACAGAGAAAAAAGAACACAGAATGTGCCAAAAACAAATTGAAACCTACCTGTGTTGTCAGCTATAATAAGTCAATGGGTGCGGCTGATAAGACAGACATGCTGCTATCTTCTGTACAGTGCTTGCGGAAGACAATGAAGTGGTACAAGTAAGTATTCTTTCATTTGACTGACTTGTGTGTGCTTAATGCAGAAACTATTTTTGAAATACAAAAGCAACAGAAGATACCACTAGCAAAATACCACTTAGAAATGATCATTCAGTTGCTTGATAAATTTCATAGTCAAACATGTAAAAGTGCGACCCCACAGACAACCAAAGAAGAAAGCCCTTTCCGACTGCAGAATAAAGAGGGACTATATCCAGGGTTCCTCATAGCAATGGAGAAAAAGGAGATTCCCCAGAGATGCTGTGTAGTATGTATTGCTCATTCACAACGAAAAATGGTCATGCATAAGATGCAAAAAGTGTGATGTGGCTCTCTGCATGGTGCCATATTTCGAAAAATATCACACACAAAAGAAATATTACGATGTTTTAGTGACTGTGTATGTTTCAAGTAAAGGAAAGTGAAAAATAAAAATAAAAAAGTAACTAAAAGTAAAAAAAAAAAATGTTTTTAATTCAACCAGCGGCAGTCCAAAGCCTGCGCCAAAAATGAGGATGGGAAACCACTAAAGTAAACCGTACTGAATGCAATGAGCTGAAAAAGAAAACAGTGAGCAAGAAGACAGTAGCCACTTACTATCCGATTTCTTACTGTGGAGAATCGACTTTAGGCTTTAATTACAAATGAAGCCATGGACATATCATAAAATGAGTTACCCAGATATATTCTTTGTTTAACTCTGAGTCCAGAAACATGACACAATTGGGTTTTAAATTTCTGTAATTATTTTCTATTTAATATAGTAGAAAGAATTGTCTAGGATTTGGATGTTTTCGCTATGCACTACTCACTATAAAACTATATATCTTGAAACACATTCATTCGATATTAATAAAATTTTATTATGTTGTAGACACATACATCGACGGTGTAAATCTGAAGTGATAAGAATTACTATTAAAAAAGTTCCCGTCATTTTTCTAGACAAACTGTTTTCAGCCCATAATAAACATATAACTGAAAGTGTTGGTTAGTTTCAAAGTTCACTTTCATGTTTAGCAGAAACTATGACCACTGTGACCATACAGGGTATACTGTTTTTGAGAAGAACATTACTGAACAGTGGTTCTGGCATGCAGGAACGTGCAGGAAGCCTGCAGTGGCCGCAGCCTATAGCGAGCACAGGGCTGAGTCCACCGCCCGCTGGCCAGGCGCACATTGCATTTCCTCCTGTCAGCCAGCCGGGCAACTAGGACGCTCAGCCCTTGCAGCCACAAAAGGGTTAATATATCCAGTTCATGATTGTACTCATCCTGATTTAGGTGTATACTGAGTAATCTGTGGTGTATTATTAACAGGAAATGCACCCACTCACATTGTGAGGGATGCTCGACTTGATTAGTGATACCATCTACACTGGTCAAATTACAGTATATAGCAAAACTGTATTTGTGAATATTTTTACTCTAATATTTACAGTTTAAGTGTTACAAGTTTTTTACTGTTAGCATTTAACTGTATTCTTCAATTCCATTAATCACAGTGTAGATATGTTTCTGTGTAAGTGTGCTCCTTGAACTGCAGTACACATCTGTTTGATGATTACTCTATGTAACTTCAAGTGGGTCTTAGTTGTTTAAAAAAGCTGCTTTCGAGTTTCTAACTTAGTTTCTTAATATTCTGCTATTCCCCTTTTGTTTTTCCTTCTAACAGATCATCTGACGATGACTTAAGAAGTCAGAACCAGTAATGGTACCATTTGTGTGAGCGGGTGCTAGGAAAATGCAGTAAATGAATTTTGTTTCTGAGACAGTCACTTAAGCAGTTGTCTCTGTATAAGTAAGGCAACTCTCCTCCCAGTAAAATTCAATTAAAAAGTGTGGGGACCCATTCCTTAGCTGTAGCATTATGTTGATCAACAGTTTATCTTATGCTTCACCTGGCCTTAGTATTGTTTTGTGAGACACAGACAAGTACTGTTTTAAGTCCGAACACAGTGAAGGAGTGACTGTAATCTTCTGAATTCCCTGAACTTAAATTCATATTGGACTTCTCAGTCAACTCAACAGTAGCAATGTTGGAACTGAGATTCACACAAGATGATGGAAATGAATGGACATTATATGGACAAATATGTGGGGCGCAGTTCTTATTAATTTGAACTATTGCTGAAGATACCCTGACTTTATCATTAATCGCCCTCAAACTCAATGGTGCGATGTAACTTGCAAAAGTTAAAAAAATTCCTCATGGTTTTTTATTTTTTGATTATATGTTTTACTTCTGTTCATGTCATCCATGGTCTCTTCATAAAGCTGTCCAACTCTTTGAGATCACTAAATGGAACTTTTCCTCCACCAGAGAATTTCAGAGTGTCTCTCTGAAGACTTAAGACTGGGCATTTTATCAACCTGCTGGATCACACGGGTGATATAATACTTCATGTACTGAACATTATCTCTTTGACTGAACACAGCTAGTTGGGTATCAAGTGTCCTGTTAAATCTGCAAAACACTCATTTTGTCAACCTTTTGTTTGTTGTGCTTCATAAGTTGATCCAGAAATGAATGTGATCACTCAAAAAAAGTCATTTGCCACTTTCCACTGCACTGCACAGGTTGTGGTAGAAGGTTTAAAAATGGGTGCAACTGCTAAGAACAATTCTGTGACTGTGCCAAAACATTTTTTTGGTTATTTGAATTCTATGGAAGGAGTAAAACCCTAAGTTTCATGAAACTCACGGCTTTACACACAACTGGTATGAATCATACTTGACAAACAGAATGCCAAAGTTGTACTGGGTAATTCAAACACTGCTGAAAGAAGACTAGTGATAAATCATGAAAGGAATCCCACATGTTCAATTCTGGGTCCAATCCTGTTCTTTGCATGTATGTGAGTATCTTTCACTTAACATTCATCAAGCAGAATTAGTACTTTTTGTAGACGATACTAGTGTTATAATAAATCCCATCAGTGAAAAAGCAACAGAAGAGATTATTAGTGATGTTTTTCAAAGAATTAGTGCATGTTTTCTGAAAACAGACTTTCACTTAATTTTGAGAATACACACTATATTCAGTTCTGTATAACATAGTCATACCAACAACTGATGTAGCACATGAACAGGAGCCAGTAAACAGGGCAGAGTGCTCCAAATTTTTGGGTGTGTGCATTGATGAAAACCTGAAGTGGAAAAAGCATATTACCGAGCAGCTCAAATAATTAACGTTCAGCTACTTTTGCTCTTCATAGTATAACTGACAATCTTGGAAACAAACAAATCAATCTCCTGACATATTTTGCATATTTACACTAAATAATATCTTATGGAATAATCTTCTGGGGTAACTCACCACTTAGAAAGAACATATTAATTATACAAAGGCAAGCAGTAAGATTAATATGTGGTGTTCACCTGCAGTTTTGAAGTATGCAAATTCATCATAAATAATCCCTCACAAATTGAGGAGAGTGGTGTCCATACCTACAACACTTAGAGGAAAAAATTACCTTTATTACCCATTACTAAAAGGTGTGTCAATGGCTCAGAGTTCACTATGCAGCAACAAATATTTTTGGTCATTTGCACAATATCATGCTTCTATTTCATGGACTAATTTTTATTTAAAAACTGGTAGCCTGAAAACACTTAATTTTTTAAACGTAGTTGCATGAGCAGAATTAAAAAAAATTGTTTGTTAATGTTAACACTAATCACACACACACACACACACACACACACACACATATATATATATATATATATATATATATATATATGAATATAATAGAGGGAAACATTCCACGTGGGAAAAATATATTTAAAAAGAAAGATGATGAGACTTACCCAACAAAAGCGCTGGCAGGTCGATAGACACACAAATAAACACAAACATACACACAAAACTCTAGCTTTCGCAACCAACGGTTGCCTCGTCAGGAAAGAGGGAAGGAGAAGGAAAGACAAAAGGATTGGGTTTTAAGGGAGAGGGTAAGGAGTCATTCCAATCCCGGGAGCAGAAAGACTGTGTATGTGTGGATGGATATGTGTGTGTGTGCGAGTGTAAACCTGTCCTTTTTTCCCCCTAAGGTAAGTCTTTCCGCTCCCGGGATTGGAATGACTCCTTACCCTCTCCCTTAAAACCCAATCCTTTTGTCTTTCCTTCTCCTTCCCTCTTTCCTGACGAGGCAACCGTTGGTTGCGAAAGCTAGAGTTTTGTGTGTATGTTTGTGTTTATTTGTGTGTCTATCGACCTGCCAGCGCTTTTGTTGGGTAAGTCTCATCATCTTTCTTTTTAAATAAATAAATAAATAAATAAATAAATATATATATATATATATATATATATATATATATATATATATATATATATATATATCCAATCTCCTGGTTTCCCACCTCCGGAAAGGCAACTCACTCACCTTTCACAACCTTTCCAGCAAACCTCAACCACCTCTCATTGCACACAGACCCAGTCTCTCCCATCTACTCAATCTCCCACTTCCAGCTCCACTCCCTCCAAAACCTCAAAATTCCGATCAACACAATCTGGCACCACAACACCCTAATTCAGTAGTAACCTTTCCTCCAAACCTCTCTCCCAATCCGAAACCTCTGTCCTATCCAAAGGCCTCACCTTCAGCCCCACTCCCAGATTCAACCAAACAGCCCTCGTCAAAGATTTACTGTCCTACACTCGTACTCTCTGCTGGAAGTATCACTTTGCCACGAAGAAAAATGATCCTAATCCTAGCCCTAATGATCCAACTCCCCAAGACACTATCCAAATTGAACCCTGCCTGGAACAGTTCCGTCCTCCGTCACAGCGGGACCCACCTCCTCTTCCTCAAAATCACCCTCTCCAAACCTTCCAGGAATTTCTGACTTCCAGCCTTGCCTCTCAATCCTTCTTAAAAAACCTTAATCCTACTCCAAACATCACCACTGCTGAAGCCCAGGCTATCCGTGATCTGAAGGCTGACCGGTCCATCGTCATTCTTCCGGCAGACAAGGGTTCCACGACCGTGGTACTTGATCGTCGGGAGTATGTGGCTGAGGGACTGCGTCAGCTTTCAGACAACACCACATACAAAGTTTGCCAAGGTAATCCCATTCCTGATGTCCAGGCAGAGCTTCAAGGAATCCTCAGAACCTTAGGCCCCCTACAAAACCTTTCACCTGACTCCATCAACCTCCTGACCCCACCGACACCCCGCACCCCTACCTTCTACCTTCTTCCTAAAATTCACAAACCCAATCATCCCGGCCGCCCCATTGTAGCTGGTTACCAAGCCCCCACAGAGCGTATCTCTGCCTACGTGGATCAACACCTTCAACCCATTACATGCAGTCTCCCATCCTTCATCAAAGACACCAACCACTTTCTCGAACGCCTGGAATCCTTACCCAGTCCGTTACCCCCAGAAACCATCCTTGTCACCATTGATGCCACTTCCTTATACACAAATATCCCGCACGTCCAGGGCCTCGCTGCGATGGAGCACTTCCTTTCACGCCGATCACCTGCCACCCTACCTAAAACCTCTTTCCTCATTACCTTAGCCAGCTTCATCCTGACCCACAACTTCTTCACTTTTGAAAACCAGACATACCAACAATTAAAGGGAACAGCCATGGGTACCAGGATGGCCCCCTCGTACGCCAACCTATTCATGGGTCGCTTAGAGGAAGCCTTCTTGGTTACCCAGGCCTGCCAACCCAAAGTTTGGTACAGATTTATTGATGACATCTTCATGATCTGGACTCACAGTGAAGAAGAACTCCAGAATTTCCTCTCCAACCTCAACTCCTTTGGTTCCATCAGATTCACCTGGTCCTACTCCAAATCCCATGCCACTTTCCTTGATGTTGACCTTCACCTGTCCAATGGCCAGCTTCACACGTCCGTCCACATCAAACCCACCAACAAGCAACAGTACCTCCATTACGACAGCTGCCACCCATTCCACATCAAACGGTCCCTTCCCTACAGCCTAGGTCTTCGTGGCAAACGAATCTGCTCCAGTCCGGAATCCCTGAAGCATTACACCAACAACCTGACAACAGCTTTCGCATCCCGCAACTACCCTCCCGACCTGGTACAGAAGCAAATAACCAGAGCCACTTCCTCATCCTCTCAAACCCAGAACCTCCCACAGAAGAACCACAAAAGTGCCCCACTTGTGACAGGATACTTTCCGGGACTGGATCAGATTCTGAATGTGGCTCTCCAGCAGGGATACGACTTCCTCAAATCCTGCCCTGAAATGAGATCCATCCTCCATGAAATCCTCCCCACTCCACCAAGAGTGTCTTTCCGCCGTCCACCTAACCTTCGTAACCTCTTAGTTCATCCCTATGAAATCCCCAAACCACCTTCCCTACCCTCTGGCTCCTACCCTTGTAACCGCCCCCGGTGTAAAACCTGTCCCATGCACCCTCCCACCACCACCTACTCCAGTCCTGTAACCCGGAAGGTGTACACAATCAAAGGCAGAGCCACGTGTGAAAGCACCCACGTGATCTACCAACTGACCTGCCTACACTGTGATGCATTCTATGTGGGAATGACCAGCAACAAACTGTCCATTCGCATGAATGGGCACAGGCAGACAGTGTTTGTTGGTAATGAGGATCACCCTGTGGCTAAACATGCCTTGGTGCACGACCAGCACATCTTGGCGCAGTGTTACACCGTCCGGGTTATCTGGTACTTCCTACTAATACCAACCTATCCGAACTCCGGAGATGGGAACTTGCTCTTCAATATATCCTCTCTTCCCGTTATCCACCAGGCCTCAATCTCCGCTAATTTCAAGTTGCCGCCACTCATACCTCACCTGTCATTCAGCAACATCTTTGCCTCTGCACTTCTGCCTCGACTGACATCTCTGCCCAAACTCTTTGTCTTTAAATATGTCTGCTTGTGTCTGTATATGTGTGGATGGATATGTGTGTGTGTGCGAGTGTGTACCCGTCCTTTTTTCCCCCTAAGGTAAGTCTTTCCGCTCCCGGGACTGGAATGACTCCTTACCCTCTCCCTTAAAACCCACATCCTTTCGTCTTTCCCTCTCCTTCCCTCTTTCCTGATGAGGCAACAGTTTGTTGCGAAAGCTTGAATTTTGTGTGTATGTTTGTGTTCGTTTGTGTGTCTGTCGACCTGCCAGCACTTTCATTTGGTAAGTCACATCATCTTTGTTTTTAGATATATATATATATATATATATATATATATATATATATATATATATATATAATAGAAGGAAACATTCCACGAAGGAAAAATATACCTAAAAACAAAGATGATGTGACTTACCAAATGAAAGTGCTGGCAGGTCGACAGACACACAAACGAACACAAACATACACACAAAATTCAAGCTTTCGCAACAAACTGTTGCCTCATCAGGAAAGAGGGAAGGAGAGGGAAAGACGAAAGGATGTGGGTTTTAAGGGAGAGGGTAAGGAGTCATTCCAGTCCCGGGAGCGGAAAGACTTACCTTAGGGGGAAAAAAGGACGGGTATACACTTGCACACACACACATATCCATCCACACATATACAGACACCATGTGTGGATGGATATGTGTGTGTGTGCAAGTGTATACCCGTCCTTTTTTCCCCCTAAGGTAAGTCTTTCCGCTCCCGGGACTGGAATGACTCCTTACCCTCTCCCTTAAAACCCACATCCTTTCGTCTTTCCCTCTCCTTCCCTCTTTCCTGATGAGGCAACAGTTTGTTGCGAAAGCTTGAATTTTGTGTGTATGTTTGTGTTTGTTTGTGTGTCTGTCGACCTGCCAGCACTTTCATTTGGTAAGTCACATCATCTTTGTTTTTAGGTATATATATATATATATATATCCTTTAACAGTCTCGGCCATTTTGTTAAAAGAATCATTCAAATGATCTGTGGAACATGTAACTAACCAACAAATATCGCACATTTTGCACAAAAAAAAAAAAAAAAACTGACGAGAACAAATGAATGACATAGTTAATTGATGACATGTTCAAGAGTTACAACAACAACCAAATTATGGGGGTGGAAAATACTATGAATACCCACAATTTTTTGCAGGCCTATACATTTATGAGGCTACTGCATGATGTTTACTGATTAGATGAACAAGTCAGGCATATAAGGGACACTGAATAGAATGTTGTCATTGTGTCCTTAGCTCTATCTCCTTGTAGTCCATACTTCTTTTGAAGGTTGTATCTGCTTAGGTGTTTGATGGTTTAAAACAAATTTGTTGTAAGTACACGTATAGTGGAGTCCCATGTCATTATAACATGTTTTTCCCCATGAGTTCTAAACTTGTTCTTTCATTGCAATATGGTTCTGTTCCAGTATGATTTGTCTAAGTAATGTCTTCCTTCTGCTTGTAATGAAATTGGTCAATGGTACACTCTCATTCTCTATAACATGATAGACTTGTTTAATAAACAACACAATCCAATAAAAACTTCTCACACAATAGCATTTTTTACATCTATATTTTTTGCATCTCTGTTTATAAAGCAGAAGTTATGAATGTAACATCCACATTTGAATCAATGTAAAATGCATACATAAAAATTATTTTCACTTGAAAAGTGTAATTTCAAATCTGTCAGACTTAGGTATTAGTGTAGGTGGATACAATAATGATTATTATCATCATTATTATTATTATTAACAGTACTGGTATTACTGAAACTATGAAATAATAAGTTAAAAATAAGTTGTAAATGAAAATCTTATCTGTTAAAAATGTTAATGTTCAAACTACTGGAATAAGTTTATAATCTTTGAAGTCACTTATTTGGAAGGAAGAAGTGAGTTTCAGTTGTACATGTGTTAAAGAAGTACTATGATGTAGAGCATTATCATGTATGAAGTATTTGGAACTTGTGTTAACCAGACATAATTACCAGAGAACATCAAAGGTGTCCTGTTACATTTCATTTGTTCACATAAATTGAAAAAAAACTGAAACCTTGAAACCTGTTTTGAATGTAAGATCATGCCACTGGATAAAATGTGACAACAATGAAAATGAGTAATGATAGGACAATGTACAGAAACAAAGTAATCTTTCAACATTATGAAATTATGAACAATTTTAATCTCAATCTCTTATGTCTTCTCAAAGCCCAGAGAAGTGCTCACACAAACCAGATCACTGTGGCAGTTAGTGATGTTTGCTAATTATTATTATTATTACTTTCTTTTCTCAGAGATTATGTCTGGTTAAAAATGGAAAGTGATGTGGACCTTCATCAAGCCTGACTTCCTTTTAACTGTACGGTATATGTTACATTGAATTTGGGAACTTTCGGGTAATTGAACATGTATCAATAATTACAGATTTCTGTAGTTGTATATATACGTTTGGATGTAGCTGTATTGCATTGATGTACTGGTGGATATTGTGTGGCATGACTCCTGTAGTTGATAGAATAATTGGTATAATGCCAAGTTTATCCTGATGCCCTATGTCCTTGACTTCCTCAGCCAGTTGAATGTATTTTTCAATTTTTTCTCCTGTTATCTTCTGTATATTTGTTGTATTGGGTATGGATATTTCAATTAGTTGTGTTAATTTCTTCTTTTTATTGGTGAGTATGATGTCAGGTTTGTTATGTGGTGTTGTTTCATCTGTTATAATGGTTCTGTTCCAGTATAATTTGTATTCATCATTCTTCAGTACATTTTGTGGTGCATACTAGTATGTGGGAACGTGTTATTTTATTAGTTTATATTGTATGGCAAGTTGTTGATGTATTATTTTTGCTACATTGTCATGTCTTCTGGGGTATTCTGTATTTGCTAGTATTGTACATCCGCTTGTGATGTGATCTACTGTTTCTATTTGTTGTTTGCAAAGTCTGCATTTATCTGTTGTGGTATTGGGATCTTTAATAATATGCTTGCTGAAATATCTGGTGTTCACTGTTTGATCCTGAATTGCAATCATGAATCCTTCCATCTCACTGTATATATTGCCTTTTCTTAGCCATGTGTTGGATGTGTCTTGATCGATGTGTGGCTGTGTTAGATGATACGGGTGCTTGCCATGTAGTGTTTTCTTTTTCCAATTTACTTTCTTCGTATCTGTTGATGTTGTGTGATCTAAAGGGTTGTAGAAGTGGTTATGAAATTGCAATGGTGTAGCCAATGTATTTATATGAGTGATTGCTTTGTGTATTTTGCTAGTTTCTGCTCATTCTAGACAGAATTTTCTTAAATTGTCTACCTGTCCATAATGTAGGTTTTTTATGTCGATAAATCCCCTTCCTCCTTCCTTTCTCCTTAATATGAATCTTTCTGTTGCTGAATGTATGTGATGTATTCTTATTTGTGGCATTCTGATCATGTAAGTGTATTGAGTGCTTCTAGGTCTGTGTTACTCCATTTCACTACTCCAAATGAGTAGTCAATATTGGTATAGCATAAGTATTTATAGCTTTTGTCTAGTTTCTTGCAGTAAATTCTGTTTTCAGTATTTTTGTTAGTCTTTGTCTATATTTTTCTTTTAGTTCTTCTTTAATATTTGTATTACCTATTCCTAATTTTTGTCTGTATCCTAGATATTTGTAGGCATCTGTTTTTTCCATCACTTCTATGCAGTCACTGTGGTTATCCAATATGTAATCTTCTTGTAACTCTTCAGGCTTTTCCGGCGATCTAATGACATCTTGGGTTGTCGGGTGTTCTGCCAGATACCAGCGACGTACTTGCATGATATTTCGGTCACGTAGGTCGTGACCTTCATCAGGTGTGACCTGAGACTGCTCCTCGAGTGGACCTGGTCCAGTATTTATGCCTATGGCCTTCCCCCTCCACCAACGGCTGCAGGCGCTTCCTCTGTGGTCTGCGCCCATTCCCTGCGACCTGCTGGAGTGTTGCTGCTCCGTTTTCCGTCCACTGCGGTTCTAGGTGTTCCCTCTGCGGTCCGCGCCCACCAAACCCGCTCCTGGGGGTTTCATCTACGGTCTGGGGTACCAAGCGTTCCCCCTGCGGTCTGCGCCTGCTCACCACGACCTGTTGGAGCATTGCCGCTCCATTTTTCGTCCGTTGCGACTCTGGATGTTCCCTCTGTGGTCCGCGCCCACCAGTCACACTTCTGGGTGTTCCATCTTCGGTCTGGTGCGCCTGGCAGTCCGTCAGGGGCTCGTTTTCCATCTACATGTCTCTGGTTCTTCTGTTTGTGTAGTGTTGCAGCTGGCCCCGTTGCTCCTTTAACAATTTCAGAGCCGGATCCCAGGCTCTGCTTAGCTGGTACCCTGTATCACGGTTCATAAGATCGTCAGCCATTTTAATTTCTATTGATTCTCTTATAACACTGTCCCAAAATCTGGGTGTTTGTGCTAGAATCTTGGTATCCTCATACTTCATGGCATGATCTAGTTCTAGACAGTGTTCAGCAATGGCTGACTTAGTCACCTGTCTTAATCTAGTGTGCCTCTGATGTTCTTGGCACCTGATCTCCACAGTTCTTGTCGTCTGGCCAATGTAGGACATGCCACATTGACAAGGTATATTGTAAATCCCTGGTTTTCGTAACCCCAGGTCATCTTTGACACTCCCCAGCAGTCCCCCGATCTTGTTGGATGGACAGAAAACACACTTGATATTGTGTTTACGGAGGATCCTACTGATTCTGGCAGAAATAGAGCCAGCATAGGGCAGATATGCCACCTTCTTTGCTTCATCTTGGTCTTCTTCAGGAACCTGTGGTATAGTGGCTGGTTGGAGTGCCCTCTCAATTTGTCTGTCTGTGTATCCATTCTGGGAGAAAACTGTTTTGAGACGTTCTGTTGCTCTAGAAGTGTTCCGTGTCTGTTATGTTTGGTGGATTGTCTATTTGTTTGTGTTGAATGTTTGGTTTTGTTTCCTTCTATTTTCACTTTTTTTGTATCTTCTAAGTTGTTCGGCCAATGCTTGTAATTTCTGCTTCTTTTCATCTAATTGCTCTATCGCTCCGTGTGGCTAGCAGGGTCGTTAGCATTGTGGACGAGCATAGGGTTCAAGTGTCATCCCCGACCATGACAGCACTTGTCTGTGGCTTCATTAGTTCTGTCCTGAACCAACTAATCACACTGTATTTTGTACTTTGGTAATCATTGTTGGCCAACTGTGTCATAGTCGCTGACACTACTTTCGATATGGACATCCTCAAAGAGGTCGTGCCTATTTCTTGCTGTTAGATCTAATGAATTTGCATCATGAGTGGGGTTCCAAACTATTTATTCTGTGTAGTTTTCAGAGAAGGCATTTAGTAATGTTTCACATGATATCTTGTCATGTCAACCACTAACAAAACTGTAATTTTACCAATTGATTGTTGGATGATTAAAGACTCCACCGATGGCTATGGTACGATAAAGGAACTTACAAGTGAACTTGAGTTTTCTCTAAGGTTTCTCATTACATCACGAAGTGAGTTCAGTGGGCACTAGAAGGATCCAATTACCATTTTATGCTCACCCTATACTGAATCTTGCACTAACCGTCACTTGTATGCAGCTTCAACTTGAATTCTCCATGTTATGTTGGTCATAATTACCATCCTGCTTTTAAATTTCCTCCTCAGTTGTAACGAAAAGTGTCAGTCGACACAGGTGGAAAGTGTTAGACTAATGCTAAGAAAACCTAGAACTCCACAATTCAGAGTTAAGTGCACTACCTCCTCACATTTCACATGTACGTGCATTTCCTGACACGCTGGCAGAACAAACTGTACTAAAAATGATACATTTTGGAGAAATCTTTAATGCAGTGTATCACGATATCTGCATATATTCATAATACACAAGTATAAATTGGAAATTACTAAATACAGCTTGGTTTCCTCCTGTTCTCCTAAATCCTTTCCAGTGTAAGTGTCTATTTGCAGGTAAAAGTGTGGATGGTGCCTACAACCAAAATCTTGTGCATTGTTTGAAGGAATGCACATTTGCCCCGTGTTTGCTTGCGACTGCTTCACAGTAAACAGGGTTTTACAATATGGCAGTTTTATGATATTTTTCTTCTATACAAAATAATATCTCACACATTTTGTTATCCAGTATAGCTACAGTATTATATCTGTTTTTCTCTTTCCCAAGTCACTGACTTGCATATAACGCATATTTCTTAAAATGTACATGACATTGTCACAATTTTGTAGCCAATTAAGACAGACACATGACCAATAATGCCAATGACAAAGCCCTTCTAATGGTGATAATGCAATTTGGAAATCAGACTGTTGTTGTCGCACATGAAACTAAATTTGGACTTGTGATGTGTGACCAAAAGTGTGTACAATTAAAGTTAACATAAAAAACATCAAGAACATCCTCCACTGTTGAGTAACCATCAACATAAACAAGTGGTACAGAAAGAGGCTGCTTTCTGTTGTAATGGGAAAAAAAGTGCTATGAGGCGAACATAAAACATAAAAGCGTGTGTTCTTTAGCTAGTAACTTCCACATAAGTCCTGCAAATGCTTGCTGAGATGTTCACGCTAGAACAAAAACTTGCACAAGCTTACTTCTGCAAATCATTATTGCAAGATAATTTCATGTACTTCTACAAGTATTTGCACAAATGTTCCGCTACAGTTGCATTGTGTGACAGATAAGTGGAAGTTTTAGAGTGTTGTGGTAAAAAAAGGGCAGCCATTGCTATTTGTTGCATTATTATTATTGAAGAAAAATTGTTATGGAAAAAAAGCTAAGAGAAACAGAAAAGTTTAGGTCAAGAAGTAGACACAGAGATGAATATACTTAAGTTATCAAAAAACACTATTGCATGAAATAAAATTGGACACTTCACTCAGATTGAAAACTTTCTGAGTGTGTTATATGCTGGCTTCAAACATCTCTTTTTTATTGTAAAATCAAATATTCAAAAATACAATATGAAAATGCTGCAAGCTGTATCAATAAGAGAGACCTTTTAATTACTCTTTTATTTCTGCAAACACTATTTTATTATGAAAGTAATGCATTGATGTTCTTGCTAACATTAAAAAAATCAGCTAAAATTTAAAGTTGTCTGTATTACCATTCTGCTTTCCCTTCTGGTGAAAAAAAAAGTAATTGGTAAATTCATTTCACACTTCCTTGGCTATAGTGGCCATTTCTTTTTTTGTTTTGTTTTATTTGTGGTAAGGACTATGGGACCAAACTTCTGAGGTCATCGGTCCCTAGTGGCCAATTATGTATGCTTATGGGTTCTGCGGTACATTTGTTTTGTCCCACTTGTCTTTGCATCATTCTCCTTTTTTGACACTGACATTTTTCTACTATCATTGAACATACAAAGCTTCTGTAAGTTTGAGGAACTCGCAAGTTCAGCAAGAATTTGAGGAAAGATGCAAGAAACTGTGTCCATCAACTTGCAAGAGCCACTTCTGCAAATTGACAAAACTAGGAAGTCTACTTATTGGGGGTGCTTCCACTTGAAAGAACTTGCAGATGTAGCTTCTGCAGGTGGCTTGCAGAAGTTTAATTGCTATTGGAAACACGGCATAATGAATATAATATTTTGATCAGTTGTACAAAAATAACTGAAATCCGTGACCCAACATATGTTAAAAAAAAGTTAGCACATTATTAATAGATACTACAATAACTTTTCAGTATGATGGTTGGTGAGTGTCATTAGCATAATGGAAAACATAAACCTGGTTGGCCTAGCATAATTTTGAACTGCCCCCTCCTAAATATAAGTAGAGTGTTCTGCCAGTGTACTATCATCTCACTACTGGCCATTGGTCAACAACTGTTAGAGAACACTACTGATACAACAACTCTATGAGCAACATAATAAAACATTACAAAATGTTGCCTAGTGCTAATCTAAGTGCATTCAATACAAATAACAAAAAAGTGAACTTGTCCATTACCTTGGGGAAAAGTGGACAGCTCTTCGAGCACATTCAATAGCTTTTGGAGCATTTCCTTCAGCTCGCCAATAAGCTGCTGCAAGATTGTAATGCAACCACGATGTTCTGTTCTTCTGCAGTGAGGAAGAGATCTGGTGCGCAAAGAAATTTATATCCCCATTCACCACAAGATCTTGAAGTACTAGGAGCTCTGGGCTCATACTAAGATTTCTGCGTTCAACCATAGCCTGAAATTACATTTTTGTGCATGTTACTTTGTACTAATTAACTGCAATCTTTTGTCCATGCTCCATGGATTGTATTTGTAACAACTTGCCATGACATGGAATAAGTCAGTCGATTTACAAATAAGACATTTTCTCTGTGAAAAAATGGCTACATGCTTGCCATTTACATTACTGGATTTTTAAAAGCTTTATCTACAACAAAATTTTATAAACATTACCAAACCACATACACACCACCAATTCAGGAATTCATATATGGCACAGTAGGAGTTACTGAGTAGGAATGATTTAAATTTGTTCTTGAAACTGTCATCATCTGCTACCAACTTGAATTTATACGGAAGATGATCAAATTGTTTTATGGGTGAACATTTTCTTTATAAGTTGTGGATAGTGAAGTCTAGTTTTATTCATAATGTTATATTTATGAATGCTTTTGTTATTTTCAAATAGTGCCTTATTCTTCACAATTTCGTAAGAGAGTCAATGCACTGTGAGGCTGTTGAGAGTAAACAGTTACCTGTGTGTGTGTGTGTGTGTGTGTGTGTGTGTGTGTGTGTGTGGAGCTGCTAGTTCACAAAATTATGCCTTATGACATCAATGAATGGAAGTATGCTAAGTAAGCTAATTTTATAATGCTTTCATTACCAAAACCAGCAAATACACATAGAGCAAAGATTGCTAAACTCAAGCATTTGAGAACATGTATAATATATTATTTCCAACTCAAGTTCTGATTAATGTGCAAACTTATGTCTTTTAGGCAATTACTTCTGGTATTTCTTTACCACTGTGTATTATTACTGAAGGCATTTTACTGAATTGAAATAACTGCCCCTCCCCCCCCCCCCCCCACACACACACACACACAGAGTTATGTGATAAATTATTTACTGACAGTCAATCAATAACACTTTTGAATTTTTCATTTATTGATGCTTTTGTTGTTGGTGTGTTTTTCCAGTGTAAGATGAAAGGTCATTTGTATACAGAAATAAAAGAAGTGGTCCTAAAACTGAATGTGGATCACCAGTAGTAGTAGTAGTAGTAGTAGTAACTTCCTCTCACATCCCTCCCCCTCAGAGGCATATTCATCATGTAAGCTACATGAGCTACATACAATGACCTTTTGCTTCCTATCAGTTATATTTGAAGTGAACCACTTACTCATTGCACTTCAAAAGGCATAAACTTCTAGTTTCTCCATAAGAACATTATGATTTACACAGTCAAATGGCTTGCACAGATTGCAAAAAATCCTGATAGGGAAAATACTGTCATTCAAATATTTTAATACATGGCTAGTGAAATGATATTTGCACAGTCTGGATCCATGCACAGCCAGAACTCCTAAATGTTCATGAAAAGATTAGTCATTATTCTCATGTAAGTCTGAACAGAATGAAATTTTCACTCTGAAGCAGAGTGTGCACTGATTTGAAACTTCCTGGCACATTAAAACTGTGTGCCAGACTGAGACTGAAACTCGGGGCCTTTGCTTTTTGGGGGCAAATGCTCTACCAACTAAGTTACCCAAGCATGAATCCTGACTCGTCCCAATACTGGCGGAAGTAGAATTGTGAGGATGGATCGTGAGTCGTGCTTGGGTAGCTCGGTTGGTAAAGCATTTGCCCACGAAAGGCAAAGGTCCTGAGTTCGAGTCTCTGTCAGGCACACAGTTTTAATCTCCCTGGAAGTATCAAGTCTGAACCGGTTTTCTTCTGGATTTCATGTCATTCGCCTCCATGTTAACCCTGTTCTTACTGAATACTAGTTCCATATTCAAAAAATAAATTAAGTCTACCAAGAAATAGTTGTGTCTACACTTTGACAGCTGTCTTCTATTCGAGGACTAACCTATTCATTTGACTTTTTGTTCACATGAAAGATAATTAAATTTAGGGGGTCTTAGCAAGAGATATTTTTTATTTGAATTTTAAAGTTTCTTGAATTTAGAAAAACATGCCAACAAATTGACACATGTTGCAAATAGTTGCCTTTTTTTTTTAAATTTTTCAGAACCGTATCATGATTGTCGCCCACTTTCAGAAATAGTCACAAGCCTGTAGAACGCTTCACACAAACCAGGCCATGTTGTGAGACACATACTTTGACAAGGGCTGCAGCCCCCATTTTCAGCTCTTTTTTTTTTTTTTTACCCCTTTTTAAGAAAAACAATTCTTGTAAGAAAAAAATTCTAAACTTCGCACATGTTTTGTGCCTCTTGACCAGAACCTCCTATTAAGCAATTTAGGGAAATCATGGAAAACCTAAACCTGTAAGGCCATATGGAAATTCAAGCTGCTGTCATCCTGAATGGAAATCCAGATCTGTTTTCTGACAAAGAAAGAGAGAGCTCTTGATCTAAAACTAATATCACTGATAGTTTTTATTACACACACACAGAGAGAGAGGAAGGCATTTCAATGTGTATGAAAACATTTGCCTGCAGATAGTACAGATAATTAGAGGATGAAAACTCCTTTGGAAATTGACTTCTGCTGGAATAGGCAGCTGCAGCTGGATATCAGAATGGGCAGACTTCATGGTTCATGGTGACAACATGCAACAGATCTATACCTGAAGAAGTATCCCGTGTTTTCTCAATGACATTCACCAGGCACCTCTGCAAGGCAAGCCTGGACGAAGCAGGGTATTTGCAAAGTTACAATCCTCTTTCCTTTCTTTCACCATAGACTGTGTGTGTTTTTTGTGACCAACATTCTTTGTTCGGATGTAGAAGCCCCATGAAAGCTTTATAATGTGATCATTTGACATACAAATCAGTTGGTTTTATGTTTTTCTGACTTGTTCCATAAATATTAGTTTGCCTGAAAAATGTATACTTCACATTGACAGAAGACGACAAGTATGACACTCTTGAAAAGGTTACTGTATTTTAACACTGCCACCCAGTTGGAAACCTGAGAGCTTTTTATCAATAGTCTAGGCTGGCAGAGCCTACATTTACACAAATGGTATATGGCTTTCAAGTTCCTTTCATTATTTTTTGCATGTACTTTGAACTTCTGTATACAGTACACAAAAACTTGTACTGTGTGTGTGTGTGTGTGTGTGTGTGTGTGTGTGTGTGTGTGTGTGTGTGTCTGTGTCTGTGTGTGTGTGTGTGTGTGTGTGTGTGTGTGTGCACGCACACCCATGTGTTTTATATATCAGAATATTATTATACTGAGCGAATGTGCAGTTATGTGTGTTTCAATGTATGTCTAATTAGCACTAGACAAGCAGAAAGCAACATTTCAGCCACAAGAGTAACAATAATATTCAATATGAAAGCATACATATTTAATAAAGCTTTTTTTTTACATAATGATGGTACTTACAGATAATTATTAAAATTGCAGGCATAAATAATTACCTTGAGATGTTCAAATGTCCTCATGCTAAAGTCCAATCGAGCTGCCTTTGTACAGTCTGGTTTCTTAAAGTAATTATCCTGAATTAAACTCGATGGCAAAAATTTCTCTATCCTAAAGAAAAAGACAGAAATTTCATTATATATTTATGAACACCTATCCTGTCAGGTACAAGGGAATAGAAATTTTCTTTGACCTGTATTTTTCCTCAACTTAAATATGCACAAACACTGACATACTATCTACTACAGAAACATCAATCTGATTACTACAATTTACAAATATCTTTATCCAATCACAATCTGTCAAAAAGTAGCAAAATATCAATATATATTATCAACAGCATTTCATCACACTTGGATACAATACAGATTTAGCCCTTTGTCTCAGATATATTGAAGTGTACTGAAGAGCTGTTAAATATTGCTACATGCTGTGTATCATCTATTGGAGACTGCTGGCTAGAGAAGATGGCTGGTGACTTGTATGTCACCTGTTAAATCTGCCTCCTGCAATTCTTTATCATTTAAAATTTATAGCTTCTGGAAAATGCTGTGACTGGCTCATTTATGGGGTGTTGTAATTTGCTAGCATGTCCTTTGTACAGATAAACTGGAGCACTCTTTGTTGAGGCAACATTTCAGCTCCCTCTATACCCAGTTTTACTCCAATAGTAGTTTCGGAGCAATGAGGAATAGCTAAAGAGCTGCAACAAATTTCACATGGAGATCAAGAAAACTTTTCACAACAATGAGCAGCAAACACACACACAGCTAAAGAACAATTGAAGAACAGGAGCCCAACACTTGGGAAAGATAACTCAGTTGTACATACAAAGTGTGTTGGTACTGTGTCACACAGTAAACCAAAATAAGACTGAGGTTTACAAAGTTTTACACAAACTGAAGGGCAAGGCAGAAGATGTCTATCAAGCACTTCTCTTAAAGGGTGTCACCACACCAGAGGACTTCAAGTAGTGCCTGCAAAGTGAGACAATGCACCAGAAAAGAGTACACAAAAACACGTTCAACAGACTTACGAATGATGTATAAATGGTAGTCCTGGTAGACGACCAGATCTTTGCATTGCTGATTAGGAAAACACTATGAGAAAAGAGGTGAGGATTTATGACTTCTGCTGATGTCCAATCTCGAAGTAGCAATGTCGAATGTCAAAGTAAGTGGTGACATCACTAATTAAAGAATAGAGGTCACTGGCAATGACCTCTACAAATTAGGTCTACACTGAAGAAGGGAAACAAAATCCATGGATTTATGCGGGATTTGTCAGACAACATCCAACGCTCTCAGTGACACAGATACTACTGGTTCCCTCGCTAATACAATGCCATTGAGAAAGATATTTGGAGGCTGGAGGAGAACACAGGTTATTTCTGTTGTGGATACACAGGGCGAGACATAAACTACTGTAAAGAAGGAAGAGTATTCGACAACTATTATACTACAAGATGTCATGTGGTAGGACAGGTCTATGTGAGCCAGGACCTGCAGATAACTGCAGCCAACCTGCTGGACCAGGTCAAACTATGCCCTGATCAAGGTCATTCTTCAACATGCCACAATCTTTCCCCATCACCATACAGAAGATCCAATTGCTCACCCAGTCCTCAAAATCAGAAAAAAAGTCATATGAGATGACCACCTAAGGGGGTGAAGCTGCCACAGGTGTAAATCTTCAATGGACGACTGTTGTTCAAATGTTGGGAAATCATGTCACAGTCACTGTCGACTACCATCTTGTCCAGGCATGAGTCAATTCTGAGGAGTCATTGTGTGCTGTACTGAAAGCCTATTGTCACTGGCTGAAGGAAAATATGTTCCCAGATTCAAAGGCCATTGTTCTGAAGAATGGAAATGGAAGATAAGTTCAACCAACAGAAACCAGTGCTGTGAGAATATCTATCAAATTTGATAGAACACAGACTTTAAAATTTGTCACTATGCCAGAGTGTAATCATTGGTGAGGCTTCTTGTAGGCAGCACAATCAGAAATAGACTGTGGAAGATTGGAGCTCTACAATGACAAAGCTGCTCCACAAGTTCACACAAAAATGACTGCTCTGGGCTAGTGCCCACCACTGAAGACACACATTTTTCAGAGTAATCAAGGAGGCAAATTCTAGTCAACAGTTTGGATGCGCCTTTACTTTTGAAGCTCTGGTCACACTTTTGAAGCTCTGGTCACACGTCAGAAGGCACTCACCCTCTCAAAAGAAATATCCATGCCAACAACAATAACAGCCATCACAGATGGGCATGAAACGTTCTTAATCAGCAACTGCCATGAATGGAAGCAACACACCCCTAAGGGGTGTGGCAAGGATAGGCAAGTTCAGTTCGGTTCAGTAATATAATAATAATTTTATCAGGCTCAACAGCCTGGCTTCTTTCCATTGGACGCTACTTCAATGACCTGTGTGTCCTTAGGCTATCCCAGTAATTCTATCAGGCAAAGGGGACCGTAAGTCATTCCTGGTGAATCATCACATCACTGAGAGCTGAAAGATAGGTTAAACACAGATTGACAAATTTCTGTAATTAAAATGGGGTTGTATCTTGTGATCCCTTTGGTTTCCAGGTACACACTTCACAACTGAGCACCAGGCCTGACTATTCAGTTTAGTCCCATTGAGGAAGAACCATGCTATACTAGCATTACCAACTTACTACACACTGGAAGAATCTACTGTCTAGTCAGCAATAGGTCCCAGCTTGACCAGGAATATCAGTTAGTGTTAGCTACTCCAAGTCAATTTATGGGAGCATTCACAGATAGAGTGGAAGCAAACCAGACCAGCTGACCCAATGTGTGTACCATACCAATATGGGAGTCATCTTCTCACGAGCCAGCATTTGTACAGTGTGTATCCCAATGAAAGGTGCATAATTCAGAAGGAAATTGAGAAAATGCTACATGTAATAATCATTCAGACATCAGAGAGTTCCTCAGTTTGGTCCTTGGGGAGAAGAAAGATGATACACAGCATTTCAGCATTAACTACTGAAAAAAGAGAGAAATCACCAAACTGGATTTTTACCCACTATGATGAATTGATGATACTATTTGTCTGCAGCAATTCAAGTATTTTCCCACAATGAATATGCAAATTCTGGAGCAACTGCTAAACAGAAATGGAGTCCATCAAGATCCAGAAAGAAACTAGGAACCGTAACAGATTTTCTGACTTCTCAGTACATTTGTGTTGTGAGAGGCTTTCTGGAAACGTATTCCTACTACAGGCACTTCATTAAAGATTTCCGTTACAAAACAAGACCCCTACAATAACTGTTGCTGGGAACAAGAAAGATTTCCTGTGTTCTTGCAGAGGTGCTGACAGTTTTACCAATTCTGACACTTTTTCACGAGAATGCAGAAACAGATCTGCATACTCATGCTAGTGGTTAAGGGATATATTAATAGTAACCTCAGACATTTTGCACATAATGCACTTATTTATAAAGAAATGCTGTCTGAAAGAAGCTACAAAAATATTCAGTCAGATCCTGATAAGATTTCAAAGTGCTGCAAAGATTAGCAACTTGCTTTAAATGTTCAGAAATGTAATATGTGCACTTCACAAAACAAAAAATGTAGTATGCTAGGATTATAATATAATATCAATGAATCACAATCGAAATCTATCAACTCACTCAGATGTAGCACTTAAGAATATGAAATGGAATGATCACATGCTCTTAGTCTTGGGTAAAGTGGGTGGTAGACTTTGATTTATTGGCAGAATATGGAGTAAATGCAATCAGCGTACAAAGGAGATTGCTTACAAATCACTAGTGTGCTCTGTCCTAGAATATTGCTCACGTAAGTTGGACTGATACCAAATAGGAATAACAGGATATTGAACGTATACAGATAAGGGAAGCACAAATGATCACAGGTTTATTTCATCCTGAAAGAGTTCACAGAGATGTTGAAGAAATTTTACATGACATACTCTTGAAGACAGAGATAAACTGTCTCAATAAAGCTTACTTATATAGTTTCTAGAACTGGCTTTAAATAATCACTCTGAAAATATAGTATAATCCTTGTGTATTACTCCAGCCCTTGTGTATCACTTCCATAAGCGATTGTGATGGCAAGGTTAGATTAATTATGGCACCCACAGAGGCATTTAAACTATCATTCTTCCCATGTTCCACACCCATATGAAACAGGAAAACACTCTAATAACTGGTATAATGGGGATGTACCTTCTGCCATACACTTCAAAGTGGTTTGCAGAGTACAGATACAGATACAGAAGTTCTTCTTCTGCACACCCGTGTGCACAGAAAGAGTTAAGTGAAAAATCCGGACAATATGCACATTTATTTATATATAAAAGCTGACTTAAGACCTTTCCTTTGTGGGACACCAGCTGCACAAGATTCGTGTGTCGATTTGAAGTTCTAGATCTGCATACTTTACTGTTCAAGTCGCTTCTGCATGATCTTTCATTGATTATATCAGTACCCATTCGTACTGTGATATTTTGAACTTTGACGAGTGCTGCGATAAACCCATGCTGTTATCATCAAATACAGGCTAAAGCTTAATTGTGCTCTTTCAAAATTTTTGAGAACAGTAGGCCTATCCTTGTTCAAAACAATCTTTCTCTAATATTGTTGTACAATTAAATGAGAAATAGGTTACTTTTGAAAATTTTTTGGATGCTGCAAAATTATATTTTTGTAAGTTACTGGTACGAGTGTTTTGTACACGTAACTTATTTCGCAGCAAATCAGCTTTTAATATTTCTTAGTCCTACCAAACAAAACATCACCCCTGAATTTCATTGTATATTGATGCAAATAAATGTGTATTTTTGAGAATTTTCTGAAGCTACCATTACCATTGTCCTCTGCATAATCTATGAGCAATTTGTAGTAAATTGGCATTTGTGATTTAGTTACTGTAGCAGATATTTTAATTAACATATTGTGTAAATCTAGTCTTCCATTAAAGAAGGTAGCTCTATATATTATCTGCATTTATCACAGATTAACTCTGTTTTTGAATTTGGTAACAACTACAATTAACCTTACAAACATTTTAGGAAACTAGTAATTTTTACCACAGATTTTTGTGTTGCCTTAATAGAAATCTCGTTTTGTGTTTCTGCTTCAATTCTTACAGGAAATTAGCTACTTTTTAACTCGACAGATTAAAAGATAATTAGCCAACTCAATTTAGCGTTATTTGTTCACTGCCTTGCAATTCATTTCACCAGCCAAAATGCAACTCCACTGTGAATGCCGTTCTCCAACACAGGATGAGTTGGTTGATGTTCATAAGCAGCTGGAAATTGCTCTGACTACTGTCAAACAATTGGGAGCTGTTGCAAATGAGTGTGTTGGAAGAGCTCCTGAGAGTCATGCACCTGCGCTACTGGCACCACAGGTACCTCAAGTACCATACTCACCTGTGGATCCTGTCTCCTCTGCTGAAAGTGCAAGATCTGTCATTACTCGTCCACTCGACTGTGACGAGTGACATGTCAATGGCAGACCGAGGCATCTTTTACAGGTGGACAGGGACCAAGGAGGCTTTAGGGTGTTGTACCAATCCCCCCCAACCAACAAATTTGAGGTGCTGTCTTTCATGAAACTCAAGCTGAGCCTTGGGGAAACCTGTTTTGTCCATTGCCAAGAGGAGGAAAATGCAGGAGGGTAGGGGGTCTATCAATCATTGGCAGTTTGAACTTATGGTAAATGATGGTACCCCTAAGGAAAATGGCAACAAGGGACAGCAAAGAACACCAGGTGCACTCCTCTGAAGTCATACATGGGTCACTTCATTTCAGCGACTGGAAGAGAAGGTTGAGAACACCAGCCATGAGCATGGAGTTTCAATGAAGCTCACAATTTGCAGCATTGTCCCCAAAACTGAGCAGAAGGACTGAAGCGGAGATTTTGGAGGATCTGTGACAAGCTAGGCTGCAACTTCTTGGACCTGCACCATAGGGTTGAGAACTGCAGGTTCCTCCTAAATCGGTCAGGTGTGTACTACACATCAGAGGCTGGTACTCAAGTGGCTGACTGTGTGTAGGGTGCACACAAGGGTTTTTTAGGTTAAGTGGTTCTCCACACAATCCAGATAACAGCTGCTGTAGGAAACCCAGATGTATCAGTATAAGATCAAATAAATTCCTCACATAGGTGAAAGTATTAAAATCTTAATAGTGAACTGCCAAAGTATTCATAACAAAGTCCCACAGTTTGAAGTGCTCACGAAAAGCAGTGAAGGTCATTTAATACTAGGTATGGAAAGCTGGTCGAAACCTGAAATTGATAACTGTGAGATTTTTGGGGAAAATTCAAGTGTATGTTGTAAAGATAGGAAACTTAGAAATGCAGTTGGTGTATTTGTCACAGTAGACAAGAAATTCAAATCCACCATGACAAGAAATTAAAGCTGCATGTGAGATTGTTTGCACAACACTCAGTACCAGGGTTGGGCATAAAATGATAATTGGATCCTTCTATTGCCTGCCTTATTCATCTCCTGATGTATCTGAAAACTTCAGTTCATCTGTACATAAGTTCCCCAATTATACTGTAATCATCAGTGGAGATTTTAATCATCCAACAATTAACAGTTTTGTTTGTGGTGGGAGTGATAAGACATCCTGTGAAACATTACTAAATGCCTTCTCTGAAAACTACCTAGAACAGATAGTTAGGAATCCCATTCACAGTAGAAATATACTGAATCCAATGGCAACAAACAGACCTGATTTCTTTGTGGATGTCCACATCAAAACTGGTATCAGTGATCATGAAGTGGTTGCGGCAACATTGATATTGTGGCAACATTGATTACGAAAATACAAAGGACAATTAAAACAGGCAGAAAGATGTGTATGTTCTGTAAACTAGATTAAAAATCAGTAGTGTCATCTCAATGAGGAACTTGAAACTTACAGCATAGGGCAGGAGCACATAGAGGAATTATAGCTCAAGTTTAAAAGAATAGAGACCCAAAACTGGATAGATATGTACCCACTGTAACAGTTCATAAAGGGAGGGAACCTGTATGGTACACAGTCATTGTTAAGAAACTTTTATAGAAAGAGAGATTATTGCATAATGAGTTTAAAGCAAAGCATGGGGCTGTAGATAGAGATGGTGAATGAAACATGTTTGGCTGTCAAGAGAGCAACACATGATGCCATCAATGACTACTGTAGCAGAATATTATCAAATGATATTTCACAACACACAAAGAAATTCTGATTGTATGTAAAGGCTGTTAGTGGTACTAAAGTTTCTAGCGAATGAGACAGGAACTGAAGTTGAGGGTAGCAAAGCAAAAGCTGAAACACTTAACTCCATTTTCCTTTGTTCCTTTATAAAGGAAAGCACATGAGAACTGCCCCAATTTAACCCCCATGCCACTGAAATGATGAATGAAATAAGTATTAGTGTTAGTGGTGTTGAGAAACTGCTGAAATCGTTAAAACTGAAGAAAGCTCCAGAGGTTGATGGGATCCCTGTCAAATTCTATTCTGAATTTATGGCTGAGTTAGCCCTTCTTCTGACTATAATCTATCACAGATGCCTCAAACAAAAAACTGTGCACAATTCTTGGAAAAAAGCACAGATCGCACCCACCTACAAGATAGGTTGTAGAAGTGATCCACAGAACTACTGTCCGATAGCCTTGACATTGATTTGTTGTAGAATCTTAGAAGATATTTGGAGTTCAAACACAATTAGGCATATTGAACAGAATGACTTCCTACATGCCAACCAGCATGGAGTCTGAAAACAGTGATCATCTCACATGACATTCTGAAAGCTTTAGATCAAGGCAGTCAGCTGAATGCAGTATTTCTTGATTTACAAAAAGCATTTGGCTCGAAAAAGAGATATTCTCCTGCTGATGGGTGACTTCAATGCAAAAACTGGGAATGACAACTATGGGATAGAGCAGATTATCGGGCAACATGGGTTGGGCACCCAAAATGACAAAGGAGACGTCTCATAGACTTGTGTAGCATGTTGTAACATGATCATTGGAAGTTCCACTTACCCCCATAAATGGTAGCACAAAGTGCTGTGGGTTTCACCATATGACGGAACTGAGAACTAGATAGACCACTTTGCAATCAGCAGGATAAGGCGAAGATCACTCCTAGATGTGAGGAATAAAAGAGGAGCAGATGTTGGTAGTGACCACCACATTATGCTAGCAACAGTCTCTTTAAAAATAGCTGCACACAAGAGACAGCATCGGCAGAAGAGGATTAAGTTTTTAAGTTTGGAAAGCTGGACGATACAAAAGTGCGAGAGGAGTTCTCAATCCAACTGAGAAATCATTTTGAAGTGCTTAGCAGAGGAATCAAAGAGAATGGCATTGAGAGTCAATGGGATGCAGTGAAAACAACTTATGCACAGACTGCTGAAGAAATTCTTGGAACAAAGGACCATGGCAGACAAGACTGGATCTCTGACTATACTTAGGATGCAATACAGCAGAGGAGGAAGGCAAAACTCTGGCTAAGTTGTGCACAGGCAAGGGAAGTAAAGGAAGAAATCCAAAAGGAGCTCTGCATATTAAATAGGATGGTGAACAGAAGCTTCAGACAAGATAAGAGAACCTTCATCAATAATTTTGCATCTAAGGCAGAGGTAACAGCTAACAGAGGCGATAAAAAGACACTATATAACATCACACAGAAACTGTCAAATATGAAATTTGGCGGTGATATGTCAACCAAGGACAAGCAAGGAAAACTACTCACAAATTGAGAAGACCAGTGCAGAGATGAAAACAACATTTTGAAAATGTTCTGAACTGTGAGACTACAGATGAATATGTAACTCAACTGAACGTGGATAAGGTAGGACTCCCACAAGACATGTAAATTAATGTAGAACTGCCATCCAAAGAAGAAATCGCTAAAGCAGTCCAACAAATAAAAAATGGAAAAGCTCCAGGCCTGGACAATGTCAGTGTAGAGTTACTTAAAGTACATCCCTCTATAACAGCAGAAATTTTACATCACCTCCTGACAGCCATATGGATGAATGAAAAAGTACCGAACAATTGGAACAGAGGCTTGCTCATCAAACTCCCCAAGAAAGGAGCCTGTCAGTTTGTGATAACTGGAGAGGTATCACCCTGCAGTCAATCCAAGCAAGATCCTCTTGTGAATAATCCTAAATAGGATAAAAGCAAATGTACACAAGAAACTAAGGAGAGAACAAGCAGGATTTACGGAAGGTCGCTCTTGCATTGACCAGATAAACACCTTGAGAATAATAGCTGAACATTCATATGAATACCAATTGCTGTTTTACATGCTGTTTGTAGACTTTGAAAAGGCCTTTGACAATATAATTAGGGCAAAAATATGGAGCTCACTGCAAACTTTTGGAATTCCCAAGAAAATAATTTCTCTTGTCAAGTGCATGTATGAAAACTGCACATGCCAAGTTCAACATAAAGGTCTGCTTTCAGATCCAATATCAGTGAAAACAGGAGTTAAGCAAGGCTGCATGCTCTCACTGATACTATTTAACATAGTTCTGAATCTTGTAATGGTACAACCAATGGATAAAGTGAGAGGGATAAAATAGAGCAATGGAACTCATCTAGAAGACATGGATTTTGCAGATGACCTCTGCTTTCTTTCCCACAGCCTCAATGATATAAAAGAGAAACTAGAAGATCTGAAATCTGCAGTGAAGAAAGTCGGTTCAAAAATTAATGCCCAAAAAACAAAAGACATGTGAGCAAATGATTACACTGCTAATCTTAAGCTTGGGAGCTAGGTAATCAAAAGGGTGGATAAGTTTCGTTATCTTGGAAGCATGATTACACCACATGGTGGTGCAACAGAGGACATTAACAGCTGCATCAATAAAGCCAAAGGTACTTAAACAAATTTCCGCTCTAACTGGAGATCAAAGGAAATAACACTGAGGACCAAATTGTGGATATTGGAAAGTAAAGTAAAATCTGTGCTTCTACATGAATGTAAAACATGGATAGTGACAAAGCAGCTAATCCATAAGCTGCAGACATTCAACAACAGATGTCTGAGGAACAGTGGCCAAATGTCATCTCTAACAAAACACACCGGGGAAGAACCAGCCGGAAGCCAACTGAGCTGCAAGTAAGAAGCAGGAAGTGAAGATGGTTAGAACATACACTCAGGAGACCAAATGAACATACTGTGGAGGAAGCACTTTATTGGATCCCACAGGGAAGATGGAGATGAGGCAGGCCCAAAATGATGTGGAGATGATCAGTTGAAGCAGAAGGTCAACAGCAAGGAATAGGATGGGAAGAAGTGAAAATACCAGCAGAAGACAGAGCGAGATGGCAATCCTTTGTTGCAGCCGTATGTTCCACATAAGGAGTTAAAGGAATTAGAAAATAAATAATTTAACTTGACTCAGTACCACACCTACACTTACTGCCGAAAGTACAAGCATAATGGATATCAAGTGAAATTTGTGACTGGACTGAGGACTTTTTGGTAGGGAGGACACACCACGTTATCTTGGATGGAGAGTCATCATCAGATGGAGAAGTAATATCAGGTGTGCTATAGGGAAGTGTGTTGGGACCTTGCTGTTAATGTTGTATACTAATGACCTTGTAGACAATATTAATAGTAACCTGAGACTTTTTTGCTGATTATGAAGTTATCTAAAATGAAGTACTATCTGAAAGATGTTGCTTAAATATTCAGTCAGATCCTGATATTTCAAAGTGGTGCCAACACTGGTAACTTGCTTTAAACGTTCAGAACTGTAAAATTGCGCACTTTACAAAAAAATTTGTAGTATCCTATGGCTATAAAAATATCAGTGAGTCAGAGTTAGAATTGGCCAACTCATACAAATATCTGGGAGTTACACTTTGTGGGGATATGAAGTGGAATGATCATATAGCCTCAATTGTGGGTAAAGCATGTGGTAGACTTTGGTTTATTGGTAGACTACTGGAGAAGTGCAATCAGTTTACAAAGGAGACCGCTTAGAAATCACTTGTGTGACCAGTGTGTGCCACCTGTAGCAAACAGGACTACTGCAGGGGGGGGGGGGGGGGGGGGAGTGTCACAGAGCTACTAAAGGAACTGAACTGGAAGACTCTTGAAGATAGATGCAAACTATCCCAAGAAAGTCTATTAACAAAGTTTCAAGAACCAGCTTTAAGTGATGACTATGAATATACTACAGTCCCCTATGTATTGCTCATACATGGTTCATGAGGATAAGATAGAATAATTACAGCATGCACAGAGGCATTCGAACAATTATTCTTCCTGCATTCCGTACATGAATGGAACAGGAAGAAACCCAAATAACTGGTACAGTGAGATGTAGCCTCTGGCATGTATCTCATGGTGGTTTGCAAAGTATACATGTAGATGTAGATGTAGATGTACATGCAGTTCAAGAACAAATCCAGGAAGGTACTCAACAATCATTCTTCCTGCTCCATTCATGTTCGGAGAGAACACAGTATGAAATTTCCTATCATGAAGTTTGTACACAACACAGCCGAGCAAGAGACAGCAACTTTGACATCATTTCTCCTGCTCCATGGGCTGTACTACTGCAACAACAATGAAGACTTCTGTTTTACTTCGTCCCAACAATGCTTAGGACATGAATTTTAAAATTTTACCAGTGAATTGAATGTTCAAACAAATTTTGAGCTTGTAGCCAGTCATTGTTTAATTCATCCCACAATATTTTGACTGGGCACTTGCCAGCCAACTTCAGGTGAGCCATCGAACACGGATGAAGACTTGTCTGCAATATATGGCACACTGCAAGTGTTTCACTGTTCTGCTGTCCTTTGTATTACTGCTTGCTGTAGCTGTTGGCACACACTGTCATCTTTGAGCAGAACAAATCATGGAGATGATGGAGCTCCATGCATTGTTCAACTGGTAGCCACTATCATGATCCATCAGCTTTTCCACTAGGTGTATTTCCATGGATTCTTTAACAATGGAGTTGCTGTGATGCTGCTGTGATCAGAATCATAGTTCTGTCATACTCCATTGAACGTCCATTGGAAATCTGGTGTTCAGCAGTAGCGGACTTGCTTGGTTGCAAAAGACGAGTGCAGTTTGATGTTCAGTGCAGCATTCTTTCACAGTGCATGTAGTCTGTCCTATTTAAGCCATAGCACACACAAGGTAGTTTGTAAATTCCGGCCTTCTGCTGACTTCAAAAGGTCTGGGCGGAAAATCACTTTCACCTGAAATTTACAGAGGATTCTTGCTATTTTAAATGAAATATTGCCCTCAAAAGGAAGAAATGCCAAAGATTTTGCTAGCATGTTCTCCTCTTTATCCATTTTCTGATTCTTGGTTTTAAATGACTGCCCTGATAACCTGTGTATCATAAACCCTCTCAACCTGTTGGAAATTATGAGCATGCTTAAAATACTCAATACACAGAGCTCACCCTGTCGCAGATCAAGATAGTTTGCCTGAAGAGCTTCCCCCCCTAAAGATGGGGTCAGAAAAAGTGGATAGTCCACACAGCAGATTAACAGGGCACTGTCATTTTAAACCAAGAATTAGGAAGTGGATAAAAAGGAGAACGCACTGGCAAAATCTTTAGCTTTTCTTTCTTTTGTGGGAACATTTCATTTAAAATAGCAAGAATTCTCTGTCAATCTCAAGTGAAAGTGATTTTCTGTCCAACTAAGATTGCAGACCTTCTGGGATCAGTGAAAGATGACCTTGTCAATGTGGTATGGCTTACATAGGAGAGACCATATGCACTGTGAAAGAACACTGCATTGAACATCAATGTTGTACTCGCTTTTGCAACCAAGTGAGTCCACTATAGCTGAACACTGTATTTCCACTGGACATTCAATGGGATCTGACAGAACTATGTTTCTGACCACAGCAACATCTTTTTCAGACAGTATTACAGTATTTGTGGAAATACAGTTGGCAGAAAAGCTGATGAACTATGGTAGTGGCTACCAGTTGGACAATGTATGGAACCCTATTATTTACAAGATCTGATCTGCTCATAGATGACAGACTTCGCCAACAACTTCGGTGAGCAGTGATGCTGAGGAATGCTGAGTTCTTGGCTCCATTAGTGAGGGCACTGCTGTCACAAAGTGTAGTCCTTCTGTCAACTTGCATGACCCATTCACAGCATGCTATATATTGTGGGATGGAGAAAGTCTACATAAGTCTTTGGTGGCTCACCTGAAGTAAGCTCGCAGATGCCCAGTCCAAATATCATGGGAAGAATTAAGCAATGACTGGTTATAAGCCTGAAATTTGTCTGAACAATGCTCAGGATTATTCCATCAAACAGCTCATCACTAGAACTGAAGAAGTGACACAACCAGCAGACACATGGAATAGAGTGCCCAGGTTAAAGATCATGGGCTTTATAACTTCAAACACTCACCTGTCAGGTATAGCTCAGGCAACCTGGAATGAACTTACACCTGTGCAGAAGATTGAGCTATAAGAAAAATGCTACTCTGAATCCTGTCAAATTCTATGTCGCTTTTCAGACTTCATCTATGAAATTAAGAACAATGATCCTACGTGTTGTTGTTGTTGTTGTGGTCTTCAGTCCTGAGACTGGTTTGATGCAGCTCTCCATGCTATTCTATCCTGTGCAAGCTTCTTCATCTCCCAGTACTTACTGCAACCTACATCCTTCTGAATCTGCTTAGTGTATTCATCTCTTGGTCTCCCTCTACAATTTTTACTCTCCACGCTGCCCTCCAATGCTAAATTTGTGATCCCTTGATGCCTCAGAACATGTCCTACCAACCGGTCCCTTCTTCTTGTCAAGTTGTGCCACAAACTCCTTTTCTCCCCAATTCTATTCAATACCTCCTCATTAGTTATGTGATCTACCCATCTAATCTTCAGCATTCTTCTGTAGCACCACATTTCGAAAGCTTCTATTCTCTTCTTGTCCAAACTATTTATCGTCCATGTTTCACTTCCATACATGGCTAAACCCCATACAAATACTTTCATAAACAACTTCCTGACACTTAAATCTATACTCGATGTTAACAAATTTCTCTTCTTCAGAAACGCTTTCCTTGCCATTGCCAGTCTACATTTTATATCCTCTCTACTTCGACCATCATCAGTTATTTTACTCCCCAAATAGCAAAACTCCTTTACTACTTTAAGTGTCTCATTTCCTAATCTAATTCCCTCAGCATCACCCGACTTAATTCTACTACATTCCATTATCCTCGTTTTGCTTTTATTGATGTTCTTCTTATATCCTCCTTTCAAGACACTGTCCATTCCGTTCAACTACTCTTCCAAGTCCTTTGCTGTCTCTGACAGAATTACAATGTCATCAGCGAACCTCAAAGTTTTTATTTCTTCTCCATGGATTTTAATACCTACTCCGAATTTTTCTTTTGTTTTCTCTACTGCTTGCTCAATATGCAGATTGAATAACATTGGGGAGAGGCTACAGTCCTGTATCACTCCCTTCCCAACCACTGCTTCCCTTTCATGCCCCTCGACTCTTATAACTGCCATCTGGTTTCTGTACAAATTGTAAATAGCCTTTCACTCCCTGTATTTTACCCCTGCCACCTTTAGAATTTGAAAGAGAGTATTCCATTTAACATTGTCAAAAGCTTTCTCTAAGTCTACAAATGCTAGAAATGTAGGTTTGCCTTTCCTGAATCTTTCTTCTAAGATAAGTCGTAAGGTCAGTATTGCCTCACGTGTTCCAACATTTCTATGGAATCCAAACTGATCTTCCCTGAGGTCAGCTTTTACCAGTTTTTCGATTCGTCTGTAAAGAATTCGCGTTAGTATTTTGCAGCTGTGACTTATTAAACTGATAGTTTGGTAGTTTTCATGTTATAGCAGGCTCAGACATGGTAATTGGATGTCTCTATAGGCCCCCTGGCTCAGCAGCTGTTGTGGCTGAGCACCTGATGGATAATTTGGAAAATATTTTGAGTAGATTTCCTCACCATGTTATAGTTCTGGGTGGAGATTTTAATTTGCTGTATATAGACTGGGAGACTCAAACGTTCAAAACGGATGGCAGGGACAAAGAATCCAGTGAAATTTTTTTAAGTGCTTTATCTGAAAACTACCTTGAGCAGTTAAACAGAGAACCGACTCGTGGCGATAACATATTAGATCTTCTGGTGACAAACAGACCCGAACTATTTGAAACAGTTAACGCAGAACAGGGAATCAGCGATCATAAAGCGGTTACTGCATCGATGAGTTCAGCCGTAAATAGAAATATTAAAAAAGGTAGGAAGATTTTTCTGTTTAGCAAAAGTAGCAAAAAGCAGATTAGAGAGTACCTGTCGGCTCAACACAAAAGTTTTGTCTCAAGTACAGATAGTGTTGAGGATCAGTGGACAAAGTTCAAAACCATCGTACAATATGCGTTAGATGAGTATGTGCCAAGCAAGATCGTAAGAGATGGAAAAGAGCCACCGTGGCACAACAACCGAGTTACAAAACAGCTGCGGAAGCAAAGGGAACTTCACAGCAAACATAAACATAGCAAAAGCCTTGCAGACAAACAAAAATTACGCGAAGTGAAATGTAGTGTGAGGAGGGCTATGTGAGAGGTGTTCAATGAATTCGAAAGTGAAGTTCTATGTACTGACTTGGCAGAAAATCCTAAGAAATTTTGGTCTTCTGTCAAAGCGGTAGGTGGATCAAAGCAAAATGTCCAGACACTCTGTGACCAAAATGGTACTGAAACAGAGGATGACAGACTAAAGGCCGAACTACTAAATGTCTTTTTCCAAAGCTGTTTCACAGAGGAAGACTGCACTGTAGTTCCTTCTCTAGATTGTCGCACAGATGACAAATGGTAGATATCGAAATAGACGACAGAGGGATAGAGAAACAATTAAAATCGCTCAAAAGAGGAAAGGCCGCTGGACCTGATGGGATACCGGTTCGATTTTACACAGAGTACGCGAAGGAACTTGCCCCCCTTCTTGCAGCGGTGTACTGTAGGTCTCTAGAAGAGCATAGCGTTCCAAAGGATTGGAAAAGGGCACAGGTCATCCCCGTTTTCAAGAAGGGACATCGAACAGATGTGCAGAACTATAGACCTATATCTCTAACGACGATCAGTTGTAGAATTTTGGAACACGTATTATGTTCATGTATAATGACTTTTCTGGAGACTAGAAATCTACTCTGTAGGAATCAGCATGGGTTTCCAAAAAGACGGTCGTGTGAAACCCAGCTCACGCTATTCGTCCACGAGACTCAGAGGGCCATAGACATGGGTTCACAGGTAGATGCCGTGTTTCTTGACTTCCGCAAGGCGTTCGATACAGTTCCCCACAGTCGTTTAATGAACAAAGTAAGAGCATATGGACTATCAGACCAATTGTGTGATTGGATTGAAGAGTTCCTAGATAACAGAACGCAGCATGTCATTCTCAATGGAGATAAGTCTTCCGAAGTAAGAGTGATTTCAGGTGTGCCGCAGGGGAGTGTCACAGGACCGTTGATATTCACAATATACATAAATGACCTTGTGGATGACATCGGAAGTTCACTGAGGCTTTTTGCAGATGATGCTGTAGTGTATCGAGAGGTTGTAACAATGGAAAATTGTACTGAAATGCAGGAGGATCTGCAGTGAATTGACGCATGGTGCACGGAATGGCAACTGAATCTCAATGTAGACAAGTGTAATGTGCTGTGAATACATAGAAAGATAGTTCCCTTATCATTTAGCTACAAAATAGCAGGTCAGCAACCGGAAGCAGTTAATTCCATAAATTATCTGGGAGTACGCATTAGGAGTGATTTAAAATGGAATGATCATATAAAGTTGATCGTCGGTAAAGCAGATGCCAGACTGAGATTCATTGGAAGAATCCTAAGGAAATGCAATCCGAAAGCAAAGGAAGTAGGTTACACTACGCTTGTTCGCCCACTGCTTGAATACTGCTCAGCAGTGTGGGATCCGTACCACAGGGGGTTGATAGAAGAGATAGAGAAGATCCAACGGAGAGAAGCGCACTTCGTTACAGGATCATTTAGTAATCGCGAAAGCGTTACGGAGATGATAGATAAACTTCAGTGGAAGACTCTGCAGGAGAGACTCTCAGTAGCTCGGTACGGGCTTTTGTTGAAGTTTCGAGAACATACCTTCACCGAAGAGTCAAGCAGTATATTGCTCCCTCCTACATATATCTCGCGAAGAGACCATGAGGATAAAATCAGAGAGATTAGAGCCCACACAGAGACATACCGACAATCCTTCTTTCCATGAACAATACGAGACTGGAATAGAAGGGAAAACCGATAGAGGTACTCAGGGTACCCTCCGCCACATACCGTCAGGTGTAGATGTCAACACCTCCTTTCTTTGGGATTGGAATTATTATATTCTTCTTGAAGTCTGAGGGTATTTAGCCTGTCTCATACATCTTGCTCACGAGATGGTAGAGTTTTGTCAGGACTGGCTCTCCCAAGGCTGTCAGTAGTTCTAATGGAATGTTGTCTACTCCGGGGACCTTGTTTCTCCTCAGGTCCTTCAGTGCTCTGTCAAACTCTACATGCAGTATCGTATCTCCCATTTCATCTTCATTTACATCCTCTTCTATTTCCATAATATTGTCCTCAAGTATATCGCCCTTGTATAGACCCTCTATATACTCCTTCCATCTTTCTGCTTTCCCTTCTTTGCTTAGAACTGGGCTTCCATCTGAGCTCTTGATATTCATACAAGTGGTTCTTTTTCTCCAAAGGTCTCTCTAATTTTCCTGTAGGCAGTATCCATCTTACCGCTAGTGAGATAAGCCTCTACATCCTTACATTTGTCCTCTAGCCATCCCTGCTTAGCCATTTTGCACTTCCTGTCGATCTCATTTTTGAAATGTTTGCATTCCTTTTTGCCTGCTTCATTTACTGCATTTTTATATTTTCTCTTTTCATCAATTAAATTCAATATTACTTCTGTTACCCAAGGATTTCTACTAGTCCTCGTCTTTTTACCTACTTGATCCTCTGCTGCCTCCACTACTTCATCCCTCAGAGCTACCCATTCTTCTTCTACTGTATTTCTTCCCCCCATTCTTGTCAATCATTCCCTTATGCTCTCCCTGAAGCTCTCTACAACCTCTGGTTTAGCCAGTTTATCCAGGTCCCATCTCCATAAATTCGCACCTTTTCGCATTTTCTTCAGTTTTAATCTACAGTTCATAACCAATAGATTGTGGTCAGAGTCCACATCTGACCCTGGAAATGTCTTACAATTTAAAACCTGGTTCCTAAATCTCTGTCTTACCATTATATAATCTATCTGATACCTTCTAGTATCTCCAGGTTTCCTCCATGTATACAACCTTCTTTTATGATTCTTGAACCAAGTGTTAGCTATGATTAAGTTATGCTCTGTGCAAAATTCTACAAGACGAATTCCTCTTTCATTTCTTACCCCCAATCCACATTCACCTACTATGTTCCTTCTCTCCCTTTTCCTACTCTCGAATTCCAGTCACCCATGACTATTAAATTTTCGTCTCCCTTCACTACCTCAATAATTTCTTTTATCTCATCATACATTTCATCAATTTCTTCATCATCTGCAGAGCTAGTTGGCACATAAACTTGTACTACTGTAGTAGGCGTGGGCTTCGTGTCTATCTTGGCCACAATAATGCGTTCACTATGCTGTTTGTAGCAGCTTACCCACACTCCTATTTTTTTTATTCATTATTAAACCTACTCCTGCATTACCCTTATTTGATTTTGTATTTATAACCCCCCCATGAACCATGGACCTTGCCGTTGGTGGGGAGGCTTGCGTGCCTCAGCGATACAGATAGCCGTACCGTAGGTGCAACCACAACGGAGGGGTATCTGTTGAGAGGCCAGACAAACGTGTGGTTCCTGAAGAGGGGCAACAGCCTTTTCAGTAGTTGCAAGGGCAACAGTCTGGATGATTGACTGATCTGGCCTTGTAACAATAACCAAAACGGCCTTGCTGTGCTGGTACTGCGAATGGCTGAAAGCAAGGGGAAACTACAGCCGTAATTTTTCCCGAGGGCATGCAGCTTTACTGTATGATTAATTGATGATGGCGTCCTCTTGGGTAAAATATTCCGGAGGTAAAATAGTCCCCCATTCGGATCTCTGGGCGGGGACTACTCAAGAGGATGTCATTATCAGGAGAAAGAAAACTGGCGTTCTACGGATCGGAGCGTGGAATGTCAGATCCCTTAATCGGGCAGGTAGGTTAGAAAATTTAAAAAGGGAAATGGATAGGTTAAAGTTAGATATAGTGGGAATTAGTGAAGTTCGGTGGCAGGAGGAACAAGACTTCTGGTCAGGTGACTACAGGGTTATAAACACAAAGTCAAATAGGGGTAATGCAGGAGTAGGTTTAATAATGAATAGGAAAATAGGAATGCGGGTAAGCTACTACAAACAGCATGGCCAAGATAGACACGAAGCCCACACCTACTACAGTAGTACAAGTTTATATGCCAACTAGCTCTGCAGATGATGAAGAAATTGAAGAAATGTATGATGAAATAAAAGAAATTATTCAGATAGTGAAGGGAGACGAAAATTTAATAGTCATGGGTGACTGGAATTCGGTAGTAGGAAAAGGGAGAGAAGGAAACTTAGTACGTGAATATGGATTGGGGCTAAGAAATGAAAGAGGAAGCCGCCTGGTAGAATTTTGCACAGAGCACAACTTAATCATAGCTAACACTTGGTTTAAGAATCATGATAGAAGGTTGTATACATGGAAGAACCCTGGAGATACTAAAAGGTATCAGATAGATTATATAATGGTAAGACAGAGATTTAGGAACCAGGTTTTAATTTGTAAGACATTTCCAGGGGCAGATGTGGACTCTGACCACAATCTATTGGTTATGACCTGTAGATTAAAACTGAAGAAACTGCAAAAAGGTGGGAATTTAAGGAGATGGGACCTGGATAAACTGAAAGAACCAGAGGTTGTACAGAGTTTCAGGGAAAGCATAAGGGAACAATTGACAGGAATGGGGGAAAGAAATACAGTAGAAGAAGAATGGGTACCTTTGAGGGATGAAGTAGTGAAGGCAGCAGAGGATCAAGTAGGTAAAAAGATGAGGGCTCGTAGAAATCCTTGGGTAACAGAAGATATATTGAATTTAATTGATGAAAGGAGAAAATATAAAAATGCAGTAAATGAAGCAGGCAAAAAGGAATACAAACGTCTCAAAAACGAGATCGACAGGAAGTGCAAAATGGCTAAGCAGGGATGGCTAGAGGACAAATGTAAGGATGTAGAGGCTTATCTCACTAGCGGTAAGGTAGATACTGCCTACAGGAAAATTAAAGAGACCTTTGGAGATAAGAGAACCACTTGTATGAACATCAAGAGCTCAGATGGAAACCCAGTTCTAAGCAAAGAAGGGAAAGCAGAAAGATGGAAGGAGTATATAGAGGGTCTATACAAGGGCGATGCACTTGAGGACAATATTATGGAAATGGAAGAGAATGTAGATGAAGATGATATGGGAGATACGATACTGCGTGAAGACTTTGACAGAGCACTGAAAGACCCGAGTCGAAACAAGGCCCCCAGAGTAGACAACATTCAATTGGAACTACTGACAGCCTTGGGAGAGCCAGTCCTGACAAAACTCTACCAACTGGTGAGCAAGATGTATGAAACAGGCGAAATACTCTCAGACTTCAAGAAGAATATAATAATTCCAATCCCAAAGAAAGCAGGTGTTGACAGATGTGAAAATTACCGAACAATCAGTTTAATAAGCCACAGCTGGAAAATACTAACACGAATTCTTTACAGACGAATGGAAAAACTAGTAGAAGCCGACCTCGGGGAAGATCAGTTTGGATTCCGTAGAAATACTGGAACACAGGAGGCAATACTGACCTTACGACTTATCTTAGAAGAAAGATTAAGGAAAGGCAAACCTACGTTTCTAGCATTGACTTAGAGAAAGCTTTTGACAATGTTGACTGGAATACTCTCTTTCAAATTCTAAAAGTGGCAGGGGTAAAATACAGGGAGCGAAAGGCTATTTACAATTTGTACAGAAACCAGATGGCAGTTATAAGAGTCGAGGGACATGAAAGGGAAGCAGTGGTTGGGAAGGGAGTAAGACAGGGTTGTAGCCTCTCCCCGATATTATTCAATCTGTACATTGAGCAAGCAGTAAAGGAAACAAAAGAAAAATTCGGAGTAGGTATTAAAATCCATGGAGAAGAAATAAAAACTTTGAGGTTCGCCGATGACATTGTAATTCTGTCAGAGACAGCAAAGGACTTGGAAGAGCAGTTGAACGGAATGGATGGTGTCTTGAAGGGAGGATATAAGATGAACATCAACAAAAGCAAAACGAGGATAATGGAATGTAGTCGAATTAAGTCAGGTGATGTTGAGGGTATTAGATTAGGAAATGAGACACTTAAAGTAGTAAAGGAGTTTTGCTATTTGGGGAGCAAAATAACTGATGATGGTCGAAGTAGAGAGGATATAAAATGTAGACTGGCAATGGCAAGGAAAGTGTTTCTGAAGAAGAGAAATTTGTTAACATCGAGTATAGATTTAAGTGTCAGGAAGTCATTTCTGAAAGTATTTGTATGGAGTGTAGCCATGTATGGAAGTGAAACATGGACGGTAAATAGTTTGGACAAGAAGAGAATAGAAGCTTTTGAAATGTGGTGCTACAGAAGAATGCTGAAGATTAGATGGGTAGATCACATAACTAATGAGGAAGTATTGAATAGGATTGGGGAGAAGAGAAGTTTGTGGCACAATTTGACCAGAAGAAGGGATCGGTTGGTAGGACATGTTCTGAGGCATCAAGGGATCACCAGTTTAGTGTTGGAGGGCAGCGTGGAGGGTAAAAATTGTAGGGGGAGACCAAGAGATGAATACACTAAGCAGATTCAAAAGGATGTAGGTTGCAGTAGGTACTGGGAGATGAAGAAGCTTGCACAGGATAGAGTAGCATGGAGAGCTGCATCAAACCAGTCTCAGGACTGAAGACCACAACAACAACAACAAAAGTACACAGAGATTATTGGGTTGTCACCATATGAGGTGGTGTATGGTCAGAAAATAAAGACAAACAAAGGTAAATATGAGGAGTCGGTCTGTGAGTTTGCAAAAGCACTATGAGAAATATGGAAACAAGTACAGAAGGCAAATACAAAGGCATTAGGGAAGCAAGAGGAATCAGTGAAATGTACAGCAAGTTTATCACAGTATAAAATAGGGCAATGGGTGATGTTATCCATGCTGGTAGGTAAGATGAAGAAATTCATCAGAAGTTATCAAGGACTCCATTAGGTGGTGCAAACTAATTTTCAAATCAAAATGAAGCTTCAGTTGCCAACAAGAATGACAATAGTGCATGTTGGACGTCTACCACATTTTTTGATGGTGCTGAGCCACAGTCACACAATATTTTTTGAAAGAATAGACAGCCATTTGACTGTGTATTACTGTATTTATCTTCTGTACCATGTAGATTTCAGCTTTTATGCCACTATCGAGTACAATGTAAAAGTTCTCAGACAATTAACAAGTCATATATGTTACGGCAGTCCAAAGCATGTAAACAAGACTAATACATGCCTTTCAATGGCATGTGTTACTCTTGTTGCATGAATAACTGGATATGTATCTTCTGTTGCCTGAACAGTATTTTCCAGGATTACAGTAAGCACAGAGACAGCTGCTGTCCGGGTTAAGCCTGATTATAAAATCCAGTAGACAAAACCTGTCCTCCTGCTACCATACAGCACCAAAAGAATTGCAAACTGACTGAGCACAATTGTATATTCTAATTTGATTCCTTGTAACAGGAAGACACATGTTTCAAGTTTCATGCCACCCACATGAACCCGGTGAAGTGTGGAGTTCTCAGGAAGTTTGTACAGATGACAATTCGCAGGCATGCAGTAATGATAGAGGAGCAGTTACAAAACTGATGAAGAGAAAGGTTGATTGGTTGGTTGGTTGGTTTGTGGGATTGAAGGGACCAGACTACTAGGTCATCGGTCACTTTTTCCATGAACTTGAAACACCCACAAAGAATAAAAACAAACAATGGAGATGACAAGAGACGACACAGGAGAAGAAAGACACAGACAGAGACCAAATAAAATGAATTAAAATCACACTGACTGTGACAGTGGTTGGCTGACCATAGAAATAAAAAAAGGAAAAGCCAACCACCAAGAAACACACTAAAAACCCCAGTCTAAAATCGTAGGCGAAAGGCCAGTCTCCACACAAAAAAAGGACAAACACTTAGATTGAGCGATAAAAGCCCCCTGCACAAATAAAACTCAAAACTAAATCTGGCATTGCAACATTATCTGATAAAAGTGCAGGAAGCATATCAGGCAGTGCAAACATCTGCCTGAGCGGAGTTAAAAGCGGGCAGTCCAACAAGATGTGGACCACCGTCAAAGAGGACCTGCATCGACATAAAGGTGGGTCCTCGCGGCGCAATAAACACCTGTGTGTCATCCAGGTGTGGCCAATGCACAGCTGGCAGAGGACAACAGAGTCATTGCGAGAGACCTGCAAGGAGGAGCGCTACGCACCGGTAGCCTCCTTGATGGCCCAAAGTTTGTTGGGTGAAGGAAGGGCACACCATTCTTCACCCCAGGTGCAAAGTACCTTCTGTCACAAAACTGACCTGAGGTCACTCTCCAAAAGGCCACTCTCCAAGGCTGGTGCACTGACAGCCTGTTTAGCCAGCATGTCAACACGTTCATTTCCCAGGATGCCGACAGGACCTGCGGTCCACACAAAGACCACAGAGCGGCCACAACAGGCAAGAGTATGGAGGGGCTCCTGGATAGCCATAACCAGATGAGAGCGAGGGAAACACTGGTTGACAGCTCATAAACTGCTCAGGGAGTCACTACAGACAACGAAGGACTCACCTGAGCAGGAGCGGATTTACTCTAGGGCGCAAGAGATGGTGACCAGCTCGGCAATGAAAACATTGCAGCCAGCCGGCAATAAGTGTTGTTCATAATGATCCCTTAGAGTAAGAGCATAACCGGCATGACCAGCAACCATCAAACTGTCAGTACAGACAACGTCAGAGCCTTGAAATGCGGCAAGGATTGAAAGAAAGCGGCGGTGGAGGGCCTCAGGAGGGACTGAGTCCATCCGGCCCTGTGGCAAATCGAGCCGAAGGCATGGGCGGAGCACACACCATGGTGGTATAGGCAGAGGGGCCTGGAAGAAAGGTGGATGAGGGAAAATCTCAAGCCCAGAGAGAAGAGCTCAGATGTGAACTGCGATCATACACCCTGACCGGGGCCGCCATTCCGGAAGATTGACGACCGACTGAGGGAACAGGAGACGATAATTGGGATGCCCGGGCAAGCAACAAACGTGTGTAGCATAAGCGGACAGTAATCATTGGTGCCGGAACTGCAATGGAGGGACACTTGCCTCCACAAGTATGCTGTTGACAGGGCTTGTCCAGAAAGTTCCAGTGGCAAGTTGGATCCCGCTGTGAAGGATGGGGTCCAGCAACTGCAATGTGGAAGGGGATGCCAAACCATAAGCCAGGCTCCCATAATCTAGACAGGAATGAATTAATGCCTGGTACAGCCGTAGAAGGGTAGACCGATCGGCACCCCAGCTGGTGTGACTCGAGCAATGAAGAGTGTTAATATGCTGCCAACACATCTGTTTAAGCTGCCGAATATGAGGGAGCCAAGTCTCGGGTATCAAAAACCAATCCCAAAAACCGATGCGTCTCCACCACACCAAGAGGTATGCCATCAAGATAAAGCCGTGGCTCAGGCTGAACAATGCGTCATTAGCAGAAATGCATAATGCAGGTCATGGCAGCCGAAGACTGGAAGCCATGCACTACAGCCCAAGACTTCACCTTGCGGATAGCGCCCTAGGCATAAGTCGTCAGCATACAAGGAAGCTGAGACAAACGTTCCCACCACCACAGCGAGCCCATTAATTGCAATTAAAAAGAGGCAGACACTTAAGACAGAGCCTTGCAGTACCCCATTCTCCTGAACTCACCTGAAGACCCCAACCATGAAGTGTAGAGAGGATGTGATGTCGCCATGTCGTATTGTATGCCTTCCGCATGTCAAAAAAGATGGCAACCAGATGTTGATGGTGGGCAAAGGCCATACAGATGGCAGACTCCAGGCACACCAGATTATCAGCAGCAGAGTGGCCCTTACAGAACCCACCATGAGACGGAGCCAGAAGGCCCCGAGACTCAAGTAGCCAACTCAACCTCTGGCTCACCATGCGTTCAAGCAACTTGCAAAGAACATTGGTGAGGCTAATGGGGCAGTAGCTGTCGACCTCCAGTGGGTTCTTGCCATGTTTCAACACGAGGATTATGATGCTTTCCCGCCATTGCGACGGGAACTCACCCTCAACCCAGATACAGTTGAAAAAGTCTAGGAAGTGTTGCTGGCAGTCCACTGAGAGGTGTTTGAGCAACTGACAGTGGATGCAATCTGGCCGGGAGCGGTATCAAGGCAAGTGGCTAGGGCACTTTGGAATTCCCACTCACTGAATGGAGCATTGTACGATTCAGGGTGGCATGTGTGAAATGAAACGCTCCAATGTTCCAACCACTCTTTCAGGGAGCGGAAGGCCAGTGGGTAATTCGCAGAAGCGGAACTCTGAGCAAAATGCTCTGCTAAGCGGTTTGCAATTGTGTCAGAGTCAGTAAAGACTGCTCCATTCAGTGAAAGTGCAGGTACCCTGACAGGGGTCCGATAGCCATAGAGTCGGCTAATCTTGGCCCAAACCTGTGACGGAGAGGTACGGAGGCCAATGGTGGAGACATACCTTTCCCAGCACTCCTGCCTGCATTGGCAAATGAGGCGGCCGCTCGCGCAAAAAGCGGTTTAAAGGCGATGAGGTGTGCCAATGAGGGATGCCACTTGTGATGCTGGAGTGCCTGCCTGCAATCTTTAATCACCTCAGTTATCTCGGGCGACCACCAAGGCACAGTCCTCTGCCAAGGGGACCCAGAAGAACAGGGAATGGTAGATTCTGTGGCAGTAACAATGCTGGTGGTGACCGAGTGAACCACCGCTTCAGTGGCATCATTGGAAAGAGGCTCAATAAGTGGCAGCATTATTCATAGCCCATCTGCAGGAGTGCCCAGAAGAGTGATGCTGTTGCAGTCACTGAAAGATCGGAAAGTGGTCACTACCACAAAAGTTGTCATGCACACTCCATTGGATGGTAAGAGGCTAGGGCTGAGTACGTGCCATACGCCACACTAAAATGTGTGAAGGCACCTGCATTTAAAAGAGAAAGGGGGAGCTGTGCCAATACTTGCTCAACGATGCTGCCTCGACCTGTTGCCATTGATCCACCCCACAGAGGGTTATGGGTGTTGAAGTCACCCAGTAACAGAAAAAGGTAGTGGCAATTGGGCTACCAGAGCAGCCACGACATGCCGTGGGACATCACCATCCCGTGGAAGATAGAGACTGCAGACAGTAACGGCCTGAGGCATCCACATCCGAACAGCAACAGCCTCTAAAGGTGTTTGTAGAGGGACACACTCACTGTAAAGTGAGTGAAGGACATAGATGCAGATGCCACCAGATATCCTCTCACAAGCTGCCTGGTTCTTATAATAACCCCGATAGCCACGGAGGGCGGGGGTTCACATCACCGGAAACCATGTTTCCTGAAGAGCAATGCAGAGGAAAGGGTGACGGCTGACAAGTTGTTGGAGTTCAGCAAGATGGTGCAAAAAACCACTGCAGTTCCACTGGAGGATGACATTGTCCATGGCCGAGAAAGGCGTGAAGGGACCGAGGAGGCAGATTACGCCACTGGGTCACCTGCTGCCACCGATTGAGTACTGACGGGAGCAACATCCATCATGTCTGAGCGACTGGCAAGATCTAGGTCCTCAGCGGATGCCAGAATCTCAACAGCATCCTCAGACACAGAGCTTGTAGGTAGTGGTGGAGTGGGTGCCACTGCAATTTCCTTGGTCTTACGGGTCTTCGATTTCTATTTCTCATGCTGTTCCTTTGGTTGCCCTTGCTGGGAGGGCTTCTTTGATTCAGTCTCCGGGACTGAAGAGGACTGTGAAGCTCTATGACCAGCTACTTGGGACTTCTTCAGCCCCTGGGGGGGTGTCTGATTTGCCACTGGTAGGAACCTGGGAAGGGAGTGACCCACGGGATCCCTTCCTAGCGAGAGAAGCTGAAGAAGACTTACACTTCTCCAGCTTAGAAGTGGGGACTGGTGTCCTGGTGTCCCCGGTGGCTGGGTGGGAGGGGTGGGGGGTGGGGGGGGGGGTGCTCCTGAGGTAGGTGGTGCAGGAGCAACAGGGAGGGAAGTGCTCCCCACCATAAAGGGGGCAGGTGTGGTCCTTCGGCTCTGAGAGCTGACTGTATGTGATGCAATGGATGGAGCTGTAACAGGAGTAACAGTGGCGGCATAAGATGATGTCATGCACACAGGATAAAGCCATTGAAATTTCTGTTTAGCCTCAGTGTAGGTCAGTCAGTCCAGGGTTTTGTATTCCATTATTTTCCATTCCTTCTGTACAATCTTACAGTCCGGCGAGCAAGGGGGATGGTGCTCTCCGCAGTTAACACAGATGGGAGGCGGGGCACATGGAGTATTGGGATGGGATGGACGACCACAATCGCGACATATGAGGCTGGAAGCACACAGGAAGCCATTTGGCTGAACTTCCAATACTTGAAGCACCGAATGGGGGGGAGGGATATATGGCTTGACATCACAGGGGTGGACCATCACCTTCACCTTCTTGGGTAATGTGTCACCCTCGAAGGACAAGATGAAGCAATGGTGGCAACCTGATTATCCCTCGGAACCTGGTGAACGTGCCAGACAAAATTGACACCTCGTCGCTCTAAGTTGGCCTGCAGCTCGTCAGGTCGCTGTGGAAGATAATGCCCTGGACCATATTTAAGCTTTTATGGTGCGTGATAGTAACAGAAACATCCCCCAGCTTCTTACAAGCGAGTAATACCTGTGACTGGGCAGAGGATGCTGTTTCTATCAAGACTGACCTGGACCGAGGATGCTGTTTCTATCAAGACTGACCTGGACCACATTTTTCACAAGCCCTCCACCTCCCCAAACTTGTCCTCTAAATGCTCTAAATGAGGCTTCATGGACACAAAGGATTCCCCAACAGCTTTCGTACAGACTAGATACCGGAGCGAACATGTCTCGCAGTCATTCATAGCATTTCGTTCCTCCCATGGTGTGGCCAGGGAGGGGAACGATTTGGGGTCATACATGTTTGCATTTAAGTGAGCGCTCGAACACTTACAGACTGCTGGTGGTTGGCCACCAGCAAGAGAAGATGTGCCATGCTTCATTGCGTGTCATCCACCCTCATGCCACCTACTCCGACCAAGGGCCCTCCCCACGGGTGCCACCCAGGCACAGCAAGGGCTACCTGGTAAAATGGCCATTGCCGGGAGTCCCGATGCCCCAGGGAGATAGGCATCTACTCCTTGGCATACATGGGGAGTTAACAATGCAGGATCAGTAGAGCGATCCCTGTATTGTCAGGAGCCTACAACCAACAGGGTACAAAGTGGCCCCACCACAATGGACTGGCTATGTGCTGGATATTAGGTGGCAAGTGGTCCATGGTCACCGTCAGCGCAGAAAGGGACACTGCAGAGTGCATGGCGGAAATCGCACTCAGGAATGTATCCTCGCCCAAGATATGGAAAGCAAGTGGGACTGCAATGCAACAACGAATAAGCTGGCTGAAGGTCTCAATGCACAATGGACACAATGCACCAAGTAAGGCGCCCTTCCCCAAATGGCTTGTTCTTCACAATAATTTTGAAATATGGTGGTCAAACCCAAGAGGGGACCATCACATAAGAGCCGAAGTGTTTGAAACTCCTTTTAGTCACCTCTTATGACAGGCATGAATACCAAGGGCCTATTCTTACCCCCGAACCTGCAGGGGGGAAGGGAAAGGCCATGACGTGTCCAATCAGGGTAATACAAACCAGCCTGAACATGGGCACAATACAGTCATTAGCCAGACAGAAGGGGCTACATTGGCCACAGACTGCATTTCCATCAAGCAGGTTTTCATTGGATTTACTCCACTTACGATGACATGGTAATACTGGCGAGTTTTTACAAGAAGGGGAAGCTCACAGAGGACAGACAGACTGAACTTAATGGAAGGGGGTTATTAATCAATGAGACTACATGTGACCTAACAGGGTCAATTTTCCATTTACCAGCCATGATTACGGGAATCAGGCAACTGAACGTATCCCAACCACATACTGGCATACCTTTGGAATTATTGCCAGTGCCAATAATAAAATTTCTAAATCAATTTTAGAACTTGGCTTAATCCATTCCCTGGATCAATTCATTGTCGTATAGGAAGGGCACATTTCAGCAAAGCAGATAATTCAGCATGTACAGCAGTTCAGAGAAGAATAACATGTGACAGTGATATTGAGCACCGCAATATCAAGTGCCACAAAGACTCTTAACGCTGCTGTGTGAAGCTTTTCTTTTTCTGTGGAAGAGAGCTGACTGTCAGCATAAACCACTGACACTACACATTCCAGTAGACTGTATACGTAGAGCATAATAGAGACTGAGAGGGTAACCTTGTAGTGTGAATGAGGAAAAAATGTAAATTTAGGGTTAAGAGGAAAGGAGGCAACAGGATTAGACATGAAGGTTAAAATCACTGTAAGCACAAATCAAGTGTGGTAAATAAACTCATAAACTAAGTAGCAATAAGCAGCATAGTAAGTAAGACCGTATGTGATGTCCAACCTACGTGGGCAAGCCGCCAGTTGTTTTGTTTACAAATTTTCTCTGTATTTTGTACGAACATGTACTATAATATGAAACTGGTTTTAAGGTCAACCAGAGGAACCAAGTCTTCTTTATAAAGGGGGATAATGTAATGCACTGGCCATGTATAGGCATATTAGTATGAGCCTGTGCGGTGTACTGCAGTTGCACTGAAAGCAGATGAGCGCAGGATGTTATTCCCATACTAATTCACCAAGGTGAATGCAGTGTTGTGAGGCAGATTAACTTGCTGAAACAGTGGACTCAGCAGTGCTGCACAAACTCATGAAGCATACCAGGATGAAGGGGCTGTGGTGGATGAAGTCTCCATACAGAACTGCCAGTAGAAGTCATCAGTTTGAGACCATGGAGGGTGATCAGCTCTGGGCACAAAGTATCTTCTGGGCTTAGTGCCACAGTATAGCAGGCCACCCAAGTTCTACTCAAGCAGCACATCTGATGCCTTCTTCCCCACCACCTCCCCCAAAGACATAACTGAGGTGCTGCTGGGGGCTACAGCACATAAGACCTTGTCTAGTGTACAAACTGCTGGCGTGCAAACCTCATTGCCAGCCTACCTAACAAGGCCATCGGCACATGGCAGAGATTCCACATCACCAATGTGGGACACGCAAGAGCCAGTCTATAGGAACTCAGTGGTCAGCCAGCCAGTGACTCAGTGTACTACACGGCACACATCTTCAAGGAGGAACTTGTCAACTTTACAGCCTCTTTTCTCTGGAACCTCCTGGGCTTCCCCCTCACCTCCACTACCCACTCACATCTTCCTGGCTCACAGCCAGCTCTCCCTACACTGGCAGCACTATACTGATACAGAAGAAATGTCAAATGCAACACTATGTCATGTTTTGCTAACCCAATTATAATAACCAGTAAAAATAGCTGTGGTGACAAGTGAGAAAAATGATATTAATTTTTTACTAACAACAACACACACAAAATTCATGCACTGGTGGTACATGCAAATATTTCGGTGGTGATGCAAGAAAGTAACGCCATCAGCTCACATGAGACCACGGCGATTTGACATGAGCTGCAACCAAACATTAACAAACAGCTCTGAAGTCTACAATGTCGCATGCACACACTTCAGAAGCAGTTACTGGTAGTGACATAAACATGAGGCCCTTCACTAACAAAATAAAGAAGATAGTCACTCATTCCTCTTGCAGACTCAAACAGGCAGCCAAATGGCACACAGGAAAAAAAAGAGCATCACCTGCTGTGCTGGTACAACAACATGCATTTTAGTGGTCAGGCCACAAGGAGCAAGTCTCCATGTGGATTCCCAAGTGGCTTCTGTGGCCTGTAGCAGGTGCAGCAGGCTGCACTGAGTCACAAAACCACCAAATCATGAATGAAGATGTCATTGATAATCCTGGTAGCACCACCCACCATGTAACTAAGCTTAACCTTAACACCGCACTCAAAATTGGCCGAGTTACCAGAGAAAACTCAACCACAACCACAAACACAGTAAATCAAGCACATTTGTTTACAAGCATCTGTATGTGATTGTCAGGCAATCGATTCAGGTTCAGATGTAGGTACACCACCATACACACAGAACAGAACTGCACCAGTGGGCACACCTCTTCACTTCATGAAGCAAACAATTCATCCATGAAGACATATGGTGAATGTGGAGTAACAGTTTACCTGAGATTTAGCTGCTGATTTAGATGGAGGTTCATACTAGCAAATGGTATAATACCAATATAAGGAGCAGATTTCATTCACGACCAAGGATTGAAAATAAATCTCCATCTAGCACTGATCGAGATGATCAGTGAGATGGTCACAGGTAAAATAGGCAAAAATACTACAAATCTTACTTTATAATTCTGCTGACCAAAAGCCAGGTAGGAAGTTATCAGCCAATTAGGTGCAGCACAGCATACCATGGCGCATCATATTAAGACGACACTCAGCTAACCAGTCTCTCAATGGCCACAGAAATTGTGTCCCAACTGTTTTTCCACAACAATAGCAGAAAGTGAGGAAATGTTACAAAAGGGTACCATACTCAAACCCAATAATCCATGGACATCACTATTACATCTGGTGAAGAAAAAAGATGGCACCTGGAGCCTGCTTTGACTGCACTCACCAACCCTGACTGCTACCCAGCCCCTAACGTAAGGGATTTTATGACTGTATTAGAGCTACAATTTTTAGCATAATTGACTGTGAAAAGGTGTAGGTCCCGTTTACAGTCGCAGATGAAGACATCCCCAAGATTGCAGTGGTGACACATTTTGGTCTTTTTGAGCATTTACACATGCCATTTGGTCTACAAACTACTGCCCAGTCATGCCAGCATTTTATGGAGCAAATGGTATGGAGACTGAATTTCTGTTTTATGTATCTGGACAATATTTCGTTGTTTTCCCGGGCAGCAGCAGTACATATTAAACACCTCAGTGCAGTGTATAGGGTATAAAAATACAGTTTGATAGGGAATGAAACAAAATTTGTTTTGTGCCAAAAACAAGTAGCTTCTTCAGCCATATGGGTTCTGTGACCAGTATTTGTCCACTCAAAGAGAAGTTAGAGGTACTCAAAAACACCCCACTCAAAACAGATTTTCAGCAGCTAAGAAGATTATTGTGAAATGCTAACTTCTACCACCAAAACCTGCTGGGAGCAGCAGAGATACAGGCACTGATGGAAGCAGCACTGATAGATAACAACACCATGAGTTGATGCCCCTTCCATGGATGGCAGTGATGCAAACTGCTTTTGAAAAGATAAAAGCTGTGAACACCAACTTTACCATCCTTTGAGGGCCGCACTTCCACTGTTGCCATTAAATCAGCTGGTTTTTCTCTTGAATGGAGTAAAGACCAATTGCATCATCATCACTGGCCCAGGGGTCACCAGTCTAGTGCAGGATGCTGCCTGTGCTTCTGCTGGGCACCCAAACAAGCCACCACTTTCGACTTGCCCACATCTTTGCTGGCTCAGTACAGGGTCAGCTGCCAGATGGCAGATCTCACCAAGGCCTGCACATCCTAGTGCCAACCAGCACCACCACGACTCACCAAGACACAAAATGCTGGCATATAACCCAGAGCAGAGACCACTTCCGCCATTCTCTCAGTTCCACTGTTACAACTGCTGCTATTACTCCGCTCTCATGAACAGCATGTTGCTACTATTTTGGACTCTGTTTCGGATGTGCTATTTTGGACTAATATTTAATGCCTGTACTGTACCGTGAAACATGTATCGTTATTAAACTGTTTAACTGTTGGGTGTATTTTTTTCTGTGCTTAGTCAACCATACAACTGGTGACGTAGATGTTTGGACTATCACATATGTCTACAACAAATGATACGATGGCAACAAGTACACTGAACACTGTACTCCAAAACCCACTAGAATAGCAACTGCAGGGCCAGCAACATTTGGAAAGAGAGCAGCAAGAAAATACGTCTACATTGGAAAAGACGCTTATAAGACTACTTGCCAAATAGTAACAGTGGCCAACTCATCTGCCTCCACTACCAGCATATGAAAAAGCTGCCAAGGATTGAGATGCATATGAAAGATGTTATGGCAACATTTTGCAGGATTCAAGGTAATAGATTATCAGATTATGACACCATTACAGCTCTTTTTCTTTCATGCATTATACACCACAAATACTGCTTATTATGCAAATTGGCTCCCCTTATAGAAACTACATTCTACCATTTAAAGTAATGCCACTCATCATTCCCATGTGATATTTTCAAGGTTAGACTTCTATCAATGTCAGACGCAATCTAAACAATCCAGGCTCAGGGCAATCTAAGGAGCAACCTAACAAATTCAGTCTTGGGGGCAATTCTTGTCCATTAAAATTCAGATAGTTCAGAGCAAATGATATCGTTTGCCTCTAAAATGATGAACACTGGATAGAAAAACTAATTGCAAGTAAAAAAAGAGGCACTAGCCATAAATAATATATGCAATAATTTTTTAAGTGAAATTTCTCCTCATCACATATCACAACCTGCTATCTCATTATTCAGCCCATCCGCATAGTTACCCGATAAAATGGCTCACAGGTTACAACACTGGGCCCTGTTTCTCAGCTGCTATAATTACGAAATTCACTTTCATCGAACAGCACAGCATACCAATGCAGACACTCTACCTCCTCTTCAAACAGGTCCAAATCATGCTACAACCAATAAGAAATTCTCTGTTTTTATCTCTAAGATGAGGATTAATGGGCAGTTGATACCTTCCCAATTACTAGTTTGCACATCACCAACACTGCTGGCACAGACCCTGTTTTGCAACAGGTGTGGCATCAAATCTTGTGGAGAAGGTCTGAGTGGCCAACAAGACAGAAATCACACCCCATATGTCACTACTTTATGCCGAAGCACAGAGTAATTCTGATGGACAGTGTGTTGAAGGTATATCCCCCATACGTGGTAATTCCAGCACCTTTACAAAATGACAGCCTTCAGCTATAGTCCACACAAGATATGGTGGTCAATGTACAGTCACCAGTTTCATCCAAAGTGCTGGGAGAGTTCATTCATTTGGAAGGGGAGGCTGACATTGTTCGTCCACTTCTGGCCAATAGGCACTGGGCTGCAATGACACCATCGAACCACATGCCCTGCAATCTTTCTCAAATGATTTTACAGAAGCTATTTGGTAAAAAATTTCATTTTTGTGTTACTTGTAGCTTTACATCTCAATTTCAGGTTACAGTGCCCATCATTTGATTAATGGTTATAGTTATTGTGATACTTAAATTTAAGTAAAACACTGTGTGAGATTTGAAAAAGTTTGCAATTAAAAATAGGCATCGCTACGATTTTGTGTTTGGTGCATATTATGTACTATGTTGTTGCATATGAAATTTAGCTGACATACTGAATTTTACTTTAGACTTGGGTGGAGGTGTCTAACTGTCATATCTCAAGAAAATAGATCTGATGTAGCACACTCATTTGCAATTGTGCACGCCAGCAATAAAGCCACAATGAAATATTCACAACATTTCTCATATTTCATAAACAGTTTGAGATATCAAAATGAGATTTTGGCAAATGATAGCACACAAAGAAGAGAGTGCTTTGTCATATTGTTATTATGCAAAACTCCATTATCTATCACGTTATTACACTAATTACAGACTTTTCTGATGAAAGAACGTAATTTTTAAGGGCCATCAATAGTTGGTTAAATGAGAAATGCTGTGAGTTTTGAAACAACATAGTGAAGACATTAAATGTTTATTTTTGTACCAAGGATGTGCTTTTTCATAAGCTATAGACCTTACTTTTCCTTAATAAATTACAATTTCAGAATTCTCTCACAATCACATCTGCACATGTCAGTGAGGTGACATTGTGTTAACTCCACTGTGTTTGGCAAAAGAATTAAATTTTAATATAGTAACTACAGAGAAGAAGGTTTTACTCAAAATTCGGCACTCATGACAATTGTCTGAAAGTTACAAATGGCTAACAAGCCAGGCAAATATAAATCGCTGCTTTTGTTGCATTTTCAGTGGAATTCCTTTTAGATACTAACCAAAGCAGTGGTGAGAGTAGATCTTTTCAAATAGTCATTACGCAACTGTGGGCGTGGAGGACCTCCACTTAATATTTACAAATATATTTAAGTGTAGGCTTCAAGTTAGCACTTCCCCTCCAGCATTTGGCATTTCCCTTACAGCATCTGTCTAAAACCCACACCAATACTGCTCTCCCCACATGTGCTCTGCCGATGGTGCATCTACCGGCCATGTTGTTCTGTGTGAACTCTACTATATCATGGACACTAGGGAATGTCAAAAACCAAAATACGAGGTGCATTCAAGTTCTAAGGCCTCTGATTTTTTTTCTCCGGACTGGAAAGAGATAGAAACATGCGCATTGTTTTAAAATGAGGCCGCGTTCATTGTCAATACGTCCCAGAGATGGCAGCACCGTACGGCAGATGGAATTTTACTGCCAGCGGCGAGAATGAGAACCGTTTTAAATACTTAAAATGGTGACGTTTTCCTTACTTGAACAGCGTGCAATCATTTATTTTCTGAATTTGTGTTGTGTGAAACCAATTGAAATTCATCAACAGTTGAAGGAGACATGTGGTGATGGAGTTACGGATGTGTCAAAAGTGCGTTTGTGGGTGCAACAGTTTAATGAAGACAGAACATCATGTGACAACAAACCGAAACAACCTCGGGCTCGCTCAAGCAGGTCTGACAACATGATCGAGAAAGTGGAGAGAATTGTTTTGGGGGATTGCCGAATGACTGTGAACAGATCGCCTCCAGAGTTGGCATTTCTGTGGGTTCTGTGCACACAATCCTGCATGACGATCTGAAAATGCAAAAAGTGTCATCCAGGTGGGTGCCACGAATGCTGACGGATGACCACATGGCTGCCCGTGTGGCTTGTTGCCAAGCAATGTTGACGCGCAACGACAGCATGAATGGGACTTTCTTTTCATCGGTTGTGACAATGGATGAGACGTGGATGCCATTTTTCAATCCAGAAACAAACCGCCAGTCAGCTCAATGGAAGCACACAGATTCACCACCACCAAAAAAATTTTGGGTAACCGTCAGTGCTGAAAAAATGATGGTGTCCATGTTCTGGGACAGCGAGGGCGTAATCCTTACCCATTGCGTTCCAAAGGGCACTACGGTAACAGGTGCATCCTACGAAAATGTTTTGAAGAACAAATTCCTTCCTGCACTGCAACAAAAACGTCCGGGAAGGGCTGCGCGTGTGCTGTTTCACCAAGACAACGCACCCGCACATCGAGCTAACGTTACGCAACAGTTTCTTCGTGATAACAAATTTGAAGTGATTCCTCATGCTCCCTACTCACCTGATCTGGCTCCTAGTGACTTTTGGCTTTTTCCAACAATGAAAGACACTCTCCGTGGCCGCACATTTACCAGCTGTGCCGCTATTGCCTCAGCGATTTTCCAGTGGTCAAAACAGACTCCTAAAGAAGCCTTCGCCGCTGCCATGGAATCATGGCGTCAGCGTTGTGAAAAATGTGTATGTCTGCAGGGCGATTACGTCGAGAAGTAACGCCAGTTTCATCGATTTCGGGTGAGTAGTTAATTAGAAAAATAATCGGAGGCCTTAGAACTTGAATGCACCTCGTACTTGGCCATCACAATGTTTACCAGCTACGCAAATAAAGAGAAATCAAGCAATTATTTCATGCATGTAACAAGTGTGCATGACAACAAGCCACATTTTTCACTGTGCCCAATGCCCTGACAGCCATAGGAACATGCCCACCTGGATTTCACAGGCCCCTTTCTCGATGCAAATTTGTTGACTATTATTGGTGTGTATTTATGTTATCCATACCTCATCAACTGCCACTCCACAACAGCAGACAACACTGCATGAAGGTCTTTTTGATCAAAGGACTCCCCCACACTCCAATGACAGATAATGGGCCGCACTTCATTCTCAGAGCTTTAACGATTTTTGTGGCTGTGTCAGAGATTTTCTCCTCTCAGAGACTGGGTGTAGTGTTGCCCTCATCATCCTTTGCACTCTGACCTCTCCAAGAATCAGCCCGACAAATGAACCCCCTCTGGTCTTTCATCCTACCCTGCACTCACCCTCCACCACTGAGCACTGATCACCTGGCTCCTCACAGGTTCTTCCTCAGTCAGGAAAGGGCCTCCGATGAGATGTGCAGCCTAGGCTCCATAAGACCCTCTCCAGCATTCTCACAACTCCACCTCTTGGAGCCAGATTTCCATATGACTCCAGCCCTGTTGCCAAAGCAACCAGCAGCAGCCATTGAGCAGTGGCACTTCTGATTATGGTGTAGCCACCCTCGCAAAGGCCACTTATGGCCTTACTCTCCAGTTCCCACAGACAGGGAGCTACTAGTAAAAATAGACTCAGCAGAGCCTGATGCCCCACATGTGATGGACATCAGCTTCCTGGGGGAAGCTGACCAGCACATAGGTTTTGAGTCACTGCCTCATTGTTGTGGCGTCTCTGCTTCCACCACTAAATCAGACTTTTTTCTCCCATACATATTAAGGGCCAGTCGTACCATTATTGATGGTCCAGGGGTTGTGGTCCACCACTGTTAGTTTGCCTGTACCTTTGTTAGGCTCAGCATATGGCCAGCTGCCAGAGGGCGGCACGTGCCAAGCATTGACCAGTCTCACCACCACTCACTGAGGAACCAACTGCCAGAATATAACCCGGAGCAGAGACCACTTACAATATTCTGTCATTTGTAGTGTTACGGCCATTACTAGAACTATGCTCCTGTGAACTGGACTTTGATACAATCTTGGACTCTTGTTTTCAGCTGTGTTGTTTTCAACTTGCATTTGTAACCATTGCACATGCTTTTCTTGAGTGCTTAATCCCCGCAAAAGACAACTTACAAAAAGTAGTTCTCATTTCATCCAGCCCATAATGCACCATTAGCAGCAGTGGTAGATGCTAGCCAGCATGCTATCAGCACAGCTCTCCATTAATATGCTGAGAAGTGTTTGAAACATTTATATTTTATCTCCCAGACACTGACAGAGGCACAAACAACTCAAGTGCATATGACAAAGAGCTGCTGGACATTATGAAGCTGTGCATGACTTCTCCCCTTATGCAGAAGACAGATTATTTGAAGTCTATAAGGATTGTAAACCAATTAAGTTCACTTTTGAGAAACTCAAGAGTTGTTACAGATTCATCAACTACAGTTCACCATTCAATTTACAATGGACATAAAGACAAGTAAGAGGGGAAGAAAATTTAGTTCCTGATTTTTTTTCTCTAGGTTTTGTGCCATCGCTTGTACAATACATTACAATCTGCTCTGTACAGTGCAACCCATAGATGAACAGCTACAGGAGTATTTATGCAGTAATTCAACTGATTTCCAGCTCAAACAAATACATTTAATAAATACAAAAGACCTTACTTGGTGTGATATGTCTCAACCCTCACCCAGACCATCTGTGCCTGAAATTCCATGTAAAGTTGTATTTGACAGCATCCAAAACCCTTGACAGAGAAATCTGTGGGGTCCAGGATTTTTTTTAAGAACCATCACCAGTGGTCGTGAATGTGTGTTGCATGCCAGAAAACATAAACACAAGTCACACATTCAATTTCCAGATGCATCAGGCCATTCTCCAACGTCCACATAAAACTTGTAGGCTCACTTTCACCATCAAAGGGATATCATTATACAGTGTGGTCCATTGATCGTGACCGGGCCAAATATCTCACGAAATAAGCATCAAACGAAAAAACGACAAAGAACGAAACCTGTCTAGCTTGAAGGGGGAAACCAGATGACGCTAGGGTTGGCCCGCTAGATGGCGCTGCCATAGGTCAAACGGATATCAACTGCATTTTTTAAAATAGGAAACCCCATTTTTATTACACATTCATGTAGTATGTAAAGAAATATGAATGTTTTAGTTAGACCACTTTTTTCGCTTTATGATAGATGGTGCTGTAATAGTCACAAACATACGGTTCACAATTTTAGACAAACAGTTAGCAACAGGTAGGTTTTTTTAAATTAAAATACAGATTGTAGGTACGTTTGAACTTTTTTTTCGGTCGTTCCAATGTGATACATGTACCTTTGTGAACTTATCATTTCTGAGAATGCACGCTGTTACTGTGTGATTACCTGTAAATACCACATTAATGCAATAAATGCTCAAAATGATGTCCGTCAACCTCAATGCATTTGGCAATAAGTGTAATGACATTCCTTTCAACAGCGAGTAGTTTGCCTTCCGTAATGTTCGCACATGCACTGACATATGTTGTCAGGCGTTGTCAGTGGATCACAATAGCAAATATCCTTCAACTTTCCCCACAGAAAGAAATCCGGGGATGTCAGATCCAGTGAACATGTGAGCCATGGTATGGTGCTTCAACGAGCAATCAATCTATCATGAAATATGCTATTCAATACTGCATCAACTGCACGCAAGCTACATGACAGACATCCATCGTGTTGGAAGTACATCACCACTCTGCCATGCAGTGAAACGTCTTGTAGTAACATTGGTATAACATTATGGCATACATTGCAGCATTTAGATTGCCATTGATAAAATGGGAGCCAATTATCCTTCCTCCCATAATGCCACACCATACATTAACCCGCCAAGGTCACTGATGTTCCACTTGTCGCAGCCATCATGGATTTTCCGTTGCCCAATAGTATATATTATGCTGCTTTACATTACCACTGTTGGTGAATGACGCATCGTTACTAAATAGAACGCGTGCAAAAAAATGTCATTGTCCTGTAATTTCTCTTGTGCCCAGTGGCAGAACTGTAGACGACATTCAAAGTCGTCACGATGCAATTCCTGGTGCATAGAAATATGGTACGGGTGCAATTGATGTTGATGTAGCATTCTCAACACTGACGTTTTTGAGATTCCCGATTCTCCCGCAATTTGTCTGCTACTGATGTGCAGATTAGCCATGACAACAGCTAAACCACCTACTTGGGCATCATTTGTTGCAGGTCATGGTTGATGTTTCACATGTGGCTGAACACTTCCTGTTTCCTTAAATAACATAACTATCTGGTGAACGGCCTGGACACTTGGATGATGTCATCCAGGATACCGAGCAGCATACATAGCACATGCCTGTTGGGCATTTTGATCACATTAACCATACATCAACACGATATCGACCTTTTACCGCAATTGGTAAATGGTCCATTTTAACACGGGTAATGTATCATGAAGCAAATACCGTCTGCACTGGCGGAATGTTACGTGATACCATGTACTTATACATTTGTGACTATTACAGCGCCATCTATCACAAAGCGAAAAAAAAAAGAAAAAAAATACTAAAACATTCATATTTCTTTAAATACGACATGAATATGTAATAAAGAATGGTGAATCCTATTTTAAAAAAACGCAGTTGATATCCGTTTAACCTATGGCAGCGCCATCTAGTGGGGCAACCATAGCGCCATCTGGTTTCCCCCTTCAAGCTAGACGAGTTTCGTTCTTTATAGTTTTTTCATTTGATGCTTATTTCGTGAGATATTTGGCCCGGTCACTATCAATGGACTACCCTGTGTATTCACAGCTATTGATAGACACTCGTTGGGCTGGGGTTATGCCAGTCAGTGACACTTCAGTAGAAACAAAAGCAAGAACCTTATTAAAACAATACGACTTCCTCATTTCAACTGTGCAACTCGTGCTACTACTGATTAAGGGCATCAATTTGAGCTGACACTGTTCCTCAAAATGTCAAAGTTGTGTAGGTTCCAACACCATCACATGACCAGTCACCATTCCACAAGCAACAATATGGTACAGAGCTTGCACAGGGTGTTAAAAGTCGCACTTATCTTCCAGGAAAACAGCTGGACCAATGAACTACCACTGGTTCTACTGGTCCTCCACACAGTTTTCTAACCACACACTGGAGCACTGACAGCCGAGATGGCTCATGGGGAGACATAACGCCTGCTGTTGTAGTTTCTTTCTGGCACAATAGCTGTCAGTTGAACAAGAGCTGCCATTTTTACAGAAACAAGTCAAGATCCCAAACTGTAAGCTGCGCCCTTTGCCAGCATCCCCCCGTTGGTTGTAGCTATGTTTGTCACGTGCCAGATTTTCATTTGATGGCTGCAGCATAAGACTCAATTAACCAAGTCCATTCTTCCTGGCACTTTCAACCTTTAGTACAGTAGTACAGATTAGTGCTAAAGATTGATACACGTCTTCTTTAACATTTTCTGTACCTAGATTTCATACTCGCCATGGTTTACATTTCAACAGACTACGTTAACATCTAGTAACCAAGGAAGTGCTCTCTACCATAGCAAACAAGCCTCAATTGCTAAACACACAGTCAATTATGTTATGATGGGATCACAAATCTTTTTTAGGTTAAATGTGGAGACAGACTGCGTTGAGCAAGTACAAAAGGCAGTGCATTCAAATTGGACAGACCTCCCACTGTCTTGTGACAACTCTTTGGCAAGTTTTCATCTCAACATCCAATCTCTAAAAAATATGAACTGTCATCCCCCCAGCCAGTGCCACAAATATTGTAAATACAGAGGCATCTAATTCTTTGCCTATCCTTGTTGAAAACAGAACTTAAATTATGCTTCTAAATGTACCATCAATCAAAAGCAAAATAGATGAAATTGATGTATTCCTAAATTCAAACCCATGCCACGTTTTTTGTGTAAATGAACACCAGCTCACACCAGCTGAGACTGCTCTGTATATCCCAAAAGGATTTGAATTAGCAAGCTCATACTGTAGAACCAAAATCAGTCATGGAAGAGTTGCTATTTTTGTAAACAAAAACTCTAACATTGAATATGTAGAACAGAAAGTTCATCATTTTTGCAAGGAGAAACTTCTTGAAATTGTTGCATTATTACTTCCCAAACTTCAGTTAGTCATCATATCTATTTATTACACCCCAAGCTCTAATATTTGGGGTGCAATCAGCCTCGTGATGCCAATTGAGGAGCTACTCGACCGAATAGTAGTGGCTCCGGTCAAAGAAAACCATCATAACGACTGGGAGATCAGTGTGCTGACCAAACGTCCCTCCTATCTGCATCCTCAGCCGAGGACGACATGGCGGTTGGATGGTCCCGATGAGCCACTTGTGGCCTGAAGACGGAGCGCAAGCTCTAATATTGATTAGTTTATTCATCAAATGGAGACTTTTAATAAGTATCTGCTGGTAAAATACAAACAACACAAGATAACATACATTGGTGATCTTAATATTGACATCTGACAAAAAACACCAACCATCACCCACTTTCAAAACATTTTAAGATGCAACAACATGTACTGTATGAATGACAAGTCAATCAGATTAGATGCATGCCTGGAGAACATAATCTCCCATTTGATGAAAGATGAATATCAGTATGGAGTGATAAATCCAGTATCATCTGACCACGATGGCCTAGGGCTGAAGATAACTGTGAAAATTATCCTACTCAACAACCCAAACACAGTAAGAAGATCAAACTATTATATCCAGAAATCACAAAAATAAGGCAGAAATTATCAGAACTTGAATAGGACAGAGTATATAACTGTAACAACAGTGATAACGATTTTAACTTATTCATGAACATACCAATAAGCTTAGTTCAAAACTGTTGCCCACAAGCAATTAAAAAGATGAAAACAGATAGTGCAAAAATCAGAGCAACTGGTTCATTCCTAATCTGCATGACCTGGAAACACACTTATTGCCCTACATAAAATGGCTAAAACTGGTAACCCAGAAAGAAATAAGAGGTATAAAGAAGCCAGGAAGAAGTACAGGACTCAAATACAGACAGCAAAGCAGAGAGCCAAGGATGTTTTCATTGAAAACTCCAGCAACAAATGCAAAGCTGCCTGGCAGGTAATAAACAAAATAGCAGGGAAACATAAAAACAGACAAGAAATTCCTATAGAGGCAGAAAAATTAAATGAATTCTATGTAAACAGTACTAAATTCGAAGCTCCTACCACCTCTGCACCAGATGATACAACTTCTTGAAGTATTATGCATAACGTACCTGTCCTAAATCACTTATCTTCTAAATGGAAACAGGTTACCTGCCACACTGTATACAAAGTGGTCACAAACCTACATTGCTCGTACAGTGAAGATCTCTATGGCATCTCAAACAACATCTTAAAACAAATAATTGACATTATTATTGCCCCTCTTACCTTTCTGATCAACAGTACTTTCACAACTGGAAGATTTCCTGAGGTCCTGGAGGCCACTATTGTTATCCCAATTTATAAAAAAGGGGAAAAGACAGACCCAAAAGTTACCGTCCAATATCTCTCATACCTATAATATCCAAGATAACAGAATGTTGCATTAAATTGTAGCTCTGCAACTATTTTGCTGAACAAAATCTTTTTTCCTCCTCGCTCTTTGGTTTTAGAACAGGTTTGTGTACAATAAATGCAATAGAAAGTGACAGACATACTTGATGGCTTTGAGAACAATTCCACCACTTGTGCCTTACTCCTAGATCTGAGTAAAGCATTTGATACTGTGTCACATGAAATACTAATAAATAAGCTAGAATGCTATGGTATCAAGAATAACAAACTGGCACTAATCAAATCATACCTGACAAACAGAACTCAGATAGTTATGGTAAATAACCAACACTCAAATGCCCTAAAAGTTGTAAGAGGTATGCCACAAGGCTCAGTGCTAGGACCTTTCCTCTTCCTGGTATACATGAATGACTTGCCTACTTTCATGCCTCACAAGCCAGTAATATATGCTGACAATATTACCCTGATTACCTCGGATGACAAATTAGAGGAAGTGAAGAAACAAACAAAAGTAATGCTTGAAAAGTCTGCCATATGCCTCCACAGTAACCAGCTAATCCTCGACAGTAGCTAGACTGAAACTATGTTTTTCTTCTTGCAAAACCTACAGGAAAACGTAAATGAGTCCGACTTTGTAACACTTCCACCAGGACCCCAAATTAACATAGAACAGTTATGTACCAGACTATCTAGAGGAATCTTTTTGTTAAGGAAACTAAAAACATTAGTAAGCAGACAACAACTTTTATCTTCTTATTATGCCTTCTTTCAAGCTCATTTGCAATACGGAATAAAACTATGAGGCAACTCTCCTGTCGCTCAGACAGTATTCGTGTGGCTGAAGAAAGCCATCAGGGCAACTACAGGTATTAAAAGTCAAGAATCATGTCAAAAGCATTTTAAAGATTTTAACATTTTGACTGAACCAGATATAAAAACAACCTCGATGTAGACTTAACAAGACTGTGTGAGCTCCAATGCACCTTTAAATAAACAGTCATAAAATTGTATAACTAGTTACCACCATCACTGATAGACCTACAAGGTGATACTTTCAAGAAGTGGCTTCACAAATTGTTAGTTGATAAGTGTATATATAATGTTAAGGAATTTGAATGTAAAGAGTAAATCTCTTCATCCTCATGTAGTGAAATATGAATGTACATAATTTCCCATTGTTAGATTCACTATCAAATGTGATGAACCTAAAAATTAATAAATTGTCTATTTCAACAAATGTTGGCTAATGACAAATAAATAAATTACATATGAGGTCAACATTCATGGGTTATATCTTTTGCTTACTTGGTCCAACAGTTATGGCTGCCATAAAATGCTCTCTCCTCTTACAATATGGTGTATGAAAGAGATTTGGTCGTGTTGGGCTTTCACAACTGACATAGGGATCAGATTCAGAAGCCAGTCATACTTTTTTCATGTGATTCTTCTGTTGTTGCATTTCTTATATGCACTGACACCAACTGATAAATTCCTTGGTTGTAGTAAAATCCTTTACCAGAAGAGCTTGGTATATGTGCTCTGTGTTCCTTTTCATAATAGTGAGATTTTGTCAGCTTCTCATAATCAGATTCCTAAAGTTCTCCCAATAAACTAAACACTATAATTCACCATCTCTACTACAATCCTTAAGTTTTAGAGTTAGCTGTTATTCATCACATCAACTAGAAATTTTGCCTATGTCATCTCATTCTCCTACAGTCACTCAACAACCTCTTCCTGTACACAACAACCTCATCAGCAAGCAGCTGCAGATTGCTGCTCACACTACCTGCCAGATCATTTCTGTATATAGAAAATAACAGTGGTCGTTTCACATTTCCCTGGGACATTCTCGATGATAACCTTGTCTCTGGTGCACACTCACCATCGAGGACAACGTACTGGGTTCTATTACTTAAGAAGTCTTCGAGCCACTCACATATCTGGGAATCTATTCCCTAAACTCACACCTTCATTAACTCTTTGCTGTACAATGGTGGGTACACCCGTCATCGAGCCCGCACGAATTTATGTAGAAGGACAGGTACAACTGTCATCGCACAGTTGCCTTGTTGTGTGGTGTTTAGGCATGTACTGCATTAGCAATTGTTCTATTTTTAGATCAGGCAGCATGTTAATAGATGGCTGCAGCTGTGTTCACCTTTAAATCAACTGAAAACACTGAATTGCAGATAAATATTACAATGTAAAGCTGGCATATTTTCATAGACTTAGTAGCACAACATGGCTGATCCATATGAAATCCAAGACAAAAGAATATGTTGATCTCTTGAAGGAAGTAATCTGAGTGATACTGATGGTGAGAGTCTGAGAACAGTGAAGGCACAGAATCAGAAATGAGGGACAACAGTGGTTGTGCTGACAAAGGCAGTTTTTCCGCCAACTATCATGATGGTGTAGCAGAGCTGGCAACAGGTACAACAACAATTGCTGATGTGTGGAACTGGGATAATGTTTGCAATAATCTTTATATTACCCAGAGCAGCACTGAAGGTGAGATAGATGCTACTATTCACAAACCCCTAGGCCAAAACCCATCAGAATCATATGTAACTGATCAGTTTTTGATGTCACAGTTCTGAGAGTTGGTGATCAGGGAGACAAATTTGTTTGCAGCTAAAACTCGTGCAGAAACAACTGTAAATGTGGAACAAAAAAGAATGCTTGACAAAGCACACTGGTTTCCTATGGCAGTAGATGAGATGGAGGGCCACTTTGCACTCATCATACTTATGTCCCAAATAAAGAAACCTTATGTAGAACATAATTTACCAAAGAGGAAAATAATACAAACTCCTATTTTCGGTAAAACCGTGCCTGTTAGGAGATTCAAAGTCATTTCCAGGTATCTTCATTTTGATATTGATTCTGCAGATATGCAGCATGACAAGCTGAGGAAGGTCAGACCAGTTATTATTCTTTTGTTGAGAGATTTCAAAGGCTATACAGACCTGGGAAAAATTTTTGTGTCAATGAGAATCTGATGAAGTTCAGAGGCAGATTGTCATACATGCAATGTTGTTGTTGTTGTTGTCTTCAGTCCTGAGACTGGTTTGATGCAGCTCTCCATGCTACTCTATCCTGTGCAAGCTTCTTCATCTCCCAGTACCTACTGCAACCTACATCCTTCTGAATCTGCTTAGTGTATTCATCTCTTGGTCTCCCCCTACGATTTTTACCTTCCACGCTGCCTTCCAATACTAAATTGGTGATCCCTTGATGCCTCAGAACACGTCCTACCAACCGATCCCTTCTTCTGGTCAAGTTGTGCCACAAACTTCTCTTCTCCCCAATCCTATTCAATACTTCCTCATTAGTTATGTGATCTACCCATCTGATCTTCAGCATTCTTCTGTAGCACCACATTTCAAAAGCTTCTATTCTCTTCTTGTCCAAACTATTTACCGTCCATGTTTCACTTCCATACATGGCTACACTCCATACAAATACTTTCAGAAATGACTTCTTGACACTTAAATCTATACTCGATGTTAACAAATTTCTCTTCTTCAGAAACGCTTTCCTTGACATTGCCAGTCTACATTTTATATCCTCTCTACTTCGACCATCATCAGTTATTTTACTCCCCAAATAGCAAAACTCCTTTACTACTTTAAGTGTCTCATTTCCTAATCTAATTCCCTCAGCATCACCTGACTTAATTCGACTACATTCCATTATCCTCGTTTTGCTTTTGTTGATGTTCATCTTATATCCTCCCTTCAAGATCCATCCATTCCGTTCAACTGCTCTTCCAAGTCCTTTGCTGTCTCTGACAGAATTACAATGTCATCGGCGAACCTCAAAGTTTTTATTTCTTCTCCATGGATTTTAATACCTACTCCAAATTTTTCTTTTGTTTCCTTTACTGCTTGCTCAATATACACATTGAATAACATTGGGGAGAGGCTACAACCCTGTCTCACTCCCTTCCCAACCACTGCTTCCCTCTCATGCCCCTCGACTCTTATAACTGCCATCTGGTTTCTGTACAAATTGTAAATAGCCTTTCGCTCCCTGTATTTTACCCCTGCCACCTTTAGAATTTGAAAGAGAGTATTCCAGTCAACATTGTCAAAAGCTTTCTCTAAGTCTACAAATGCTAGAAACGTAGGTTTGCCTTTCCTTAATCTTTCTTCTAAGATAAGTCGTAAGGTCAGTATTGCCTCACGTGTTCCAACATTTCTACAGAATCCAAACTGATCTTCCCCGAGGTCGGCTTCTACTAGTTTTTCCATTCGTCTGTAAAGAATTCGTGTTAGTATTTTGCAGCTGTGGCTTATTAAACTGATTGTTCGGTAATTTTCACATCTGTCAACACCTGCTTTCTTTGGGATTGGAATGATTATATTCTTCTTGAAGTCTGAGGGTATTTCGCCTGTTTCATACATCTTGCTCACCAGATGGTAGAGTTTTGTCAGGACTGGCTCTCCCAAGGCCGTCAGTAGTTCTACTGGAATGTTGTCTACTCCGGGGGCCTTGTTTCGACTCAGGTCTTTCAGTGCTCTGTCAAACTCTTCACGCAGTATCGTATCTCCCATTTCATCTTCATCTACATCCTCTTCCATTTCCATAATATTGTCCTCAAGTACATCGCCCTTGTATAGACCTTCTATATACTCCTTCCACCTTTCTGCTTTCCCTTCTTTGCTTAGAACTGGGTTTCCATCTGAGCTCTTGATGTTCATGCAAGTGGTTCTCTTATCTCCAAAGCTCTCTTTAATTTTCCTGTAGGCAGTATCTATCTTACCCCTAGTGAGATAAGCCTCTACATCCTTACATTTGTCCTCTAGCCATCCCTGCTTAGCCATTCTGCACTTCCTGTCAATCTCATTTTTGAGACGTTTGTATTCCTTTTTGCCTGCTTCATTTACTGCATTTTTATATTTTCTCCTTTCATCAATTAAATTCAATATTTCTTCTGTTACCCAAGGATTTCTACTAGCCCTTGTCTTTTTACCTACTTGATCCTCTGCTGCCTTCACTACTTAATCCCTCAAAGCTACCCATTCTTCTTCTACTGTATTTCTTTCCCCCATTCCTGTCAATTGTTCCCTTATGCTCTCCCTGAAACTCTGTACAACCTCTGGTTCTTTCAGTTTATCCAGGTCCCATCTCCTTAAAATCCCACGTTTTTGCAGTTTCTTCAGTTTTAATCTACAGGTCATAACCAATAGATTGTGGTCAGAGTCCACATCTGCCCCTGGAAATGTCTTACAATTTAAAACCTGCTTCCTAAATCTCTGTCTTACCATTATATAATCTATCTGATACATGCAATACAGGGCAAGATTTGAGGGCAAGATTTGGTTTGAAAATATATTAAGTATGCTCATCTAACAATGGATACTGTTACAGTTTTAAAATTTATACCAGTCTTGAGGCAGAAAAAGTATTTAGCATCCCAGCAAGTGAGAAATTGTTTTGGATTTGTGTGAGACTTAACTGGATGAATGGAGAACAAAATACATGGATAATCATTATGGTTTTCCCAACTTGTTTCTAAATCTACTGGAGAGGAAGACATATGCAGTTGGAACTTTAAGACCAAACAGGAAGAACATGCCACCACAGTCAAGAACTCAGTGCTCAAAAGAGGTAAACTGACTTTTACGTCAGCAAATAAAGTTCTTGCTGTGAAATTGATTAACAAATACCAGTGCACGCCCTGTCAACCACTTATGATCGACCCGACTATGAAGAATAGGGTGAAAAAAATAAGAAGCCTAAGTTGAAATCTAATTGTGTCAGTCATTATAACAAAGGAATGGGTGGAGTTGATACATACAGCCACACTTAGCATTACATCCTCTTAATTACATGCCATCATAATTAAATTTTCATCTCCTTTTACCATCGGAATAATTTCTTTTGTCTCATACCACATTTTTGGCATTACAGATGTGCCGGATTTCACCCATCTGCTTTGACCCATGATGCCATCAATATGGCAGTAATGGCTACTTCCAGCATATACAAAATGACAACAATGACGTCACTAAAGACACATGCCAACAAATGTGAACAAAAATAAAAATGACACAATAACGTCTCCCTTCAAAAATAAAATGAAACTAATGGGACAACTGCGGAAAATTGGGGGGTTTAGGGTGGGGACAAGCTAAATATACAACAATACAAGAACACCGCACCATCCCAAAACAAACAATATAAAAAAAATTAAATTACAGCATTCTCTACACCAATAAGACCACAGGAATCACACATTTCCCTTGACCTATATAGCTCAACCACAGTTATCAATAACAAAAAACTAACACCTACAACTTCAAAAAGTGGAACCAAACACTCACAACTCAAAAACTCAAAACCCGAAAAACCCCATATTCACTCCATCAGTTAAAACACAAACGAGCTACAATAAATATACAACACACAAAATATCACAATTACTATACAATAAAACCAAAACAAAAATTACTTACAAACAAAAGCCGGCAGTACAATGTAGGCATGCGTACATAAACACACGTGCACGCACACAAACACAATGCCATGCCACAAACATGAAAACTAACATACTCAGCAATAAGACCAAACTTCTGCAGAAACTGAATGACAGACATCATATCATCACCCATCTCAGAACATCATGATACACTGTCATATCCACACCTAACAAAAAAGCAATTTAAAGACTTCTTTACACACAACAAACACCAAACTAACCAGATCTAACAAATATGTCAAAAACATAAACAAGAAAGAACCTTAATCACTCACTGAAAACATTTCCACAACCCATGTTACCGCACCAACTACTTAAACTCAAAACCACATTAGCACGATGACAACCAAAACTCAAATGAATCCAGGTCACAAGTTGAGCTCAGCACACCCACATCCACATCCACATCCACCACCAGAGGGCACCATCAAATACAACAACACGACATCTACAAACACAATCTACTAAAAAAACTCCACACCATAATGAGGTCACACACACCACACCATTACATCATGAATCAAAGCAGACTGGCGGAATCGGACGCTTCCACTGACCCACATTTTCCAATCTCTTCATGATCTGCAGAGCTAGCAGACACACAAACTTGAAATATTGTGATGTCTACTTGGCTAGTATAATGCATTCACTATACTTATCATAATAACTTACCAGAATTCCTTTTTTTCTTATTCATTATTACACTTCGTCCTGCATTACCCCTAATTGAATCTGCATAAGTAACCTCGTAATGACCTGACGAGAAGACACTTCGTTCCTGCCACTGCATATCACTATTTTGCATCATATGTAACTTCACAACCTACCCATTTACCTATTCTAATCCTCTACCCAACCAACCTGATTAAGGGATCTAACATTCCATGATCCAACCATCAGAACAACAGTTTTGTTTCACCTAATGACAGCATCCTCCTGAGCAGTCTCCACACAGAGATCCAAATAGAGGACCATTTTACCAATGGAATATTTTATCCACGAGGAAGTCATTATCATTAATCTGACAGAAGAGAGGCCATGTTGGCTGATGCTACAAGTTCAGATCAGTCAGTCAATCAGAATGTTGCCTTTGCTAGTACTGACAAACTGCTGCCCCTGTTCAGGAATCATTTTCGTCTAATTTCACCACGATGCCCCTCTGATGTGGTTGCACCTCTATCTGTATTGTAGAGGCAAACAAGGCACCTCGACTCAGCTTGTCCATGGTTGGTGGTGGTAAGGAGGGGGGAGGGGGGGGGCGGAAGACTGTTGATATACCTCCTCATAAATTCATATTTCTCTTATTTTATTGTTGTGGTCATTATGCCACATGTATCCAGAAGGAATAAACATCGCTCTTCTACTTACTGTACTTCATTATTCATCATTTGGTTTTGCATCTTGTTTAGTAGCCATGCTTGCAGGCAAAATTACTGGATATAAGGTCTGCCTGTTATGTACAAACATTTTTTTTCCCCAGCCATTTGTATAACAGGCAAATCCTATATCCAGTAATACACCATTTAATTTTACAGTGTGAAGTGGTATGGAAGAGTACCGCTAAATCGCTTATTTTCACCAGAAAAAAAAGCATTGCTTTCTGAAATATTGCTCCTTTCTCAAATCAAACTGTCTAACAAGAGAGTGTGTATAAACCATTATGTGACACTTTACATGGTGTAGTTAATACTTTGCAAAAAAGGTAATCACAGATTACACAAAATAACTGACTAAATATATGTACATCCTGGACAACAACATGGTGAATGGGCTGTTAGAAATCAAGCACACAATCTTCACATAAGGATTTAATATATTATGCTCAAGACTGGTGAGCTGGGGTTCATTTGGATATGGAGAAGTTCATTTGCCAGCTCAAAATGCATAAGAAAATATTTCACTGATATGAACTACTTGTGATTTACATTTATTCTTGCTTTTGCTCAAGCTCTCTATATCTAAACAGACCTAATATTGAATTTGTGCCCAAATCAGCAACACCAATCCCGACAAATATACCACCAAGTGTTAGTGAACTGTTCACTGTCAATGCAGTTTTAATTGGAAAGAGAAGGCCATACACGAAAAAGAGACAAAAGTCTTTTTTGAGAACTTATGAGTATCTTAAAGGGCACAAAACACTGAACCAGTAAATATTACTATACAAACTTTTAATTCACTGAAGTGTTCAGTACTACTTTGGCAATTCACCAACAAACTATCACCCTCTAGCCATAACTTTGACATCAACCTAAGCTACAAATCAGTATCACATCACATCTACAACTTTGTATTCACATTTATTGCCCTCATAATAAAACTGTCTGCTTCCTGCCATACCTAGACTTCAGGATTTTCTACAGATCATTTTGTCAACACAAACTACATTTCACAAAATTAACATGTGCAAAAGAATTCTTGTCAAAGTTTGTTCTCTTTCTATTTGCACATATATGATGCAGAACCACAACCACCACTGGCAACAGCAGCACAGTCACCAGCGGCAGCAGTATCCCCAGAATCATTATCATCAGAAACACAGGCAACAAGAAAAGAATCAACACCAATAATGGAAAACACAACATCAACACTGGCAGAAGTAATAGGAGCCACTCATCCCCTTAACAAGACAAGAAGTTCATCACCATGCCATCTAAAGGAGCAGTGAACACTGGAAAACCCATCAAATGGTCATATACTGAGGAAGAAGAAAGCAGAAGTTCCATTCCATCTCAATATTTTTTTGCTGAAGGGCTACAGGAAAACCACAGTAAGATAAGTATAAGTGTAATGTTCTTACATACTAATGTGCAGTCTCTTAAGAATAAACTTAATGAACTACAGTAATGGCTGGAAAACTTAAACAGCACTGTGATTTCAATAAATGAACACTGGCTTAGCAATGATGAACTAAAATGAAGTGTTGTTGTTTGTTTGGGGGGAAGAGACCAAACAGCGAGGTCATCGGTCTCATCGGATTAGGGAAGAATGTCGGCCGTGCCCTTTCAAAGGTACCATCCCAGCATTTACCTGGATCGATTTAGGGAAATCACGGAAAACCTAAATCAGGATGGCCGGACGCGGGATTGAACCGTCGTCCTCCCGAATGCGAGTCCAGTGTGCTAACCACTGCGCCACCTCGCTCGGTAAAATTAAGTGTACCATTAGGATATGAATTGGCAAGCAGCTACTGTAGAACAAGTATTAAACATGGTGGTGTATCTGTATATGTTAAAAAGAGTGTGAACCTAATCTATGAAGTTATAGATGTAAGTGGACTGTGCATATGAGATGGAATCCAAAATTTTTGGGACTGGTGCTGCCATCTAGAGACTAGGAGTAGTAGATCTTTGCACAACTAGGTGGCGAGAGCTGCGTATCTGCTGAGTCAGTGTGCGGAGTGGCATTCATCTGGGAGGACGTGTTGCGCGTCCACAGTGATTTCCGTAATACTCTGTGTTTGGTGTACGGCGATTTTACGATGGATCTGCGAACACAACAGCGCATTTGTATCAAATTCTGTGTGAATCTCGGGGAAAGTGATACGGAGACCCTTGCAATGATTCAACAAATGTTTGGGAGACAGAGCATGAGCCATACTCGTGTGTTTGAGTGGCAAGCTGCATGCTCGGTTCAGGGCCAGCCATACAGATGTCGAAGATGAGGCTCACACTCAAAGCCCCGTTAGCCACACAACGCCAGACATTGTTGCCAAACTTCAACAATTGGTTCGTGCGAATCGATGTTGAACCATTCAAGACCTTGTGGATGAAGTGGGTATTGGTTACAGGAATGTCAATGAATGTTGACTGATGAATTGGGCATGCATCGTGTCGCTGCAAAAGTTGTGCCAAGGATCTTGACTGCCGATCAGAAGGCACAGTGTGTTGAAGTGTGCACAGACCTTCGTCAGACCGCATCTGATGATCCAACCTCCTTGTCACATGTTATCACCAGTGACGAGAGGTGGATTTATGGTTATGACCCAGAGAGAAAGCAACAATTGGCCCAGTGGAAGTGCCTGGGCTCTCCGAGACCCAAAAAAGTGAGACAGGTGAAGAGCAAAGTGAAGAGCATGGTCATCGTTTTCTTTGATACCAAGGGAATTGTGCACAAAGAATTCATCCCATCCACCCAAACAGTGAATTCCACGTACTACTGTGACGATTTGCAGTGGCTCTGTAAAAATGTGCGGCGATGACGGCCTGAACTTTGGCATCAAGGGAACTTGCTGTTGCATCGCGACAATGCGCCCTGTCACATGTCCTTGCTCAACAGGACCTTTTTGGCAAAAAACAACAAGGCAGTTGTACCACACCCACCGTACGCGCCAGATTTGGCACCTTGCGACTTCGCGCTACTCCCAAAACTGAAACTCAAGTTGAAACGCCGTTGGTAGAGAGGATTCAAGAAGCATCGTTGGTGGTGATAAACACCCTCAAAGAACAGGACTTCCATAAAACTTTTGACCAGTGGCAGAAGTTCTGGGACCGGTGTGTACATGTGGATGGGAACTACTTTGAGGATGATGGTGACCATTAGTCCAAATGTAAGGTTTTCAACAGATGGCAGCACCAGTCCCAAAAATTTTGGATGGCACCTCACAGAAGCAAAATTTAAAGCTGCAGCCATAATGTTGCCAAACCAGGAAATTTTAAAAGCTTGAGTATACTGCCCCCCAAAACATAATGAAGACCAGTTTGTGGAGCTTCTGGAGAACCTGATACTGTTGCTACTCAAATACAAAAATTACAGAATACTAATATTTGGTGATATCAATATAGACATTATGTTTAAGAATAGAAAGGTTGATCACTTGCTAAATACATTAAAATCCCTTAACTTCAGTTGCATAAATGACAAAACCACAAGACAGGAAGCGTGTCTAGATAACATAATGTGTAATTTTCATCTAAACAAAACAGAATACAACACAATCAAGCTAGGCATTTCAGATCATGAGAGACTATGGCTCAGAAAAACTCTTAACAGTAAAGTAATTGAAACTTCCACAGACCGTAGAAAAACTACAAGACCAATTAATGAATCAATGCTAAACAAGTTGATAAGTAAATTGAATTTAATAAAATGGGATAAAATAATAAATACTGCAAATGCAAATGAATCAACTAACAAATTTCTAGAACTGTTAACTGAAAATTTTGAAGCATGTTGTCCTAAACGATGCAAGAAAATATCAAAGCAAAGATCATTACACCAAACCCCACATCTAAGTACAATAAGAATCATAATAGATCCAAGCACAATAATGCTGACAAGAAAATGTACATGGAAGTGAAAAAGATTTACAGGTCTGAAATCAAGGCAGCTAAGTGCAAAGCCAATGATACATATATACTGAAATCAGTAAATAAATGCAAAGCTGCATGGGAAATTATTAAAACAGAAACTAACTGTGATGATAAAGATACCAGTCCTCAATCAGATAACAGCATAATGGAGAGTGAGTAAGGCCAGAAATGAACATAAGCAGACACACAGCTTTCACTGGACTGCCCAAGAGTTCCTTGAGTACAGTATGTAACAAATGACTCATTTTCCTTATGAGAATGAACTATACATTAACTGCACACCATACATATACCACACTGTGCAACTATTTTATTACTGTTTCGTGTACTTATTGTTAATTATCAGTTTGATTATTTATTTGTCATTCACTGAACTACATAGTTCATTCATCTTGTAATTGATCAATTAGGAAACTTCTTGTTGTTATTGACATTTGCACAAATACCGTAGAATAAAACATTTTTATTTGTAAACACATCATAGTTGATTTATGGAACAAAGCAACATCTGGTACTGGTAGGTTTGGAAGGCCACAAAAATTTACAGATTTGTACAACATACAGCAACTATCGTATATGAAAATTTGAAATCTTGCCCTTTTTTTAAAATAAGTTCAACAATTAACAAATCCTACAAGTAACATTAAAGTTTTCTCGATAATGTATCGGTGTCAAAATAAAAAAAAAAATAGGCATTTTAAATATCGTGTTTGTTACTTACGTTTTGTAACTTAATAAAGCAAATTGTGTAAAGAGAAAAGTACAAGATTTCGAATTTGTTTTCTCGATATTACACATGTAATTCTTCACTACAGTTTTGTAGTGAAGAATATTAAGGATGACTGATGTTATTTTCGCAGCGCTGCTATAATAGCGTACCTTTACAATCTACAATTCGAAACACGTAAATGGGTCACGAGGAGTCATTTACATAACTCGGTAAGAGAACCATAACTTCTTACCTTATTCTTTCTTTAAGGTCTCCTAATGCACTGTCATATAAGTCTGTATCTGTTAAACGACGGCCAGCACGAATACAATCACTATCTTCAGAGTAAAAGCGCGTCTCAATGTCAGTTGCTCCCTCAAGGCTCGCCCAGTGTCTGTCAATTGCCGCTTTTCGGGAAATTAAATCATGATGTAGGTGATCAATTGCTCGCACTCTACTCTCTTGTTCTAGCAGAGCAAAAAGGTCATATGGCCGTCGCAAATGGAATGCTGAATCAAGCTTAAAGAAAAAAAAGTGTGTTAGCTGAAATGCATTTACAGTTACAGACAGATATTTTATTACCGTATATCAGCACACAAACAACAAAAGTATCATTGTGTTTGGAATCTGTAGAACTGTCTGTATTTCGCAATATTTAATAATATATAAACCACTGTGTGAAACTTGACTTCTTGAACGATGTTATTTTGGATATACCTGGGCCTGTATACGTCCATTTTCGGTCACTACCCAGTGAGTGACTGCGAAACAGCGTGTAAATACACTGTAAATTACGACCAACAATTTCAAGCCAACCTCAACCATTTTAAAATGAGTATTTCAGCAAACACATTGTATTGTCACCTGCCCGATTTGTTTATTTACTTTGCAGAAACCAATACAAGCAGTGGGGAGGAAACTTTTCAGGTTTGCCAACATTCGCATCACATGTAGTACCCACGATGCTGCGGTACTGTCAAATTGTTCCAGTTCAGAGACAGCTTGTCTATATAGCATAACTTAGAACCTTGCAGGTTTGATACACAATATCTCTGAGCAGTACAGTTGACACTTCGACGTTTGGGAGCCCACAGGCGAGTGACGGATCAAAGTAGCTCTCTGATTAGCAGACACCGAATAATACTTCTGCTAGAAAATGACAGAGAGTCAAGTTCGTCAGAATTTTCACAAAGATAGTGAAGATGCCATTAATAAACAAATAAATATGGAACTTTATGCAAGCTATGTGTATTTGTCAATGGTTAGTACAGAGCTCAGGTAATTCGTATATTATAACAACTTTTCTGGGAAACGGTTTTAACAGAATTCTAGACAAATGACGTATGACATTTGTAGTTGCAGAATCTTGTCCGAAAGACTGCAGCATGAGTCAAACGTGCAATTACAGTTATACCCGTAGCGTGTATTGAGTAATGTATACGTATAATTTTACAAAATTGCATGGTGCGTTAAGGAAATCACAAACTTTACAGAAGCCCAATTACAATAACAGTTAATATGGGTTTCATGGGCACTCGAAAGGTTTGTGCACTAAGCACTATAGTGCGCTAACGTCTAACTTCCAAATAGTGTGCAAAAATTATGAATTACGCCAAGCTATAATCCAGAGTTAAACAGGTTCTGTGAATGTACATAACAATCTGTTTTTAGCAAGCCAACTTCGAATAGCTATTATTATTTGTATTTAATTTAGCGAATCGTACAGTTTTGTGGTGCCAGTGCTGCAAAAGTTTGCTACTTATGGAAGTATCAATATTCCTATATTTTACCTGTTAAATCACTTGGTACCAGACAATTAAGAGGCTTTTCTTCTGCATCATCATTAAAATGCTTATGGAACACCAACATGGAGGTAATTTTGTATATCCTAAAAACCAAAATTCAGATTTTACTTGCCATGAATTAAAGCTGAAAGTTTTTATGGTGTCAGACTTACACTGAGGCTGCATAAAATTACCCCAGTTTACACATTTTAATAAACCAGTAATGAATAGTTTTATGATTATCCTCTGCCTGTTCTGTCTAGTGCTTTCCCTTAAAAGTGAAGGTATCTTAGCATGGTGGATACTGATAGGCATAATCCATATCACTTCAGGAGGTGGCTACCTTCATAGTCTTGGATGTTATTGAATTTAGCATTTGTTAAAATTCAGGAGTAAGTAAGAAACATGTATTTTCTTGTTTTCTCCAAAAAAAAAATCCTGCCCCAAGATACAGGCCTCCAAAGATGATACTGTGAACACCATTTTAAAGATGTGAATTTCAGATTTTTTTTTTAATGCTGTATCTCTCTATCAGTTCTGGATATTTTATTGGAGTTTTTTTTATTTGTGAAATAATTGGTTTATGACGCAATGGTATCCTCCATTTGGACATATTTGTCAAAGGTCTTTTACTGTCACCTTTTGAATTTTTTCTTATAATTGAGAGAAAATTTTTTTTTATCAAAAATGCCAGTCCAGAACAGTTAGATTTTTTTCTGTTGATTAGTACCATGTGGTACTAAATTCTTTGTATAGGAGAGCTTCCACTTTTAAGTTGGACAGGTTTTATTTATTTTTTTTCCCCCAAGAATAATGTTGGTCTCCACTGAAGTTGTTTTTTACAAACTTCTTTCTTACAATGTTTATTTCTGTTGTCTTTGTTGCAGTTATTTCTTATCACTTTCATTTTTGCAGTTATTTCTTTTCGCTTTCATTTTTGCAGATATTTCTTACATTTTGTTGTACACACATCAAAAAAGTTCATCGCCTTGGTTCTGAGAGTTCTGGAACCTGTACAGAAAATTGGAGTAGAGATCAGCATGAACATCATTTCCACCCTTTTTATTGCTTACGAAAATCACACATTGCATGTTGTACCACCATACTGCAAGACCTTGAGAGGTGGTGGTCCAGATTGCTGTACACACCGGTACCTCTAATACCCAGTATCACGTCCTCTTTCATTGATGCATGCCTGTATTCGTTGTGGCATACTATCCACACATTCGTCAAGGCACTTTTGGTCTAGATTGTCCCATTCCTCAACGGCGATTCAACGTAGACCCCTCAGAGTGTTTGGTGGGTCACGTCATCCATAAACAGCCCATTGCAGTCCATCCCAGGCATGTTTGATAGGGTTCATGTCTGGAGAATATACTGGCCATTCTAGTCGAGCAGTGTTGTTATCCTGAAGGAAGTCATTCGAAACATGTGCATTATGGAGGTACGAATTGTTGCCCGTGGAGGTGAATGCTTTGCAAATATGCTGCCAATACGGTTGCACTATCAGTCAGAGGATGGCATTCATGTATCATACAGCTATTATGGTGCCTTCCATGACCACCAGTGACATACGCTGGCCCCACATAATGCCACCCCAAAACAGCAGGGAATCTCCGCCTTGTTGCACTCACTGGACAGTGTGTTTAAGGTGTTCAGCCTGACTGGGTTACCTCCAAACACATCTCTGACGATTGTCTGAATGACAATCATCGGTGAAGAGAACATGATGCCAATCCTGAGCGGTCCATTCGGCATGTTGTTGGGCCCATCTGCACGGCGCTGCTTGGTGTCGTGGTTGCAAAGATGGACCTCGTCATGGACATCAGGAGTGAAGTTGTGCATCATGCAGCCTATTGTGCACAGTTTGAGACGTAACAAGACATCCTGTGGCTGCACGAAAGCATTATTCAACATGGTGACATTATTGTTGGGGTTCCTCTGAGTCATCAGTAGGCAGTGGCAATCCACTGCAGTAGTAGCCCTTGGGTGACCTGAGTGAGGCATGTCATCGACAGTTCATGTGTGTCTGTATCTCCTCCATCTCCGAACAACATCGCTTTGGTTCACTCCGAGACACCTGGACACTTCCCTTGTTGAGAGCTCATCCTGGCACAAAGTAACAATGCGGATGCGATTGTACTGCAGTATTGACCATCTAGGCATGGTTGAACTACAGGCTACAAGATATGTGTACCTCCGTCCTGGTGGAATGACTGGAACTGATCAGCTGTTGGACCCCCACCGTCAAATAGGTGCTGCTCATGCATGGTTGTTTACATATTTAGGTGGGTTTAGTGATATCTCTGAACAGTGAAAGGGACCATGTCTGTGATACAATATCCACAGTCAACATCTATCCTCAGGAGTTCTGGGAACTGGGGTGATGCAAAACGTTTTTTGATGTGTATAGTTTTTCAGTTTCTTTGTCGTCGTTGTTCATTGCAGGTTTCTGTATTGTAGTTGTTCAGTGCTAATTTGTTTACTGAACAGGCTTCTATTAAACCCGAGACCTCCCAGTGAGTTCTGTGTTTTCATGAAGAATTGGGCAGTTGCACAGTTACAGTGTGTTTTGTGAAAAGGACTGTTTGAAATGTCTTCTGACTAGGGCCACAGGAGAGTTAAGTGTGCTGACTATTTGCATATCCATAAAAGAGTGATATATAAGGCAAACAAAAAAACACTTTGTTCGGGTTGGGAATAAGTGTTCTTATTTGAAGACTCCATATCAAAGCGGAGATGTTTCCAGTGACGACATTTTTGTGTTGTAAATGTTTTGACAGAATAACGACGACAATAGTATATGAACAAGGTGAAGCCTCCCATGGTGCAGATTTTGTATCAATAGACAAAGAATAAATACCCTGAATCAGTCAATTACAAATGTAGGTGTTAGTCCTGTTAAGAAACTGTGGTCAGTGAAGTCGAGTCGTAAGCTCTATTTATCAAGAAAGCACAGAGAGATTACTAAAGCTAGACACTGCAGGAAAACTGACCACACTCTTCAAAGTAGGAATTGCATCTTGAGAAGAAAATGAACCAAAGCACTCTTGCACCTCTTGCCAGGAATTTTTCACGAATATCAATTCAGCTGTTGAATATTGTGCATTCTATAGTGAAAAGGTGTGTTTCAACTGTTATTCCAGTGACGTTTTCAAACAAAAATTTTTGAACGATGTTCCATCAATATCAGAGTACATGGCAGACAAATCAAGAAATGTGAGGTCTGTAAAAGGAGTCTTTGGAAGACCAGATCTCTATTATGGTCATCCTGTAGAAGCAGCTCAAATTCATATAGTGCAGTCGTTTTATCTGGAAGATAAATGGGACTGTTCTCACCAAAGTGCCAACAAAAAAGACACTATAACTGTAACAGTTGAAGGTCAACAAGTTGTGAAAGTGAAGAGGTACATTACAAACGGTATTAAAGTTTTTTTGCAATTTATAGGAGCAACTATACAACTTCACATATTGGAAGCTCAAAATTTTAGCAATATGACGTAAGTGGGTAGTTCCACGCGCACCTAGAGATGTCTCTTTATGTGTCTGATGCACGAATTTTGAACTTTGTGTGGTAACTTTGAAGAACTTACTGGAGAACGTGGCATATGACACCTTGGTTTGCCATGTGAATCATTAGTAATCTCTGACATAAAGCGAGAGACTTGTTTGTTTCCAGAATGTGGTGACTGCCCTGGAAAGGGAGGACTGTCTTTACAGTCACTTGCCCTGAAAAACATAGCAGATAACTATGCAGAAATTACATATGTGACATGGGAGGAAAATAAACTAATTAAGAAAACTGTTGTCTTTGACAGTTTCATTGATGAACTTGGTAAATAGGCATTGAAAGCAGTGGCACACCAGCATCTGAAGAAATTGCAACGACAACACATTGCAGAAGTGAAAGGTTGTGTACAGGCTGAAGAACTATATTTAGTGCTCCACTGTGATTTTGCTGAGAACTGGAGTGTAATTCTTCCCCAAGAAGTACAAGGGTACTTTTGGAGTAATGCCAGGTTTCAATATTTATAGGAGTGACATATTTTCAAAACAAGACCACAAATGTTGTGGTTGTAAGTGATGAAACAGGACATGAGTCAGCACATGCTTTGCTGGCAATACACAAAATTCTTCAACTGCAAACAGGAGCAGAGAAGATCATTATTATTTCTGATGGTGCTCCTAGTCATCTTAAAAATAGTTACCAGCTGTGTGAATTGAGTAAGTCACTTGTGCCAGCTGACTGGGTATACAGTGCTGCTGGTCGTGGGAAGGGGCCCTATGATGGTGTAGGCAGCCTGCTGAAGCACAAAGTTACAAAACCTAATCTTTCCAGGCCAAATACAGCTTCAATTCAGAATGCTAAGTATTTTACAAGAGTCATGAAATCTTACACATCCACAGCTCTCATTCTTTTGCCCAAAGAGGAAACTGACGAATTCTGTGAGCAGAAAAAAGAATGGTCCAAACAAACTACTCCTGTGAAAGGAATTCAGAAGACACATTTTTGGACTCAAAGTGATGGGTGAACTCATATTGCACACACTTTAAAGAGCAAGAAAGAACAAATTTTGTTCATTCGGCCAACACCTCAGAAACAGCAGGATAATATTTAGATTCACAACCTGAGGAGGAGGATGTTTGTGGCATGTGTGTATGACTGTGACTGGTGGATTGCAGAGATTATAGACACCAGTTATGAGTTAAACAAAACTGTAGTGAATTTTATGCTACCACCTGGACCACCTGCTGGATATAGGTTTCCAGATGGACAGCAACAATGCACACAGGATGCTCATTTCCTGTTCAATGTTTTGGTGATTGTAAGTGCTCCAGTTCCTATTGATTCAACAGGAAGGCATTACTCTATATTGAGGGAAGATACTGAAGCAGTGGAACACATTTTTAGATCATTGACTGGCTAATTTCAGTACAAAACAGAGTGCACAGAAGTTGTATAAACTGAAACCTTTAAGTCTTTGGACCTTTCACATACATTTTGAAGCCATTTAAAATGTTTGAAAAATGAGTCTCTTACTCGTCTTTTAAAACTAAAATTATGTTAAATGAGGATAGGTTTTGATTTTTATGTGCCTGTTGTGTGATAATAAAACAGGTTTTATGCATGGCAAAAATTTCAGTTGTTTATAAAACCTGTTCAGCCTAAAAGCGGAAGCTCTCCTTTTCATGGAATGTAGAACTATAAAATTTTATGGACTGGCATTTTTGGGAAAAGAAAACCCATAAATTATAAAGCAAGTTCAGAATGATATTGTAAAAGAACTTTGACAGATAACCCAAATGGAGGCTTTCTTTGTAATCATAAAGCAATTATCTTTCAAATAAAAAACCAACAAAACATCTACAACTGTTCTAGAGATACAGCATTTTAAAAGTTTTCCAAAATTTACATCTTCAAAATGTTATGCGCAGTGTCATCTTTGGAGGGCTGTATCTCGGAGCAGAATTTTTTTTGGAGAAAACAAAAAAATGTGCATTCCTTACTGAGTCCTTCATTTTAACATATGCTAAGTTCAATAACATCCGAGACCATGAAGGTAAGATTTTTTTCCTAGCCTGTCTGAATTGATGTGGACTATGCCATTAGTGTTATTGATAGCATTACATTGATTCCTATAATGATAACTATAAAACGTATGACTGAGCACATAGGCTACAACTCAAATATTACAAAACCTAAGTAACTCTTCGTCAGCAGTGTTTAGTAATGGCATTCTGGGATGATAAATATTGATTAGCCTCATTTTTACTAAGGCAAAAGCAGTTTCTATAAAACATTGGATTCCTTGCTGAGATAATGTTTCATTTATGAACATAGAATTCTGGTATCCAGTCTTCAGGAAAATCATCCACAGTGCCTTGAAGTTCAATAAAGAATTAAATACATACGATAGTGTTATAAATTTCCAAAGCTATTTTAACACAGTATAGCTGGAATTTGTTGCAGTAAGAATGCAAATAACTTGTCAGTTTTTTTTTCTGGGAAATCTATCCCATGTTGCGCAGTATAGTTCTTAATTTTGTCTGCAATCCAAAAATAGGTGTGCTGTAATATTCCATTCTTCCAACAACCATAGTGTGTAGTGTTATCCAGCTGAGTGAGTTGATCATGATAGGGACTGAAGTTCATCCACAAGATTTGACCAGGAATCAAGACACATCGGTTGCACATGTACACATCATCTTGAACTTGACAGAGTGCACCAGATAAGCATAAAGGGAATCCAAAATGTGTTTTTATCCATGTGGGAACAAACTTGCTTCCAAGCAACAGCAAAAAATAAATCTTAAACCAAACAAGGAACCTTAGCTGAATGGTCAGAAGCCCCTACATGATTTCCAGAACAATAATCACAGGAGATTGGTGAGTGACAATGATGTACAGAAAATAAACAGCATTATTAAAGAGCACTGCAAGGAATAAGGAGTAGTTTTCATTGACCCAACAAATTTCTAAGTGCGAAGTGTCTTGCCAAAGATAGTCTACATCTGAATGGGTTAGGCTCAAAAATGTTTAGTTAGATATTCCCAGATACTTGCCAGACAATAAAAAAAGTAAACTAATAATTAATGATAGGGTGAAAAAACATGGGTAGAAATAAGGCAAAACCATTATCCGGCAAAAAATGTGCTGTAGCCTATAAGTAATAGTCAAAGTAGATATGTTATGCAGTGGAATATAAGTGGCTTAAACACTGATGCTTCAAGCAACAAAAGCTTCAAAATAGATGAATTGTAAATCATTCTATTAGAATGTGCAAATACTAGTGTTGTTTAGATGAGTATTGGTTTACTGATGACACAGTTAAAATTTTGAACAAAATGGGGTATTTCAGGTTAGCAGGTAGCTTTTGCGGAAGAAACAACTCAAGTCATGTGGAGGCTCATGTATACTTCTTCATAGCGATATGCATTATGAAACCAGAAAATGTTTTAATAATTGAAATTAAGAATGTGTGTTTAAGAAATGTTGTACAGGAATAATGGACTTACCAGTAAATGTAATGCTAGTCTCAATATATAGAATCCCTGGGAGATCAACAACAGAACTATTCCGAGTTTCGAAATGTGCTTGATGATGTCTGTAGAGAAAAAAGGAAAATAATTCCATTACCTGCTGATTTTAATATTGATGTCACATGTAATAATTTCTGTGCTTAGATTCACTGACTTGGTAAAGAAACATGGTTTCAAAATGAATTTCTGTGAGTCTACCAGATACAATGGCCAATCAGCAACCTTTACTGACAGTGCTTTAACTTTTTATGTATATGAATATGTGTGTAAATTTTGCCTACATTTCAGTATTTCAGAACATTGTGAATTGTTCATTGTGTTGCAACTGACAGACAGGAACATTTCAAGTGTGAAAACCCATAAGAGAAGGAACTTCAGCAAAGAAAACTCGTTAATATTTAGTAGTAAGCTAAAAGAGAGGGAAAATGGTATTTTGATCATTGCAACTAAAGTGAGAAAACTCTGAAAAATTCCTAAATGATTTCCATGGTGTCTTTAATGAAACATTTCTATCTAGACTCTGCAACAATAAAGTGACTAATTAATATGGATCACTTAGGGCATAAAAATTACCAGTGTAAGGGAAAAGCAACTGCACAGAGAATTAAAATATAATATAAATATTTGATATTGATTTCATTGAATATTTGACTCTTTAAAATTATATTAAAGTTGTCAAGGCAGCAAAACAGGTCACAGATAACAGGCTAATTTTAAACTTTAACACAAAAGGCTGTGTGATTAGTCATTAAATATGAGTTACATTTTAAAGCCTGTAACCAAGAAACTTCAAAAATTAACATTGAAGGAAACACTATTGTAAGCCAAACTCAAATACTGGAGAACTTTAGTGAATTCTTTCTAGATATAGCGAAGTCTGACATAAATGTAACAGATTATCACAACAAAGTAAATCTCTTTGGCCTAAATGAAAACTCTGAACACCTTACAAAATTTTTAAAAGTTTCTGTGGAGGATGGAGAAAATGCAATCCTGGTGTTAGAAAACAAAAAAATCTATAGGTTTGATGTATTATATCCACTGAAGTTATTTAAGCAGTACACAAAATTGCAAAATCACTGGTGAAAATAACAAATGAGTAATTTGAAGAGGGCTCTTTCCCAGAGGTACTGAAATATGCCGAAGTCAAACCACTTTTTGGGATCAAGAGAGGTAATGGGAAGTTACCATCCTGTCTCAATTCTTCAAGTCATATCTAAAATATTTGAAAAATTTACTGTTGCTCAAATCCAAAACTTTATTGCAAAAATATTCTGTTATTCTAAACAATCAGTTTGGTTTTCAGCAAGGGAGAAACACAATAGATGCAGTGAAACAACTCCTTTTATACCATTGATGAATTTCTACTTAAAAACTGTTAGTCAGTTCAAAAGAATTAAATTAGTTGCGTAAGTAGGACTAAGTATGGGCTCATTAATGTTAACTCCAATCATGTATACATATCTGTAAACTGACTCATTCTACATCATTTCGATAAAAGAAGGCTCATTCAAATGATCTGTGCTACAAGTGACTTACCATAAAGAAGAACAAATAATTGTAGATGCAGTTTCTATAACTTTCTCAGATTAATTGATAGAAAATTTATTTTTTGGGTGCAGACTAAATGGTGTAGTATACAGACAGACAGTTACCAGTACTTGTCAGTAAACCTGAGAAAAAAGATGGCTGTCCTCATTGCATGATATTTATCAGAAGACTAATTACAGTTTTGCAGATGAAGGGGTACTCAGAACCAGCATTTTGAATAGTTGCTCTACTTAGTCAGCAATCACTGTAGAGTAGTTGTACTAATAAGGAAAGCCAAGTGCTGCATCTCTCCTCTATACTCTCCAAATTGCCAGAAGATTGGTAGTGTACAATGTAAGCATGGTCTGGCAGGGGCCTCGCCACTCTTTGGTGGGTTCATGCTTGGCAATCACAAGGCCCCAGCCTTTGCAGCATCTTCTCACTTCCATGCTGTATGTCTGTCCTCTCGCTGTTCTTTTCCCCTCCTTTGAGGAAAATGTTTGGGATGCTTTTGGGAACGTATTCTGCATGTTCAGTAGCCTGGCATTAGAACAGTCCCACTACTTTTTTTTTTCCTTATTTGGCATTTAAGGTTCCTGCCTGTGTGCTACTGAATGCCGGCCCATGCATCTGATGCATAACAGGTGACTGGGTAAAGTGTAATTCACAGCTCTGAGTCAACAGGGTTCACATGTACCTCAACAGGGTTCTCACATACTCCCAGTACCCCCCCAGGGGGTCCACAACTCTTTTGTGGATACGTGCGTAGCGAGCACGGGACCCCGAGCTAATGTGGCCTTCCTTCCTTTCCGGGCTGCATACCTTCCCTTTCCGCATCCTTCCCCATCCCTATCTTCGCCCTCCTCCCCTCACCTCTGGCACTTTCCTTCCCTTTCTCCCCATCTGGGAGTATGGTTTGTGCCTACGTCCGGAGACGGACGCTCGTAAATGTACTGCATTCTTCGCCTTCCTTGCTTTTATGTCTTCTTCCTTCCTTTGTCCTTCTCTTTTCCTTACCTCTTCTCTTTCCCTTTTCTCCGCTGCGGCGTTTGAGACCTCTCTTCTTTCCTTTCCCTTTCTCTTTCTTCCTCCCTGTGCGTGTCTGAAGGCCGACCCATGCCTTTTGTGCGTAGCCGGTGATGGGGTAACGCGTAATTCCCCGCCCCGGGTAGACAGGTAGGACACGTACATACCCCCTGGTAACGGCCAGGCCCAGGGAGGGGTGATTACCCGAGCTGATACCTTCCGAAAGTGCCGATTGGTCCCTCCGTCCGTTTGTCAGGAGGTGTGACCTGAGGTGTGAACAATCACCTAAGGCGGGAGTGCCCTCAGAGAGGGCCCCCACAAGGGAGGAGCGCGCCATCGGAGACGCCGGTAATCATGGGGGATTCTTCCGCAATGGTTTCCTCACCTTCCCCTATGTCTGCTCACAAACGTAAGTATACTGAGTCTCAGCCACAGACGATTCTTCCATCGTTGCCACAGTTCCTTGTTGTTTCTCGGTCTGATGAAGGTCACGACTTCTCCACGGTCAACCCTTTCATTATTCAGAAAGGTGTCGACGCAATTGCAGGTCCTGTAAAGTCTTGTTCCAGATTACGGAATGGCACCCTGTTGTTAGAAACACACAGTGCCCTCCAGGCACAAAAATTGCTGCTTACTTCACTGCTCCACACCTTCCCTGTCCGGGTTGAAGCGCACCGCACTTTAAATTCCTCGCGTGGAGTCGTTTATACACGCTCCCTCGATGGATTGTCTGACAAAGAAATTCAGCACTATCTGTCTGACCAGGGCGTAACGGCAGTTCATAGAGTTATGAAACGGGTTGACATGAACATCATTCCAACCCGCACTGTCTTCTTGACATTTGACAAAGTTCAACTCCCATCGAAAATCAAAGCAGGCTATGAGATAATTTCCGTTCGCCCTTACGTCCCAAACCCTATGCGTTGCTATCAATGTCAGCGGTTCAATCACACCAGCCAGTCCTGTTCCAATCCGGCCAAATGTGTTATGTGTGGCAAGGATGCCCATGAGGGTGCTTGTCCACCTCCATCCCCTCGCTGCATCAACTGTATGGGTGACCACCCTGCTTCCTCTCGAGATTGCCCCGTTTTTAAGGATGAAAAGCTCATCCAGGAAATAAGAGTGAAGGAAAAGGTGTCGACCTTTGCTGCTCGAAAATTATTCGCCAGTCGACAGCCCACCGTGCCCCAGACAGGAAAATACAGCACTGTCCTTGCTTCTCCTTGGCCAACAAAGGAGGCGGCCACGCAGACTTGCGACCTCAGCTTTAGTACCACGGTCGTCAGATCGGCCGGCGCAAAGATCGCCCGTTCAACCTCACCACTTTCGCCTGCCCACTCTATGGCTCACCCTTCGTCGGGTTCTGCTAAATCTCGAGCCCAAAAGTCAGACGCCAAGTCTTCGAAAAAAGAGCATACTCGTGAAGAGTTTTTACGTACTGCAACTTCACAACCATCGGTTCCTCCTTCATCTAAACATCATACTTCCAAGAAGGCTACAAAGAAACCCAGTTCCTCTCCTTCTCTGCCAAGGCATGTCCCATCTACAGCACCACCTGGCGGAAATAGCCCTCGGCCATCTTCTGTGTCGCCGAGGCGCACTGCTGGTGGCCGGTCAACCGGCCGATAGCTGGTGGCAGGGGCTGCTCCTGACCAACCTATGGATCAGGATCTTCTGCCTTCGGCTGAATGCCATTCCATGCTGTTGGTCGCAAGCTCTGAGCAGTCGTTGAGTTGACAGCAACCTTCGTCACATTCCTCCATTTTCTGTTCACCCTATGTCCATTATCCACTGGAATATCCGCGGCATTCGAGCCAATCGGGATGAATTGTTGATCCTCTTACGATCCTACTCGCCGGTCATCTTCTGTCTTCAGGAAACAAAGCTGCGTCCCCATGACCGCTTCGTTCTCCCTCATTTTCAGTCCGTCCGATATGACCTCCCCTCTGTTGAAGGCACTCCAGCCCATGGAGGACTCATGATTCTTCTCCATGATACTCTCCATTATCACCCAATCCCCTTAAACAGTTCCTTCCAAGCTGTCGCCATCTGTCTTTCCCTATCTGGATACACGTTCTCTCTTTGTACTGTATACATTCCCTCATCCACACCAATGGCATGAGCTGATCTCCTTCATCTTCTTGGTCAGCTTCCACCCCCCTATTTGCTGGTTGGGGACTTCAATGCCCACCACCCGCTTTGGGGATCTCCACATCCTTGTCCACGTGGCTCTCTATTGCTAGACGTCTTCCACCAAGCGGATCTAGTTTGCCTCAACACTGGGGTCCCCACATTTTTGTCTGCCTCCATGACAAATTTATCTCATTTGGACCTTGCGGTCGGTACTGTTCCGCTAGCTCGGCGCTTCGAATGGTTCGCCCCTGATGATACACACTCGAGTGACCACTTTCCATGTGTCCTTAGACTGCAGCCTCCACTGCCATATATGCGCTCGTGACGCTGGAAATTTGCCCAAGCCGATTGGACACTTTTTTCGTCTCTAGCAACATTCGATGACCGTCGCTTTCCCAGAGTCGACGATGAGGTCACACATATTACCGACGTTATTCTTACAGCTGCGGAACGTTCAATACCACGCACCTCCGAATTGCCCCGGCGTCCCCCAGTTCCTTGGTGGAACGAGGCATGCTGTGATGCAATACGTGAGCGGCGACGTGCTCTTCACATTTTCCGTCACCATCCTACTTTGGCCAACTGTATCCGCTATAAGCAGCTCCGTGCGCGATGCCGTCGCGTCATCCGCGATAGCAAGAAGGCAAGCTGGAAATTCTTTATTAGCTCATTTAACACCTTCACTCCCTCCTCGGAAGTTTGGAGTCGGCTTCGACGGTTCTCAGGCGCGCCTAGTTTCTCCCCGGTCTCTGGGCTCACTGTCGTGCATGATACCATAGTGGACCCCGTCGCAATTTCTAACTCGCTGGGTCAGCACTTTGCTGAGATTTCGAGCTCTTCCAATTACCCGCCAGTGTTTCTCCCGAAGAAACGTGCAGCGGAAGTGCGACCCCTTGCTTTCTCCTCTCAAAATCACGAAAGCTACAATACTGTTTTCTCCATGCGGGAACTCCAACATGCACTCTCTTCTTCTCGCTCCTCCACCCCAGGACCGGATGGTATCCATGTCCAAATGTTGCTGCATTTATCAACCCATAGTCTGCGTTACCTCCTTCGCCTTTATAATCGAATTTGGACCGACAGTACCTTTCCCAGACGGTGGCGGGAAGCTATTGTCGTTCCCGTTCCGAAACCTGGAAAGGACAAACATCTCCCCTCTAGCTATCGCCCCATTTCTCTCACGAGTAGTGTCTGTAAGGTTTTGGAGCGTATGGTGAATTACCGTTTAGCTTGGTGGCTGGAATCCCGCAGTCTTTTAACACCAGCCCAATGCGGATTTCGGAAGCATTGTTCTGCAGTTGACCATCTTGTTGCTCTCTCCACTTATATCATGAACAATTTTCTCCGGAAACGCCAAACGGTAGCAATATTTTTCGATCTGGAGAGAGCATACGATACCTGTTGGAGGACAGGCATCCTCCGCACACTGTTCTCTTGGGGCTTTCGAGGCCGGCTGCCCCTTTTTCTACGCGAATTTATGGCAGAGCGCACTTTTAGGGTGCGGGTGAACACTACTCTCTCCCGTACTTTCTCCCAAGAAAACGGGGTACCCCAGGGATCCGTGCTGAGTGTTGTACTGTTTGCCATCGCCATAAATCCAATTATGGATTGTCTTTTTCCTGATGTCTCGGGCTCCCTCTTTGTGGACGATTTTGCGATCTACTACAGCTCTCAATGGACCAGCCTTCTTGAACGACGTCTTCAAGGATGTCTCGATCGCCTCCACTCGTGGAGCATCGAAACCGGCTTCCGTTCCTCACCCAGTAAGACCGTTTGTGTCAATTTTTGGCAACATAAGGAGTTTCTTCCGCCCTCCTTACACCTAGGTCCTGTCAACCTTCCGTTTTCAGACGTCGCTAAATTCTTGGGTCTTATGTTTGACAGAAAACTGTGCTGGTCCTCCCACATTTCCTATCTTTCGGCTCGCTGTCTGCGATCGCTTAACACCCTCCGTGTCCTGAATGGTACCTCCTGGGGAGCGGACCGAGTGGTCCTTCTCCGCCTCTATCGCGCCTTAGTGCGCTCGAAATTGGATTATGGAAGCATAGTCTACTCCTCTGCTCGGCCGTCTATTCTTCGGGGTCTCGACTCTATCCACCACCGTGGATTACGTTTAGTGTCTGGAGCTTTTTACACTAGCTCTGTGGAAAGCCTTTATGCTGAGACTGCTGAACCTCCGCTGTCCAATCGGCGAGCAGTCCTCCTGAGTCGTTATGCTAGCCATCTGTCTTCCATGCCTGCTAATCCAGCCCATGACCCTTTTTTCGACGCCTCCTTTGATGTAGGGTATGCAGGCCGCTCCTCCTCCCTACTACCCCCGGGAGTCCGCTTCCGTCAACTGCTCCATTCTCTTTCCTTCCGCTTTCCTAAAACCTTCTTGACAACTTGGGGTACAGCACCGCCTTGGCTCCGTCCCCGGATCTGCCTGCTCCGTGACCTTTGTCAATTTCCCAAGGATGGTACCCCTACACTTGTTTATCGTCAGGCATTTGCTGCTCTATGTGCACAAATGACGGACGCCACATTTATTTACACCGACGGCTCAAAAACATCTTTAGGTGTAGGGAGTGCCTATATTGTTGGCGACACCCCAAATCGCTTTCAGCTTCCCGACCAGTGTTCGGTTTATACTGCGGAGCTTTATGCTGTTCTCCAGGCTGTCCACTACATCCGCCGCCATCAGCGGATACAGTACATTATCTGCTCAGATTCTCTCAGCTCTCTCCTCAGTCTCCAAGCTCTTTACCCTGTGCACCCTCTGGTCCACCGGATTCAGGACTGTCTGCGCTTGCTCCACCTGGGGGGCGTCTCGGTGGCGTTCCTCTGGCTCCCGGGACACACTGGTATTTGTGGGAATGAGGCGGCCGATATAGCGGCCAAGGCTGCAGTCTCTCTTCCTCGGCCAGCTATTCAGTCGCTTCCCTTCACCGATCTACGGAGCGGTTTATGTCGCAAAGTTGCTCATTTATGGCATGCGCATTGGTCAACACTTTCCCGTAATAAATTGCGGGAAGTGAAAGCCCGTCCTTGCGCTTGGACCTCTTCCTCCCGAACGCGTCGTCGGGAGGAGGTAATTTTATCTAGACTCCGGATAGGGCACTGTCTTTTTATCCATCGACATCTTTTAAGCGGCGATCCTCCCCCACTTTGCCCCCACTGCTTTCAGCTGTGGACGGTAAGACACCTTTTAATTGAATGCCCCTATTTTAATCCGTTACGCTCCCGTCTACAGCTATCGCCTGATCTATCGTCGATTTTAGCAGATGACACGCGCTCAGCCGACCGCGTTCTCCAGTTTATTAGTGACAGTGAAATGACGTCAGTCATTTGAAGCTTTTTTGGGGACAACCACCCCCTTTCTATAGTGGATTTTTAAGTATTTCTTCTATTTTTAGTTTCTCCAATTTTATGACTTTGTTCCCATTGCTGCTGGTTTTCAATTTCGGTTTTTTACTGTCTTAAGTCACGGGCTGGGCGCTAATGACCATAGAAGTTTTGCGTCCTAAAACCACAAAAAAAAAAAAAAAAAAAAAAAAAAAACTCCCAGTACAGGCCATACCCAGGGAGGGGTGATTTCCTGAGCTGCTACCTTCCCAAATTGCCAACTGGTCCATCTGTCAGGTTTTTGGGAGGTGTGAACCATTACGTAAGGCTGGCCCCAGCAATGAGCCAATCATCTTCTTCACAGTCAGTGTCTACTAAAGTAAATGGAATGAGGCTAGTGAATCCCACACCCTCCTGGCTGTACCATGATTCCTCATAGTTTCATTTACGGGGTATGGTTGGCCTTTTACTTTTATTATACAGAAAGGTGTTGATGCAGTTGCTGGCCCTGTGAAATTCTGATCTCATTTACACAATGGAACTTTGATTTTGGAGACTATCTCTGATTCTCATGCACAACAACTGCTTGCAGCTTTGCTTCTCCATGGCTATACTGTTCGTGTTGAGGCCCATCAAATGCTGAATTATTCCCATGACGTTATTTACACTAGGCTGCTCGATGGTCTGACAGAGGCAGAAATCCAAACGTACCTCTCTGATCAGGACATCATTGCAGGCCATTGGGTGATGGAAAAGGTAGAGGCATTTCTTAATGCCTACATCCACTCTTTTTCTCACTTTCAATAGAATGGTGATTCCATCAGAGATCAAAGAAGGCTATGAAGTTATCACAGTCTGACTGTACATTCTGAACTTGATTCCCTGCTACCAGTGTCACTGTTACAACTACACTCATATGTCCTTTCAACATCCAGCCGAATGTGTAGCCTGTGGTTGGGATGCTCACAAGGATGATTGTCCACCTCCTCCTACCTGCTGCAGCAGTTGTAATGGTGACCACGCAGCCTCTTCCTGAAATAGTTCCAGTATCTTGACGTGTGGGCTGTCCAGGAGACTGGGTGAAGGAAAAAATGCCTTATCCTCACAAATTGTTGGGTGGTCAGAAACCCTACATTCTACCATCCAGCACTTAGTGCTGTTCTTGCTATATTTCGCTCCATGAAGGACATGGCCATGCAGACATGTGACCTCAAATTCAGCACCACAATTGTAAAATTGCCCAGTTTTTGGTAGCATCCTCATCTCTCCTCCAGCTGCGCAACAAACCACCAGACTTTAACCTCACGGGGTGAAGTCATCTGCTACACACCCAGGAGGCTTGAAAAGACAGAAGGAATACTCATGCGAAGACTTTTTACATCACTCCAACCAACAAACATCTGAGTATTCCTCTACCAGAGAATAAAACAAAGGCAAATGGTCTTCTCCTTCACTTGCTTGGAGATTGTCTTCAATGGTACTGCCATGTGATATGCTCACCCAGGTGACCTCCATGTCACTGGTGTGCACTGCCAACCATTTTTCTGTCCTGCACTTCGCAGACTGATGGAGGGAGAATGCTGACACCACTGTAGATCTCATGGAGCATCATCCTTCAGCCTCTGCGCCCTGTAGCAGTAAGTCTTTGAAGGCTGACACTTGGCAACCACCGAGGTGACACCCCCTTCATTTTTTCCCTTCTCCCCTCTCCTGGTCATGACACTCTACCAATGGAAAGTTCGTGGCCTTAGGTCCAACAAAGAGGAGTTATGGCTGGTCTTGGAATCACAGCATCCACTTTCTCTCTGCCTCAAGGAAACAAAATTGCGTACTCATGACTGCTTTGACCCTTTCATTTCTATCCGGTCCGCGTTGATCTCCCCAAGGACAGCTTTCCATCTCGTGGGGGAGTCATGCTGCTCATCCAGGGTGATGTTCATAGTCAAACCATCTCTGTTACTGCTTGCCTTCAAGCTGCTGCGGTTTGCATTTTTCTTCCTCACTTCACCTTTTCCTTGTACCATTTACATCCCTCCATCATTTGGTGTCAGCAAGGCAGACATCCTCCACATTATTGGGCAACTCCCTCACCACTTTTTGCTGCCGGGTGACTTTAACGCGCACCATCCCATTTGGGTTTGCCCCAGCATCTGCCTGAGAGATACCCACATGGCTGGCCTTCTCAATCTACTTAACCTCATTTGTCTTAACATGGAAGCACCCACATTCCTTTCCCACTCCATGCACACCTATTCCCCTGTGGACCTATCCTTCTGAACTGCCCATCTTGCCTGTCATCTTGAGTGGTCTGTTCTCTCTGCCACACACTCGAGCGACCATTTCCTGTGTGCTGTCTGTCTGCTGACTCCAACTCCACCTAAGTCATGATGATGTTGGTTTAGGGGGTGCCCAACATTGTGTTCATCCACTTAAGTGCATGCCCAAATGGCAGCTTTCTAAGGCCGACTGGAGGCTTTACTCCTCTCTGACGATCTTTGATGAACAACATTTCCCCAGTTGTGATGACCAGGTAGAATAACTTACAAACATTATCCTTACCACCACAGAACACCCCATTCCTTGCACTTCCTCTTTACCATGCCATCCTGGTCCATTTGTGGACTGAGGCGTGCCACGACGCAATTTTCACATGAAGGCATACTCTCTGCATTTTTAACCATCATCCTACAATGACAAACTGCATTCATTATAAACAGTTGCATGCATGGTGTCATCGCATTTCCTGCACTAGTTCTTTTAACAGTTCTACTCCCTCTTCCATCATGTGGGCCAACCTCCAACAGCTCTCTGGGACCAAGGTCCATTCCCCTATTTCTGGCCTGACCATAGCAGATGATGTCATAGTGGACTTTATTGTTATCTTCAACACCTTGGGCCACTATTTTTCAGAGGTTTCGAGCTCCTCCTATGATCACCCTGCCTCTCTCCATCGAAAAGAGTGGAGGTGGCTCAGACGATACCCTTCTCTTCTCAGAATCGTGAGTGCTACAATGCCGCCTTTACTATGAGGGAGCCAAATTGTGCTCTCACTTCATCCCAGTCTTCCTTCCCAGGGCTAGATGATGTTCACATTCAGGTGTTGCAACACTTTTCTCTTGCGGGCAAGAAATTTCTCCTTCATACATACAATTGCACCTGGGCAGAGGGCACATTTCCGATATGCTGGCATGAAGCCACTGTCATAATCATACCTAAGCCCAGTAAGGACAAAATCTTCTTTCTAGTTACCACCCCATTCCTTTCACCAGCTGTGTTTGATAGAATGTATGATTCATGACCATCTGGTATGGTGGCTCAAGTCTTGCATTTTACTAATCGCTGCACAGTGTGGATTTTGAGTGCACTGTTCTCCAGTTGATCATCCTGTCAATCTGTCAACCCATGTCACAATTGATTTTCTGTGGAAATACCAGTCTGTGACAATGTTTTTCAAGTTGGAAAAAGCCTACGACATCTGTTGCAGGACTGGTATCCTCCATACTCTCTACAAGTGAGACTTCTGTGGCCGCATGCCCTGTTTCCTTCAGGAATTTGTAAAAGACCAAGTTTTCAAGGTATATATGTGTTCTACCTTGTCGGACACATTTATCCAGGAAAACAGTGTGCCTCAGGGTTCTGTCCTGAGCATCGACCTCTTTGCTATCGCTATTAACCCTATTATGGCCTGTCTTGAACTGGAAATCTAAGGCTCCCCTTTATGTTGACGATTCTGCCATCTATTGCACTTCACCTCAGACTTGTCTCCTTGAGTAGCATCTTCAGCATTGTCCCGGTCACCTTTACTCATGGAGCATTGACAGTGGCTTTCACTTTTACACCAACAAAACCATTTGTATGAATTTCTGGCGGCACAATTGATTTCTTCCACTGTCTTTACATCTTGTCCTGTTACTATTACACTCATTGAAACTACTCAATTCTTGGCACCCACGCTCATTAGGAAAATGTCATGGTCCTCCCACATGTCTTACCTGGCTACCCACTGTACACTGTCCTTAAATGTCTTACCTGTCCTCAGCGGTATATCCTGGGGAGCGGACTGGACCACCCTCCTCTGTTTTTACTGGTCTCTTATCTCTCTAAAACTAGACTATGGGTGTTTCGTTTATGCATCTTCATGTCCATCCAACTTTTGCCGTCTCAATACAATCCACCATTGTGGCACCTGTTTGGTCACTGGTGCCTTTTACACTAGTCCAGTTGAGAGACTGCAAGCAGGAGCTGCCAAACTATTGTATTTTCTCCTCAGCAGATAAGCATACCATTTGTCTGCCATGCCTGACCAACCATCCTATTTTTCGATAACTCCTTTGATCACCAGTATACGGCATGTCCCTCTTCTCTGTTACCTCCTGGACTTCATGTTCGGCTGTTGCTTTAGCAGCTTAACTTCACGCTACCTGCCACCTTCCCAATGGCTTCATGCAGTGGCCCATGTTCACCTTTGTCTTCATTCACTTCCTAAGGACACTACTCAAGCCTCGCTCTATCACTGTAACTTTCTCAACTTTTCACATGAACTTTGCGATAGCACCTTTGTGTACACTGATGGCTCTCAGACTGACCATGGTGTCAGGGGTGCCTTTGTCATTGGCACCGATTCGGTATTGGCTTCCAGAACACTGCTCAGTATTTACATTGGAGCTCTTTGCCCTCTATCAGGCCATGCAGTACATGTGGTGACAGAGGCTTTTCAATTGTGTCTTCTGCTCCGACTCTTTCAGTGCCCTTCAGAGCCTCTGTGTGTTGTACATGATCCATCCCGTACTGCAATGGGTCCAGGAAAGCTCTTCACTCTTCACTCTTGGTGAAGCCCCTGTGGTGTTCTTGTGGGTCCCTGGTCATGTCAGTCTGATGGGCAATGAGTCCGCTGACGCTGCTGCCTTGGTTACAGTCCTCGTACCTCGGCCCGCTGTTTCTTCTATTCCCTCTGACGATCTCTGTGTTGCTGTCCGTCAGCAGATAGTGTCACTTTGGCATCAACAGTGGTCGTCCCTTCATGGGAACAAGCTTCAGGGGTTAAACCTCTCCCAGTGGTTTGGTTGATCTCTTCGTGGCCCGAGATCATTTTAGCTAGGTTGCATATTAGGCACTGTCTTCTTGGCCATTGCCATTTATTAAGTGGTGATCCCCCAGCACTTTGTGCTCATTACCCTCAACCTTTGACATTTCACCATTTCCTGACAGATTGCTCCTTTTTAACCATTTACGTTCTCACTTATGTTTGCCCATTTGAGTTATCAGCCGTTTTAGTGAACGACATGCGGGCTGTCAACCAAGTTTTACTTTTCATCCATTATAGCAGTGTGGCGAAGGACATTTAATCTTTAGTTCAGAACATCCATTTATGGACCTTTCTCAAAGTCCCTGTTTTTAGCTATCTTTCGTTCAGTCAATCAGGATTAACGTGCAGTCGTTTTTAACTCCTTTTTCATCTTCATGTTTTATGGTCCCCCTAAAACAAAAAAAAGTAAACATGGCATCTAATGTATTCCGTTTCCAGCTATTATAAGATTATCTTTTAACATTGAACAGAATGTTGGCCTCAGAATACAGATCATTTTTTGTATTCTGAGCAATGTGGTATGTTATTTATGGAGCAATGTATTAGACCTGTCAGTAAGCATGCAAGAAGCGTCATTGGTGTGCCAACTGAAGCAACAAGCAAATCAGCTGTCCCCAATCACTAATTACAGTACAAATGTGGAATGAAAATGTTGGAACGGCTGTTATAGTGCTGTTTCCAAGTTTTTATGATAGTGTAGTTAAGGAGTCTGCCGACATAAGTGTATATGGAAATCAAATAACCAAAGACAGATGTTTCAGTTCATGGAAAACTTTGGAACTAGCATCCAACTAAATATCTCAGTGACCATTCACCTGTCATGGTAAAAAAATAAATAAATAAATTTACATTCATTGCTGTAGTGGATACTAGTTTTCAAATTTGGATATTAACAGTGGTGCAACACCAATAGATCTCTGTCTATGGACAGTCCAGACAGCAAGCATATCAAGACTGTCACTCACAGTATATGATAAGGTTGCATTGTTCTAAAGAGTGGCTTTGTGTTCATGTGGATGGTGGCTCTAATCTCTACCTGGCCACGCTTGTGATTTCAGTTGTTTCCGTAAATTACTTTAGGCAAATGCCAGGATGGTTCCTACTGTAAGGCCACGGCCAGCTACTTGTTCACTCCTTTTTTACATCATCATCTAAATATTGTATATGGAAATGTCAGCCTGGGTGAATGTCTCAAAATTTACAATCTAAGTATTGATCTGGCAGGTAATTAAATAAAGGAACTAAAAAATGTGCATAATGTTTTATGGATAAATCCTCAAACCTCTTGTGGACAATTCTTTAAGAAATTAGGCACAGTGAAAATAGTCTCACAACATATTGGCTCCTTTGTGGTGTCTTTTATACGCTTTTCAGTTTCAAAATGCTGCTGTTACACAATTTTAAAAGCAAGGTGGATTAGTAGTTGATATCACCTTTTGTTCCAGAGAGGAGTTTTTGATGACGTTTGTTTTAATAGTCTGTGTGTAGCCCCATCAGTATTTTCACACAATAATGAAATTTTGTGCACAAGGTCCCAAAGAATCTTTCCAGCTATCTGTATTCTAGGAAGCTTTTCTACAAAATAAGCTGGCTTTATAACACACAGTCCTCTTAATAATCCTCTTTAATTGCTCATATTATTTATTGGGCATGTCATGCAGACACTAGCAGGGAAGTGTAATTAGGAGTCTTGCACAACGGCATATAAAATATACAAATGTTTGTATGAAATTAGATTATTTATGTTTGTTGTAAATAGTATTAGTTGTCCTATCTGCGACTCAGTTTCTCCGCTGTATGGTGAGGAGCATCTTTTCTTCTCATAATACTGTAGTATTAGTTACTGGTACATATCTTTTAATGACAGATGGTACATATCTTTTAATGACAGAGGAAGGTTTTCAAAATCATCGTTAGAAGTTATGCCTGTGCAGGCACAAGAGTTTCTGAGCACAATGATTTGCACACTTCATTGAACTCTGTGCTCTATAGCAGATAATCCATGTTAACTCAATGACATTGTCAATTATTACTGCATTGGGCATGGGACCATAGAGATATGATCATGGATCAATGGTAATGTGCCACATGCTTAGATGATTCACATATCTTGTTATACCAGATCGGCGGTTGTCCTGATACACAATCATCCAGGTTAACAGCTGCTCAAAATGTGGACTGAGCCATGGACACAGGGCACTAGGAGCAGTATTATGCTGTGGGAACATTCACCTGAGCGTCCATGGCACATGTGGTAGTAATCAAAGGCAACATGACAATTGTAGAGTGCATAAACATTGCTGTGGTCCACCTTGATGTTTTTCTGCAGTGTAAGAATTTTTTTTTTTTGTATTCTCTTCCTGCCTCTATCCTCATTTCAGTTGATTGTAGCCTGCCTCTCTCTCTCTCTCTCTCTCTCTCTCTCTCTCCTTTTTACTTCTCAGGAGCTCTCTATCTATTCCATAAGTGACTTCGTTCTTCTAGAAAAAAATCGTTCCTCCATTTTCCTCATTTCATGCCATCATTTCTGTGGCCCCTTCTTTTTGAATCATCTAAAATTATTATTATTATTATTATTATTTTCCTTTCTCAGACTTTGTCATTATTATTATTATTATTATTGTTGTTGTTGTTATTGTTACTGTTATTGTTATTACTAATAACAACAATAATAATCGATGAGGAAAAGAATAATTCATTTTTATAGAAACATCCTCAGAATGGACCCAAATAGATTAACAAAAAATTTGACTACTACTCCAAAAAAAAAAGAAACCAAATCAATTTAAGGAAATGGAGAAGGCCTTTATAGTCATAGATAACAATGGGGGAAAAAACACACAAAGGCAAGAAAGAAGGGCTCCAAGTCAAAATCAAAACCAAACGAATAGTCCAAATCTCTGAAGATGAAAGGAAAGTAAGACCAGAAAGAATGAAACAATACTGATTTAACATACCCCAGAGTCAGGTGAAATGTAATTATATATATTTATATAAGCAAGGTTTCTACGGCTGCCGCCGCCTCTCGCATCCCAGTCTCCATCGTTCACGGTTATTCCAGTCTCCTTCAGTAAGACCTCTCGCCGCCATTGCTTCATTGACGTCGTCTTTCCAGCATCTCGCAGGTCTACTACGCTTTCTTCTTTGATGTTGAGCCCATTGCCATACCCGTTTTGGCCATCTTGTGTCTGGCATATGCTGTAAGTGACCATACCAGAGTAGGCGCTTCCTTTCTATGTAGTCAAGGATTGTGCTTTTGACATTCATAACCTCTCTGATCCTATCATTTCTAATATGGTCAAGTCTGGAGTATCCACAAATCTGTCTCCAGAAATCTATCTCGACGGCCAGCAGGCGATCTTTCTGCCTCTGAGTTAGTTCCCACAACTCTGTACCAATGTTGTGATACTTTCAATAATTGTGTGGTAGATGGTATGTTTTGTTCTGCGTTGTGTTTCTGTTCCAGAGAATACCATTTAGTTGTTTTATGGCTCACTTGCCCTGGCCTATTTTATTGTTTGCATCATCCATACTTCTACCATTGGACGGCAGTGTCACTCCCAAGTACTTAAAATTATGACACCCTTTAACAGTATCAGAATCGAGCTGTAAGTCATTAACAGTATTTTCTCCCACTTTCAGATATTCTGTTTTAGATACGTTTATGACATACCTCATTTTTCATATTCTTCTTTTAATTTGTGGAGCATGTAATTCGCGTCTTCCTCATCTCCAGCTACTAACACGTGGTCGTCAGCAAAAAATATAGTGAACAAGATCTCGTCGTCTATAGGGACACCCGTTCCTCCGCATTTCCTTTTCCATGATTTTAGTGCCGCCTCTAGGTAGATCGTAAAGAGCGTAGGGGCAAGTGTGCATCCCTGGCATAGTCCCTTTGTCACCTCAAACTCTTGAGATAGTTAATTTCTCACTTTAACCATTGCTGTACAACCTTGGTAGAGGAGTCTGATAGCTTTCACATAGCTCAGTGACACGCCATTATCAATTAGACTTGGCCATAGCTTGTTCTGTGGAACAGTCATAAGTTTTCTGGAGGTCTTCAAAGACAAGGTGGGTTGTAAGGCCCCTTGCTGTCCTTCTCTCCACTAGGTTTTTGAGGGTAAATACTCCATCAGTACAGGAATGACCAGAAATAAATCCATTTTGTTCTTCAGATTTAGTTATTTCTTCTTCTATCCTCTTTTTTAGGATACAGCCATAGACTCTCACCATGGGTGGCATCACACTAATACCACAATAGTTTGCACAATTCCTCCTGTTGCCCTTCTTAAATGTTGATGTAATTGTTGCCTTTTTCCATTCCTTTGAGGCTTCATCACCTCTAAGGCATTTGTCAAAAATCACTGCCAATATCTCAGTGTTTTGATGGTGCTGCTTTAACCAGTTCTATATAAATTAATCCTGGACCTGGCGACTTTCTGTTTTTCATGGCATTAATTGCATTTTGGACTTCCTTTGGGGGTTATTGGTGGTATATTATCATTACTGATTTCAATACCTGGTGGGTTCTGAGTGAATGCAGCTCTGTTCTCAGTTAGTAGTCATTGGTAATGTTGTACCCATTCCTGCATGCTAATGAGGTTTATATTTGCTTTATCTTTATTCTGTGTTCTCATTGTTTTTAATACCTTCCAGGCTTTATTTGCTCATGTATTCCCCATGCTTTTTTCTCTCTCTCTTTACCAGTTTTCTGCCAGGCTTCGTTTTTTGCCTTAATTATTGTTTTCTGTGCATCTTTTCTCCACTCTCTGTATTCCAGCCAATCATTGTCTGATCTTGAGTTCAACCATTTATTATAAACTTTCTTCTTACTTTCTACCTTCTCTTGTACTGAGTGGTTCCACCACTCATCACATATTCTATTACTCTTTTGGATTTCTTTTTTCCCAGTGCTTCATAAGCTGCGTTATGGATGGCTTCTTTACCCATCTCATACATCTTATCTGCAGAGGTTTCTTCAATGGCAGCAAGTTTTTCTGCTAGCCTTTGCTGGTACAAAAAGCAGGTAGAACTATGGTCAAGGCTTTGTAAATTATATTGAATATTATTGGCTTTCTCTGGTTCGGCTTCCACTTGAATTTCTGTGTCTTTGATAAACTCGAATAATATCTTAGACATTAGCACAAAATAGTTTGATCAGCACTCTGCACCTCTCATGGCCCTCACGTCTTCTATTACAAGCTTTGTTGTTCGCTTTATTACGGCATAGTCTATAATGGACTTGAGGTTAACACTTGGTTTCGTCCGTGTGTATTTGTGGGTGTCCTTAAGCTTATACCATCCATTCATAAATCTTAAGTCATTTTGCATGCAGATTTCTGTCAGTCTTCCACCATTATCATTTATGGTTTCTTCACCATATTGTCCCACTATGTTGTCATTAGCTTTCCATCCTTTTCTGGCATTTAGGTCTCCTAGTAAAATGACTTCTTTGCGATTCCCTGTATTTTCAAGAGATCTTGTCAGTTGAGTGTAGAATAAGTCTTTCTTCGCTACATCAGCGTCGTCGTTTGGTGAATAGACCACAGTAATCACCACAGGATGGCCCTTTATTTTCATCTGTACTTGCAGAATTCTATCACCAACATATTCCCAGGTGGTTAGGTTTTTCTTGAGTTGTTTCTTTATGGCAATGGCAACTCCACTTTGGGCTCGTTGTTCCTTTGGTACACCACTATAAATGTATGTGTAATCATTTGTCTTTTCTGTACCATGCCCTTTCACTTTGGTTTCTGTTCGGCCCACTATGTTGACATTAAGGCTCTTTATTCCTTTAAAGACTTCATGTTTGTTTGTAGAAATTCCCTGTATATTCCATGTTGCAATTCTCAGTGTCCTTTTTCGTGCCTGTTGTCGTCTTTGTTTTGATCCATTCCATTCCGAGGCTAAATTGGGAGGTTTTGCATTTGATTTCTTTTGCTAGGATGGAGTGCAGGTCCAATGCCTAAACCCCCAACTTGGAGGACCAGGTGATTTTTATTCATGGTTTTCTTCCACTAGACGATTGCTTTTCTGGGCTCAGGGACTCTGTCTATCCCTCCCTTGGGTTCCTCTGGGAATGAGGTGCCACTTACGCCAAGTCCGCCATACCGAAGTCCATCTTCTTTGTCTTCCTTGCCGATGTGGTCTTCACCCATAACCCTGGGCATGGGTAACACGTTATACCCTGTGATACTGGGTCCCCAGCAGAACTTTGCCACCAGCTTGAAAGCCGGACCCAATCCTGTGACATGACATGGACACGCCTGCTGAGAATTACCCAAGTGCGCTTAGAGAAGGAGGCTCTAAGCACCCTGTGCGTGTATGATTCCACACACAAAGGCATAATAATAATAATAATAATAATAATAATAATAATAATAATAATAGATCACTTCTCAGACAAAGGTAGAGTGGAGGTTCTAATTATTGTTATGAGTAACTGTGTTCATTATAAGCTGGCCTGTATTGTTGCAGATGTAGAAAACTGTTACTCTTGGCTTATAGCATTGTATGCACATGTCACAGGCCAGCTTTATCAGACAAACAATAGCTGTTTAGTGTAACAGCTGCAATTTTTTCCAAAGTAGCAGCTCCCCTGTGATTTTATGTTATATTAAGCCAGATTCAGTGCAAATAGAAGACATACAGGCCTGTGGAAATTTAATAACTGACTTTTAATGCAATTTTTAATGATTTATTCCTCATTCTTGATAGTTATCCTTTGTGTTGGAATCTATGGAACACAATGAATGAATGAATGAATGAATGAATGAATGAATGGTTACTCAAGGTATTAGCTTAAAGGAATTCATACTTGAATATTATGTTCTCATTGATTCTCATTTGCTATTAAAATTATATCAGTGATTTTATGGTTCTCTCAGTGCAGTGAAATTAATGAATTTATCTTCTATAACGTGTGTTTTACCTCAGTTTACGTGAAGCATAGTGCTTGTTTTTCTGCCAGGTGGTGGCTGGTTGTTTTTTTTCTTTTTTTTCCAGATCCAGTAATGACTTATATTATTGATTTCAAATTGTAGTTTCGGCAAAAAAATTTAATTGTAATTTTGCGTTCATGTAGGCTTACTACTTTGATCGTGATGATGTTGCGTTACCTGGTCTACACAAGTACTTCAAGCAAGCATCAGAGGAAGAAAGAGAGCATGCTACAAAGTTTATGAAATACATGAATAAGCGTGGAGGTCGAATTGTTCTCAGCTGTATTAATGCTCCAGATTACAACGAGTGGGGAACAGCAGAAGGTGCAATGCGTGAAGCATTGCAGTTGGAGAAAAAAGTAAACCAGGTCAGCTAACATCTGAGCAACTCTGATTCTACAATTTTATGATAATGTTAAGTTACATAACTTATTTATCCATTGAGCAATGAAAGATGGTAATGTGAGACAGTTACGCAATTCATTTGAGTCTGTTAATAAACTGTGAAAATTTTTGATGGTAATGCTATGCAGAGTAGTACTGTGTGCAGTTACCTTCTCCAGAAAGCAAAATTTGCATTACACAAGTGTGTCATGAGAATAATTCAGTGATTATTCATCTTGTAGACAACTCTCTAAAAGTGTCAGCCATTTTACTAACAGCTTCTTTGTATGAAAGTTTCTTGCAATTCATTTAGCACACTTAAAAGTAAAATTATAATGTCCATAATTGTAGCAGCGAATGGAACATTTCCATAAGTTTGCCTTATCACATTTCCTTCAAAAAGGTGAGTTATGCTGTGACATTTTGGTTCATCCATTAATGATGAAAATGATTGATAGACAGCAAAGTTAATTTGAAAGGTGAACCGTAAATATTTTTTCTTGACAACTCATGTTCCACATGTGAATTTCTACTCACAAAAGTAGTGTTTTTTAATAGAGCCTACACCTATTAGTAAAGGAGCAGCTCATTTTCAAGTAGATAAGTCTGATCTTTATCTCCCCTTGTCCTTGCGAAAGGTAGGTCCAGTGTATCTGTCAGCAGAGTATTATTATTTCTTTCCTTTCTCAGACGTTATGTGTGGTTAAAAATGGAAAGTGACGCGGAACTTTATCAAGTGTGACTTCCTTTTTAACTGTACGGTATATGTTACATTGCATTTAGGAACTTTCGGGTAATTGAACATGTATCAATAATTACAGATTTCTGTAGTTGTATGTATATGTTTGGATGTAGCTCTATTGTGTTGATGTACTGGTGGATATTGTGTGGTATGACTCCTGTAGTTGATAGTATGATTGGTATACTGTCAACTATATCCTGATGCCCCATGTCCTTGACTTCCTCAGCCAGTTGAATGTATTTTTCAATTTTTTCTCCTGTTATCTTCTGTATATTTGTTGTATTGGGTATGGATATTTCAATTAGTTGTGTTAATTTCTTCTTTTTATTGGTGAGTATGATGTCAGGTTTGTTATGTGGTGTTGTTCCATCTGTTATAATGGTTCTGTTCCAATATAATGTGTATTCATCATTCTCCAGTACATTTTGTGGTGCATACTAGTATGTGGGAACGTGTTATTTTATTAGTTTATGTTGTATGGCAAGTTGTTGATCTATTATTTTTGCTACATTGTCATGTCTTCTGGTGTGTTATGTATTTGCTAGTATTATACATCTGCTTATGATGTGATTTGTTGTTTGCAAAGTCTGCATTTATCTGTTGTGGTATTGGGATCTTTAATAATATGTTTGCTGTAATATCTGGTGTTCACTGTTTGATCCTGTATTGCAATCATGAATCCTTCCGTCTCACTGTATATATTGCCTTTTCTTAGCCATGTGTTGGATGCGTCTTGATCGATGTGTGGCTGTGTTAAATGATACGGGTGCTTGCCATGCAGTGTTTTCTTTTTACAATTTACTTTCTTCATATCTGTTGATGTTATGTGATCTAAAGGGTTGTAGAAGTGGTTATGAAATTGCTATGGTGTAGCCGATGTATTTATATGAGTGATTGCTTTGTGTATTTTGCTAGTTTCTGCTTGTTCTATAAAGAATTTTCTTAAATTGTCTACCTGTCCATAATGTAGGTTTTTTATGTCGATAAATCCCCTTCCTCCTTCCTTTCTGCTTAATGTGAACCTTTCTGTTGCTGAATGTATGTGATGTATTCTATATTTGTGGCATTGTGATGGTGTAAGTGTATTGAGTGCTTCCAGGTCTGTGTTACTCCATTTCACTACTCCAAATGAGTAGGTCAATATTGGTATAGCATAAGTATTTATAGCTTTTTGTCTTGTTTCTTGCTGTCAATTCTGTTTTCAGTATTTTTTAGTCTTTTTGATTTTTACACAGATCTGATCAGCTAGTCGTTGTTCTGTTAAAAATTTGAATTCTGGGTATCTGGTAATAAACGTTGTGTATACTTGTGATCTGTATCCAGTTGTGTTGGTTCCTAAGTTTGTTGCTTGGTAATAACAGAACATGAGGTGTTGGTTAACTTCATCTGACTATCTCATCCTCTGTCTTTGTTTTCCTTCTAGAGTGGTTGCAGGAAGCATATCCTGCAAACCACTTGGGTAGTGATGTGGAGATGTACCCCTAACTGCTAATTATGGCACCTGTCACGCATTGTGTGGACAATGTCAACCTCCATTGGTGATGACGGCCTTGCAGTCCATCTTCTGTTATGTCACAGTGTGCAAGGGGGTGGTGTGGGTTGGGGGATGTGGTGGGGGGGGGGGGGGGGGGGCAGGCAGGCATTGTAGCTGTGGCAGTGAAAGGAGGGAAGCACCCTTCATCGCTGGGGAGGCAGGCTAGTCCATGATGTTTGACAGGGTGGCTGTTTGTTGTGGGTGTGAAGGCAACATGTGTTAGATGTGTCGGCCTACACAAGCTACACTGGGCTGGCTGTGTTATTTCAAATGATCGTATGATGGCTGGGACTTCCAAGATAACTAGAGGGTGTCAATCCAGATTTTGTCAGGTATGTTTTGAATCACTCTGTCTCATATGAGGTTGTGTGCATAAGATTTACCATAACCTTCTGCACTGAGAGAGAATTTACAATGTAAACTGCCTTGGATTTGCGTTGTCCATTGTAAGTATGTCTGTCTGATTTGTTCAGCACACTGAAATGCACACTGTCATTTTGATACCAAATGCACCCAGTGGCCATTGTAGTGGACTAGTCTATTCATGAACTCATCCAGAGTGAAGACAGGAGGCTCCTGCTAAGGGGAGGGATGGAATCTTGTCTATCCTCTGAAACACTTCCAGTCCACAGCATGTGAGGACACAGTTGCAGCCACAAGCAGCATCAGTAATGTCTTGTAATGAGATGATGGCACAGGCATACTGCAGATGAACTCTGCTGCCTGTGGTTGCTGTTCAAGGTAGAGAATAGTCTGTTTGGCTGTGGCATGTAGGGTGGGGCCACTTTGGAGTGAGACAACTTATGGAGTTGATGTTGCTGTAGCCACATTAAATACAGTTCCTATTCATATTGTTTTTCCTGGAGTTCTGGTTGTTTTTGCTGTTTGATCTTAAGAAATGCTGCCTATATCTTTGGTACACTGTGTTGTCCTTAAAACTGGCTAGATCTAAATACTGCTCTGTCATTGATATAATTGCAGTGTTGCACAGATGGGGTTAATACCTTGTCATCATTTATTGTGACCTACAGCAAATAAACTTTTGGGCAGTTAAAGTATGTACTGGCAATCAACTGTTAATACGACTGAAATTGTTGGTGCCTTGTATCTGAGAAAATTAAAGTCTACAAGAAAATACACTGAGGTTGAAGGAACATTTGTATTCCCAGAAGTCCAATTTGTAAAAACCACTTCATAATAATGTGATAAAGTTCAGTTTCCCACAAGCTGCTGGCGATGGTACAACATATATCGTAAGATGATGTTTGAGTCTAGCACCTGTAGTCAAGCACTGTTGATAGTCATCCCTTGGCAGTACGACAGTGTGGGACAACAGTGGAGATCTCTCCAACAAATAGCATGACTACACACCTAAAATGGTTATGACAGCTGGATGTAATACTGTGATGTAAGATTAACAAGTACATATTGACCTAAGGGTTGCAAATAGCAAGTCTGACACTGCTGTCGGTTGCATGTGAAATATTGAAACTGATGTCATTTACTTCATCATTGGTGCCCTGGTATCAATACTGCATAACCTGAAGAGGACTGTTTGCATTGCTTGAATCAATGGAAACTACAGCTGTTACATTTCTCAAGGTATGTGGCTCTACTGTATGGTTTAATGATGATTTCCTCCTCTTGGGCAAAATATTCCAGAAGTAAAACAGTTCATTTTTTGAATATCCAGCCAGAGGACACTCAAGATATGATCATTAAAAACAAAATTTGCATTCCATTGGGAATAGTGTCAGATGTTAGATCCATTATACAGCTAATTATGTTAATAAAGTTGAAAATATGAATGGGTAGGTTAAAGTTAAATACAGTTGCAATTGTAAGCTCACTGTCACTAATTTGTAATTACAGTCTTAAAGTTACTCACCCTGTTAAGGCTGCTTAATACACTTCGTGCCCTTTCTGTTTCCAACTTGGAAGCTTGCACACCTAAAAACAGTAAGAGGAAAAATGCATACTTCTTTCAGCAGAATAATATATTTTATTTTTGAGTTAGAGGTTTTATGTTCTTCGTCTAATTTTGTGATATCCTGCACTTGATAAAAGATGATTTTTACTATCAAATGATGGATTTTATTGAATACTTAGCCAATGTGATAACTCTTGCTAAGCTCTGCCCAACTGTACCTTGGAAGGGCTTAGTGTTTGCCTGTTTGTTTGTACAGTCTATTCTATTGTAAATGTTGTCAAGTGTCTCTCGATCATATTATATTGCATTTATTTAGCATCCAAAGAACTGAGCATTCCAATTATAATTGTGCGTCACTGTAATTCATTATGCTGTACTATCACTGACAGCATTGTATCATATCTCACTGGGAAATTAGATATCTTATTGATTATATTTAATTTAATGTGATTTTTCATAAATTCATCATTGCTGTAGAAGCTGTTGACTGTCATGTTTGCATTACTTGCTTAAACTATGAAGTCAAGATTTCCCTACGTAGCTAACTTTTATGAATCTTGTAGGTCTCTTCTGGAGTTTAAAAGCTTATGTCCCATGCTTTCATCATCCTGGAATAGAAGCTTGTACTTCGGTAAACTGTGTATGAGCAAATAATATGCATATAACAACAGTGTTTGTATAGTGCAGTATGTTTTAAGCATTTTTAACATATAGCAAGATTTACTTAGTTCTTTGTTTAGATTTCTTCAGAACCCTCCCGTCTTAAATGACTGTCTATACATGCTCTTAAGAATTTCAGTGAAAGCCCTCCTGAAGCCTGCTGTTCCAAAATAAAATTACTATACTACAGGGTGTTTATAAATGAATATTGGGGTTTTAACGCTTTGTTATATTTATTATATTAAACTTACAGCTACTCTTTCATTTGACATATCATTTATAACTGTAAGTTTAATGTAATGAATATTATAAAGCGTTAAAACCTCGATATTCATTTATAAACACCCTGTATAATCTTTGCTTCTTGAGTGACTGATGGTCATCCAAGCTGATTATATTTTGTCATTCACTACAAAACAGTTATCACAAATCAATTTTCCTATATTGCTTCAGTTTTATGCTGAAGATCTGCTTCATCATGACAAACTTTTGGTACCTGTCAAACAGATTGTTCAACCAATCATGGGTCACTCCCTGAGCACTATATCAGTCTAACATAGTGAATTGTAGATCGTGATGGATAACATCAAAGGCCTTTGAAAGATCTAGAAACAGTCCACAGGTTGGTTCCAGTTGCCTGTGGCACTTAGAACCAAGTTCAGAAAGTTATATACTACAATTTCAGTGGATTTGCTTTTTTATTTTTATTCAGTAAATCTGAATGTTTCACATATTATTCTTTCAATCATTTTTGAAAATCTGTGTAGTAATGACAGTGGTGTTTGTAATACGTTCTACCTAATTTTTAACAGTGTGGTTTTTGAGGGCTCTAGGAAATATTCATGAAAAAATGTGATGACATTTTATTTTCTGAACAATGTTCATCTTGTAACCTCCCCCTCACTTATCGACCTTAATGACAGTGAAAAATTAAACCGCGTGTACCTAATGGAAATTTGGGAAAAGCAATCGCCACTGAATTTAATCTGTCGGTAAAGAGGGAGGAAAGGGATACATCTAAATGAAAGGAAAAATGCAAATGAAACTGGTGGAAATTAATTTTGAAAAGGGGTAAAGTTAATAAAGAAAGTAAATGTGCGGCTGTTACGTTAACAATTAACTAGCGGTAATTAGATATTTGAGATTTGGGGGAAATTATGGTCGCCAGTCCTATGGATAATTACTATAGTAACTGAAAAAGAAAGGTTAGTACACATATAATTAGCACTAGAAGCGTGGCAACTGAAGGTTGACACGTGTAGTGTGAAAACTGCAAGTTTGTCAGAAGTAATAAATGTCGCTACACTCTGACTTAATTTAGCAAAAGAATTAATAAAACCAGAAAACTGAAAGTTAATTTAGTGACTGAAATTAATAGTGAGCTTTGTTTCTGAAGCACATCGAAATTCAGTAAAATATGGTTAGTCTTGGGCTACCTCAACAATCATTTCAAAAGCTACTTAAATCTACGCAATTTAGAAATAAGAGATTTAACTTTGAACTTGAATTAAATGATTCTGAAGAATTAACAATAGTAAAATTTAGTACGTACCAAGCTGAGCTGCAGTCACAGGTAAGCTAAGATACGGTAACAAAACTCGCACTCTTAATTTATGCTTGTGTAATCTAAATATTGTAGCCAGCTATGAATACCTTAACTGAACTTTGAAATTAAAGCAGTGAAATCGAATGATATTACTTTAATGCTGGCGTTTGAATTTCAACGACACTCGGGTTCATTCCGGAAAAGGAAGGGACCCTGCTTGGTAATGCAATTGGGACAATGAGCAACAAAGGTTCATGCTACGTTGCTGTAATTTAGTGAGAAAAATTTAACAGTTTGAAAAGCTGAGGTCTGCCGTACAGTTCTAAAACTTTACATGCTACCAGTCTTCCTTGTTGGTTGATTGAAGGTTTGAAGTCATCGATCGAGGAGGTGGCGACAGTCACTCATTGTCAGCCGTCAGTGTTGCAGAAGCTGGATGTTGGCGTGCCTTCTTCTCGACACGGTCTCCAGCTGAAACGGACTCTTGATGTGTGCCAGCTAACACTTCCGTCCGCGACACCATGTCAGAAACTAACATAGCAAGTCGAGCGTAATTACGTGCTGCCAAACCCCAAAAGCACGGCAACTCGCGGAAGCGTCACACAACACACCTGCTCCACTGCCCTCCTCCAGCCAGACTCTCTCTGCCCTGCCCACGCTCCACGCGGCAGAGTTAACACTACCAAAGATCCTAAACACTTTGGTTCTCCACACGACCTATCGATGTATTTGTTCGATAGCATAGTTTTCCCTAGGCAAGACCCAGCGTAAAATACAAATAATATTTACCAAAACAAACCAATTATATATATATATATATATATATATATATATATATATATATATATATATAATAGAGGGAAACATTCCACGTGGGAAAAATATATTTAAAAAGAAAAGAAAGATGATGAGACTTGCCAAACAAAAGCGCTGGCAGGTCGATAGACACACAAACATACACACAAAATTCTAGCTTTCGCAACCAACGGTTGCCTCGTCAGGAAAGAGGGAAGGAGAAGGAAAGACAAAAGGATATGGGTTTTAAGCGAGACGGTAAGGAGTCATTCCAATCCCGGGAGCGGAAAGACTTACCTTAGGGGGAAAAAAGGACAGGTATACACTTGCACACACACACATATCCATCCACACACACACAGACACAAGCAGACATTTGTAAAGGCAAAGAGTTTGGCAAACTCTTTGCCTTTACAAATGTCTGCTTGTGTCTGTGTGTGTGTGGATGGATATGTGTGTGTGTGCAAGTGTATACCTGTCCTTTTTTCCCCCTAAGGTAAGTCTTTCCGCTCCCGGGATTGGAATGACTCCTTACCGTCTCGCTTAAAACCCATATCCTTTTGTCTTTCCTTCTCCTTCCCTCTTTCCTGACGAGGCAACCGTTGGTTGCGAAAGCTAGAATTTTGTGTGTATGTTTGTGTTTGTTTGTGTGTCTATCGACCTGCCAGCGCTTTTGTTTGGTAAGTCTCATCATCTTTCTTTTCTATATATATATATATATATATATATATATATATATATATATATATATATATATAGTAAAACAATTACAATATATAAAGACACAGGAAGGTCATATCTTCAGGTAACAAAATAAGGAAAAAAATCGTAATACATTAGATGGAAATAAGAGGATATGCATTTCCGGCGTTACAATCTCCATCTACTGCCTGGCAGGTGGTTCGTCAAACCACCTTCATGCTACTTCACCACTGCTCAGCTTCGAACAGTGTGCAGGAAAAACCAGCACTTAAATCTTTCTGTGCGAACTCAGATTTCTCTTATTTTATGATGATTGATCATTTCTCACTGTGTAGGAGCACGCCAACAGAAATTTTGTCACTGCGGAGAAAGTGGGTGATTTAAATTTCATGAGAAGATCCTGTCACAACAAAAAACATTTGTTTTAATGATTGCCACCCCAGTCCGCATCCACATCCATGACACACTCTCCCCTAGTTCACAATAATACAAAATCACTGTCAATCCTGTCTCATGCTGATCAACACTGCAGAGCAATACTCCAAAAGATGACAGGCAAGTGTAGTGTAGGCATTCTCTTTTGTAGACCTGTTGCATATTCAGTTGATATCAGGTGTAGAAGAATGAAACTGAAATTTCCGTATAGATGATGCTAGCCGTTGGTGTAGGGCCCGTGAGACCGCATCTGCAGTGCCATCTGCATCCTGTAATGGATGATGATGAATGTCAACATACAGTAACCCAAGTTCCATACATTGGTATCTGTTTCACACTTGTAAACATGTCAAGTTTTGTGCCTATGAACTAGGATTTGTGGACAGCACTGGTTTTCTGTTATCATTTGAAAAAAACTGCTGCAGAATTGCTTCAAATGCTTTTTGAAGCTTTCTGTGAACATGCTCTTGGGAAAACATAGTGTTTTGAGTGAGTGGTTCAAAAAAATCCAAAGTGGTGATTTTGATGAGAGAAATGTCGAGCACGTAAACCACCAAAAAAGTTCAAACACAACAAATTGCAGGCCTTGTTGGATGACGATGATAGTCAAACTCAACAGGAACTTGTGGAACAGTTGTATGTGATGCAGAAAGCTGTTTCTCTTTGGTTGAAAGCTATGGGAAAGGCGCAGAAAGTCGAAAAATGGGTACTGCAGGAACTGATTGAAAGACAGCAAGCAACCACTTGTCAAATACTGCACACCAGATACAAAAGAAAGTCGTTTAGTCATCTAATAGTGACAGGTGATGAAAAATGTATATTTTGAGAATCCCAAGCACCGTAAATCATGGGTGAATCCAAACAAACCATTGACATCTACTGCAAGACCAAATCGCTTTGGAAAGAAGACAATGCTCTGTGATTGGTGGGATCATAAGGGTGTTATCTATTATGAGCTGCTAAAATCTGGTGAAAGCATTAACACTGATCACTACCAACAGCAAATGATTGATTTAAATCAAGCAGTATGTGAAAAACAACCAGAATATGAAAGAGGCAACACAGTCATATTCCTCCATGATAATGCCCCATCACACACAGCAAAAAAGGTCAGGGAAATGATCGAGGCATTCAGTTGGGAAATACTAGGGCATGCAGCTTTTTCTCCAGATTTGGCTCAGTTCAATTATCATCTATTTGCATCAGTGGGACATGCTCTCGATGAATAACACTTCAGTTCATATGAAAATGTAAGAAAATGGCTTGTTGACTGGTTCGCTTCAAAAGGAGAACTGCGTTTTTAGAATGGCATTCATAGCCTGCTGGAGAGGTGGGAGAAATGTATAAATAGCAATGGAGATTATTTTGAATAAAATATTGTTTTTCAAACAACAGACGTACAATTATTGCAACCAAATTCCAGTTTCATACTTCTACACCTGGAATGTGCACATGCTATTGAAAGTTTAGTTTAATACATTTCACATTATTAATTTTACTCTCTTTTTACTTTTATGCCTGATCTAACATTTGCAATTATAAGAGGATAGATTGCTGCTCACCTTAAAGATGACACATTGAGTTGCAGACATGCCCAGTGAAAATACTGTTGCACACAAGCTTTTGGCCAAAGCCTTCTTCAGAAAACAAATGACAGACACACACACACACACACACACACACACACACACACACACACACACACACACAAATGTCTGCTGAAGTCTTCAACTGCTCTGGCTAGACTGCAACTGTTGCATTGAATGAAAGCAGCAATCTGAAGTGGGGCAGGGAAGGGAGGAGGATAGCAGGGTATGGGTGAGTGCTGTCAGGTGGAGGGAGGAGGGACTGCAAGGTGGCAGGGCAGTGCTGCCAGGCACAGTGATAGGAGGCTGTGGATGAATGGGTGTAGCAGAAGATGAGATCGGAGCAGAAATGGGAAAAGACTGTTGGGTGCGGTGACAGAGAGGGGTGTACAGTGAGAGTGATGGAACATGGAGGTGATAGGATTGGGCAGGGGGGGGGGGGGGGGGGTTGTAACTGTTGGGTAGAGGGTGTGGTGACGGTAGTTTATCGTAGGTGGAGGCTAGGCTAATTTTGGGAGTGGAGAATGTGTTCTAAAGATAACTCCCATCTGTACAGTTTGAAAAACTGGTGTTTGAGGGAAGGATCTAGACGGCCTGGTTTTTGAAGCAGCCATTGAAATCTAGCATGTCATATTCAGCTGCATGTCGTACCACAGGGTGGTCTACCATGCTTTTAGCGACAGTTTGGTGGTGGCCATTCATCATGATGGATAGCTGGTTGGTAGTCATACCAATATAAAAAGCTTTGCAATGATTGAGTAGAGTTGATATGACACGACTTTCACAGGTGGCCGAGCCTCTATGGGTTAGCATAAGTCTGTGACAGGACTGGAAGTGCAGGGTGAGTGGATTGTGCAGATCTTCCACCTGGGTCTTCCACAGGGATATGATCACTGTGCAAGGGGTTTGGATTGGGAGTGACATACTTTATGGTGGACTAGGGTGTTATGGAGGTTGGGTGGGTGAGGTACACCACTTTAGGAGGGGTGGGAAGGCTTTTGGTTAGAATGTCCCTCATATCAAAGCTTGGCGATAGATAATCGTAGCCCTGATGAAGAGTGTAGTCCACGTGTTTCAGTCTGGGATGCTATTGTTGGGTAATGAAGGGGGTGCTCATCTGTACCTGGTTCTTGGGGGGGGGGGGGGGGAGATACAGGATGGGAAATTGGTTTGCGGGCTAGGTCTGGTGGATATAGTCTCTCTGTGAAGGCCTTTGTGAGATCTTCTGGACAAGGGAGTCCTTGTCACTCCAGGTATACCATTCCCAGGTGGCTGGGTTGTACGGCAGGGATTTTTTTGGTTTATAATGGATGTGTCAATATGTGAGTACTGTTGGTGTTTGAGGTGTTTAATACAATGTCCAGGTACATGGCATGCTGGGTTGAGGACGATCAGGTGAAGCAGATGGGAGAGAAGGTGTTGAAATTGTGTGAAGAAATAAGGATAGGGTGATCCATTCCCAGAAATAGAAAATAACCCCTTCAGTTGCTGCTTAAAGCCTTATGCTCTTTCCAGAACGTCTCCGCTAGGACACCTCCCACACCTTCCTTTTATATGCTCCCCCCAATTAAAAAAAGAAAAACACAAATTCAACAAGCCTGGATGCCACATTGAATTTTGTTATTCTGTCTCCCACTGAAAGAATTTTGGGCCTCATTGACGAACATGTCCAACTAACTGCACAAAATCTAGCATCCCATGTGAAAATATCAACCACTCTCCTCACCGACTCTCCACCATCCCCATCCCTTTACCCCACGGGCCCTACTCATCAATGTTGAGGCCACTTCCCTCTACACCAACATCCCTCATGCCCATGTTTTTTGTGCTACTGAACACTACCTCTCCCAATGTCCTTCATACTCCAAACCCACTACCTAATTCCTCATACACCTTCCTAATTTTATCATAAGACACAGCCATCTCTCCTTTGAAGGAAAGGTATACAATAAAATCTGCAGCACAGCCATGGGCACCTGCAAGGCATCATTCTATGTCAACCTGTTTATGGGTCATCTACAGTAAACCTTATTGTTGTTGTTGTGGTCTTCAGTCCTGAGACTGGTTTGATGCAGCTCTCCATGCTACTCTATCCTGTGCAAGCCTCTTCATCTCCCAATACCTACTGCAACCTACATCTTTCTGATTCTGCTTAGTGTATTCATCTCTTGGTCTCCCTCTACAATTTTTACTCTCCACGCTGCCCTCCAATGCTAAATTTGTGATCCCTTGATGCCTCAGAACATGTCCTACCAACCGGTCCCTTCTTCTTGTCAAGTTGTGCCACAAACTTCTCTTCTCCCCAATCCTATTCAATACTTCCTCATTAGTTGTGTGATCTACCCATTTAATCTTCAGCATTCTTCTGTAGCACCACATTTCGAAAGCTTCTATTCTCTTCTTGTCCGAACTATTTATCGTCCATGTTTCACTTCCATACATGGCTACTCTCCATACAAATACTTTCAGAAATGACTTCCTGACACTTAAATCTATACTAGATGTTAACAAATTTCTCTTCTTCAGAAATGCTTTCCTTGCCATTGCCAGTCTACATTTTATATCCTCTCTACTTCGACCATCATTAGTTATTTTGCTCCCCAAATAGCAAAACTCCTTTACTACTTTAAGTGTCTCATTTCCTAATCTAATTGCCCCAGCATCACCCGACTTAATTCTACTACATTCCATTACCCTCGTTTTGCTTTTATTGATGTTCTTCTTATATCCTTCTTTCAAGACACTGTACATTCTGTTCAACTGCTCTCCCAAGTCCTTTGCTGTCTCTGGCAGAATTACAATATCATCAGCGAACCTCAAAGTTTTTATTTCTTCTCCATGGATTTTAATACCTACTCCGAATTTTTCTTTTGTTTCCTTCACTGCTTGCTCAATATACAGATTGAATAACATCAGGGATAGGCTACAACCCTGTCTCACTCCCTTCCCAACCACTGCTTTCCTTTCATGCCCCTCGATTCTTATAACTGCCACCTGTTTTCTGTACAAATTGTAAATAGCCTTCCGCTTCCTGTATTTTACCTCTGCCACCTTCAGAATTTGAAAGAGAGTATTCCAGTCAACATTGTCAAAAGCTTTCTCTAAGTCTACAAATGCTAGAAGTGTAGGTTTGCCCTTCCTAAATCTAGCTTCTAAGATAAGTCGTAGGGTCAGTATTGCCTCATGTGTTCCAACAATTCTACGGAATCCAAACTGATCTTCCCCGAGGTCGGCTTCAACTAGTTTTTCCATTCTTCTGTAAAGAATTCGCTTTAGTATTTTGCAGCTGTGCCTTATTAAACTGATAGTTTGGTAATTTTGACATCTGTCAACACCTGCTTTCTTTGGGATTGGAATTATTATATTCTTCTTGAAGTGTGAGGGTATTTCACCTGTTTCATATATCTTGCTCACCAGATGGTAGAGATTTGTCAGGACTGGCTCTCCCAAGGCCGTCATTAGTTCCAATGGAATGTTGTCTACTCTGGGGGCCTTGTTTCGACTCGGGGTCTTTCAGTGCTCTGTCAAACTCTTCACGCAGTATCGCATCTCTCATTTCATATTCATCTACATCCTCTTCCATTTCCATAATATTGTCCTCAAGTACATCGCCCTTGTATAGACCTTCTGTATGCTCCTTCCACGTTTCTGCTTTCCCTTCTTTGCTTAGAACTGGGTTTCCATCTGAGCTCTTGATGTTCATGCACGTGGTTCTCTTATCTCCAAAGGTCTCTTTAATTTTCCTGTAGGCGGTATCTATCATACCCCTCATGAGATAAGCCCCTACATCCTTAAATTTGTCCTCTAGCCATCCCTCCTTAGCCATTTTGCACTTCCTGTCAGTCTTGTTTTTGAGACGTTTGTATTCCTTTTTGCCTGCTTCATTTACTGCATTTTTATATTTTTTCCTTTCATCAATTAAATTCAATATATCTTCTGTTACCCAAGGATTTCTACTAGCCCTCGTCTTTTTACCTACTTGATCCTCTGCTGCCTTCACTACTGTCATCCCTCAAAGCTACCCATTGTTCTTCTACTGTATTTCTTTTCCCCATTCCTGTCAATTTTTCCCTTATGCTTTCCCTGAAACTCTGTACAATCTCTGGTTCTTTCAGTTTATCCATGTCCCATCTCCTTCGATTCCCACCTTTTTGCAGTTTCTTCAGTTTTAATCTACAGGTCATAACCAATAGATTGTGGTCAGAGTCCACATCTGACCCTGGAAATGTCTTACAATTTAAAACCTGGTTCCTAAATCTCTGTCTTACCATTAGATAATCTACCTGAAACCTGTCAGTATCTCCAGGCTTCTTCCATGTATACAGCTTTCTTTTATGATTCTTGAACCAAGTGTTAGCTATGATTAAGTTGTGCTCTGTGCAAAATTCTACCAGGCGGCTTCCTCTTTCATTTCTTAGCCCCAATCCATATTAACCTACTACATTTCCTTCTCTCCCTTTTCCTACTACCGAATTCCATTCACCCATGACTATTAAATTTTCGTCTCCCTTCACTATCTGAATAATTTCTTTTATTTCATCAAACATTTCTTCAATTTCTTCGTCATCTGCAGAGCTAGTTGGCATATAAACTTGTACTACTGTAGTAGGTGTGGGCTTCGTATCTATCTTGGCCACAATAATGCTTTCACTATGCTGTTTGTAGTAACTTACCCCCATTCCTATTTTCCTATTCATTATTAAACCTACTCCTGCATTACCCCTATTTGACTTTGTGTTTATAACCCTGTAGTCACCTGACCAGAAGTCTTGTTCCTCCTGCCACCGAACTTCACTAATTCCCACTATATCTAACTTTAACCTATCCATTTCCCATTTTAAATTTTCTAACCTACCTGCCCGATTAAGGGATCTGATATTCCACGCTTCAATCTGTAGAACGCCAGTTTTCTTTCTCCTGATAACGACGTCCTCTTGAGTAGTCCCCGCCCGGAGATCCGAATGGGAGACTATTTTACCCAAGAGGACGCCATCATCATTTAACCATACAGTAAAGTTGCATGCCCTCGGGGAAAAATTACGGCTGTAGTTTCCCCTTGCTTTCAGCCATTCGCAGTACCGGCACAGCAAGGCCATTTTGGTTAGTGTTACAAGGCCAAATCAGTCAATCATCCAGACTGTTGCCCTTGCAACTACTGAAAAGGCTGCTGCCCCTCTTCAGGAACCACACGTTTGTCTGGCCTCTCAACAGATACCCCTCCGTTGTGGTTGCACCTACGGTACAGCTATCTGTATCGCTGAGGCACGCAAGCCTCCCCACCAACGGCAAGCCAAAACCTAAAGCCATGATCTGGTTTATGTTCATTCATATCATCTTCATGATCTGGACTCACTTCTAAGACACCCTATCCTCAGTCCTTCACTACTTGCAAAATCTCTCTCATCCACTTCACCTGGTCCTCCTTAGCCCAGTGAGCCACATTCCTTGCATGTTGATCAACACACCCAGCACTTCCTATGTCATTATTGTCACAGGCTTATTCTACCCAGCCAGAGGCTGGGCCACACATGAAAGCAGCCGTGTCATAAACCAAATCTGCTGCAATCATTGCGCAGCTTTTTATATTGATGTGACTACCAACCAACTTTCCACCAGGATGAATGGCCACCACCAAAATGTAACTAAGAATAAGGTGACCATCCTGTGGCACAGCAGGCAACTGAACGCAACATTCATGATTTTGATGGCTGCTTCCACAACCCGTGTCAACTGGATCCTCCCCTGAACCAACAGCTTTTTTGAACTGTAAGGTTCTCCTGAAATTATCCCAGCCTCAACCTATGATAACCTAGTGTCTGTGCACCATGTTGCACCTAACAGTTTCTGCCCCCTCTGTCCTGTCATCTCCTCCCAGTTCACACCACCTCACCTTTGCTGTGCCCTACTCTCTGCCGATACACCCACCAGACCTTTCCCCTCTCTTCCCCTCTCCTCCTCTGCTCACCCCTCTCCCATAGCCTCGCAATGCTGCTTGCAGCCATGTCGTACTGCTTTCTAGTCGCTGCGTGCTCTGCCAGATGGCACTCTTCTCACCCTTCACCTATATCTTGCCATCCCTCCTCCTCCTCCCGTGTGTTTCTGCAGAATGCTTTGGCTGGAAGTTCAGCGTGCAACAGTACTTTTGTTTTGCCTTTCTGCATCTCAACATGTCTTCCTTACAGTGAGTAGCAGTGTGCCATTTTTGTAATTGTTGATATTCCAATGCGGGCTGTCCATCTATACATTGTTCAAGCTAACATTTATATATTTTCCACCACATTTGTATATTTCTGTTCTAAAGTTGCTAATCACTTCAAAACCTGAAATTCTAGCCTTCAAGCCTTTTTTGTAGCCGGCACTCACTTTGGCATGATACTGAAACAGCCCAGAGGTGATAATGGCTATTCATAGTAGTTCACATGCATTCAGATTTCCTAATTGTTATTAGTCCTACTCCTGCAGTACATTTATTTAATTTGTGTTGTAACCTTGTACTCACCTTGTAAAAATCTTGCTCTTCTTGTCACCATGGTTCACTAGGTAACAATTTGAAGTTGTCAACTGTTTTCAGAAGTCGGGGAACATAAAATGAATTTTGGCACTCTTGTCCAATGATTTGTGGATGAACTGAGACAATTGAAGTTCATAAGCATCTCTCCTAATTTTTAGAGAGGAAATTTAATCTCCAGAAAGGTCATATTACATGAGCATAAAGTGTGTTCCATAGTTCTACAAATCTGCATATAGGTCTGTCTCTCACTTCTTCAAAATGAGAATGACATACATGTTTTTCTAGTTGCTTGGAACACATTTTTGCATCTTATGATAAACTAGCTAATAGAATGAATTAGTTTCTTTTATGTAAATGATTATGAAGTGTATAGCTGCCCCATCAGGTCCAGTTGCCTTTCTTCCTTTTAATGATTTTAGTCATTCTCTGTTCTGCAATAACTAATCTCAATATCTGTCATTTCACCATTTGTATGATGCTTGAAAGGAGTGGCCATGCTGTGATCTACCACTGTGAAACACTTTTGAAAGACTGGATGCGTTTCAATCTTCTTCATGACAGCTTTCGTTTCAGTGCCAGTATGATCAGCAAGCAAATGCAAAATTGATTTTGATCCATCTACCGATTTTGCACAGTACCAAACTTTCTCACAGTTTCTCATGAAATAGGTAGACAAAATACTTTTGAATTTATTGGATGCTTTGCTCATCGATGTTGTATTCTTTTGACTTCATTCAACTGCTTATCAACAAGGTTTTAAGTTAATTGACATTTTTGATGAAGCTCTCTTTGCCCTTTACCAAGTGAGGTGGCACAGTGGTTAGCACTTGAATTTGCGTTCTGAAAGACAATGGTTCAGATGTGCATCTGGTCATTCAGATTTGGTTTTTCTATGATTTTACTAAATTACTCCAGGATTGTTCATTTGAAAGGACACAGCTGATTTCCTTGCCAGCTCTGAAACAACCCGAGTTTGTGCCACAATGTTGACAGTATGTTAAACACTAGTCACCCTTCACTCTGTCCCTCCTTCCTTTTCATTGCCTTTACAGTAGATTTTTAAAACAGGCATTGAACTTAGTGGTCCTTTCCCGTCTCTCACAATGTTACACATATTTATTGCACATTGTACATTATTCTTGAATTTTATCCATCCATCTTTGTTGCCAGAGATGGATGTTTGAGGTTAACTGTTTAGGTATATGCAATATATTTCCTTTCACATTTTCTAAGCAGAAATTTTTTCCTATTTTCTTAACGTTATTTTTCACACGTGTAGTCATTGATGCTCTTAACAGTCTTATGTTTGTTGATTCCCTTCTTTAAATGTACTGAATCAATAGATGGCTCTGTTAGTTATCAGGAGTTCTAACATGCAGCCCGGGTGACCTGATTATCTAACAAATTGCTAAACAAAGTATTCACAACAGACCTTTTAAAGTAACCTCATAGAAATCCTTGCTGTAATTGGAGGAGTCTCCCAGTCAGTAGCTGGCAAAGTCAAAATCTTTCACTATTCTCATAGCATGTTCAGAAAATGTAAGTCTAATATTTTTCATGTTTTCTCTGAAGCATTCTGTCATCACAGTTGTTGAGACAGCTCGTCTCTAAAAGCATCAGATTGCCATGTTTGGCTCATCTTCAACATTTTCCTTCATCCAAATTAGTTCTCATTCAGAATCTCCAATTACTTCACTAGATAAAATTAAGTTCTTTCCATCAATAAATATGCCACATCTCTATTGGTATCCAGTCTTGCAATATATAGATACTGAAGCACCACAGGTACTGTGAACTTTCACGCCACACAGACAGGCAATCAAATCTCTCAGCTTCTACATTGTCAAATCATGTCCTGTTAAACACAAGGAGGGGCACATGAAGAGTACACTGATGAGCTAAGACACCACAGCCATAGCCCACCATGAGACTGATGCCACCTAGTGGCATTGCAGGCATGTAAGGAAAGTGTAAAAGCAGAGCACAGATGGGTGAGGAACCATTCTGTGGCTGATATAGGCCATAAATGGGGAAATCCACTGACATAAGCAACTTCAACAAATGCCAGATTTTTGTGGTGCAGTGTCTGGAAACAAGCATATCAGAAATGATTCAGCTGGCTTGCTGTTAACGTGCTACTGTCATGAGTCTGTGGAAAGTGGTTAAAAAAGAGAGAAATCACAATTAGGCATCAGGGTGTTGGACATTCACATCTGATCACAGAATGTAAAGGTTGGTGGCTTGCCCATTTGTGTAAATGAGGATAGGTGGTGATCTGTGGAAGTTCTATTGAGAGAAAACATTGCTGGTGCAGGCACAAGTGTTTTAGAGAACACTGTTCAGCACACATTTTTGAACATGGGGTTTCACGGCAGAAAGACCTCTTTGTGTTCCCATACTGAGCTGACATTATCAGTTATGTTTGCAGTGGTCTCAGGGCTACACCAGGTTGATGGTTGTGTCCAGGTATGCCATCATCCAGGCAACAACCCGCTCAAAACATGTGCTATAGCACAGACACAGGGTGTGAGGACAGTCTTCTGCAATGGACGGCATCACTTGGTCTTCCATGGTATCTGTGATAGTAATCAAAGTCACCATGATTGCTGTGGACTGTTTTAACATCATTGTAGACTGCCTGCGTCACTTCATGCTAGATGTCTTCCCCAATGGTGATGAAATCTTCCATCATGACAATTGTCCAGTGCCGGCCACTGTGGCCGAGCAGTTCTAGGCACTTCAGTCCAGAACTGTGCTGCTGCAACGGTCACAGGTTTGAATCCTGCCTTGGGCATGGATGTGTGTGATGATGTCCTTAGGTTAGGTAGGTTTAAGTAGTTTTAAGTCTAGGGGACTGATGACCTCGGATGTTAAGTCCCATAGTGCTCATCCATTTGATTTTGACAACTGTGCATATCACAAGGCCCTAATCATCCTCAAGTGATTAGTGATTTAGGCACATGATAGTGACCCGTGTTGATGTAATAGCCAATGATTTGATCTGAACTGAATTCAGTGGAACTCATCTGGGACACTATCAGGTGCCAGTTCCACGAACCACCAGCCCAGAATTTATGAGAATTGCATGCCCCTTTTCTTGATATGTGGTGCCACATACATCCTGAAATTTACCAAGGCCTTGTTGAATCCATGCCACACACAGTTGCTGTTGTATTGGATTCCAAAGCTGGACCAGTACACTATTAAGTAGGTGGTCATGATGTTATGGCTCATCTCTATATATGCATGTAATGATATCTGATAACAATAATTCACTCTTACCTGTTTCGGGTTGGCATGATATGGCATATACTAAACAACTACTGAGATAAAAGTTCTTATATAGTAAACAACTAATGAGATAAAAGTTCTTAGTTCTGAGAACTCTATTCAGCATATTACTTCTCATTTGAAACTCTGTAGTTGATTTTGTTTTCTTCAGCCATACATAGAATTCAGGCAATGTCACATTCATTGTTCCGTTCAGACTCAAAAGCATTCTCCTAAAATGCCGGTAACTCAAGGAAGCTCACACAATTTCTTTGAAAGGGGAGGGGGGAGGGGAGAAGGACGGAGCTATGGTATGTTACATATTTGTCATATAATAACTGGATTTATCCACATAGAAAAAAGACAACTTCAGTCACAGCGTTTTTGTGTCAGACTAGCAATTCAGAAGTTATGTGATGTTAATGACGGAGCATGGGAAGAGAATGGACTACCTAGAGATGCAACGCAGTACCAAAAATTTAATATTGTTGCATCTTTACTGAACAGAGTTGAATCTCGATGCATATGTTAAGTTCTATAGCTGGTCACTATTCTTTAAAATCATAACAATGTAACAGTCTCCCATTATTTTATACTTTTTACAGAATTGGCACAGTAGTTAAATCATCAGGAATGACTACTGAAGCACCAGGAAATGACTATTAATCAGTAGTCTCACATCAAAAAAATATGCAGTACCAGGGCTAAGAAACATAATACGAATAGATTATGTATTGTGATATATGATTGATTTGTGGCTGTATCAACTACAATTCTCAAAACTGCATGAAATTGTGTGATCTCATAAATTTCTCTGTTTCTTTGAGACATCTTAATTTGCATACAAAGGAGATTTAAAGTTCAGTTCCTTTATTTCCTATAAAGAAAATCACCATTAATATTCATGTCTAAAATGGTAACATGTAAAATATAGAAATTTTACAAATGTCTCTCTTTCCTGTACACCAATCAGCTTCTGGTATTAACTCTAGACTGGTTTCAAGGGCATTATCTCAGTACAGTCAAATATAGGTCCCTGAAAATATGTACATCCTAAGATCCATTTTGTAGCAGGTGTGACAAAACAAATGTGAAAGTTTGATCACAAAGGAGATAAGGCACAAAGTAAGATATGAATTCCAGAAAGCACTAAGATTAAACACCTAGTTTACACAAAAGCAAGTAACACAAATGCAATTTAAAGACACAGCAAATGGATTTTTCATTCCCTAAAGACATTTATCATATGATAAGTAATAAAGGTGCTGATTACAAACAAATTCTCCCCCCACCCCCAGACTTAAGTACAATACTGTGTGGTTTTATCAGAAGAGGACATGCTACATAAAAGTAATCAAACAAATGGGTGACAAGCCATCCTAAATATTAGACACATGGTATTACAATCTACAGTGGTTCAGCCACACAATGACTTAATCTCTCAGATCAAGAATATATATCATAAAAAATATAAAAAAGATCAGTATTACACATAAGCAAAACTCTCTCTTACCAATGTTGTATTTCACTACTTTCACCAACCTGACTGCTAACAACTGCGTCAGGAGATCTTTGAAAAAACAGTAACAAAAAATATAAGGTATTGGCAAGCGTGCTTCCTACCACATAACCAACTTAACTATAGGCAACTGAGTCTTTTGAAGAAACAGTAACAAATGTGACATTGTTTCAAACATTCCTCTACATACTTTTGTATAATCGTCTCACATAGATATCCAAGTACTCTGATAAATAGTACAGGGAGCTTTATTCAGACAGGAAGAAAAAATATTATTTATGTTTCTCAAGAATAGCAATGATTCTCACTAAGATGCTTACTCACGTTAAGTCTCAAATTTTAAGTAACTAGTTCGTGTCTAACCTACATCAAGTGAACACATAGTATGGAACTGGAAAGTGTTTTATTTTAAACTAAAGATTCTTTTATACCTAAAAACAAAGATGATGTGACTTACCAAATGAAAGTGCTGGCAGGTCGACAGACACACAAACGAACACAAACATACACACAAAATTCAAGCTTTCGCAACAAACTGTTGCCTCATCAGGAAAGAGGGAAGGAGAGGGAAAGACGAAAGGATGTGGGTTTTAAGGGAGAGGGTAAGGAGTCATTCCAGTCCCGGGAGCGGAAAGACTTACCTTAGGGGGAAAAAGGGACAGGTATACACTCGCACACACACACATATCCATCCACACATATACAGACACAAGCTGAAAATATGTCTGCTTGTGTCTGTATATGTGTGGATGGATGTGTGTGTGTGTGTGTGTGTGTGTGTGTGTGTGTGTGTGTGTGTGTGTGTGTGTGTGTGTGTGTGTGTGTGTGTGTGCGTGCGTGCGTGCGCGCGCGAGTGTATACCCGTCCCTTTTTCCCCCTAAGGTAAGTCTTTCCGCTCCTGGGACTGGAATGACTCCTTACCCTCTCCCTTAAAACCCACATCCTTTCGTCTTTCCCTCTCCTTCCCTCTTTCCTGATGAGGCAACAGTTTGTTGCGAAAGCTTGAATTTTGTGTGTATGTTTGTGTTCGTTTGTGTGTCTGTCAACCTGCCAGCACTTTCATTTGGTAAGTCACATCATCTTTGTTTTTAGGTATATTTTTCCTACGTGGAATGTTTCCTTCTATTATAAAGATTCTTTTAAGTTGATATCTCAGGCAAAAACAGTTTCTCTCACTTACTCACAGTGGTGCAAGTACTAAGTCAAACAGTTCACCAGATTTATATTTTGTTGTCAGTTGTTTATAGGCAGCTAGATGTTTTCATTTTACTTGCTTCATTCAAATCATTCCTATCATTCCTATGTCAGTTCCGTATTGATACAAATCCAGATTTACATACCACAGATATGTCGGTCCAACAACCACTACTTAAAAAACTTGTAAACTTAAACATAAATGGAGGTTTTACTCCAACAGGCAACACTAATTTCACCATGATGTGTCTCATAATTAAATGCAGTGTACTATCATGAACAAGAATAATATAAATTACATAACAGAGCATCAGCATACCCTTAACATAATCTTTGCCTAGCATCATCAATAATCCTAGCATCATCACATTATATATCGAAAACATTTCAGTATTCTCTGTAGTAGTAGTAGTAGTAGTAGTAGTAGTATTATTAATGATGATAATAATAATCATATAGTATCACATAGACTATTTGAATCAAAATAATATCAAATACCTCCATAGTGCCCTAATTGTCATCTTTGTAAAGCCCTAACTGAATAATGCTCTACATATAATTTACTTATTTTGCTGATGATAGCACCACACATGTTTTTATTACTCAAGAACTACATTGCCTTCCAGTTCACATACATCATGTGAAGCTCTCTTGGATCTGAAAATACTTCTGATAAGTTGTTTCTCCCAACATCAAGCATAACTAGACAACCGACAGATTGCAGAAGTTAACCTTATGTTTTGTTTCACATTATTTTTCTGTGCAAAGAATAGTTGCTAACTGTTTTCACACTGACATTTAAGTGTATTTTCAGTCTGACTCCCATATTTAATTTTACTAATGAATCATAAGTATTTTGATTATAGTTTACAGTATAGTGAAAAGTTTTACAATCTTCAAATGAAGTTGCGAGTGTATAGTAGTTCGATAAAGCATATAGATTCTTCCACACAACACATTTTTCTATGAAAAATTCAGATTCCATTCTCTGGCATAAGTTTGAACAATGACTTTGCCGTTGGTGGGGAGGCTTGCGTGCCTCAGCGATACAGATATCTGTACCGTAGGTACCACAATGGAGGGGTATCTGTTGAGAGGCCAGACAAACGTGCGATTCCTGAAGAGGGTAGCAGCCTTTTCAGTAGTTGCAGGGGCAACAGTCTGGATGATTGACTGATCTGGCCTTGTAACACTAACCAAAACGACCTTGCTGTGCTGGTACTGCGAACGGCTGAAAGCAAGGGGAAACTACAGCTGTAATTTTTCCCGAGGGCATGCAGCTTTGCTGTATGGTTAAATGATGATTGTGTCCTCTTGGGTAAAATGTTCCGGAGATAAAATAGTCCCCCATTCGGATCTCCGGGTGGGGACTACTCAGAAGGACATTGTTATGATGAGAAAGAAAACTGGTGTTCTATGGATCTGAGCGTGGAATGTCAGATCCCTTAATCAGGCAGGTAGGTTAGAAAATTTAAAAAGGGAAATTGATAGGTTAAAGTTAGATATAGTGGGAATTAGTGAAGTTCGGTGGCAGGAGGAACAAGCCTTTTGTCAGGTGAATACAGGGTTATAATTACAAAATCAAATTGGGGTAATGCAGGAGTAGGTGTAATAATGAATAGGAAAATTGGAATGCGATAAGCTACTATAAACAGCATAGTGAACGCATTATTATGGCGCACACCTACCACAGTAGTACAAGTTTATATGCCAACTAGCTCCGCAGATGACGAAGAGATCGCTGCAATTTATGATGTTATAAAAGAAATTATTCAGATAGTGAAGGGGGATGAAAATTTAATAGTCATGGGTGACTGGAATTCGATAGTAGGAAAAGGAAGAGAAGGAAATGTAGTCGGTGAATATGGAATGGGAGTAAGGAATGAAAGAGGAAGCCGCCTGTTAGAATTTTGCATAGAGCATAACTTAATCATAGCTAACATTTGGTTCAAGAATCATAAAAGAAGGTTGTATACATGGAAGAAGCCTGGAGATACTGGAAGGTCTCAGATAGATTATCCAATGGTAAGACAGAAATTTAGGAACCAGGTTTTAAATTGTAAGACATTTCCAGGGGCAGATGTGGACTCTGACCACAATCTTCTGGTTATGAACTGTAGATTAAAATTGAAGAAACTGCAAGAAGGTGGGAATTTGAGGAGATGGGACCTGGATAAACTGAAAGAACCAGAGGTTGTGTAGAGAGCTTTAGGGAGAGCATTAGGGAATGATTGACAAGAATGGGAGAGAGAAATACAGCAGAAGAAGAATGGGTAGCTTTGAGGGATGAAGTAGTGAAGTTAGCAGAGTATCAAATAGGTAAAAAGATGAGGGCTAATAGAAATCCATGGGTACCAGAAAAGATATTGAATTTAAATGAAGAAAGGAGAAAATATAAAAATGCAGTAAATGATGCAGGCAAAAAGGAATGCAAACATTTCAAAAATGAGATCGGCAGGAAGTGCAAAATGATTAAGCAGGGATGGTTAGAGGACAAATGTAAGCATCTAGAGGTGCATATCACTAAGGGTAAGATAGATACTGCCTACAGAAAAATTAAAGAAACCTTTGGAGATAAGAGAACCGCTTGCCTGAATATCAAGAGCTCAGATGGATACCCAGTTCTAAGCAAAGAAGGGAAAGCAGGAAGGTGGAAGGAGCATACAGAAGGTCTATACAAGGGTGATGTACTTGAGGACAATATTATGGAAATGCAAGAGGATGTAGATGAATATGAAATGGGAGATAAGATACTGCGTGAAGAGTTTGATAGAGCACTGAAAGACCCGAGTCGAAACAAGGCTCCAAAAGTAGACAACATTCCATTGGAACTACTGACGGCCTTGGGAGAGCCAGTCCTGACAAATCTCTACCATCTGGTGAGCAAGATATATGTAACAGGTGAAATACCTTCAGACTTCAAGAAGAATATAATAATTCCAATCCCAAAGAAAGCAGGTGTTGAAAGATGTGAAAATTACCGAACAATCAGTTTAATAAGTCACAGCTGCAAAATACTAACATGAATTCTTTACAGAAGAATGGAAAAACTGGTAGAAGCCGACCTCCAGGAAGTTCAGTTTGGATTCCGTAGAAATGTTGGAACACGTGAGGCAATACTGATCCTACGACTTATTTTAGAAAATAGATTAAGGAAAGGCAAACATATGTTTCTAGCATTTGTAGACTCAGATAAAGCTTTTGACAATGTTGACTGGAATACTCTCTTTCAAATTCTGAAGGTGGCAGGGGTAAAATACAGGGAGCAAAAGGCTATTTACAATTTGTACAGAAACCAGATGACAGCTATAAGAGTAGAGGGGCATGAAAGGGCAGCAGTGGTTGGGAAGGGAGTGAGACAAGGTTGTAGCCTATCGCCGATGTTATTCAATCTGTATATTGAGCAAGCAGTAAAGGAAACAAAAGAAAAATTCGGAGTAGGAATTAAAAGCCACGAAGAAGAAATAAAAACTTTGAGGTTCGTCGATGGCATTGTAATTCTGTCGGAAACAACAAAGGACCTGGAAGAGCAGCTGAACGGAATGGACAGTGTCTTGAAAGGGGGATATAAGATGAGCATTGACAAAAGCAAGACAAGGATAATGGAATGTAGTCGAATTAAATCGGGTGATGCTGCGGGAATTAGATTAGGAAATGAGACGCTTAAAGTAGGAAATAATTTTTGCTATTTGGGGAGCAAAATAACTGATGATGGTTAGAGTAGAGAGAAAATAAAATGCAGACTGGTAATGGCAAGGAAAGCATTTCTGAAGAAGAGAAATTTGTTAACATCAAATATACACTCCTGGAAATGGAAAAAAGAACACATTGACACCGGTGTGTCAGACCCACCATACTTGCTCCGGACACTGCGAGAGGGCTGTACAAGCAATGATCACACGCACGGCACAGCGGACACACCAGGAACCGCGGTGTTGGCCGTCGAATGGCGCTAGCTGCGCAGCATTTGTGCACCGCCGCCGTCAGTGTCAGCCAGTTTGCCGTGGCATACGGAGCTCCATCGCAGTCTTTAACACTGGTAGCATGCCGCGACAGCGTGGACGTGAACCGTATGTGCAGTTGACGGACTTTGAGCGAGGGCGTATAGTGGGCATGCGGGAGGCCGGGTGGACGTACCGCCGAATTGCTCAACATGTGGGGCGTGAGGTCTCCACAGTACATCGATGTTGTCGCCAGTGGTCGGCGGAAGGTGCACGTGCCCGTCGACCTGGGACCGGACCGCAGCGACGCACGGATGCACGCCAAGACCGTAGGATCCTACGCAGTGCCGTAGGTGACCGCACTGCCACTTCCCAGCAAATTAGGGACACTGTTGCTCCTGGGGTATCGGCGAGGACCATTCGCAACCGTCTCCATGACGCTGGGCTACGGTCCCGCACACCGTTAGGCCGTCTTCCGCTCACGCCCCAACATCATGCAGCCCGCCTCCAGTGGTGTCGCGACAGGCGTGAATGGAGGGACGAATGGAGACGTGTCGTCTTCAGCGATGAGAGTCGCTTCTGCCTTGGTGCCAATGATGGTCGTATGCGTGTTTGGCGCCGTGTAGGTGAGCGCCACAATCAGGACTGCATACGACCGAGGCACACAGGGCCAACACCCGGCATCATGGTGTGGGGAGCCATCTCCTACACTGGCCGTACACCACTGGTGATCGTCGAGGGGACACTGAATAGTGCACGGTACATCCAAACCGTCATCGAACCCATCGTTCTACCATTCCTAGACCGGCAAGGGAACTTGCTGTTCCAACAGGACAATGCACGTCCGCATGTATCCCGTGCCACCCAACGTGCTCTAGAAGGTCTAAGTCAACTACCCTGGCCAGCAAGATCTCCGGATCTGTCCCCCATTGAGCATGTTTGGGACTGGATGAAGCGTCGTCTCACACGGTCTGCACGTCCAGCACGAACGCTGGTCCAACTGAGGCGCCAGGTGGAAATGGCATGGCAAGCCGTTCCACAGGACTACATCCAGCATCTCTACGATTGTCTCCATGGGAGAATAGCAGCCTGCATTGCTGCGAAAGGTGGATATACACTGTACTAGTGCCGACATTGTGCATGCTCTGTTGCCTGTGTCTATGTGCCTGTGGTTCTGTCAGTGTGATCATGTGATGTATCTGACCCCAGGAATGTGTCAATAAAGTTTCCCCTTCCTGGGACAATGAATTCATGGTGTTCTTATTTCAATTTCCAGGAGTGTAGATTTAAGTGTCAGGAAGTCGTTTCTGAAAGAATTTGTACGAAGCGTAGCCATGTATGAAAGTGAAACGTGGATGATAAATAGTTTAAACAAGAAGAGAATAGAAGCTTTTGAAATGTGGTGCTACAGAAGAATGCTGAAGATTAGATGGGTAGATCACATAACTGATGAGGAGGTATTGAATAGAATTGGAGGGAAGAAAAATTTGTGGCACAATTTGACTAGAAGAAGGGATCGGTTGGTAGGGCATATTCTGAGGCATCAAGGGATCCCCAAATTAGTGTTGGAGGGCAGTGTAGAGGGTAAAAATCGTAGAGGGAGGCCAAGAGATGAATACACTAAACAGATTCAGAAGGATGTAGGTTGCAGTAGGTACTAGGAGATGAAGCAGCTTGCACAGGATTGAGTAGCATGGAGAGCTGCATCAAACCAGTGTCTGGACTGAAGACAACAACAACAACAACAACAACAACAACATTCATACATGGCTTTTTTTCAGTTTGTTAATGTTTGTGCTTTAATAAAATTTGTATTGCCACTGTGAGATCTACATATAGCATATAACATTGATTCATGTACTATAGAACTATTATGCAACATAGAAGATGACAGAATGACAGTACAAGATATTTTGTAAAAGATAAACAGATGAATCAGAGAAAAGCATGCAATACAGACACTGAAACCATTGAAGTAAAACTGAGAGAGCATTGGGGTCCTGGGTTAACCCATTTCATGTTAAACAAAGTTCCTGTGATCTCCTGAGGGTACTACTGTTACAATGTTTCTATTTCACATTCTTAATTTTCATTTGCTTGAATTTTTATCATTAATTCTTTGGTTAGTCATAGCTTATCACATCACATTTCAGTATTTTGATCACACATTGCTTGTAACATTATCTAGACTTTCTTCTCTTTCTACTATTAAAATTTTTAAAAAAATTTGTACCACATCATATTACTAGCAACACTGACAACAAATTTATTTTCCGACAATCCAACTTTATTTCTCAAAACAGTCTTAAAACTAAACTTTACAATAACTTGTTATAGAAATAGTCTTAGTACCATAGTAGCTTGAAATCATGACATAACAGCTGTTAACTTCCCTGCAAACATTGTCTGTATATAGTTTTGCTGTTAGTTCAACTCTGCTTTTGATGAGTTTCTTTTATCCACTAAATCTGTAAATATACTTTAAGGATTTGCTACAGTTTACTGTCATTGCATCTCTTCCATTTTAGCTGAAATCAATTCTGAATATTTCCTCCCGTTCCAGTTTCTTGTCTATTTTTGAATTGTCTAAGTTTTCTCGTCTAATTTTTCACTGACATCAAGTTGATTAATGTGTGACAGCCCCAACCTCCCACCCCCACTTCCTGTGTCATTTCTCCTGTTATTTTCATGATTATTGATACAATTAGACAGTATAAAATGAAACCAAAAGGTGTAAATGTAAACCTTGTACTCATCTTCAGTGTTGCAGGACTACACCAATTAAAAAAAGTTCTGGCCTTTTAAATGGCCTTCATTCATTTATTAACTCTTGAAGATTCTACTATAAACACATTTGAAATTTTGATACAATAATTTCACTGTCTTTTTCTGCAGAATTTTATATGCACACACTACGATTTGTTCCTGAAAACACATTGTCTATAACAGAGGATCCTGGACTGAGTCCATAGATCTAATGGGACCCTGTTCTACTTATTAACCAAATATTGTTACATAACTGACAAACTGAAGTTCATATACAGCTCTGTCAGAGAAAGTTTGCCTTTCATAGAATTATTAAAGTTAGTTGCAGCAGACGGAACGTAGTTCAATTTTTGTTAACACTCCTAGTTATGTAATGTTTACAATTATAACAGTACTCATCCTTTTGTTCAACGCTGCTGCTGCTGCTGTTGTTGTTCTTCTATAATTTGATGATGATATGATGTTGCTGAGAAGTTACATGCATCTTGTAAGTGTTTAATAATAATGTGCTAATTTTCTTCTTTAAACTGTCCCCAATAATGCTGATTAGCTATGCTCTCAAAAAATTGTAAACAGGTATTACTGTTACTTCTTCAAGAGGAAACATCAGGTAAATTAATTTCCATCTGTATTCACTTTTAAGTAATCACAAAATAACTTTTCCACATTTCTTGATACATTGACAGTATATCTGACTGAGGTACAATGGAGACATGTTACATTTCAACTACCCTCTTCGACAGCACAACACCAACTATCTACTACTGTTCACAGAAGTGTAAACATAAACCAAAGGTACATTTATATTGACACATCAGAGTATGATTCACACCAATAAATTCATAGAGATATAAATACATTTTCTTGAGTTCAGTAATGAGATTTGAAACATTTTAATATAAAGGATAGTAAATTTCATGGCAAAAATTATGGGCTTCCAGACATGAATATTAATCAGTAGTCTCACATTGAAAAAACATGCATTGCCAAAACTTTGAAAGGTAGTAATCACAGAGGATGTATCATGATGTACGGTTAATTTGTGTCTGTATTGCCAACTAAAATACCCCAAGATTAAATAGGTATAGTCCCATTATAAAGTGCAGTGACAGATATAACACTAGAAATAAGGGCAATTAATTCAGGCACAGAGCTAAAGCTATTTAATTTAGCTAACTATTTTTCTCTGTGCATTTCATTAACTATTTCATGAAACATTTTCTTCATTTATTTTTAGAGTCTCTTGGATCTCCACAAAATTGCCACAGCTCGTGATGATGCTAATCTTTGTGACTTCTTGGAGACAGAATTTTTACAAGAACAAGTGGATTCTATTAAAGATATTGCAGATAAGCTCACAAATATTTGCCGTGTAGGCGAAGGTTTAGGAATTTTTGTATTTGATAGAGAATTACATTAAGATTTAAAATTATCGATCTTCACTTGGTACTGCTTTACATTTGTGCATCATAGTATCTAGTCAGTTCTCATAAATTTCAAGCCATAAAGCTGTTTTACTGCTGCACATTATACTTGTCCTCATTTCTGAGGGCTATTGAAGTGTTTGTCAACAGCCACAAATGTTATTGGTATTTTACTTTGTAGTTTTAAGTACGGCAATTATACAATTGTGTAAAAACTGTTATGTTATTGAACAGATTACTATTTATGTACAAAGATTTTTTTATCTTTTATAGATTTTTAAAATTTTATATTTTTATGTTTATATCCTTATATTCCTATCACAGAACATATATTGTTTTTTAAACCTAAGGCAGTTAATTTGGGTTCATAATCACATTCCTCAGACCTGAATACACACAGTTTGCTAATCATATTGAGTGGACATGTGTAAAATTTAAGTACCACAATGCGCAGTTATAATAAACATGCTGATTCTCTGAAGAAACAATCCAATATCTATCTGTGATGTTTTTGGTCTATCTAATTGAACTTATTGTGTGATCTCAACAAATTAAATACTTTTCTCATTTTCATCATGCTCTTCTGCGAATGCATTGATGCAAATGACAACAGCCATTTGTATATCTCCCTCAAAATACTTCTTAAAAAGGTTTGTATCAATATTATGAATTATACTTGAATATAATTACATTCCATCCTGGATTTTCCTTTGTTTGTTGTATAAAATTTTTCTTATTTTTATTATTATTTTTTTAGTCTTAATACAGAACTATCACATTGTTGCCCTGCATTTAGTTTTCCCTCAGAATTTCATGGCATGAACACAGTGTCTTCATAAACTGTAAATGGTGCTCACTTCTCAAAGCATCATGCCACTATTCCCTGTGTTTGCGTGTTCACTATCTGCCAGACCAATAAGTGACAACTAGCTAATACAAATAGCTCTTTTTCCTGAAGCACAGTTTCACCTTGTTCATCAAAAGGAACCTGCACCAGCCTTGATTACGACTTGATTTGGCATTCAGTGAAGTTTGAGTCGTGCTTTTATGCTTCTGTCCTTTGTAGAACAAATCAGATGTTGCTTCTGTCAGTTTCACTTCCACTTATTTTTCTAGTTTAATATGCTCCTTCAGAGAGTCAGCGTGCGTGCGCCCAGACACAAAGTGCTTGATTTCTGACACTATGCCGGACCAGTATATGAAAAAATAAGCATTAAAATAACAGTTTAAGACATCTAAATTTAAGAAAAAAAGGCAACCCCGAAGGTCACAGTACTTTATATACATGTATGATGACGTTTATTTGGCTTAATGTGACCATAGCAGTTTTACACACGAGACTCAATATGACTGTCAAACTATATGTACTCAAGTATGAACATTATTCCCAACCAAAATTAATTACCTGATTAATAAAGAAAATATGATGTGTAACTGGAATAAAATAATGTAGAAATACCTTCTTAGATCACTAGAAAAAGTTTGCTGTGATGATTTTGTTGCAATTAATGAATATTGTTATGTGTGTAACTGAAATGCAGTATTATTGTGTTGTTAAATTATTTTAGCAACATTCATTTTAGCTCTAGGGTCGAACATTTAATTTGGAAAACTAAAGAAACAAGAAATCATATGACCTAAAAATTCTTATTCACATTGCAATAGCTTTAATTTTGTAGTATTTATTTTAATAGACTTGTTTCTTGCTAGATTTATGGTATTTTCATATGTAATATAATAGCAAACTGTCTCCAGTTATATTCAGGTTTTGTATTCTTCTTAATGCAAAATAACTTCATCATTTATAATTGCAAAACCAGCATTCTGTGCAGTGAGCCTGTTTGTGAAAACCAAGTTACCTTCTGTCAGTCACATAACCTCCACATACAAGAATGTATGTTTAATAGTGTAGCTGGCAAGAGTTCACACAGTATGCCATTAAGTGAATAATATTGAATTAGAAGTTTTGAGTTCAGCAATAATTGCATAAACTGATAATGAATTCTTGATCATTACTTCAATATTTCTACCATGGTTTCTTTTGTCTGTGGGAATTTAGCTGTAAATGTGCCATAATGAAGTGCTTCATTATATTTATAATGCTATTTATTTTCATTATTTAATGGTCCGATGATATTACTGGTGAAATTGACTGATTCTTGAGTAATGGCAGCTAAATACATTTTTGCTTTTCTTTTAGTTTGTGTTGTGGAGATAATATTCATTACAAAGCATGTTAAAACTGAGGACAGCTTTCTCTTTAAGAATTGTGTGTGTGTGTGTGATACTTAATGTTTAGAATAAGATGTTTTAATTACTTCCTTTTTCACCATCTGACAGTGTTTTTTGCTTGTAAATGTAACTACTGTAATGTTTTGTGCATTCAAGACATCTCAAAGTTACAAAGCTTCCTATTTACAGATATGAACTGTGATATGTGATGTGTATTGTTGAGGTGCTTGATTTGCAGAGTCTGTATAAATAAGAGTCTGTAAAGGTATGGCTAAGATTTTATTGAGATGTATTATTTTAGATACTGTAATAATCTAGTCATTTAACTGTGATATTAATAAAATAACAATCAGTGTTTAGAAATGCTGATCCTTTCATCTGGCATTTGAGAAAAGACAAAGAAACAAATAAATAAATAATAAATGTTGAGGTACAACTTATCCTTCAGTAAACATGGCTTTTCATATACTCATTAGGGAGCAGGCAGTGTTTCAGTGTATTTGTAGGCAAAGAAAAAAGTGTATACTTTAATTGAAACAAGAGATGAGTACAGATGTGATACAATATAGCAAGAGTTCACACTTTCAATCAAAGCTGGTAACTGGTCCTTTTTACCTTCCTCAGCTGCCTTTGCTACACCCCTGTCCTTTCTCATCTTTTACCTGAAGTTGTTCTTGGTTCTGAGAGTTGCAAATACCTGCAGAGCTATTTGTTGTCTCCATTTACTGAAAAATATGCTTAATGGGTATCAGATGAGAGGGTTCATTTCTTCACCTGGATCGTACATTCCTCCATATTCAATGCTGTAAGCAAATAAAAGTGACAAAACTGAATTATATGTTGCTGATGGACTGTATTTTTTAAATAACAAGCTGCTACATTACAATATTTTCATTTGTATATGTACATGTTAAATAAAATACATGTGATTCAGTACCATTGAATATATAATCACTGAGGTGTGTGTGTGTGTGTGTGTGTGTGTGTGTGTGTGTGTGTGTCAGCATCCATTTTATCATATATAATCATATAGGAGTTTTCATGTTACATTATATGAGTTTGTAATCATACAGTAAATTAATTACATAGGCCTTCTGTGGTAAAACATATATAAATATATATATCTCATGCAGCGTTTACTAGATAATAACAAAATAAACAATAATTAATTATTTATAGTGCATACTATTTCATACATTTGTTTTTCAGATATGACTTATCATTGACCACTAGTAGAGAATAACAGAACAAACAGTAATTAATTAATTAATTAATTATAGTGTGTACAGACAGATATTTTCATACATTTGTTCAAATATGAATTATCATTGACCGCTGTCACTATGTTCTGAAAATCCGTGTACTCCGTAATGCTGTAAAAACATTCTCTTAACAACATTTTTTTAAGCTCATTTTTAAAAATGTAAAAATTTTCTATCTTTTTGATGCTTAAGGGAAGAGCACTAAAAAGGATTTTGGGGTGATGTATTGCACTTTTGTGATATTGGGCTGTTTTGTGTGTTTCTCTGTGGAAATCATTCCTGTGTGTTGTTGGGTAGTCATGGCACTCACTATTTAAAGAAGAAAATTGGGTGTGAGATCTGAAAAATCAGATACTTTTGTAGATATATAAAGATGGAAGCGACATTATTTGAAATTCTTTGAAAATTTCCCTGCAGGGCTCTCTTGGTGCAGCCCCTTTCATTATTCTTAATGCTCGTTTTTGAATAATGAATGACCGCTTTGCCAGACTTGAATTACCCCAAAATAAGACACCATACCGCAATAGACTACACATAAGAGCATAATAAGCACATATTACTGTTTTTTCACTGCAGCAGTTTTTCAGCATTCTGAGTATATAGCAGCATTTACTTAGCTTTTTATTGTGCATTTCAATATGTTTATCCCACTTTAGATTCTCGCCTAACCAGATACCTAAAAATTTTGTGTTTGAAGTTTGTAAAATCTTCTGTTCACCAAGTTTCAAGACTATATTGGGCTTTACTTGATTCGATAAACGACTGAAATTCATCCGTACTGTTTTTTTCTCATTTACAAATAAACAGTTATCTCTAAACCATTTTCCTGCTTCTTCTTTTGTTACTTCTACTTTTTGTTGCAAGTCAGCCTCATTTTGAGCTTTAATAAAAAGACTTGTATTGTCTGCATACGATACAGCATTAGCTAGTGTTAAACAGTTTGGTAGGTCATTTATGAAAATCAAGAACAAGAGGGGTCCCAGCACAGAACCTTGTGGCACTCCATTACTTACTTTCTTATATTCTGAAAAGTAAGAGGTTCCTTCGTGAACTAGTTCTACTTTCTGGTATCTGTCTGACAGGTATGATTGAAACCAGCTGTGAACAGTACCACATACACGATAGCAATATAGTTTCTCAAGCAATAATTCATTATCAATAACATCAAATGCCTTTGATAAATCAAAAAACACCCCACAGTTTACTTCGTTATGATCTATAAAGATCAGGAGAAGTTTTAGGAAATTATATACAGCTGTTTCAGTTGTCCTATTTTTTCTGAAGCCATTTTGCTCACTGGCTAATATTCTACTTGTGTTAAGGAAAGCGGAGAGTCTTTCATGCGTTATTCTCTCAATAACTTTTGAGAAGCAGGATATCAGGGATATGGGTCTGAAATTTTTTACACCATGAGGATCACCATTTTTATATAATGGTTTTATTATTAACAGCTTTAGTTCTTTAGGGAAAGTGCAAGTGCTGAAAGAGGCATTAATTATGTCTACAAGGCAACGAGCAATATTTATACTGTGTTTAAGTACTTTATCTGGAATGCCATCAGTGCCACAAGACAATTTATTTTTTAGTTTTTGATTGCATTCTGTACTTCTTGTACACTTACAGGGTATAAGAACATAGTTTTAGGATTTGTGGAGAAGTTATGTTTAATTTTTGTTTGACTTTGGGTTTTTATGAGGCTTTGAACAATACTTGCATAATGAAGGTTGAATATATTGGCAATATGTAAAGGATCACTTATAGTTTTGTCTTCACTTTTAATAACAAAGCTGCTGTCTCTTTACTTCTGCCTACAGTTGTATTTATCACATTCCAAACCGATTTCATTTTCTTGTTACCCTTGCATCTATTGATGTGTGAGTCATTATGTAACTTTTTTGCTGCATTAATGACTTTCCTGTACAATTTTCTGTAACAGGTGACATACTGTTTCAGAGCTGGATTTAGCCTGGCTGATTTACTTAGCTTTCTAAGTCGCTCTCCAGATTTCCATATCCCCTGTGTTACCCAAGTATTAGGCTTGCTTTTTATTTTAATTTTCTTAAGAGGGAATGCAGTTTCATATTCATTCTCTTAAAAAGGTAGAGAGACAGAACAAATTAATGTTTAATTACAAAAAGTGCTGAGGGTAGGAAACTTCAAGGATTGAGAGAGTGTGGGACATCATTTCAGTTTTCACAATGTAGAGTCTAATTTACAAAGCACTTAGTAGTATGAGCTCACTTATCAGTATGCCGTTGCACCCACTCTGGTCTGGAATGCATGCACCAATTCCGTTAGGGAGGGTGTTAAAGCTGTTGTAGCCTCTCCTGAGGCAAGCTTACCCACAATTGCTGTGGTGAAAGAGGGCATAGAATGTTGCATTGTGTCCAGTACTTGTTCTCAGATCCCAGGCAAAAAGATGTGATGGAACTAAAATGTGCTTGTTGCACAATATGGCGAGCCTCAAATATTAGCGATTGACAATATGGCCGATTGTGGTCGCCTGGAAATTTAAGGTGAGTATTCCTGCCCTCATGTTCACATTCAGTCCATCAGGCCAGTGACACTCCCAAATTCCCACAAATCTGCATATTGCATGATCTAACAAGCCGACCGTATTGAGATTCACAATAGGATGCTTTTCAACTCTTGTCAGATGCTGATAATGCACATGCAAGTAAGCCACATTTCTGTGCCTATCACAAAAATCACTCAACATTTCACACTGTTCATGCTCTTTCTATACCCTACCATTAGTAACAATGCTAAAGGCGAACAACATTAATGCACTCTGGTGGACATTCCACCTCTCACAGAGAGTAGTGATGGTAAGAGTTTGCCAGTGATGTGTATGTGTTCGAAGTAAATTTCACTCCTGGGTTTCACATGAATACTGAGGAAATTTGTTATTCTGCTCATGTAAGTCTGGTTGGTTCAGTTTGTTAGGTGCAGAAATGGAACACACCTTTCACATTTGGAATAGGGTATTTCATCTCATTTCTTCACATTTGCTCACATTACTTCGTTTTTAAATTTTGATCATCACAAGAGTCTGGGTTCAAATGAAAAGTCAAGGAGTTTCGAAAGCAACGTTTATTTCAACTTAACAAATGATATTCCAAAAACAGAAGAGCGTATTGTTAGTGAAACAGTTTTAAAAAGTTCAGTACTAAATCATGCCTTACTCCTGATACAGACACACATACATCTGATCTACCTACATTTCTTCATTCCCATGAAGTGTCTTCGTGAAAACATGCCATTTTCATTTGTTAGGGGGAGAAGAGAGCCCACCTTGGTGTATACCGGTATATGATCGTGAAATTTGAATGTTGTTGAAAACCTACTTTGCTCTACAACAAATGATGCTCCAAATGAAGTCATTTGAAAGGGTACCAGACACCTGTAGGCAAACTATGCTGCTGCTCTGTCACCACTGCATTGTTGCTCTTGCACCTGATAGTAGGCCATTTGAAACATGAATGTGTAGAAAAGGTTGCTGCTCTGCAAACACCTAGGATGATGTCAAAGGTTTTGTCTGTACGAATACATTTTTAAAGTTCTCAATAAACGTGGGTGGTTGCCGCAGATTCTTTCCATTTTAGAGAAGAGTTAAAGCATTCAAGGTTGTCAGCAGTGTCAGGTTCTGAAGAACATTTTCCTATCACTAACTGCAATGCAGAATGTTGTTTTCGACCACAAAATGTGTGGGAATCAATGCCCCAGGGAAAGGGCTGGTTTCATTGACACCCTTTATACCTCCCCTGCTGCCTTTTCGTACTGATTCTGAGTCATGATGTCTGATATGTTCTGAGATTTCAATACTGGGTGTTGTGGTTCTGACCCCCTCACAGAGGTGTTAATAGGAGGGGTGAAATATGGGTAAGAGGGGGTGTGAAGATCTTCTGTCCATGTGACATGTCCATCATTACATTGGGCTGAACTTTGGGGAAATTTGGTGCCAGTGTGACATCATTAATCCCCTCCCTTACTCATCACATGAACTTCTGGGCTGTGGCCTTTCTTTCACAAGTGTCGACACCTTGCTATTTGAAGCATCATGGAACCAGAAGGTGACATTGCAGGGTGTCATGATTTTGCGCCAGTACAGAGGAAGGTTGTACACACCTTTGAGCCTAATTTCAAACTTAAGCTTCACAGTGGGTGGCAGTTACTGGGTCCTGAAAAAGTGATTCTTTAATTCTGTTCCACAGTCTAGATTTGGTGCTCAGAAGTGGAAATAATGATGGGCTAGGATGTGGTTGGGTAGGAGGATTGGGAAAGAGATTGAAGAACATTTGGGAAGGTAGTTCTCCATGGCCACAAGACTGTGGACATAAGGGATGTTGGTGTACAAGGAAGTTACATTTACTCATTGATAATGGGACAGGAACTGTTTAGAGATAGTGAAGGAAGTGAGCAGTGTCTTGGGTGTAGGATGGAAGGTTATGAGTATTAGTTTGGGGGTATTGGTCAACAAATGCAGAAGTCTGTCCTATGGGAGCATTGTACCCAGCCACAAAGGGTAAGGAGACCTGTAGGATTGGGTTTGGGGAGTGGGTAACAGATAACAATTCAGGGAGTTGGTAATGTGAGGAGGGAGATGGATCTAGGTGTCAGGTTTTGGGATGGACCTAAGGCCATAAGGAGCTGTTGTCAGTGGGGTGCATGATGAAGAAATGTTTCCATTACAGGTGACTAGTGAATGAAAGGCGATCCCTTACAAGTCCATCACGGTTGAACTTACACTTGGGGCTAAAGGTGAGATGTTTAGTAAGTACTGAGACTTCTGCAAAGGTCAGTTTTGGCTGAAAGGTTGACAACAGCATTGTGGGATGGGTGTTCGGCAGAAGGGTCAACAAATTTTTTGTGAATGAAGAAGGTGAAGTAAGTCGGCAAGATGTGGTCAGGAAGCTATAGGGGGTTGTCCGAGAGGGGAGGGAGAGGAGAGGGGTCAGAGGTAGCTTCATGGCTACAAGTAAGATAGGATTGTTGAAGGACAAGAGCTTCTAGTAATGACAGCATTCAGGAAGTCATGGTCACGGTAAAAAGATTTTGCGAAAGAAGTAGAGGCCTGTCAGGTATGGTCTGGGATTTTATTGTATTATTATAAAGAACCAGACAGGTTGGAGAGTAAAAGGTTGAGGTTCATGGAGTAGGGTGGTACCAGCATGAGATGACAGTTTTAAGATGTTGACTGCCATTAGGTGGTATACCACGTGACAGACAAGATCTCAGAAAGAGGATTTGTGCTTGAAGTTTTGGGAGGGCAAAGAGTTTCCAGAATTGGCAAAGGTAGAATAAGCATGGATTCATGGCTGGATGGTCAAAAGACAAAAGGAGTGATTAAAATGTAGTTAAAAAGATCGAAAATAGGAAGGGGAAAACATGACAGAAGTGTTATACTGGTAATAAATGTTAGGTATTATACAGAGAGCTATGTAGGACATTAGAAGGAAGGTCAGAATTTTTTAAAGGTATGAATTAGCAGGTGCACTCAAATATGTTTGATTGTGAACTGACACATGTGACAGTAAGAAATGCATGATTGTAAATAAGTATGCTCAATCGCACTATACGATCATAAACAAATGGACGTGATTGAGTAAGGCACAGTTCACACTGCAGTGACAGGATATGTAATAAGGTACACAGAAGCACTCTGCATCTGCAGAGCATACTGGAAGGATTTAGTATGTTCACAGTGTGACAACAGTAATAAAACATGGATTTTACAACATGGGTCTGTCTATAATATTGTCTAGTGCAACACGAAGTGCTGGTCGCTCCATGAAACTTCTTGTATGATACACAGGGAGGGAAATGTCAAGTGCATAAGATTATGCACCTCAAAAAAAGTTTTATGTAGCTGAAGTAAAGCTACATCCATCTCTCTAGTTAGTTTCTAAGTAAAACTTGTATTATTTATGTAAAAACTTGAAAACCACTATTTTTGGATTCACACATTCTCTGCTATACTGTCTTCCTCATTAAATTTTCAGGAAACTATTTGGTAAAAATAAATAAAAAGAAAATAAAAATCTGCATCGTATAGTCTGACATCACAACTTTGTAATGAACCAGTTTTTTTTTTCATTATTGGCCATAATTATTGTGATACTTCAAAGTAAAATACTGCACATATTTTGAAAAGTTTGCAGTGAATAATACACTCACTGACCAATTCACATTTGGTGCATTTTAGATCATACAATTGCTGAGTACAAAATATAGCTAACATATTAAAATTGCTTTAATAGTAGAAAAAGAATATCTCATTCCAGTATCAAGAAAATATGAGATAGAGTGGAGCTTGACTGTAAAGAGGTTGGCAACTGTGCGCTGTACGTGAGGCTATTGCTGTCTCCTATGGCTTGCTATGTGGAGTGATATGTGGTTTATTCATCTCATTACATACAATTTTCAAATCATTTGATTTGATGTACAGGATACATGTCAAGGTTTACAAAAGAAACTTTTTCACTTTTTTAAGAGAAATACAAAAGTTTACATTATATTTTACATTTCTAAGTTACAGCTACACATGTACATAAAATAATACATGTAATACAATCCCTGTGTTCAGATTGTGAAGCTGTCCTCAATGAATTCATTGACAGAATAACAACACTTTTCCACCAGAAGAGTAAAGAGCAATCTTTTCAGTGAACCAATCTCCATTTTAAATATATTACTGCCTTTTATTTTATTGAAAATTTTTAACCCCATATACTCTGGCGTTTGGGCATAAAGTTTTAAACGATGTGTTGGAAGTTTAAAGTTATCTCTGTGGCGAGTGCTGTAGTTGTCGTCAAAACGGAAAGTGTCTAGTGTTGCAACACACGTTTCTAATTACTTCTTTTGTAATACTAGGAGCCTAGTGACATTTGCTGAATTTCCCTAGAAGATTATGCCACAACGAATAACTGACTCAAAGTAGCAGTGATAAACTATCTTTCTGGTATCTATGTTTGTGGCACCTGACAAAATACACATTGCAAATGCTAAGTTGTTCAATTTATTTGCTAAGTAATCTATGTGTACCTTCCAATTTATATTTTTGTCAAGATTTAGGCCTAAGAACTTCAGATCTGTAGAAGATGGCGGAGATGTACCTTCCAATTTAAATTTTTGTCAAGATTTAGGCCTAAGAACTTCAGATCTGTAGAAGATGGCGGAGATGTTGTGTGTACAAGTGAGTAGTGTCACCAGGGAGTAAAAACACGAAGCAGTTGGCTGTTAAAAACAAATTTCAAGTTCTTTCCGTGAGTGAATAGGCGGATTTAGGCCTAACATCGGTAAGGGAACATGAACTTTTGAACAAACTTTGTAATCAGAATGGTGATACAGGCTCTGAGTTCAGCATTAACGCAAACAATAAACGTGCGATATTGAGTAGTGGTGGGCAGGAAATCGCGTATCTGTTAGAAATCACAGTGACTGAGAAGTCACAGATATCACAGTAGCAACTTTACAGAATCTAACTGCGATTTCACTCACAGTTAGCAGTCGCAAGTAGTATATCATATTCAAAGATGTGAGCCATCTATTGCTCGAATTTAGCACTGCTTTCTGCGATTTCAGTGACAAGTCGCTAGGAAGTAGCAACTAGAAAGCGCGGTTAACAGTGCCATCTGTTGGCCAAAGTTCGTACTACGTCCATCTCTGCGATACGGTATCGGGTCTAACTGCGATTTCCGTGACAAGTCTCAACTAAGAGTCGCAAGTAGCAACTAGAAAGCGCGGTTAACAGTGCCATCTTTTGGCCAAAGTTCGTACTACGTCCATCTCTGCTATGCGGTATCAAGTCTAACTGCGATTTCCGTGACAAGTCGCAACTAAGAGTCGCAAGTAGCAACTGAAAAGCGCAGTTAGCACTGCCATCTGTTGAGCAAAGTTCATACTACGCTATTCGCTACCGAGTCAAACTGCGATTTCTGTGACAAATCGCAAGTAAGAGTCGCAAGTAGCAACTAAAAAGCGCAGTTAACATACTTTTCCTAGTGTCATCTGTTGACCGACGTACGTACTTCGTTATGAGAGCCTTGTGCCTCACGACATCGATGTGCTGTGTGTGCATATGAAGGGCTTATTTCAATAGTGGTACAAGTCCATTTTTGTTCATTTTGAGATACAGAGTCGTAAAGTTAAATGAGCGCTGACAAATCTGCATTTGAGATACCAGAAATATTCAAGCATATGGCTTCTTGCTAGAGATGAACCTTTATTTATGTTTGTTTGGATCACTAATTTCAGACGCATTATAGACAGAAAAGTGGAGCTAATGGACTTGTACCACTATTGAAATAAGCCCTTCATATTATATGACATGCACATTCAGCATCCGTTAAGGTTGGTCAAACACAGCTGTGACTCTGAATGTATTATATTAATAAGAAGCGACATTGCCTTTTTCTCCTGAAAATATCAAGTAACGTAACAAATGTGTTTGATTCTGCTTCCAATATGACAGTTTTGGTTAATACTCCACATGCCTGCAGGACTTTGCAGTGTTAACACAGCAGAACTCAGACATCTGTATAAGTGTAGAGAAATGAAAACAGTCATATGAATGCCTCACTTTTGTTCCCACACAGTTCAAGACTCGGGAGAAAAGTTTTACACCTGGTGTTCTACATGGCAACTTCACACACAAGAACTTTTTGCCGACACTACTACCACCTACATAAGTAAGCTTTTCCTGTGTTACTTTCAAGTAATGCACTTAAGCTATTCCTGATTTAACTGGAAGATCTGTACTTCCCACTTTCATATCAACAGCCTCAAAATGCATATTGTAGACTTCAGGATAAGTTACAGGTCAGTGTCACACCAAGATTGTGGAGAAAGGGGGGGGGGGGCGGCATGTCACTCTCCACCAAGTGTTTACCAATAAGTAAGTGGCGGAAAATTATGGGTATAGGGCGGCTTAAACATGTGGAAAATGAGATTTTTATTATTCATTCACTGTATTTGACATTTATTATTCCTTTAAAATCGCACAACAACTTCAATAAAACACAGTTTAATCATTCACACACTTATTTCACAATTATTTCACTTTTAAACTGCAAATCCTCTAAGAACTGTCTTGAATCTTCACGAGTCTCTCTCAAAAACAGCCTTGATGTGGATAGATACGTACAGCAGCCAGTAATCAGAGTCAGAACTGTGTCTGCAAAAACACAAGGATTATTAAACAATTTTTGCTGTCATTAATTACTAGCAATATAATTGACAGAGTAGATTGCTAATATTTGCTATAATGAATATCACATTTGCAAGAACGATCACACTGAAGTAATTAAGTCCATCGAAACGCTTAGAAACTAACCTCTCGTCTGACGAAAACGGTCTAAAGACGCAGTGGCAATTTCTTCAGATCTGTTGACAATGATATTTTGAGTTATCACTTTACTGAGTGACTGAAATGTAGTTCAGGTACCTGAGAACATAACAATATGTTAGAATTCATTTTCTAAATACGAACTATTACGGTACTGTACGGCTACTTACATATTAATTACACTATTAATATTTTCACAGTTGTTTCTTTAATACAAAATTAAAGCCAACGGAAGAAAAAACGTAAACCATACTTGCCAAAGAAGGTTTGTTGAGATGCAATTTTCTGTGTTGACAGATGTAACTTTCTTATACGGTGGTAAGTCGCAGAAATCGCAGGAATCACAGAAATCGCAGAAGTAGCAGAAGTCACAGAAATCGCAGAAGTAGCAGAAATCGCGGAAGTAGCAGAAATCGCAGAAATAGCAGTGGCGGAGGGATACACGACCTATGTTCCTTAACTGCGACTCTTAACTGCGACAAATCACAGTTAAGAATAACAGATACTCAAAAGTAGCATTCACAGAAATCACTGATATCGGAAAATCGCAGTTTAGCCCATCACTAATATTGAGCATGCCCTCTATTGTACATAATAGTGGTGGGCAGGAAATCGCGTATCTGTTAGAAATCACAGTGATTGAGAAGTCACAGATATCACAATAACAACTTTACAAAATCTAACTGCGATTTCAGTCACAGTTAGCAGTTGCAAGTAGCATTTCACATTCAACGCCGTGAGCCATCTTTTGGCCGAATTCCGTACTGCTTTCTGCGATTTCAGTGACAAATCGCGGCTAGAAGTCGCAAGTAGCAACTGAAAAGCGCAGTAAACAGTGCCATCTGTTGGCCAAAGTTTGTACTACGCTCATCTCTGCCACACGCTATCGAGTCCAACTGCGATTTCTGTGACAAGTCGCAACTAAGAGTCGCAAGTAGCAACTAAAAAGCGCAGTTAACATTCTTTTCCTAGTGCCATCTGTTGACCGACGTACGTACTTCGTTACGAGAGCCTTGTGCCTCACGAAATCGACGTGCTGTGTGTGCATAATACTGCATATGAAGGGCTTATTTCAATAGTGGTACAAGTCCATTTTTGTTCATTTTGAGATACAGAGTCGTAAAGTTAAATGAGTGCTGAAAAATCTGCAGTTGAGATACCAGAAATATTCAAGCATATGGCTTCTTGCTAGAGATGAACCTTTATTTATGTTTGTTTGGATCATTAATTTCAGAAGCATTATAGACAGAAAAGTGGAGGTAATGGTCTTGTACCACTATTGAAATAAGCCCTTCATATTATATGACATGCACATTCAGCATCCGTTAAGGTTGGTCAAACACAGCTGTGACTCTGAATGTATTATATTAATAAGAAGCGACATTGCCTTTTTCTCCTGAAAATATCAAGTAACGTAACAAATGTGTTTGATTCTGCTTCCAATATGACAGTTTTGGTTAATACTCCACATGCCTGCAGGACTTTGCAATGTTAACACAGCAGAACTCAGACACCTGTATAAGTGTAGTGAAATAAAAACAGTATTATTGGTCATATGAATGGCTCACTTTTGTTCCGACACAGTTCAAGACTCGGGAGAAAAGTTTTACACTTGTTGTTCTACATGGCAACTTCACACACAAGAACTTTTTGCCGACACTACTACCACCTACCTACATATGTAAGCTTTTCCTGTGTTACTTTCAAGTAATGCACTTAAGCTATTCCTGATTTAACTGTAAGATCTGTACTTCCCACTTTCGTATCAACAGCCTCAAAATGCATATTGTAATCTTCGGGATATGTTACAGGTCAGTGTCACACCAAGATTGTGGAGAAAGAGGGGGGGGGGGGGGGGGGGGCGCGGCATGTCACTCTCCAACAAGTGTTTACCAATAAAAATGTAGCGGAAAATTACGGGTATAGGATGGCTTAACATGTGGAAAATGAGATTTTCATTATTCAATCACTGTATTCAACATTTATTATTCCTTTAAAATCGCACAACAACTTCAATAAAACACAGTTTAATCACTCATCTGCACACTTATTTCGCAATAATGTCACTTTTAAACTGCAAATCCTCTAAGAGCTCTCTTGAATCTCCACGAGTCTCTCCCAGCAGCCTTGATGTGGACAGATACGTACAGCAACCGGAACTGTGTCTGCAAAATCACAAGGATTATTAAGCAATTTTTGCTGTCACTAATTACAAGCAATATAATTGACAGTGTAGATTGCTAATATTTGCTGTAATGAAAGCCACTCAATGGGGTATATTTCACATTTGCAAGAACGATCTCACTTAAGTAATTAAATCCATCGAAACACTTAGAAACTAACCTCTCGTCTGACGAAAACGGTTTAAAGACGCAGTGGCAATTTCTCCAGATCTGCTGACAATGATATTTTGAGTTATCACTTTACTGAGTGACTGAAATGTAGTTCGGGTACCTGAGAACATAACAATATGTTAGAATTCATTTTCTAAACACAAACTATTACGGTACTGTATGGCTACTTACATATTAATTACACTATTAATATTTTCACAGTTGTTTCTTTAATACAAAATTAAAGCCAACGGAAGAACAAAGGTAAAACATACTTACCAATGACAGGTTTGTTGAGATGCAATTTTCTGTGTGGACAGATGTAACTTTTTCATACGGTGGTAAGTCGCAGAAATCGCAGGAGTCACAGAAATCCCAGAAGTAGCAGAAGTCACAGAAATCGCAGAAGTCACAGAAGTAGCAGAAGTCGCAGAAATCGCGGAAGTAGCAGAAATCGCAGAAATAGCAGTGGTGGAGGGATACGCGACCTAGGTTCCTTAACTGCGACTCTTAACTACGACAAATCACAGTTAAGAATAACAGATACTGAAAAGTAGCATTCACAGAAATCACTGATATCGGAAAATCGCAGTTTAGCCCATCACTAGTACATAATAATGGGGCATCTATTGCACGTAGTAATGAGAAAGACACTATCAATCAAAACGTACAACAGTGCAAAGACGAAAGTAATGTATTATTTTTAACGGACAGTCACTGCAAAAAAATGACGAGACTACTCAAAGAAAACACGAAATACGACGCAACAGGTTTTGTGAAGCCAGGAGCAACAGCAAAAAACATTATTGGTGTTGATTTACAGGACAAAATGTCGGGAAAAAATGACTATGTCGTGTGTATAGCGGGTGCAAATGATGTTGCGAAAAACGAAGCAAATAACTGTCTCACTGAACTGAAGAAATTCCTGGAACGCAGTAAACAAAAATATACGATAGTTGCAACATTACCATACAGATATGATCTAATGTATCACTCGTGTGTAAATAAAGAAATTCGTAAAACTAACATTAAAATAAAACAAATGTGTTCTTTGTTTGGAAAATGTAGCGTCCTTGATATAGGCAAATTGGACAGATGCCAGCATACCAAACACGGAATGCATCTAAATTATGAAGGAAAAAACGTTGTATGTAAAATGATAAAAGAAATCATTGCGAACAGAGAGAGAGTGAACAGAAAAATTCCATGTACCGGTATGGGACCAGTCTCAGCAAAAGAAAAAGAAGCATTCTCAAAAGCAGCAGAATCGTCAGTGGCGGAACCAACAGCTAAAACAACATATTCAGTGGTAACTATTGCCCGTCCTACATGCAACAGAAAACAAGCGTGAAGCATCTCTCTCGTGTGTTCAATATGAGTTTTCCACACCCCAAGCAATACTATCAACTAATGTACTGAAAAAAGCCACTCCTAGCAAACATCACGCAAATGCAGAGATGAGAAAAAATCAAACTTTGTCTTTATTCCACCAAAATATATGTATCCTCAAGAATAAAATAGACCAGTTCCTAATAAATTTAAAAGACGAGTGTGCAAGTGAGCCTGATATACTGTGTTTCTCAGAACATCACGTTATGAATGGGATCCACATGATACAGATTGAGAACTTTAGTTTAGCTACTCATTACTGTAGATCTGTTATGGAAAAAGGTGGTGTTGCAATATTTATAAAAAATAATATATTGTATAAATCCCTAGATTTAAACAAATACTGTGATGAACAACATTTTGAGGTGTGTGGCATTGAGTTAACAGCAGATAGTGCAACTGTTATTGTTCTGGCTGTTTACAGGGCACCTGCTGGAAATCTAAATGTATTTCTAAGACAAACTGAATCATTTCTGGCCCACCTATGTAGGAAAACTAAATCTATCTTTGTTATTGGTGACTTCAATGTGGACCTTTTAACAGAAAATAGAAACAAGACAGATTTCGAACATTTAATGTACTGTTACAATTTAGTACCACTTGTGAACACTCCAACTAGAGTAACTGCCAGCTCTAGCACTTTAATAGATAATGTATTTGTAGATAAGGACATTTGCAATAATTTAACCATGAAAAATATTATAAATGGTCTCTCTGATCATGAAGGGCAATTCCTCACTCTAAACCAAATGAATGTACAAAGAAAAGAAAATTTCATTTGGAAAACATTTAGGATTATAAACAGACACACCACTGAAACCTTTCATCAGCAATTACGGCTTGTGGACTGGTCTCCTGTATATGCTACAGTTGATGTTAATTCAAAATTTAATATATTTATCAATGAAGTTACAAGCCTTTTTGAAGAAGCATTTCCTAAAAAATCAGTGAGAAAAAACCTGTGCAAATCTGGAAACAAGCCTTGGATTACTAAAGGCATCAAAATCTCTTGTAAAACAAGAAGAGAATTATATGCTGCAGCCAGGAGTTCAAATGATAACAGTAGGATTACACACTATAAAATCTACAATAAAGTTCTGAATAAGACAATTCAGGCAGCAAAGAACATGTGCTTGAAGGCAGAAATTGACAACTCGAGCAATAAAGTAAAAACTATCTGGAAATTTGTAAAGAAGGAAACGGGGAAAAATGCAGTTTGTAGGGAAAATATCCAAATCAAAAGTGAGGGTAATCTTGTTAGCGATCCAAAAACAGTTGCAGACACATTCAACTATAATTTTTTAACAGTAACAGAAAAAATAGGTTTACAAGGGTCCATGAAGCAAGCCATCAATCTTTTGAAAGCTAGAGTACCTGGTTTAGTGCAACACATGAATGTAAAAACAGTCACTGTTCAAGAAATTGAAAGAGTTATTAAATCCCTGAAAAGTAAGAACTCTGCTGGAATTGACAATATTTCTAACAAATTATTAAAATACTGCTCCAGCCATGTAAGTACAGTCCTTTGCCACATTTTTGATGCATCACTTAAGCAAGGAATAGTTCCTGAGAGGCTTAAGTATGCAGTTGTAAAAGACGGATACTGCTAACTATAGGCAAATATCACTACTGACAAGCTTTTCAAAAGTTTTAGAGAAACTAATGCATGCCAGGATAGTTAAGCATCTCAGTGAACACAATAGCTTCAGCAAAAGTCAGTTTGTATTTCAGAAAGGTTTGTCAACAGAAGATGCAATATTTGCATTTACTGGCAAACTCTTGGAATCTATCAACAAAAAACTGAAAGTGATTGGCATATTTTGTGACCTAACAAAAGCATTTGACTGTGTAAATCACCAAATTCTTTTACAAAAAGCTGCACATCTCGGTATAAGTGGTGCAGCAGGGAAATGGCTCGACTCATATCTGTCAAACAGAAAACAAAAAGTTGTAGTGGATAGTCAAGAAGGTGTCCCTATATCTTCAGAATGGGGTACCATCACATGTGGAGTGCCGCAGGGCTCAGTTCTGGGCCCCCTACTTTTTATTATATTTATAAATGATCTTCCTCTCTCTACGGAATATTGTAGATTCACCATTTTCGCGGATGACACTACACTACTTATTGATAATTCGGAAAATAAGCTTGAGGTAACGGCAAATAAAGTTTTAAATGAAACGGTGAACTGGTTCAACATTAATGGTCTTATTTTAAATTACTGTAAAACAAACTACATTCAGTTCCACAAAACATCCGAAGATGAGGAAATATTTGTAAAGGTAGGTGAGCAGACAATAAACAGGGTAGATTCCTCAAAATACCTAGGCTTGCATATTGATAACAAACTGAATTGGTCCAACCACATCGTGGATCTGTGCAAAAGACTAAGTTCAGCAACATATGCATTGCTCATTGTTTCTTCTTATAGAAATATGGAAACCATGAAGTCAGCAGATGATGGTTACTTTCATGCAATTATGGCATTTGGAATTATATTTTGGGGAAATCAGCCACTGGCTAAAAAAGTACTGTGTGTACAAAAAAGAGCCATAAGGATCATGTGTGGAGTCCATCCTAGAGCCACATGCAGGAATCTTTTTAAGAAGCTTGAAATACTTACATCCACTGCGCAATATATATTCTGATTGATGTGCTTCATAAGGAAAGAAAAATCCATCTTTAAGCTGAATAGTGCATATCACAGTCACAATACTAGAAGGAAACATGATATCCACTATGAACAGCCAAATCTAAGTATGGTGCAGAAAGGAGTCCATTTCAGTGGCTGTAAGATTTTTAATGCCCTCCCTTCAAGAATTAAGTGTTTGATAAATGATGATCTCCTGTTTAAAAAAAACCTTAAGGCAGTTCCTATTGCAAGGTTCATTTTATACATTAGAAGAGTTCCTGAACTACAGTGTTTAACATCTCTTGTATTGTAAATTGCAAATGCATGTCCAAATTTGTATTTGTAATACCAAATATTTTTATTGTGAACATATATTTTGCAATATTTATTTCTTTGTAACACTTATTATTTTGTAATCTTTATCTCTCTCTAAAATGTATTTTTATAGTGGGACCTAAGTTACTGTTCACTGTTTTTTGTTTTGTAAACTCTATCTATATCTAAAATGTATTTTTTTTTGTAGTGGGACCTAAGTTACTGTTTACTGTTTTTGTTTTGTTTTATGTATTACCATAAATTCTGGCAAAAAGCTTGTAAAATTGACACATTCCGTATCCTGTGATACTGTCACAACATGGATCACCGGAACAAGAGATAAATAAATAAAAAATAAATAAATAAATAAAATAAATAACGTGGTTTGCTTCTGTGATATCGTGATCATTGCAAGTTATCTTTATTTCACTCCTTTCTACTAATTTAGCTTCAAATTGCATCATTTTGGTTTTAGTTACATTTAGTCGTAGTCCATTTTGATAGAACCAAAATTCAAGTTTTTCTAAAGTATTTTTGGCTTTTTCTGGAATATTTTCAGATATCTCATTTTCAATTAGAACTGATGTATCATCAGCAAATAAGACTGAATGAACATCAATAGCAAGTGGTAGGTCATTTACGTAAAAAAGAAACAGATAGGGACCCAATATCGAACCTTGTGGGACTCCTTGAGAACTGTTTTCCAGTCTGATGAATAATTGGTTCCATTTGAAGTTAAAATTACTCTTTGTTTCCTACCTGACAGGTAAGAGCTACCGTAAACCATTTTAAAGCAGTGTCTCTGATTCTATACATCTGTAATTTGTGGAGGAGTAATGCATGGTTCACTGAATCAAAAGCTTTAGTCAGATCACAGAATATACCTGTGACCTTTCTAACTTTATCTAACGTGGAGCATATTTTTTGGATAAACTCATATATAGCATTCACAGTGCTTTTACCCTGTTGGAATCCGAACTGGTTTTTAAAAATTATATCATTTACAGTAAGAAAATTATTAATTTGTTTTGCTGCAATCTTTTCAAACACTTTAGAGAAGACCGGCAAGAGAGAGATAGGGCGGTAATTCCCCATATCTTCTGTCGATCCTTTCTTGAATAGAGGTCTGATCTCACCATATTTCAATACCTCTGGAAAGCATCCCTGTTGAAAAGATTGATTTATAATAGTTGACAGTGGTTGGGAAATAATATCGTACACACACTTGATTACATATGTTGTTATTTCATCCCACCCATGTGAGGTTTTGTTTTTTAGAGACAATATTTCCTTTTCCACATCCCTTTGGGTGATTTTTTCAAATTATTTAAAAGATGTGTTCTGGCTGTTTTCCAAATTTGTGATGCCCTGATAGAACGTCATATCCACATCCGATATTACTACATTTAGGAAGAATTCATTGAAACAACTTGACATCTGAACAGGGTTTACTATAATTTCATTTTCATGTCTAATTTTCAAAATCTCCTGAATTTTTACTTTGGCTCCTAGTTCAGACTGAACAACTGACCACACTGCTTTTGTCTTATTTCTGTGTTCTCGTATGAATTTATTATTTGCCATTTTTTTAGCTGCCACTACAACTTTCCTAAATACAGCTTTATACTGTTTGACATAAATAACAAAATCCGGATTTCTGTTTGATTTTAACTCATTGTGGAGCTCTCTCTTTCTGGCACTCGAGATTTTTATTCCTGTTGTAATCCATTTGAGTTTACCATTAACTTTCTTTTGCTTATATCTACGAGGAAATGATTCATTAAATACCTCTAAGAAACAATTTAAGAATTTGTCATAGTTTATTGAGTTTGAACTATTGTAGTCTACAGGCCAGCTTATTATACTTAATTTACTGCAGAATAAATCCGTTTTAGTTTTACTGAGATCCGTTTTTATACACGCTTCTGGAGGCTTTAGGTTATTTGCTTTTGGGAGCTCAATAAACAGAGCTGAGTGATCTGAAATACCCAAGTCTAAGCAGTATTTGTGCTTATTTCCACTGTCAAATTTGTAGTTGGTAATAATATTATCAATGCAGGTCACTGATCTGCTGTTTTCCCTAGTGCCTTCAGAAAAAAATTTAGCTTGAAACCAGATTTCTGAATCAAGTCACGAAATTTTGTGGAATCATTGCTTTCAACTAAGACATATAAGTTGAAGTCTGTTGCTATAACAACTTTTTTCTTACTTTCTTTCTCGAGTTTTTCCAGGAGGCATTCGAATTTGGCTAAAAACACTTTTGTTATCACACATCCAGGAATTCTGTAGATTGCTATAAAAAGCTAGCAGCTACCTTAAAGTTATTAATACTATTTAGTACTTTTATACTATCTTCTGTTAACCAGTGTTCATTTAGGCAGATTATTTTAATATTTACAGATTCTGAAAGCAGAATTTTTAGTTCGTCAATTTTTGAGAATTTAAGATTTGGTAGTTCTGCCCCTAAGCCATTTATATTCCAGTGCATCAATAGATCATTTTTGCTTTTAGTTGTTTCACATGCGTCCTTTGTTTGGTACCTAAACTTTTTATTTTCAGTCTGAATTTTTTCTTTGTCACCCCTATCAGAATGAATTAGTTTCCCTTGCTTCTTAGGACTTTACACACGTCTATGAACATTTTACTAAGGTTCACAGAGCCTAATCTATTCAAGTGCAGGCCGTCTTTTCCCAGACACTTGCAGTTTAAGAATTTGTTTGGATCAATGAATACTGCACCGAGTCTGTTGCACTGTTCCCTAATGCCGGTATTTATCCTGTTGATGTAAGTATCACTTACGGATCTTCGATGAATAATTCCACTAATTACCAGACTGGATGTTGGGTATACAGTTTTCGCCGATCTAATCAGATTCCGTGTTTCATTCACGATTTCTGCCTCACTGTTACTGCGGATGGAGTTTGTGCTCACGTGGATTAAGACACCTCTGTAGTCATCGGTACTTAAAGTGTGGAGCTGTCTTGTTTCTCTTTGTTTGGTGCTGAAGCTGGAAGTGAAAAACTTACTGAAATGAAAAGACACCTGGAGTCATCAGCTGATGATGCTGACTGGATGTTTTTTCAGTCCATGTTCCCCAATTTCAGTAAACTTTGTACAATAGGAAAAGAGAAGTGAACATTTAAATTCCTGTTACTTTTGAAGGAGCAGCTGGATGAAGCCAAGACATCTCAGGATTTTCCTTATCAAGGGGTTCTTACATTTAATCAGAAACACTGTTCACACCTACAAAGAGTTTGCCATCCACTGCTACACCATCAGTGGTAACTGATCTCACTTTAAATCCAGAAAGGTTTCTTCTGAATACACCCTAATACACCCTAATTGAACCATATACTATTCTGTAAAATTGAACAGTTGCAGAAATACTGTTTTAGCTTTATCACTTGTAACCATTATTTAAGTATGCACGTACCATGCTGAATAAAGTGACATACTAGGTGGTCTTTCAAAAAATAAACTTTTCATGGTGGTATTTTTAAAGTCACCCACACACTTTCACCAACTTACCTTCTTGTAATGAGTAACTTCTCAGTAAGAGAAATGCCAAGCAGAAAATTTGTCTTCCTTTGTCAGACTAGCTGAAATTAGTTACTCCAAGACCTGGAAACTGGACTCATTCCCTAGAATTCATGGAATTTGTGTTCCCACTACAGGAGTTCGTGTGAAACCACAGCTGAACACTGTTTAATGGGCAGCCCCAACAGTGCCTTTTCTTTGTCAGTTTAAATAATAAGCCACAACAATTATCTCTCAAAAGGGCTCATGATATAACTGAAACAGAAATATGATTCATGTCGTCATGACATTCTGCATTGTATCTCACAATGTATCATCCCAGTGTGAACTTGAGTGTCGCACCGATTAGCATAATGTCAAATGACCTTAATTGCATTGTAACTATATTATGAGAAGGAAAGTTGCTACTCACCATATAGCGGAGTTGCTGAGTCACAGACAGGCACAACAAAAAGACACTCACAAATAAAGCAGTACGACACACACACACACACACACACACACACACACACACACACACACACACACACACACAAAAATACCCCTTCCCCTCCCCACCCCAGCCTCCTTCTTACCTCCACCCACTCGCCACTCCCATCGTGCTCTCGTGCCGCGACTCAGCATCTCCACTATATGGTGAATAGCAACTTTCCTTCTCATAATATTGTTACATTTCATCCTGGATTTTCCATTGTTTGACTGAATTGTAGTGTCATATGGCATGTTGTATCGTCTGTGCGAACTGCAGCTTACAGTCAAGTTGGGTGGCACAAGTCAGTAGCGGAGAATATGTTAAATCTAGCACTGGAATTAAATGTTCAAAAAAGGGGCCATTGCTACAAGAGCAGGGAGTTGTATTGCAGCACTTACTAGTGTACAAAGCAAAGCATTCGAATTGCACATATAGGGTGGCTGGTGTGTACTTTAGAGGATAAAGTGTAGACATATTTAGAATTGAATTGAATTGAACGAGATTTTATTGTCGTTTAGCTATTACAACAATTGACAAAGTCAGGTTACGTATATAAAAGTTATACAGCATATATACATGGGTTGAAGATCAATATGTCACTATTGGTTTTCCATAAAATACTATATTTAAAATCAAATAATATGAAAACATTGCATCATAAATTACTCAGTTAAAGAAATTATGCTGTACTCTCCAAACCGGTACCACTATGATATTTTACAGTCATAAAATTCCTGAAGTGAGTAGCAAGGATTTGCAGCTAACCAACTGAATAATTTGTCTTTAAATAAATCAAATGGAGCTTCTACCCATTCTAGAGGCTGTTTGTTAAACATCTTCATACCCACTACTTCATAACTGTTCAGTGATTGGATAATCTGTAGTAAGGTATGTCAAGATGGCTACTATTTCTGGTTCCATGAGAGTGTACATCTCTTCTCCGCTGGTATTCTGATAAGATGCTCTTTATATACAGTAGGGCAGTATAAATATACATGTTTATAACAGTTAATATTTTTAAGTTGATAAACAGTGGTTTGCAGTGGGCCGGTTTATCACTGTGATAATTTGAATTACTTTCTTCTGAAGTAGCAAAATGTCCTGAAGGTGTGAGCTGTTGCCCCATATTAAAAGCCCATAAGATATAATGCTTTGAAAAACAGCAAAGTAGGCCGATCTTACATAGGCCACAGGTCCATAGTTTTTTTAAATTCCTTAACAAATACACCACTCTAGACAGCCTTGCACTAATGTATGTAATATGTGGCTCCCAAGTCAATTTACTATCTATAATAATACCTAAGAACTTAACACTATCCATGAAGTCTGCTACTGGCAGATCTCGTAAACTAAATACAATCTTTTGAGTTTTACTCTCATTAAGCAGGAACCCATTAGCTCAAAACCAGACTGACACTTGTGATATTGTGTCATTTGACACAGTTTGGAGCATATCCATGTCTGAGCTGATATTGAAATAAAGAATGGGCAATGAGCTGCAGATAGGTAAAGAGAGAATAATGAAGGTTAAAGGGTATGGGAAGGAAGAGAACCAGATTGGCAATTTATATTAACAGTAATGGAAATTTCTGGATGGGACAATACATAAAATAAGGACATGACAACCATTTACCTAGAGCAGACTGAATGTGGAGCATAGAAATACATACAGGAAACAGAATTCACATTAGCTTTCAAATGCTTGAACTTTTACAAGTAAAAGTAAATGCATTCATAACAACAAAACAATGCAGCCATGGTGAGATCATCAGTTATTGAAAGCAATTGCCTAGGCTAACAGAGGTGAGGAGGGGTTTGAGGAATGACATATGAGGCAAGAAGGGGGTGGTGAGACTGTATTGTATTTTATTGGTCCAGCTGTACATAAAACTAGCTTATGAATAAAACATTAGATACGTCAAATTATAAGTATACAGATGAAAGCGATTTCAATGCATTATTACTTAAAATTGCAAATAGTACATTTCATACATTAAGTGTTTATACAAACCACTTCTTTAGCTTAAAGATACTTCAGTGGAGTGAAAGCAGTGATGCTGTAAATATGATGTTAAAGACTCTCCAAAGATTTTGACCTCAATTATTGCTTTTATGTTTTTGGGAAGTTTACAAGAACTCTCATGCGGCAAGCACTATTTAGCATAGGGATGTTTTTGTCTGGTAAAGTGATCAAGATGATCAGTTTTTTAGATACTGTTCTTACCCATTATATTTAGGTATTTTAAAGAATATGAGGGTTTCCATAATTTAGATACAAACTGAAGTTTACATGAGTCTCGTAAGTTTGCATCCAAACATGATTCTAATTATCCGTTTTGCAGTCTGATTGTGCTGATAGGAGCTTTAGAGTTGCCCATAATTGTGACCAAGAATCAAGAAACATTATTCACCATAAATCATTTCACAATGATATGGGTTTCGTCAATTTGATACAAGATAAAGTATATACAATGTACAGTAGTACGATGTGGAGCATTAAATATTAGTTCTACAAAGTTTATGCAGTACATAATAATACAATTAAAAGTAATAGTTTTTCAAAGTTAATATAATAATCTGGTAAATCAAAGTATTCTTTAATATTATAAAAAGGGTGATCTATTAACCAGTTGTACCACTTATGTTTAAAACTAATTATATCAATGGTCCAAGCAAAGACTGATAACTTATTGAAAATTCTGAGTGGGTTTACTTTGTGAGAATTTCCAGTCATTGTTAACCTGTGCCTAGGTATATAACTTCAACTTAGCCCTAATATTGTGGTCATGAACTTCCCCCCCCTGACAACAAGTTCTGTCATATTATTTTTAATGTGAAATCAAGAGTGGATAACAATGTTCCAAATGACCTAACTTACAAATTAAATGCAAAACTTTATTTTGTATTTTTAAAATGTTATCAACATGGGGAGAATGTCCCCATATAATAAGGCCATATGATATATGCAATTGGAAATGTCCAAAGTATGTCATCCGAAGATAATCCATGCTTACCATGTCCCTTAGTTTCAAAAAGAGGTATGATACCTGAGTATCTTTTTGCAGACATGATTGATATGTTCTTGCCAATTAAGTTTGGAGCCAATGTGAATACCTAGAAGTTTTACTGATTTAGTTTCTATATCCTTTGTCATGCCTAGTATGAGCTGTTGTGTTTTATCGGGATTACATAAGAGTTTATTAGCAGAAACCAGTCCAAAGCCATGTCAAGAGATTCTTTTGTTATGTGACTGAGTTCAGAGATGTTCTGATGAGAGGTAAAGAGTGTAGTATCATCTGCATAACATATTCAGGATGTAGTATGTTGTAAAGCAGCCTGTTGATTGCAAACAATGAAAAAGAAGGGTTCGAGGATAGATCCTCAGGGAACACCTGTGTCTATCTCAAGCAAGGAAGAATGCATATTCCTGACTGAATCAAATTGTTTCCTGTTGTTCAAGTAAGAAGTGATGATGGCTAAAGTGTTCTCTTGCAACCCATAGTATTCCAATTTCATTAGTAGGATGTCAACAGGAATGCAATCAAATGCCTTGCTTAAGTCACATAATACAAGTGATACTTTGTTTTTGGTTTCAATAGCAGATAATGTTCGATCAGTGATTTCTAAAACAGCAGCAGTTGTGTTTTTTCCCTTGCAAAATCCAAACTGGAAGTTACAACGTAAGCCATTATCTACAAAGCCGGTATTTAGCTGGTTGTGCATTAGTGCCTCATATATTTTTGACAGTACAGGCATAATTGAAATTGGTCGATAGCTTTCAGGCAGTTTTTTTCCCATTTTTTATAAACTGGGATGACTTTAGATTACTTGAGTGTATTAGGAAAAACTCCAAATTCTAAGCATTTATTGAAAATACTGGCTAATGGTGAGCATATTAAGTGTATTGTTTTTTTAATAATGTGACTGGACAACAAGTAGCAATCCATACTTTTTGAATTTGAAAATTTGACAACAGTTTTAAAAATGTCAGAGGGTGTGATAGGATTCCAGTGAAATACATGTTCATTGGTCAGAGGGGTAGCCAGCAAGTCCATTGCGGAAGAACTTGTTTCTTTAATACTGTTTGTTACTTCCTTAACTGAATTAATAAAAAAGTTATTTTGTACTTCAGGATCCATCAAAGGTACTTGAGTGTGTTTGGGAGTGGGACTTTGATTTATAATTTGCCATGCTGTCTTGCATTTATTGGGAGCACTTTCTATGTGCTTTTCAGATAATAGTTTTTTTGTGAGGAAGAGCTTAGTTCTGTAGAATTTTTTGGATTTAGTATATGAGTTATAAATTCTCTCTCTCTGCTCAGTCCTGTGAATACAGGCATGCTTGTAAATCCGGTGTAATGTGTGCAAGTTTTCCATAATTTCAGAAAGTTCTTCAGTAAACCAGTTAAGCATTTTATTTTTAGTTTTCCTTGTAGTTCTAGCTTTTGTTAATGGAGAACAAGAATACCACAGTTCTATAAATTTCTCAAGAAAGTTATCAAAGGCTATTTCTGTTCCAAATTTCCCTGGTTGACATTTGTATAACCAGTCCCACTTTTCCTTCCTTAATTTATCAATAAACAGTGTAATGTACCTCTCTTTTTGTCCTCTCACCAGTACAGAGTTAGGTTTGGTGGTTTTAATTGGCTGCCTCTTATAAAGTGTCAGGAGCAAAGTATCATGATCTGCAAAGTGTTCTCCTGCAAATGTGGCTCTAAAATCTTCCTCAATGAAATTAATTATAATGTTGTAAATAGTCTTCACGGGTTTGCTGCCAGATCATGTCGTGCAACAGTGCTCACTTCAACATACTTCTTATTTCATGACCAATATTTTGAACAAGTGGACAGTGTCACCATGGGAAGTCCACTGTCTCCTGTGGTGTCTAATTATTTTACAGAGGACTTTGAAGAAGAAGCACTACAGTCAGCCACTCTCAAACCCTCTTGTTTTCTACGGTATGTGTATGATACATTTGTGGTGTGTCCACATGCACTTGATACTCTACCTATGTATGCATCTGAATTCGCTCCATCCTAATATAAACTTCACAATGGAAGTGGAAAAAGATGGTACTTTACCTTTTCTTGATGTCTTGGTATGAAGGAAAGCAGATGGAACCTTGGGACACAGTGTCTACCGCAAGCCACTGATCCTTGTGGTACATTATATTTAATTCGTTTATAGTCTGACAAATGTGCAGAAATAGTTTTCAGGTTGACATTAGTGTGCTTTATGCTCACTGCTAGCTTATGATGCTCAGGGTCCAGTTGTTGGACAGATCTCGAATACCATACTTCTCGAGCTTTGATTTACCATGTGAAGAGCTTTTATTTGGTCAATAAATACTTCTGTTGATTCCTGTTTCTTGTCCATCAAGCTTAGTATACAGTTGATGCACTCATAAATGGGTGCTGTTGTTGTTGAACTCTCATATCTGAATTCATGTTGTTCATTACATAGTAGAGACGAGAAAAACCAGCCAGTTAAAACTGGTACCAGTATTTTAGTTCTGTATAACTGATATGTATCAGTATTTGTTTGTCTGTTACAACAGAATTTTTTCTCTAATAACCGGGTAAAAGGGACCAGTATCTCAATTTACCATAGAAGCAGTGCACATTTTTACATTTTTAAATAAAAAAAGATTATATTTATTTACAAAATTTCCAATGCTTCAAAATATTGAGTTGTTATAAAAATAGATAAAGCAATCAGTGCTATTTTAATGAAAACATAGACAGTTGGAACAAGCAGCAAAGATATGAGCTGAGACAATATACCCGTTGCCACACATTGTGGTCTTAACATGATTTGCACCCACGTGCAGTGGCAAAACTGTTCTCTCATTGCTGGGACAATAATGTAACTGTTGCCATGTGGTGATGTCCATAATAACTGGTGTCTACACAGATGGTGGAAAGAACAGGATTGCACAGGTAACAAAGTAGCTGTGTGAGGCAAAGATAATTTATTATTTTGGTGATCTTCTACAGTCAATAGTAAAGCCGTCGGCACATGGACCATGCATTCGAATGTTAAGCATTGAGCGTGCCCAGTTTATGATGTCATAGTGTGGAATAGCACATTCGGGAGTCTTTCTGAACATGCAGAGCAATATCTGGCATGTCAGATATTCTGAGCATGCGTCTGAGCATTAACCAATGAGATGAGATGGCACAACGCCACCTACGTCACACGCGCACCGTCTCCCTTCAGTACAGAGTTGTGAGGCGCCATATTGGCATTCATTTCAAGCCTATATGTATATATGCCATTTCTGAGCACCAGAAAATTGAGAATCACTGGAAAAACCATTGTTAGTTGTGTGATTTATTCCAAGAAAATAATGAGAAACATATTCATGGCAAAAGAATTATTGTAACGAGCGTATTATGAGAGTAGGCTATTTGAAGGCAGCAACACACTGAAGATCCACCCAAAACGCATCGTTCTTGGTACAATTTGTTATAATTAAATTTCAATTAATAACATAATTATCTATGATTAACGTTTTTAGCAAGGGGTGACACAATATTTTTAAGGAAGAGTACCCAATTGGTGGTTTAGTGTAATGAGTAGCGTCCCTGACCAGTCATGAACCTTTGTTGCGGTGGTGGTTCACGTCTTAATACACCAAAATTTTTTTACGTCACATTCGCGTTTTTATTTAGTTCTAATACTTTGTTATTAGTTTAATGTAAGTATATGCTATAATATTTGATGTTATGTAAATATAAGTTCACCTTTTTTTTAGGGGTGATTTTGTTCAATTTGCTTAATTACAGGACAGCTTGCGCTACTTGTATAAAGATATTTTGCTCCTTTTTCTTTTACGCTTCGTAATTCACATGTTGCAAAGATTCTGCTACTGGGTAGGAACAGTGATCAAGTAAGACTGACCTTGGGGTTTTACTAAAATTTGGGAATGATGAAATAATGTTTATCTTATGAGGAGAAGTAGTCCAAATTTGTACCGCACTGTTTGTAGTGGAACTTTTATAAGCCTGTGTCCTTATTAATTGGACATGGTACTTTCCTTTTCGTGGACGATGGAGGAAATGTGCATTTTAATAGAGCTAATGTGGGAATTTTACGCGCATCCGTTGAGTAAACAGTGTGATTTACAAACTAGAAACATCCCTCAACTGCCGCTGGAGTGCGTTGTGATCGCGTATACCACGTTGGGGCCCACGTACCGTGTGCATGTGTCGCATCGTTCCTGAGCGTTCAGCAGCATGTTGAACTTGGCACGTTCAACGTTAATGTTCGACAGCACGGTCTGTGTGCTGACGTCTTAAGAAATGGCCTAAAAGTTGTTAATGAAATTTTAAACTTCTAAATAAGCACTTGTAATGGTTGCCTAGTCATAGATATTCCTAATTGCTATAATCACACTATTTCACTCCCATTTACAGAGCTTGTTAGCACTTGATGTTAGGTTGGCACCATTAAAATGCATTGTGGTAATCGCTGCTGCTTGCTGGATTGCTGCTGTGTCTCGATGCTGATGCTGGCAATAAATCTGGTTGTCTAGGGTTAAAAACATGAGGTCCCATGTTTTTTATGTGCTTTTGATGATAAAGAACGAGCGAAACCAACAAATATGTAAACTTCAAATATTTATTACTTTGGTGGCCATCTTAATTCCACTGTCCAGCAAAGACCATGACAACACAAAGTAGTACTTCCTTTACATGTTCTTTGCATTGTTTATCCACCTCAAACAATAACACACAAACACACTTTACCCAAGTGACATTCCAACTGCACCCCTGACCCTTTTTGCTGCTGGTATTTATAGCATTGTCAAAGAACTACTAAAAAGAGATATAGTTTATAAGTCACATGTACATCTGTTATCATAATTTGTGCAGAAAAGTTATTAATTTGCATCGAGTGACATAATTTAACATGTTATTAAAGTGACAGACAGATTTGTTGACTTGACAGAATAATTCTTTGTTACAAAAAGGCCGTTTTTTAGAAGTTTGTCAATTGACTTCTCTAATTTGCATAAATAAGTAAATAACATGAATTATTAAGAATTACATTGGTTTTCGTCTAAAATAGGATTGATTACATGAATACCGAGTGAAAACGCTCCTAGTGAACAAATAGGTTTCACTGGGTGATTTTTATTTAAGGAGATCCAAAATACCTAAGTTGGCCACTATTTTTCGTACTTCATATTAATTATTTAAGCTGAACTTAGTGTTTTTACATGATGACATTTGCTGTATCAGTGATAAAGTGATATTAACTATTGTGTGGGTCAGTTATTCAGTATAATTTAATGGGTTGACTGTTTATGGAGACATGTTATGCAATCATTGTTAACATACACAATAACTTTTCTATAATCATAAATACTCGTTAAACTCGTTGAATTTGGAGGGTATCGCATACTTTGGTAAAGTAAAGCCTTTAATATGTTCTGTTACACACTACATTTGCAAAGCAGAGTAATTTATTTATCCTTCGTACATCCATATTTAAATTGGATTATGGTGGGACATCAGCTGGTACAATTTTTATTAAAAATGAAACTCCTCCAGCTGTACTTAAGATTTCATATTTAATTGGCTACTAGTTTTGACGATGCATCAATGCCATCTTCAGGCCTGTACTCTTTGAGGAAATCAATTGTGTGGGTCTGAGTACTAGAAGTCTGTGGTGAGAACAATACATGCTCCACATGTATGGCGGGCAGTAACTAGTACTTCTAGTACTCATCCACACACAATTGATTTCATCCAAGTGTATGAGCCCGAAGGTGGCGTTGATGCAACGTCAAAACTAGTTGACAAATAAATATGAAATCTTAAGTACAGATGGAGGAGTTTCATTTTCAATAAAAATAATTTATTTATAGAGAAGCTGAGGGTGGAGCAAGGACAGGATGGCACGTCAGGGGGAAATGTAATGATTTTGGTTCAATCAGCACAAACAAGATGAAATGCCACCTACCTCACGTTGAAAATATTTGTAAAACTGTCACCATTAATTGCTCTACAGCTAGTAAATCCCTCTATAAAAAATGCATGAACTAATTTCTGGTGCAGATATTGAACTGTTATCAGAAATATTGGATACTTTAACGCCCTTCTACAAGACCACAAAAGAGATTTCGGGAAGTGAGTACATTACGGGAATCTTGTTTTTCTCCTAGTGACCATTCTTGAAAATTCATTAAAACTGAATTGTAAACATAGCACATCCAAAGTCAAATCACAGGAGCTCCTAAGCAGCCAAAACGAAAGACGTGCAAAAGTATTACAGAACTTTCTGCTGTGCAATTCTACACTGTCAGACTCACAGTTAAAATAAAAATGTGCTTGTACTCCCTCATTGCCAGTGAAGCTATTGCAAAATTGACCCAAGAGGTGAAAAACTATGTGGATGAAAGCAGTAAACTTTCACCTTTACTTCAAAGCCTGGAGGTAAGAACAACTGGTCATCACATGATCAGGAAGGAATCAAGAGCAATGTAGTGGATTTAAGTTTGTTTCTGAACAGAATAGAGCTTTACTTTCAGCATTCACATTGTTCCTTTCTTTTTCAGGAGTAGAATGAAAGGCATGTACCAGGCTTGGCATTTGCAGCCAAAAATATTTTTCTTTTCTAGGAGAGTCTGTACAGCTGAAAGATTGGTATTATCTTTGAATGATATTGTTTCTGATGAAACATCACAGAACAAGTATTTGTGAACATATTTGACAATAAATATTGGCCAAAGTATTAATTCATTATTGAAATTTTAACTGTTATGTAATTGTTACTGATAAATGTTACATTTGCCTGTTATCTAAATTGTTCATTTCAATTTTTTAAGGGCATTTTCACTTCTGTCAAAAAAACTGTTCTATTCAGATTCCTGTTAAAAAATAAATAAATATATTTGACTGCAAAAAGGCTTTTCAATGTAAATAATTAAAGGGGGGGGGGAAGATACAAATATTATGCAAAAGCTTACTGTTTGTCCTTCATTTCTATGATGTAATAAAAGAAAGAGAAAACTAGGCAACAGTGATAAACTAAAAACTTAAAAATTAATTTGTTGTTTGTAGTAGAAATAGAAATTAGCTGATCTACTGCAAGTGTTTACATCATAAGCCTTTATCTGCTTGTAGCCATTGGAAGCGGTCAACTGAACATGTGAAATAGAGTTTGCCAGCCTCAGTTTTCACTGTTATCACTGACTATTCTTAAAGCCCAAATAGCTGTATGATCCTTGATTAGATGATTTTTTTAACAGAATTTCAAAAGATTTTTTTGCAATATTCAGCCACTCATTGCTTTTTGAGAAGGGCAGCGGATGGCAGACGGGACAACTTTTCTTTTATTTATGTATTTTTATTTGATATTTTGATTCTATGTAATTTGAAATGTATGATGTGAAAGTCTGAGGGAGTTTTAGAATTCTTCAACCTTTGTTCAGCATCTGTGTTTATTATTGGAAATAACAGTGGTACAAAATCAAAAATCGGTTATTTCATAAACTGGTTATTTTGAACCGTTTTAACACTTAGGGTGAACTGTAGATGCAAACATTGGTATAGCTGATAACTGGTTATTTCAGTGGTAACTGCCATCCTTATCACATAGTATACTGTTTATATTAACAAATACCTTAAATTTATCATACACAACTTTCTCCAATATTTTTGAAATGCAAGAGGTAATTGTGACAGGTCTTTAGTTAATTACATAATATATTTCACATTTTTTATGTATTAGAATAGCCTTAGATGTTTTCAATAGATCAAGGAAAGTGCGTACTTGAAGTGAGCAGTCACATAAATGTGTAAGTATTTCAGTTAGATTTAGAGCATTCTCCTTCAAGATTGTCACAGGGATACCACCAATGCTTGCAGTGTTGGAGCTTTTTAGACCTTTTATTCTTTTTATTATACTTTAACTTGTGAGACATTGCTGATGTACATTGACTTACTGTATGTGTTTATATTCATTGGATTGAGTGTTCCTATTTATGTTTGATTTTTTCATGTTATCAGCAACATGATGCTCTGTTTCCACCAGATGCTAAATTATAAATGTTTTCATCATTATGCACTATGTTTGCTGCTCTTGCCCTTTTTCTTAGTATTTTGGACTATTTTTTTTTATAGTGAACGTGTGATTCAGGTAAGGATTTATTAAGGTAATACTTTTTATGAAGCAGTCTCTTTTTCTGACATGAAACCCTTATTCCCCCTGTAATCCACCTGTTTGTTCCAGGATTGTCACTCATGAATAGGCCCATAGTTTTCAGTGGAAATGCACTTTGAAAGAAACGGATTAGTGTATCAATGGAGGTATTGAATTTTTCATTAAGGTAATTAATTTTATGTGTCAATTTTTCTTAGTTTAATAAACTGTGATGATATCCTTACTACAGCTTCAACATGTGGTTCTTAAAGACCTGTTGTTAACAATACTGCACTTTATTTCAAGGTTATTATTAGAGAAAGATGATCACTAAAGCCTGTGTTGAAAGTTTCTTTTGTGAAGTAATGTGTATACTCTACTTGATTAGAAAATGAACTGAAGCTGTTTCGCTAGTGTATGTTACTTGGATAGCAGCATTTAAATTATAGAATCCAGCAAGGTTCAAATGGACCTTTCTGTTTATAATTTTTGTGAGAAAATTATTGTTGAAATCACCACATATTAGCAATTCATAGTCCATTTTATTTATTTTTTCCCCAATGACTCCAATTTATTTAAGAAAAGTTCAAAATTTCCAGCTGGTGAATAGTAACCAGCGATAGCTAGAGTGAACTTAATAATTTTTGTACTTCAGTTTCGTAGTCCTTTTCGACATTTGTTCCAGTTAAGTTGGATAAGATACCTAGTAAAATCTACAACAGTACAATACAATACAGAAACAAAATGGCAGTAGAGCTCCCAGTAGCCAGTAGCCAGTAGCCAGTAGCCAGTAGCCAGTAACTTCAACTACATGAAAATCCTTATTTTTGCTTGTGAACAGGAGATTTAACAGATATGGGATGTGGGCATACATGGAAGTTTGAGGTTTGGGTTAAAGTGCTCAAATCTGAGGCTCTGGGAGATGGGAACTTTCCCCCAGCAAGAGGCAATGAAACAACGTGTATCAATACAGACGATTTAGGATAGTGGAGCAAAAGAACACTGATGAGTATGATGTCTATAGTAGTCATCCAGTCTTGTTTGACATGCCTTTGAGATGAGATGCTCAAATGTACATTGGTTAATCATAAGTACAATAAGATCATTATTTACTGTTTATAACAGCTAGTATTTCATTCAGTACAAATGCTGCAATGGGTTACCTACAGGCATGAAGCACATCTACACAAATTGTAGCATGTGAACAGAAGGTGACTGCAAATCTGATGGGTAAAACATATTCCATCTAGGTGCTACTGGTTTGTGCCAGCTGTTTCATCAGTTTCATGTTTCTCATCAGGGTGCACAATGAACTTTAAAATAGCAGATACATGTCATTGCTGAATTTATTGATTGTATAGGAGGCATACATTTTTAAGGAAAATTAAGAGCAAGGAATACAGCAGTTGAAATAAGAAGGGAGCTGCTTATAAGTAGGTGGGTATTTCTGAACTACATGCAACTGATATATAGCAGAAATACCACAACTTTGGATAAACGTGTTTTATTATCAGCAGATTAAAGAACAGAGTAATGTTAATGCTTCAGGATTGGTCAGGAGGGGAAAGCTGTTGGCACCCGTGAAGAGTTACACACGTTTTATATGCATGAATGTTTAATATCGTAAACAGGCAGGCCTTAGAGAAGTTGCTGGAACTGAATGGGCTACCGCCCAAGAGAGCAGGAAAGAAGGGTGTCTGATCCATTCGGAAGCTGCCAGTAGAATAGAACAAACAGCGTGTCCGCTCCTAGCAGCTGGCCATGGTTCCACCCCCACTTGACCACCTCCAGGCCTCCCTATTGGTCGGCCAGATCATAAGACGTGCAGTTCGATAGCATTACCTCATCAGCAACATGTGAATTTAGCTGCTGATGGTTCAGCATGTGAGTTTCCGAGTGGTGGTTGTGGGCAATGTGACTGAGAGACTGCAACTAGCCGCCAGGCAGAAGGCACTGACGAACATCAAGTGAAAAATAAAAATCAAATTTTTATACTAATAAATCCATTCAGTAATGGCCCCTACTGTAAACCCTTCTCCCCTCTGCAGGACTGAAGCATGGGGGGGGGGTAAATTAACAGTTACTAGAGAGGCTCCTGGGAAGGACGACCTTAATACATTTTGATTATTTGTGTTTTCATGTTAGATTTGTATTAAAAAATGACAATAATTGGGTGATGAATGCTTGCTTGACCAAATCTGGAACACGGTGGATGGTGTGGCAGTGGTGTGGGATGCTGCAAGTGGCAGTATGGGTTGCAGCAATCAGCTGTTGGCAGTGGCAGCAGCGAGCCAATGCACAGATCACAAGGGAGGGGGGAGGGCAGTGGGGGGGGGGGGAGGGGGGTTGGGAATAGGTTGACACTGGTGAAGCACTTCACACGCATACTTAGTTGCTTACATCTAAAGGAAGGCGATGCCTTTTCATTTGGGGGTATTTTACTTATTTACTATTCCTGTCTACTCAGTACTATCTTATACTGAACTACTATTGTATAGGGCAACAAGGAACACTCTTGCTCCCATTTCACAACTTAACATGGTGTTCTCTAAGAGATTGCTGTTTAGGGACAGCAGGAGGGGGTGACCGAAGTAGCGCAAAAGGTCCTTTTCTAAACACTACTCACAGTGATAAACCAATAAAGATAATTTCTAAAGGGGTATTAAATAGTGAACTGCTACTGTTAAGTAGCACACATTAGGGCTGGGTTGCTTGAAAGTATTCATAATAGAGTTATACTCTATATAATACTCTCTGTACATGGTCACTCAAAACTTATACAATAAATGACTGATAAATTGTAGGAAGATTAGAATTAATTATGGCAGACAAGGCAGAGAATAGGGAGGTAAGTGGTAGCGTTTGGGGGCGTGACTGGCTTATCGCAAGGTGACAGCTGTGCCAGTCCAAGTGCTGTGCTTATGGTAAGCATTCACTGGTAGCGTAACATGCAATTTAAACAATTCCAAAACTTCGTATCAGCTGGAAACTCGCTGCATGGTAAACTGAATCATAGCTAATGGTTTTGCTCTGACCTTGTGGTGATGGAATAAAACAGATCACTTAAAACAACACACACAGGAACTCTTACCTGTTGACAAATCAACTTACAGGGGTAAAACAAATAAAATCTCTTTCATCATCAACAAAACTTCGCTGCCCTCTGGGGGTTAACAGGCAGAAGTAATCTCGTAGCTTCGTGCATTAAGTTAACCAATCAAGGAACTACCACTTATGAAAACAGAAGGCATGGACAGAAAAAGAATCAATGGTTGGAAAAGATTTCAAAGAACGTTAGTAGCAATTGGGTAGTTAGGGAATAAGGGGGGTATTGTCATGCTTACTCGTCATTTTGATTGGAGAGAGTGCAACAATTAGGGGTTGCATTAATAAATGCCTGCAATCAGTGCATAGGTGGAATTCGCTGTATGTGGTGGTTTCATAAGTGTCACTGAATCAGCAGCTTTAGTACTGGATGTTCGGGTTTAGGAGGAAAAGGGGTTTGACCAATGGGAAAAATTGTGTTGCTTTTAGTGCGGGGTTTGTTCTGGGTATAATCGTGGATAGCCATCTGCAATCATGTCAGAGTAGCCCAAAATATTGGCCATTTATGTCGAGCAGCCCACCCATAGTGAACTGGAGCGGTGTTCACGTCAAAGAGTAAGGAATGGGGTATAATCGAGAAAAGGCTCAGGTAACGGGTTTCAGAATAAACTTGATTCAGTGGTGATACCTACTAGTTGCAGGGTACAGAGATATGAGATTGGACACACATCTACCGGGTGATCGGACGCTTGTGCAGCTAACTAGCCAAAACACAGATCTTTCCCAATGGTAAAAACTCAGAAAGTAGTTAATGGGCCACTGCAATCAAGGGAGAAGCAATACCTCTAAAAAAAATGGCTGGAAAAGCGTGTCTAATATACGGGGTTATATTAGATCTTGTGGTCCTGCTGGAAGGTATAGCCAAGCTACCCTTCCCTGACAGAAGAAAGGAAAAAGACAGAATAGAAACGTTGGCACAGCTGTAGGGTAAGAGAAAAAGGGGAGGGCAAAAAAATATCTGCAGCAACTGACACGGCAGTAGGACATACCATCCACAGGGACTTCCACAGCAGAATTGGTCAACTACCACCGGCCTAGCAGGGAGTAAGGAACCGAGTCAATGAAATTTGGCCTCTACTAAACCAAGTTTACTGTGGGTCAGAACAGGTCTGGTCTTAGTTAACCGGCAGTGAATCGACTATGTAGCACCTTGGGAGGTGGGGGGGGGGGGTGATGTCCTTAAGGCAAGATAGATGGGCACAGGTAATTACTAATATAATACAATGAGGGGTGGTGGAATTTCAAGAAACTTCCCAGGCAGCTTGTGAGCCATCTAGTAAAATCAGTCACAAACTATGTACTAGCTGGTTTGGAGGTGGGCATCTTGTTGTCCGGGACTACGAAAGTCGCATAGCCTTGACAGTAGGAAGTGTTAGTGTGGGAGAACAGTGGCAGATATCCGAGGTTACTAGTGTGTGAATGTATGTTTGTGTTGTTGGTTGAGAAACAACTCTGCTTAACTCCTATTCCAGGGAAAAGTAGAGGGAAGCAGTGCTGTAAAGCGGTTCTGATTAACCCTCACACCAGGGAAAAGTATGGGGGGGAGGGGAAGAGGGGGGGAAGCCATGTTGCTGCAGTTGTATCATCACTGATCAAATGCCTGACTATATGGTACAGCCAGGTTTCCATACAAGGGATTGCAATGTGTGGATAGTTTAAGGGCATGATACTGATTAGAACTCTGATTAAAATAAGTGAATAGCCTAAAAACAGGCAGGGCGCAAAATGAATGCTGCTAGAGGAGCGCAGAAGGCTGAATGCAGTGACAACAGAGAGACTCCGACTGTAGTAGCTGTATTGGAATATAAAAGGCTTCCTTCCCCCTCCCTTTGGGGGGAGGCAATGATGCACAGATGACAGATAGGTAGGCGATCGATTTACGAAACCAAAAACTAAAAGAATAAACCGATCAGCTGGGCGCTCTGCAGGCATTAACCACAATGCGTATGGCACACGGCCCTGGAGGAGGGAGGTAGAAAGTAATGGTTGAGGTGGGAACTAGCAACTCAAAGCAAAGGTAGGAACCTGGTGCAATGCATGGGCGAGGAAGACATAGGGCGATTACATCTTGTGGGGGTTAATTACTACAAAATTCTTACGATCACTGAAGTGAAGGGGTGAGCTCTGAAAAAGAGGGGCGCGAACTACTGCAACTCCTTGGTCGGTTATAATGACTTCAGGGCTTCCGAAAGGAAGGAGAAGATGATCTACAAAAGCTCGTGCTACAGTTTCAGCTGACATGTCAGCGATGGGTACCAAAATAAAGTATAGGGAAAAGTGGTCAATAATAGATAGAATATATTTACTTCCTTGTGTACTAATGGGAAGAGGCCTGACTACATCTAAAGCCATGAACTAGAGGGGTTTTGAAGCCTCGGGAAGAGATTGTAAAGGAATTTTGATTTATGGGGGTGGTGCTCTTTGGACACATGGTAGGCAATTTTTTATATACTTGGCAACGTCTCACCATCTGTTGTCCTACCAATACTTCACGGAAATGTGGGCATTCGTGACTCTTTGCCCACTGTGGCAAGCTTGGATGCTGTTGTGGCACTGGGCAATAATTCTTGATTGCAAGTTTTTAGGTATTACTATACGTTTACCCAGGGGGTCTTCCATCTTCTGTAACAAAATCCCAATGGAAGCGATACTGGCAGCATTTTGCATCATTTTCCTGGGAGTCTTTTAATTCGTCAATTAGTACATTGCCTGTTTGAGTTACTCCACCTTTCTACTAAGGGCGTCAGGATTCTGATGCAATCTACCAGCTTTGTGTTGCACTTGGTAATCATACTCACTCAATTTCAGGGCCCAGCATGTGAGAGAGCTGCTAGGGTCTTTTAAATTTAATAGCCACTGAAGTGCTGCATTATCTGTTACTATTGTTAATTTTCTCCCATAAAGGATATCATTTAAAGTAGTTAACTCCAAACATTATTGTAAATAATTCTTTCTCTGTCGTATTGTAATTAATTTCTGCCTGGTTTAGCTGATTGGTCTTTCTTCACCATCAATAGATTGACTCAGAACAGCTCCTACGGCAAAATTGGATGCGTCACATGAGAGAATGAATGGTTTTTCAAAATCAGGATAGAACAACAAGGGGGAACTAGTTAGAACATCTCTGAGATGCTGCACAGCAGCTTCACACTCAGTGGTCCATTGATAGGGTACATCATTTTTCAACAGTTGGGTAAGGGGTTTAGCTATTGTGGCATAGTCCTTTACAAAATGCCTATAATAATTGCTGAATCCCAAAAAGCTTTACAATTCTCTTACATTCTTAGGGGAAGAGAAGGTTCTAACTGCTTCAATTAAACGGGGGCCAGTCTTTACTCCATCAGCACTAATAATGTGCCCTTAGATACTGTACTTGACTCTCAGCAAAGGAACATTTTTATATTTTTAGACTTAGATTAGCACTTCTTAGTACTTCTTAGTCTAGACAAGACATTTCTTAACTTGGTAACATGCTCACCTATGGTCCTGGAAAAAAACAATCATATCATCAGATAGACTAGGCACATTGTGGGTGTCAATCCTCTGCGTAATAGATTGGCAAATCTTTGGAAAGTGGCTGGCACGTTGCGCAGTCCAAATGGCATTCTTAGAAATTCATATAGACCAGAGGGAACTACAAACGCTGTTTTTGGGCTACCCTGTGGTGCAGTCGGTATTTGGTGGTACCCACTCTTCATGTCAAGGTTAGTGAAGTATCTGCAATTTCCTAACCTGTCCAGTGTTTCATTGATGCTGGGGAGAGGGTAAGTATCAGGAGTGGTTACCTTATTTACTACTCTCATATCAACACAAAGACGGTAGGTCTTCTCTCCATTGATTGGCTTCTTGGAGACCACAACTATTGGGGATGACCAGGGACTGCCTCTAGCTGTTGTTGGATAGTTTCCTCCACAATGGGCTGGAGGTGGTATGGTGTTCTATACAGTTTCTGCACAATGGGCCTTGCATCCCTGGTGCGAACTTCATGGTAAACAAGCCAAGATGGAGTACAATTTGGTTTGGTCAGCCACAGGCAAATGAGCTAACTTATCTCTGAATTTGTCCCTTAGCATGGGAGCAATATGTCACGTGTAACGTTCTGGGAGCCGGTGTTTTTGGTTAGATTTTGGCTTTTCTTGTAAGGGTGATTTTCTTCAATCCTATGGCCGCTAGCTATAACAGTACCACTAGGAATCTCTATCTCCTTCGTTCCAAAATTATTTACACAGATGGGAACGTAAAATTTTTTTCCTTGTACTTTCGCTGTTGTTAAACCATGTTTAACATCGACTTGTAATGTGTCAAGGACATCATTTTGACAGAGCAGGTCCACCAATATGGCTGTTCTTGGCAGTTTGCGGGGTTTGACCCCAAGCCAGAGAGTGCATCCTGTACCACCGCTGATTCTATCAGAGGCAGTCGTACGTAACGCCCAAATTTGTGCGGAAGGAACCTGTGGAAGTGGCTGCGTTTCACAAATTCCTTGTGACAGTATGATGTGGGAGCCGCTGAAACGATGGGGTTCCTCACCGAGATGGACAGTTTGCATTCTGTAATCAACTACACTTTGATAGTGGTGAAGGACATCACTCCCCAGGATGACATCAGTATCTCGCCTTCATTTACAAATTGCGTCCATGTCAAAAGCGTAGTAGCTGGCTCCGATTTTCAGCTTAACTTGGTGATACCCAGCGGGTACGATTATCTCATCACTCAGACCATTGATGTGGTAACGGGGAGGTTTTAACACTTGTCTATCCCCATGCCCTACGAATAACATGCTAGTGCTCCTGTGTCAATAAGTACTCTTACATTCTTTCCTCTAATTTTACCCTTGATGAGGATACTTGCCACCTCATTTATGACCCCATAGAGGACTGGATGCGATAAATTTGCAGGGGGTATGGTCTGGTGGTGTGACTTGTCCCTTGACCATTTCCCGGCTGTCTTTGGGGTCGGAGTGGATTGTTGGTGAATTGTTCCCTCTGCTGGTCATACGAGGGGCCCCCATTTTCTGAGTTCTGTGGGCAGTTTTTACTCATGTGCCCTATGACTCCACACTAAAAGCAATAGGATGCATGGCACTGTGCGGCAGCATGGCCTGCCTTTCGGCAGTGTTGGCATGCCTGCTCGTATTTAAAAATTGGACGCGCCTGTTTTTCTGGGCGCGCTGAACTGGCAATAAAATGTGCTACCTCCTCTCGCATCATCGCAAGTCGTGTGGCATCGTGCAACAAGATGGGGGATGCTATTTTGACCTCCCCTCCCACATATGAGTCGATTCCACATATAGGCTAAATACGGAAATTGAGCGGGCTCCTGCTTGCTCGATTAATACCTCGTTACGTGTGGAATCCGAACACAGCATGTAAGTGCGGCAAGCCACAGTGCGGGTTCGGTCAGCAAATGCTTCTACATCCTCCCCTTGCTTCTGGTGGAGGGTGGATAACCTGTCCCTGTAATACTGGGCATCACATCTGTCTCAATACCTTTCTTTCAACCCAGTTTCTAGCATGGCGAAAGAGGTGGTGTCCCTAAGGGTGTGCACTGATTCAATATAGGTACGGGCGTCACGTGACAGTTTAAGGCGAGGTACATTCACAACAGGAAATCGTCTGGCCAAGTGCAAGCGCAGCCTACATCTCGGACAGTTTGCAGAAAGGAGTGTATTTGTTCATTTGGTTTCCTGGAAAATGTCGGGATAAAGTTGACTGCAGGGAAACTGTTAGCCAAGGTTGCAATGTATGGCTGGGGTACTATGCAACTGGAGGTGCTTGCAGCCATCATTTGCGGCGCAGCAGGGTGTGTTTCTGCACACTTATATTGACAGTCTGGGTTTGAGCCAATTTTTGGCATTCTTCTGTTAATTCTATCTTCTGTAATAGTAATTTATCGATTTCTGCTTGGAGGGCAGCTACTGGGTCTGGTTTTCCCGTAGGTGGGGAGTTGTCTTCACCAGTGGCGGTACTATGGGTTTGAGGCATGGATACAATGTTAGGGCATCTAGTGCTCGCTGGAAACTTTACAACTGGAGCACGAAAAGAAAAGAAAGGCCCTATATGGGACAGGACGACGGCGTAGCTGACAGCTTGGAGGCGGCAGCGTGGAAAAATGAAGCAACAGACTTACAGAAGTTGCGGCGGTGGTGCGTTGGACAATGGCAGCAGGAATCGGTGACAAAGGTGACGTCGGTGGTGTCGTGGCCGGGAGCCGTGTCTCAGTTAGCTGGGTGCCTATTCTGTATCTTTCCGTCATTGTGCCGATCGTTTCGGTACTCAAGAACACTGAATTAGAGCCCCTGCATTATTCAGTATGCTACCCGTTTGGGTCTAGAGAACCGATGCGCTGTTGTCGGTTCACATCGCGCAAAGCCAATCGAAAGCAAGCAGCCACAGATCCGCGCATGCGCACAGCGCCATGAACACACAGCGGCTAGCAGACGACACAGGTGCGCTATTCTTCGAAGTACCGAAAATTGTGTTTACGTTGCCATAATGTTAAGGAATAATGCATGACACCACATTCCATCAAGCTAACGTGCCCGCCTTCATCGCTCATGCCTCCTGCTTAACAGTATCAGGCACAGTATATCCATTTCCATGATTCTCCGCTGAAATGCATAGAAATTTTTACAGTTTCCCTGACTGCATGTTTCCATGCATGCATAATAACGATAGCGTATTTGACTGTATTCTGCAGATTGTCGTAAATGCCACATTATGTCATCTTATTCTCATTCACACTGACACCGTGTTTTGGATTTTACGTTTCGGGAAATGAGTTAGGAATAGTATGTAGTACCATATTGTACTAATACATCTATAAAAGCACCCGAAAAATTGATAATGAGAGTTTCAAAGAATAAGAAGATAAACAGAATGTAGTTGTAACTCGCTCCAAGAGATCCAAATGATTAAGTAGCCCACTTCCCTATATGATACGTCAACGATTTCGGTCTTAAAAACAAAATCGAAAAAACGCATTTTCGAGAGCACCTGCATTTCGTCGAAGTTTATAACATGCATCTCATGAATGAAAATGTTTCGTATATGGCTACAATCTAAAAATATTATTCTCTCACAATTTTCAAGTTACAAAAACAAGTAGTAAGAATAATGAAATGTAAAAAAAAGAACTGAACGCTGTAAACCACTATTTCAACAGTTAAAAATCCTGCCACTGCCATGCCTCTATATATTGGAACTAGCTTGTTTTACAGTACAGCACTTGGACAGCCCTCGACAGAAATGCAGACCGCCACACACATGACACCAGAAACAAAACACAGTTACAGATTATAGCCCACAACACAAAATTATATGCAAATGGGGTTAAATGTATGGGCATTAAAATATACAACCACCTCCCAACAGACATAAAAACAAGCAAAAACCCAAAAATAATGAGAACTAAATTAAAGGAATCGCTACTAAATCACTGTTTCTATTCCATACATGAATTTCTTGAAACAAAATTTTAATTACTTGCAATAAGCTGTTTATTCAGTTGTAGATGTTTCTACTTAGTAAGATAATTAATTATTGTATCTTATCTATATTCTGTCTGTATCTCATATAGGCCTATGTATTCTGCTATGTGAACTATGTACCATAATATTTTAATTCCTTGTAATAAGCTGTATATTCACTTGTAGATATTTCTACTTAGTAAGATAATTTAGCAATTGTTTGTTACTCCTATTCTGTCTGTATCTCTTATATGTATTCTGCTATGTGCAGTATGCACCACTGTCATCTCTCATCACACACCACCTTTTTTATATTTTGTCTATATGTCCTGTATGTATTCTGCTATGTGAGTTATGCACCACTACTGTCATCTCTCATCATATACCATCTTAACATAATTTTCAAATTGACTTGTCCTATATCATGATGTGCTTTGCTTGTTCTATATCATGATGTGCTTTGCTGTACAAATTATATGATCTACAGGCCCAATAATAAATGAAGTCAAACCACATACCTTATCGATCTGGTAAACATCGACCAGCAGACTCTATAACATGTACAATGAAAACAGACAAATCCCAAGAAAGAACATAAGCACATGCTCCATGTGTAGTCCTCACACCACTAAATATTTCCCAAGAGGTCGGTCGGTCATCCATTGCAGCCAAAAGTCACAACTCAACAGCCCCCGCACACACACACACATTGGCCCGACGCTCGATCAGAGTGCCATCACAACTGTGGTCACCCTCGAAACTGTTTTACAATGGCTGTTTCCTCTCGGCACAAAAGCGTTACTGCTCCAAACCCTGACCTTCTAGCTTGCTTGCTTACTCTCATGCTTTCCACACCCATCTTTATACTCTAGGTTACAAGAACAAATGTACTTCCATACGGTTTGTCACAATATCGTACCATTTGCGCAATAGTTCTTGATATCAAGCACATAGCAATATCACTTGTACAGCAGCGCTTGCACAGTATAATTTCGAAGATAAAGACTGGAAATTATTTCTCTGGAAATCCGAAACATTAGCGCGGTATAACATGCTGTAGACCACTAGGTATCTAGAAAATTATCTCATCTGCGAAGATCTTTTCATGAAAACTCGATAAAATAGAGAAAACTGGTAGTTCTATTCGTGAATACTGATGTCAGTGATATAACAGATTTCAAATCATCCTTCTACTTTTCAAAGTCAACGAAGATGATTCTCATGGCTAGAGAACCAACAAATGTCTCTTCCACGTGCCTTTCATGATCTTGATGCACACAACACAAACAACAATCGATGCTCTCATAACGAAATAAAGATGGGAAAATTTGCAGAAGCAGTCAACCAGGCATTTAACATGGGAGAGAGTAACTGTCCAGTGCAAACACACACCGAAATTGAATCTTCTCAAATTTTCATGGAGAACACATGCAATCACGGACTGGAGAAGCCAGTGGGGGAAAAGGAATGTAGCTGACCTAACCCTGTCGCCCTCTAGGTGGGTGAAAAGTGAACTAATACTCAGCAAGTGTTTGTCAAAACACAGACTGAGTGTATGGTATTTCTTCCGAATGAAGCGGTTTTCCACAAAAATACCATGACGTTGAATATAGACAGTGATCACCAGGATGTGTAATAACAGACCGGCAGTGCAGGTACACATCAACAGCAGTGTAAACTCGTAATAAAATCGCCAAATATAGAAAGTTATTAAGCTAAGGAACGTGCTGTGAAGCTGGTACTTGCAACTCCCTCATGCCACCACTAGATATTTCACCAGTATTTCTAACACATTCTATGCCAATGCCATGTCACAGGTTCTGTGATAAATCCACTGGGTTATAGAAAATTATTGATTGACAATGATCACGTACAGTAGATGGTGTGCTATGTGACGAATCACCTTAAAAAATGCAACGCTAGATTGTGGTCATAAGAAATGTACAAAATCCTTTGACCAATACACTAGCTTTTCAGATGTACAGTATTATGCTTTTTGGTAGAAATGCTGTCTGCAATTTGGAATCAAGTCTTTCCATTCAACCACATACCTGTGTTGAATTTTAAGGAGAAGTCTTTTAATGATTGCAGCCACTAGTTAATCATATTGCTGGCACTCTAATATCTCAAATGAGTCACCTTTTTGGAAACTATCTTCTACAGTAAAACTCAAACTTAGTTTTTTAGGCAACCCCTATGCATCTTGTAAGTTTTTCTCATTCTTTGTAGCTTTGTGGATGTGATTGTTCCAATTTAAGTCGGAAATGAGCAGAAGTCAGAGAGTGCTATATCTACCACCTTCGACAATGGTGTAGAAACAGAGTGAGCTGAGTTAGTGTGACAGGACCGTATTTTGACCATTCAGTGCAAATGGGAACATGTTGTCATAGCTCTGTCAGTAGTGTACAATGTGTACGGCCAATGCCAAACGAAGCTTTCTACCTCACAACACACACACTGGGAGATTTTAAATTAAGACCATATCCCACAGACTATACTACCAGTCGCAAGAGGTGGTCCTTGTTACCCTGTGTTGTTATTTGAAACATTGTATTTTTTCTGCCGTAACACGTCCAATCTTTTTACACTGCCAAACATTTCGTTTTCCACCATGTCTGTGTCAGGTTCTAAACTGACCTTAACAGGTTTCAATCCATTGGCTCTCATAGAAAACTAGACATTGCACAGTGTTAAATATGTTGCTGGTGCTCCCATCACACACACACTGGATAATTTTAAGTAAAACACAGTTACAACATATGGAAACTGGAAGACTTTTGCAGCGTTTTGGCGCGTTTCGAAACATCTGTCTAAAGGTGATTGACGACCTCTACATTTAAACTCATCTTACACAGTGAAGGGATATCTGATGGCGTCACAGTTGATAGTGTGATCAGTTTTAGCAATTTTACCAAAATTTCAATACCAACCAATGACACTGCATCACACTTCCCAATTTCTGTATCATTGCTAAACCGCCCCTCCGATGCTTTGCGAGGACCATGTACTTGATAGATGACTGTGTAGTATGTCCATTCATTGTTACTTCTCGAGCGTATACACCAAAGTATACCTGACAGTGATCTACATATTTCCAGCACTTCAATCACAGTGCATAATTTACAATCTTCCACTATGCAGGTGGAGGTCACAGAGCATTCCCACACTTTTAGGATCTCCTCGCATTGTTTTTGACCAGCTCTCCCTGCGGCACTGTTACTGATTTAATTTGGTGGTGGTGGTGGTTGGGATGTTTAAGGGGGACTAAACAGCTAAGGTCATCAGTCCCCGATTTAATTTGGAGCTGACCAGAAGTAGACCACTACATTCTGCGACTTGTGAGGGAACATAGCTTGCTGAGGCCATAACTGTTGTTCCGGCCAATCTTGCTCTTGGTACCCATCCAAATGCACAAGATTTCTCCAGATGCGCACATGTCAAGGAGGTTAGCACACCTTATTGGTGTATAGTAGTCGAAAAGAAAGTGTTGTGATGTAACAGCAGACAGTTAAGAAGAAGAAGAAACGGGTGCTTTTTATGCATAACAGAGCTCCAGAAGGACAGTGTCTAAAACATTTTATGTAAATCATCTGCACTATCAATTGTTCTAGTGTCTGGGATCAGTACCAAGAAGGTACTGCTAGAAAGGAACATAAACACATGCAGTCCTAAGGCTACATGGTTCTGCACTTGAAACATGCTATAATGTTAAAGGGGTGCATGGTAAGCCCTATTTGTCATGTGGAGTGCAACACTTTATAATGTAAGAAATATATATATCTAGCATACGAAATACATTCTCTTGGAGTTTTCTCTGCGATGAACTATGGCGACAAACTGTAAAATGAAAAAACTACTTCCTTAAATCATCGATTCTTTGTGATACATGCACAATATAGCTTTGTAGAGATGTATAGCGTACACTGCTCACATCTGATCAGGATTCAGAAATTATACTGTGCTCGTGTCAGTCCTTTAAAATGATAGTTAGTAATGGAGAATGCCCTTTACAAGGAAACAGAGAAACGCATACCAGCAGTGATAGATGTGTGAAACTACACCATCTTGCCATATTAACTTCGCAAACAGGACATTTGTCAAGCAGATGTATACATGGGGATTGCAGTGCCTCACAAACACTTGTCGCTAACTTAGAATCAACGTAGCTATGAAACTGAAGAATCGATTTTATACCCGAGGTGCGGTAGGGGAATGGAGTACGTCACGTAAATCTTCACCCATCTAGAGGAAAGTACCGAAACAGGATGGACATGTTTCGTCATCATCACACATGAGATGGACGTCTCTGATGAGGTTTGCTGTTAACGATCGCAAGTAGATAGTGCTCTAAGCCACACACAGAAGGACCAGTTGTATATGAGTCGAAAGCAGGTTTTGCTACACAACTGATGCACCCTGAGAGAACAATGAAAAAAAAATGGTTAAGTGACTTGCAGCCACATCTGCCTCTCTCTCTAGAATGCATCATCAGTCTACCATTAAATCATACCTCGTTACAACTCCATCTCAACCGATCACTCCACACACTTTCTGTCATCCTTCAATGCAGATGCAACTAAGTTTAGAGCCAGATGATTCTCTTGTGTCAAGGAAAGCACCAAAGACTGCAGTCAACTCGCGTGTTCCACTATTACCTCAATAGAAATACTGTAGAATGTTGTCATACAGCAACTGTTTATTAGCTGAAAGAGCACGGTTGCGATTGGTGGAGAGTACAGAGAACCACACTGTAAGTACTGTTTGATAGGTTTAAAACATTAGATCAATCTTGCACGGGGTCAAACACGCGATCCATTCTGTAGTTGTATATTGCAGTCACTCCAGCTCATAATACAATGTTATTTAGCTAAGGACACATAGCACCCAACCGTCTGCCGGCCTGCAACGGAGGATGCTAAGTTCACCGGACTTGGATACGATGTGACATCATTATGACGTATACACGCTACATCGAAAACGATAGAAACCGTATATCAACTATTCGACTTTTGTGAACTTTCGAGAGGTTGTGACAGGGTAGCGCTGTGCTCTGCGCCATTCATTTGTGAACAGTAGACTCCAAAGCGGAACTGAGTATATGATGACCTAACACATTGGTTCTCCGAGTAAGAGATCTTTACTGTTAACATCTTCTGCAAGCTGCATCCAGCAAAAGTAACGAGACTTCTGCATAGTTTAAGGTATCCGCTCATGTTGTGATGCAATTCGTATTTTGCATAATCTTGTCTTAGCAAATTATACTGCTGACATAAACCACATTGACATGGCCAGGTACATGCTAAAACTATTGTGGTTGTATACATGACGTACGTCTGGTTTATCATACCACCGTGGAATGCTTTGACACTGCATTCAATTATTTCATACGTCAATCAGTACTAAACACTGACCTTTGGTTAAGATTACATTGAGAAATCCACTTCCCCTCGTATTTCATCTCCGGTCGACGATTTTTCTTCAACAATGCCTCATATTGATCATTCTACACACCAGTCATTACTGGACACTAAGGTACCTGTCTCTGCGGTCCGAGTGTAAAATTACTTGGAATTATGGTTGATAAAAGCTAACGAACGTGCACGAGTTCTCTTTCAGCTATATAAATTAGGGAAAAAAGTCAGCAAGAGTATGCTGCTACAATCTAATATGTACTGACAAGACCAATTGTATGAAACCATACTAAAATGTTGATAGTAAATAAATATTATTTTCGGCGTAAGCATTCAATACAACAATCACACAATCTAATCTGGTCGGGACATAAGAAGACTTCACTTTTTTTTACGAAACGTGTTGTCCGTGGTGTTTTCAAGGCCACGGTCAGGAATATTTCTACTAATATCCAGCTCTTTTACTTTTATTTTGGCGAAATACATATACGCTGCCACACTGAGCTGTTTTCAGAATCGCACATGTCAAAACAAACCACTAGCAGACGACAGTTTAGTATCTCGAACGTTCGTAAAAGTCGATAGGTGTGTTAATCGACTAAAGCGTACGTCATAATGACGTCACATCATATCCAGGTTGGTTGAACTTAGCATCCTCCTATTTATGGTGGCGCACATACGCAAGTAAGGGAGAATGGGTCCGCGCATGAGCCGAGTCAGTCTGTGACGTGATGTGCTTTCGATGTTGTTGTGGGGAGTTGGCGATACCATGTCACATGTCACGGCTGTATGCTGTGAGGACCAGTTGAGTTGAAGCAACGAAGAAGCATGGGCTGCAGCCGGAAAGTATTAAAGTTGTATTGACATGGCTGGCCAGTGGCGACCAGGATTTGCTAATACCTCGAGAGTTATGTGGATGGATAGCGTGTGAATTTCACATGAAGAAAAAAAATAATCGACAAGCTTTCATGGTGGGTTGCTTCTATATATTGTGAATATTATTGTGTACTTAAGCACTGTTGACTGTTGCAGTTTCTCGTGCTAGTGGCCAGCAAAACATTCGCTGCAGTGGTGGCGAGGCGAGTTATGTTCCGGAACGTCCATGAAATTATGTTACGAAAGTGGCTAGAAATAGCGCCTCGCATTTGTAAGTTTGGATTTGGTGCTTAATGGCACGCTGAAGGTAGCTGGTTCACTTGAACATCATTTCATAATTTAGTTATAGATTTAGAATTTTCTGGTTTTACGAATTAATGGTAGTTGTTGTTTCTTTTTAATTTCTTGTGTGTATGGAAGGCAAGTGGCCATGATAAATATAGGTCACATTGTGTTTTATGGTCGGATGGAGGCTGTATATATTTTGGTCTGTGTACTTAAGCACTGTTGACTGTTGCAGTTTCTCGTGCTAGTGGCCAGCAAAACATTCGCTGCAGTGGTGGCGAGGCGAGTTATGTTCCGGAACGTCCATGAAATTATGTTACGAAAGTGGCTAGAAATAGCGCCTCGCATTTGTAAGTTTGGATTTGGTGCTTAATGGCACGCTGAAGGTAGCTGGTTCACTTGAACATCATTTCATAATTTAGTTATAGATTTAGAATTTTCTGGTTTTACGAATTAATGGTAGTTGTTGTTTCTTTTTAATTTCTTGTGTGTATGGAAGGCAAGTGGCCATGATAAATATAGGTCACATTGTGTTTTATGGTCGGATGGAGGCTGTATATATTTTGGTCTGTGGCCATAGGGGCCATGCTTATTGCATTAGCGACCTATTGAAGTGACATTAGTTTTCTATTGTAATTTCAAATACCTATTTGAACCTTAAGTGAGGTCAGATACTGCACATTTGATTTATGTGGTGTCAGCCATTCAGCAAAGACAGATTATCTTATAAGGTGGATCCTCTACATCTACATTTATACTCCGTAAGCCACCCAACGGTGTGTGGCGGAGGGCACTTTACATGCCACTGTCATTACCTCCGTTTCCTGTTCCAGTCGTGTATAGTTCGCGGGAAGAACGACTGCCGGAAAGCCTCCGTGCGCGCTCGAATCTCTCTAATGTTACCTTAAGTCATTGCGTGTGGCCTGACACATCTTTTCACGTAGTATCTAGATTTTTTTTTGGGTCAAAGGAAACTAAGCTCCTTAGTTCTGTTCATTTTTTAACTTGTAACGTGCGATTTCTCTATTCCATTCAAGGAGAGGCTTGTTTTAGGCAGAAGCTTTCCTACTGCCGAAAGTTGAGTGTAAGTTCACCCTTTGGATCATGTGTTTGTGAAATCGTAATAGATTAACGTTTGCTCGCTTCCATCACATGTTCGTCAAATTGACATTTTGCCTTAAGCTTGCATAAAGTCTAGAATCTTCCGGACGTTGGGTGTAGTTGAATACTAAGTGTGAATAGAACAATTAATAGTACCCTTCAAGTCAGATAGCATCAAATTAATTTTACCTTTTCAGTAAGTGTAAAACTTAGTGACAAAGACGATAGCCGACATTGTAAACATTTGGTTATCTAGTTCATCTATTATTTTGATTGTTGTTACTGGCACGTAAATAGGCTGTTGTCACAAGTGTGACAGTTAATATTGTAAATACTAATTGCAGGGCCTTAATACGCAAATGCTGTTAATTGATTATTACTGCTGATGAATTCATGTGTATGTGTAATCAAAAAAGAAGTGTTGCAGCTACAAACTGGTTGTGTTACTGGTATACAAGGTTAGAGTGTGTAATAGCCACACCAATACTTTTTAGTTTCTCACTTTTCAAAGGACACTAGTGTCTAATTGTAGGTGGGAAATTATAAAGATTACATAATAAAAGTTAGAGTCATATTTCGAATCCCACGACAGACCTTGAAAAAAAAAGTTTGATGCATTATCCTACAGACGAGAAAAATGGCTGGAATTTTCGGTGAATTTTCGATGTCCTGCAACTGCTAGTCTGAAGATGTTCTGAACCCACAATGGTGTGTGGGGGACAGCATCCCACATAACCAAATCTCTCCTGGTCTCCTTGGACTTGTCTTTGAACACCTGAACAAAGGACACATCACATGGCCCTCATATTTCATGAGACTTTCTGAAGATACCTTGACCACTGCCATATTCTGCAGAGAGGCTCCTATGCCTTGCACAGAGGATGTCTTGTGATTCTTTGACGTCATGGAACTTCCTGTGGATGGAGCATTCTGATTGGTTCTTACTGAATTTACCTGTCAAATTGCTGCTGCCTATATGGGAGCATTGTCCACCACATTCTGCAGACAGACAATTTACTAGAATTTCAGCAATTTATTTTGCACAGATCGAAAAAAATACAGCAGTCATATTGCACTGACAGTCAAACCCTGTAAAAATGGTCTACAGGCCATGAGATATGGAAACTACACTTCATCAATTACACTGCTCTGCTACTGTCAAGGAAAGCTTGAAGGTTTCTGCGTGAACCCAATCTCCTAACCAGGCTCTATCACCACAAACGATTGTAACACCATACTGCACCGATGTAGTCAATACAATTCGTATCCTGCACTATTCAAAATCATCACTTCTGCATCCTGGATGAAGCTACCGACCAGCAGTCAGTCATACATATACTATGAAGACTGACAGATCCCAAAAAACCATAAGCAATGCTCTTTATATAGTCACAGCATAAGATAATTCCAGTGAAGTCAGTCGGTCTATAACTGCAGCCAGAGGGCTCGAGTCAACTACCCCACAAGCGCTCGTCTAATGTATAATCGGAGTGCCATCCACGGATAACTGTCACTCTCCAAATTGGTTTATAAAGGCTCAGCTGGTTCCATTGGTGCTAAGGCGTCTGCTAATAGTACTGTTCTCGACCTGGTGTGCTTGCTGCTGTGGTTTCTACAACGAGTTGCAATCATCTCCAGACTCTGGAATTATAAGAATATATGTATTTTCATATGGTTGCCCAAATATCATACCATTTACTTGGTAAGTGTCGATATCAACCACATAGCAGTACGATATCAGTTGGTTGCACAATACAGTTATGAAGATAAAGAGTGGAAATTATATCTCTAGAAATCTGAAACTTCAGCAAGGTCATTATGTGGGATGTACTGCAAACCACTGAGTAACTAGAACTCGTCTGCAAAGATCTTTATGTGAAATCTCTAAGATAGAGGAAGCTGGTTGTTCCCTTTGTATTTTTTAAGGAGTACCGATGTCAATGATAAAGTAGATACCAGATTATCCTTGCACTTTACAGAGTCAACTAAGGTTTTAATACTTATAATTGTATGTGTTTCTCATGTGTAGAGAACCAGCAAGTAGTGGGACAACCTTCATACTACCACATGTTGCATTGTTGCCAAATTTATTCAAGATGGCAGATCCAAGATGGTGGCGATAGATATGGCAATGTCGCAATGACGTCATGGTGGGAAGTTCAAATTCTGGCGAGAAAACAGGTCAATTGGGCTACCTACACTAACCTAAAGCCTCCCCTCCCCCAGAAAATGGTGAGAAGCTCAGATTTTGGCGGAAAAAAGGTTACTTGGGCTACCTCCACTAACCTAAGAGAATGGCAGGAAAATAGGTCACTTAGGCTATATCGACTAACCTAAGTCCTCCGACCACCACCTCTTCCTTGGAATTGGTGATAAAAGGACTCAGCCTGTGCTGAATACGATGGATATAAGTCTTTATTTTTCAGGCAGTCTTTATTTAAACAATTAGAGGCAGTACTTCCGTCCAGTGTGTTCACCACAAGGTCTGGAGTCCAACTGACCTAGTACACAGTACTGCCACCAGAGGGCGCTGTTGTCCCTTCTGTGACGTAATAAAAGATGGCGGTCTGGGGGAAAAATGGCGGGAAAAGAACTCAGCCTGTTCTGGGCTGTTGGAGAGAGGAAGGAGTGTACTTTATTATTTTGGAACAATTTAGTTAGGGATGGATGTCATTTAGTTCATTTATTATACTGATACAATACTTATACTCTATCATACTTATACTCTATCATACATTTTTAGTCATAATTCTGTGACCATGTTATAGAATATAGACCATTCTTTGATTTAGATTCACTCCTAGCAGTGTCAAAACAAGGTTAATTTGTAAAAATAGTGACCGAGGGCTGAATTTCTTTCAATTGTAACTATTCACGGTCTCTGAATGTGCTGTCATGTACACGATTTTGTGATACAAAACACTATCTGACATGCTTGGTGTCACACTACATAGCCTACAGACCTGCAAACTCCTCGTAAATCATCGAAATAAAGCATATAAAGCGCTTTGCAGACATACTCACTAATTATAAACTGTCGAAATAATGCATACAGTTTATTTAACGGACGGATTTCACGTAGTTTATTTAGTACACTGATAGAAAACACTCCCTCTGACATGCTTCGGGTCACACTACATAGCCTACAGACCTGCAAACTACTCATACATTGTTAAAAGAAAATGCATGTGTAACACTATGCAAATACGCTCACAACGCTTAAACAGCCAAAAACAGTGCAGTGCACAAACACTCATTGCATGTTAAAAAGTCCTGAGAGAAATGGCCTGCTGCCCTGCGTTCGTCTGTCCAGCAGTGTCTCGCTGCGACGTAAGTGTGTGCGGGCACTGGAGCCTCTGATACATTGTGGTTGACGATATTTCACAGCTAAAAGCCTTCATTATGTACGTGCATGCTTGCAAAAACACCGTTAATCATAAAAGCATTCTTGTTACCTGGAGAGAGAGAGAGAGAGAGAGAGAGAGAGAGAGAGAGAGAGAGAGAGAGACGATGGTCGCATCAAGCCCTTCCAGAAATAGCGACATTCCGTAAAAGCTTCTTGTTGGCTGTGCATTCAAATGAAGCTCTCTCATTGGTCGCCTCAGTCTATATATAAACCCACAACCAACCTCCATTGTCCTCAGTCCACTGCTGTCCGCCTTGTTGTACATTCCATCATCTATGTGTGTACTTGTTTTCTCTTCACAAGATGAAGAGAGGTAGCAGCAGCTACACTTCAGAGTGTAGCAGCAAGAGGCATAGAGTGCTTCAGACAGGATTACCAAGTGAGTAAATAATTTGTAGTTTTAGTGTGAATTTTCGCGTGTACATTAAATTTACACTATTAACTCCGTCTCCTTGTTATAGTAAAACTCAGGGATTTTATCTTGAAGTGTGAGGAGAAACAGAAGGGGGCTGGATTGTGGAAGACTCTGAAAGTCCAGCCTCCTGTGGTGGGTCAGAGCCAGACTTGCCATATGAGTATAGTTTTCATTATAATTTGTTCTTGTATAGTAGAGATACAAAATTTTCTTATTGCATACTTCTTTTTCGGTTTATATGTCTTGTTTGCTGTTGTTGTTCTTGGAGAGACAGGCCAATTGCCGGATGTTGATTCTGATGGGGATGATGATATACCTGAATGGGTGGGACAAAGGCACTCTGATCTGGCCCTATTAGATGATGATGAGTTCTTTATGGGTGTGGTAGTGTTGCCTGATGAAGTGTTAATGTCTTGGAGCCAGAGCAAAATAGGTAATTACCCACTGCTTATAACCTTGTGATCGTCAGAATTCTTTTTTTCACTGCGCCAGCAGTGGTGAGCAATGTACTTAACTATTATTTATTTTATCTCTTTGTCTACAGCGGTCACGTCTCTGTAGCTGCAACACAGTGTGGCGTGCATACCGGTGGCGGCTAAACCTTCTTCCTCCCCAAAACGGCACCCAGTAACGCATTCATCGCCTATAAGGGTGCTGCTAGTCACTATGCAGGAAGCCATCACCACCGCCAGTCTGCCGGCCGGGGTGATCGAGCAGTTCTAGGCGCTACAGTCTGGAATCACGCAACCGCTACAGTCACAGGATCGAATCCTGGCTAGAGCATGGATGTGAGTGATGTCCTTAGGTTAGTTAGGTTTAAGTATTTCTAAGTTCTAGGGGACTGATGACCTCAGAAGTTAAGTCCCATAGTGCTCAGTGCCATTTAAACCATTTTGAACCACCGCCAGTCCGGAACCACTGCTCTGGCATCCATATGCTGAGCAATGAACCACCACTCCTAAAGTTACTGGGTCGGGTCTACAGCAGCAGCAACAACAGCATCGGGAACCATCACTGCAGTCTAGGTATTCCCATTGCTCTGACCCGGTAACACTGCAACATCCTCATCTGTCATCATCATCATCATCACACCAGCCTCGTCAGAATCGGCATAAATGGAAGGTATGTGTGCCTCAGCATATACCGACTTGCCCCTCCCCAACACCATCATCGACAGGGTGGACTCAGAATAGTATTAATAGTAATATATAAGATCCTGTGGGTAGTGGCAGTTCTCTCTTCCATCCTTTTAGTGAAGTATATCAGGTCAGTGATACCATACCACAGTTAGAACACTCGGTGATTGCAGACGCCTCTGAGGAGCGAATCTCATTCACAAGGATCGAGAACCCGGCAGGAGGGTACAGCGACCCTGTTGGTTTTCAAAGGATGTCCCTTCTTCTTGTGGAAAAAGAGCTCCTCAAGGTAGTCAATGATGTGCGGTATTCCGCCATTAAATGCAGTGCAGTGCTCTGCATTCAAATATCGCACGCCCCAAAAGTTGATTCTGATGTTGAAGAGACAACTCTTCATTAAAAATGGCGTGATAGTGTGGAGCACTTCAATTGCCGAGTGGTTTCGTAAATCCACTTTGAGTTCTACACTAGTTCGGTTTTTCGAGGTGGAAGTCAGAGGGTCAGCTAAAGCACTCAGCTGAATATACCTAGACATCCATACACATGTCTATGATCCGATAAATGGAGGGTTTAGCTGTATCAAACTCCCTAAAGATATAGCTAATAAGCATGCATGTATTAATGTCGAAAATACACTCATGCTCATAAATTAAGGATAATACAAACACATGATGAAACAACGCTCTGGTGGGCGGTTTGCGGGTTTAAATCACCTCTTGTATGACCATGCAGAGCATTTGACCTGCAGTCTTTGCACAGTGGCGCTGGCAGCAGTCCACATATGCAGAGGTGTGTTCATGCATGTCAGAGTACCGTGCAGCGGTTAAGTGTGCAGACGTTTTCAGACGTGCTAATGGTGACTGTGTGTTGAAAATGGCTCAAAGAACACGTATTGATGACGTTATGAGGGGTAGAATACTAGGGTGACTGGAGGCTGGTCAAACACAGCAGGTCATAGCATGGGCCCTCTATGTGCCACAAAGTATGATCTCCAGATTGTGGCAACGATTCCAAAAGACAGGAAACGTGTGCAGGCGCTACAGTACTGGACGTCCACAGTGTACAACACCACAAGAAGACCGATATCTCACCATCAGTCCCCACAGACGGCCACCGAGTACTGCAGGTAGCCTTGCTTGGGACCTTACCGCAGCCAGGGGAACAGTTGCCTACAGACATACATCCTACAGACTACTGAACAGACATGGTTTATTCACCCAAGACCTGCAAGGTGCATTTCACTGACCCCTGGTCACAGGAGAGCCCTTAAAGCCTGGTGTAAAGAATACAGTACATTGTCATTGGAACAGTGGTCCCAGGTTATGTTCACGGACGAGTCCAGGTATAGTCTGAACAGTGATTCTCGCTGGGTTTTCATCTGGTGTGAACCAGGAACCAGATACCAATCCCTTAATGTCCTTGAAAGGGACCTGTATGGAGGTCGCGGTTTGATGGTGTGTGGTGGAATTATGATTGGTGCATGTACACCCCTGCATGTCTATAACAGGGGAACTGTAACAGGTCAGGTGTATCGGGACGTAATTTTGCACCAGTATGTCTGCCTTTTCAGGGGTGCAGTGGGCCTCACCTTCCTCCTGATGGAAGGCCCCACCGAGCTGCCATCTTGGAGGAGTACCTTGAAACAGAAGATACCAGGCGAATGGAGTGGGCTGTCTGTTCTCCAAACCTAAACCACATCGAGCACATCTGGGACGCTCTCGGTCGACATATTGCTGCACGTCTTCAAACCCCTACAACACTTCAGGAGCTCAGACAGGCACTGGTGCAAGACTGGGAGGCTATACCTCAGCAGCTGCTCGACCACTTGATCCAGAGTATGCCAACCCATTGTACAGTCTGTGTACATGTGCATGGTGGTCATATCCCATATTGATGTCGGGATACATGTGCAGGAAACAGTGGCGTTTTGTAGCACATGTGTTTCGGGATGGTTTTCTCAACTTATCACCAATACCGTGGACTTACAGATATGTGTCATGTGTGTTCCCTATGTGCCTTTGCTATTAGCGCCAGTTTTGTGTAGTGCCACGTTCTGTGGCACCACATTCTGCAATTATCCTTAATGTTTGAGCATGAGTGTAGAAAGGATCTGGCTTGTTTTCCATGGTCAATCCTGGCTTGCGAAAGAAAGTGTGATTGAAGGGATCATCCTGAGCGTCCAAGTACATACCATGTAGGTGATAATATTCGTGGGTGTTATACCTTTGATGGTATCGAGTTCCCTGTCAAGATCCAGGCTATACCTAAATTTGAGGCACAGAATATCAGAATATTGGTTCATGTTTATGGCCTGGAGAAGAAAAGCAAGTCAGATGAGCAAGACAAGCATACCCCCTCCATTTCTCAAAATTTGCCAGCGAGTGTGAGCTGCATATAAACGTGCTGCTCTTCTCTGAAGCTGATAATTATCACTACGTTTGGATCAAAGACATGTTCCGACCCCTTTCCTCCCAACTATCAACTGATCATTGTGTGAAGCATATTTACTTAAGGTGCCTGAATGTTTCTCCTCAGACAAGTTATTAGCGGCACATCTAGTAGACTGTGCTTCCAAGGAACCGATACATGTTATTATGCCTACTGAGGCAAACAAATTCATAAAGTTCAAGATTGCTCACCAGGAGTGATGCCCGTTTGTAGTGTACTATGACTTTGAATGCCTCCTCGCTCCTGTGGTCCACTGTGAAGGTGACCCTACAACCTCACATACCACCGTTACAGAAAAAACAGGTACCATATGCGGTAGCGTACCAAATGGTATTGTCCTATGATTCCAATCTTAACTGGTACAAATCTTATGACAGGGATAATCGTGCAGTTTGGCTGCTTACTGGGCTCGAAAAATTTTCACGGGGGGTTGATAAGCGTTACAGTGGCAACGTTCCCATGACCAAATCGAAAGAGAATGAAGATCTGTATAGTAACGTGGTTGACTGTCATATCTGTGGGCTGCCATTAGACAGAAAAGTGGAAACTCCTCGTAGGGACTACTGTCATCTTACAGGGAAGTTCCGTGGTGCAGCACACAATGCATGCAATTTGAAGCACCAGCTACCAAGGCACATGCCCGTTTTCTTCCACAGTTTAAGAGGGTATGATGCTCACTTTCTAGTTGAACACTTGGCTGATTTTGCTTTGGAGAAAGATCGGGTCAGTGGCCTACCTGAGAGTGCGAGAAATACATTTCATTCTCCAAACAAATGACGCCAAGAATTACGCTCTGCTTCCTTGATACGCTACGTTTTATGTAGATGCCACACCAGAAACTCGTTGAAACTCTACCCTGGGAGGACATGCTGCGTTTCCGACGAGGAAAAGTTTCAACTTGTGACTAGGAAGTGAGCTTTCCCATATGAGTATGTGGATTGTATGGCGAAACTCAACGAAACCAGGCTACCCGACATAACTGCAATTTCCAGCAACCTTACAGGTGGTGCCATAAAAGATGCAGAGTATGACCATGCCACGAATGGCTGGCGGGAATTCAACATCTCCACTTTAGGAGAGTATACATGGCTTTACATGGACACAGATGTGTGCTTGCTTGCAGATATTTTCAAGAAATTCCAGAGTCTATACATGGCCACATATTCTCTGGATCCTGCCTTTTATTACATGGCACGTGGGTTGCTTTGGGACGCAATGCTCTAGAAAACGAAGTGTAGCATTGAATTATTGACTGATGCTGAGATGCTTCTTTTCTTTGAGGGAGGGATCCGTGGGGCCTTTGACAATGTGTCCATAGACATGCGAAGGCAAAAACCCATGGGTTGGTGATGTGTTCAACTCATCCCTTGTTCGAGTTACATAATGTACCTGCACGTAAATAACTTATACTGGCGCGCCATGCTGCAATCACTGCCAATTGGTGTTTTGATGGGTGCCCAAAGACGAATGCAAGAGATTAGGGGAAAAATCATGGGGTTTATGCCAGCTGATTCTGATGTAGGTTATGTGGTGGGGGCAGAACTCACATACCCTATTAGTTTGCATGATGCACACGCCAATTTGGCGCTGTGTCCAGAGCAACTAATTCCACGGGGAGGCTCCAAACCAAATCTGATGACAATAATGGGGGATAAGTGGAGATACATTATTCATTATCTTAATCTCCAGCAGTGTCTCAGCTTGGGTATGGAGCTGGTTAGAATCACCCAGGCTATCTCCTTCAAGCAGTCCCCCTGACTGAAGGAGTATATTGATTTGAATAGGAGACAGAGAACTTCCATGACGTGTGACTTAGAGAAAGATTTTTACAAATTAATGAATAATTCAATTTTCGATTAAACAACGGAGAATTTGAGGCAACTACGTAAAATTATGATTAGAACCAAACAGGATGGGCGTTATGGCGTAAGAAAAGTGCATAGACATTGCATTTTAAGTGGGTCACCATATTCAGTAACAACTTTGTTGTTATTGTCTTTGGACTGCAGTAGAGTTCACGAAACCTATTTATGTGGGGATGTGCATATTAAACCTGTCCAAACTCCACGTGTACCGCTTTCGTTACGAGTTTGCGAAAACTCATTTCGCAGATCCTAAATTAATTTATATGGATACAGATAGCTTCATCTATTGGGTGAAGAATTGGAATCCATGTGAAGTAAAGAGGTGTCAAGGTAATGAATTCGATACGTCCTCATACATGGCCGATAATCCTTATGGTATTATTCCATAGAACAAGAAGGTTATCAGTCTTATGAAGGCCGAGGTGAATGGATTGCAGATTGTGAAGTTTATATGTCTACGCTAAAAAATGTAGGCATATCGCACATTGGAAGGTGCAACCCAGAGGCGAGCTAAGGGTGTGCATAGCATGGCATCAACAGCCCTCTCCATAAAAGCCTATTTGCGGTATCTGTGCAGTGGTGTTCGCGGTGCTGCACCACAGCCAATGCATATGATACAGCAGATCAGTATTCGATCGAGAGGATACGAGGTGTATGCTGCAGTCTAAAATCGGCCTATCGCCTCATATCGATAAAAGGGTCATTCGTGATGACGAGACTGAAACTCTCCCCTATTTACTCACTTGTAGCGAGAGAAGGTTCAAAAAATGGTTCAAATGGCTCTGAGCACTATGGGACTCAACATATTAGGTCATAAGGCCCCTAGAACTTAGAACTACTTAAACCTAACTAACCTAAGGACATCACACACACCCATGCCCGAGGCAGGATTCGAACCCGCGACCGTAGCAGTTCCGCGGTTCCGGACTGCAGCGCCAGAACCGCTAGACCACCGCGGCCGGCTAGCGAGAATATTTTTGTGTTCTATGTATGTATATCATACATAGAGGCGATGGCTATTGGAACTTGTGATAACGCACATTATCGACGATGCAGTGGCTCCCATCAGGCCGCGATAGAGCCGCCGTTTACGTGGCGAGAAAACCGAGTTCGAGCCATTTTCAAAAGATCGCAATCGATCGGAGATAGAAGAAGAAGATGACGCTACGATGACAGCAACTGTGTGCCACCACATGAGACATCCTTCCGGGTTCTCTGATGACGATGGCCAACATCCAAACAAGTGGCTGAAGGTATATGAGTGTATAGACAAATTTAGCAAATGGGAAGACACTGTGCGTTTGGCTAACGTATTTTTCCACTTGAAGGGCACTCCCAAGCAATGGTATGAGAACAACGAGAAGTTCACAAGCTGGGAAGTATTCCAGGCGGAGCTGCACAAGTATTTCGGCGACACACAACGGCAGAAGTGCAAGGCTGAAGATAAATTGAAGTGCAGGGCACAGAATACAGGTGAAACTACAGTATCCTACATTCAAGATGTCTTGGAGTTGTGTAAAATAGTGGATCCTAGAATGAAGGAGGAAGATTAGGTTGCACATCTCATGACGGATGTTGGTGAGGACGTGTACCAAGACCTACTCCTGAAGGAGGTTTCGACAGCAGACGACTTCATTAAATGGTGCCAGTATATCGAGACAATGCATCAAAAAAGAATTACATGCAAGAAGTTTGAACGGCTTTCAAACGTCGTATCGACGAAGGAACGAACTGATTTCGCAAGTGTTCTTCGTCAGATAGTGAGAGAGGAAGTTCAGAAGGCACTTGGATTGCACAGTGAGAAAAAAACCGACACGCTTCAAGAGCTCATAAGGGAGAAGGTGGAACAGACATTGAACCCAATCTCTCATCTTTAGTTTCCCTTTAAAACGGTGAAAAAGTCGAGACCCAGGCGAAGTTATGTTCCTACAATGCTGCATGAGGAACCTGTTTGGGCACCAAGGAAGACTGCCGTCAGGAGGACCCAGGATAACCAACCAGTATGTTTCCACTGCGGACGACCAGGACATGTGGTGCGCTATTGGCAAGAAAGGCGGCGGATATTTGATGATGACAGCGCCAGAAGACAGCAGACCGATCTTAGCCGACGCCAACTCTGGGACGACGAATATGAACAAGAAGATGTGGGTGCAGGACGACGTAGGTCACCATCGCCGCAAGCTATTCGCTGGAGAGGACGCTCCCCAACACGCTGATCAGGGTCTCCACCGCTGTTTAGAAGCTCCAGCCAATCACCTAGCCGCCGCAACCTGGAAAACTAAAGAGTACGACCTTCCTTGGAGGTGAGGCTGCCGAAGAGAAAAATCCTCTGCCATCGATCACTACAAAAATGATAGGAAACTACCTCGATATCCACATGGATGGTCGACCAGCCTAAGCTCTTGCGGCCTCTACATCTACATATCTACATATATACTCCGCTAACCACCAAGCGGTGTGTGGCGGAGGGCACAATTCGCGCCAAAGTCATATTTCTCCTCCTCTGTTCCATTCGCGGATCGCGCGAGGGAAAAAGGACTGTCTAAACGCCTCAGTACGAGCTCTTATTTGCCTTATCTTTGAAAGATGATCATCACGCGATTTCAAAGTTGGTGGTAACAATATATGCTCTACATCCTCGGCGAAGATTGGATTTCGGAATTTAGTGAGCAGCTCCTTCTGCTTAGCGCGTCGTCTATCTGCAAGTGGGTCCCACTTCAAACTTTCTATGAGATTTGTCACGCTCTCGCGATGGCTAAATGTACCAGTCACGAATCTTGCCGTTCTTCTTTGGACCTTCTCAATCTCTTGAATCAGACCCAACTGGTAAGGGTCCCATACAGACGAACAATACTCTAAGACTGGACGAACTAACGTGTTGTAAGCTATTTCTTTTGTTGATGGACTGCATCGCTTCAGGATTCTACCAATAAACCGCAATCTAGAGTTCACCTTACCGGTTACTTGTGTAATCTGATCATTTCATTTGAGGTCATTTCGAATAGTGACACCCAGATACTTGACTGATGTTACCGCTTCCAAAGACTGATCATTTATTTTGTACTCATATATTAATGGGGATTTTCGCCTTGTTATAAGCAGTAGGTTACACTTACTAATATTGAGAGATAACTGCCAGTCATTACACCACGCATTTATTTTCTGCAAATCCTCATTGATTTGTTCACGACTTTCTTGTGATACTACTTTCCTGTAGACTTCAGCGTCATCGGCAAACAGGCTAAGGCCGCTGTCAATACCATCAACCAGATCGTTTATGTAAATCGTAAAAAGCAGACGACCTATTACGCTGCCCTGGGGCACACCTGAAGTTACGCTTGTTTCTGTTGAAGTGTAGTGGAATGTAAGAGAAGCATGCCACTGAAGAATAACTTGGTCATCCCAGCCTCTGTCGTCTCGTGGATTTGGTGAATTGTGGATAGTTAACTGTCGCCGAGAACAGCAGATCCTTCAAAGACGCATGTGCGTAGTAAACGCTGATCCGTTAATTGCCGAACAGCTGAGTGACATAGAAACCTCCCATGCCGAGTCTGTAGGCGAATTTGGCGCTACCACTACGAGACAAGATTTTCTAGATCGACTGTCACCAGATCTCACTAAGGAACAATAGAAGAAGCTACTTGCCATTCTTCAAGCGTTCCATTAATGCTTCAATCCACAGGTGAAGAGCAAATTAGACAAATCAACGGTGAAGCACTGGATTAGCACTGGAGACCATCAACCAATAAGCCAGAGAGCGTACTGCGTGTCAGCAACGGAACGTCGAATAATTGGCGATGAGGTAGAGAAAATAATGAAGAATGATATCATTCAGCACGGCCGTCACCAGTGGTTCTAGTCAGGAAGGAGGATGGCAACTGGCGCTTTTGTGTTGATTACAGGGAGCTTAATAAGATAACTAAAAAGGACGTTTGCCCCTTCCACGAAATAACGATACACTAGATTTTCTGAAGGGGGCTAAGTTTTTCTCAACCATGGACGTATACTCGAGATACTAGCAAATCGAAGTAGATGAGGCTGATCGTGAGAAAACTGCATTCATCACCGCTGAGGGCCTGTATGACTTCAAGGTAATGCCGTTTGGTTTGTGTAATGCACCGGCAACTTTTGAATGGATGATGGATAATCTTCTAAGTCACCTAAAGTTGACGATGTGTCTTTGTTATTTAGATGACATTATAGTGTTCTCAGAGACATTTGATGAACACGTAAAAAGACTGAGGACCATTCTTAAGTGTCTCCAACAAGGTGAACTGAGACTTAATCCAAGAAAGTGTCTCTTGTGTCTCGTTGGAGCAAAAGGAATCAAAATACTTGGACACCTTATGTCAAGCGAAGGTGTGCGGCCAGATCCAGAAAAGGTGAGATCTATAACGGAATTTCCTATTCCTGAAAGTATTAGAGATGTGAGAAGCTTCCTTGGATTACGTTCTTATTACCGTCGTTTTATCAAAGACTTTTGTATCAAAGCCAGGCCACTCCAAGAGTTGGTAAAATCTGATGTTAAATTTATCTGGGGTGGTGCTTAACAAGATTCTTTCGATGTGCTGCGAAAAGCTCTGGCGACTGACCCTGTACTTGGTCTGTATGATGAGAACACCTACAGAACTACACACAGATGCCAGCGGGTATGGGTTCGGTGGTATTCTGGTGCAAATTTTGGATGGAAAAGAGACGCTTACAAAAGCTGAGAGAAACTACTCAAGTACAGAAAGAGAATGTCTTGCTGTGATATGGGTCATGTGCAGATTTCGACAGTATCTCTATGGAAGACCATTCACAATTGTTACAGACCATCATTCACTTTGCTGGTTGACAAGTCTTAAGGATCCAATAGGACGACTCGCCAGGTGGGCACTACGTCTTAAAGAGTATGACATTACCATAGTGTACAAAAGTGGAAGAACACATCAAGCTGCTGACTGCCTCTCAAGAAACTCTGTGCAAGACCATCAAGACTTTGATGAAGATAGTGACTGTCTCGCTGCACTCCAGGATCTCTATGCTGAGCAGAACAAGGACGCCAAGATATCTCAAATTATGCTTGCCTTAAATCGGTCAGAGGATGTGAAAGGACAATTTAAGGTAGTCAATGGATTACTTTGCATGAAAAATTTTGATCCGTTTGGAAAGAGGTGGCTACCAGTGATTCCTAAACACATGCACTTAAATGTTCTACAGAATTTGCGTGATACACCTGAGGCTGGACATTTAGGATTTATTAAGACATACGATAGGATCCGCAAGAGATTTTTCTGGCCAGGTTTGTTTAGTGGAATGTCAGGTCTTAAATGGCTACACATGATAATTGAAATGGCCTGGGAGTTGGGACAGGTTCCATCAGACTGGACAAAAGCAGTAATCACACCAATCTTTAAACATGGAAACAGAAAAGATTGTAACAACTACAGAGGTATCTCTTTAATCAGCGTTGTGGGTAAAATCTTCTCAGGTATTGTTGAAAGGAAAGTGCGAGTGTTAGTTGAGGACCAATTGGATGAAAATCAGTGTGGGTTTAGGCCTTTTAGAGGTTGTCAGGACCAGATCTTTAGCTTACGCCAAATAATGGAGAAGTGTTATGAGTGGAACAGGGAATTGTATCTATGCTTTATAGATCTAGAAAAGGCATATGACCGGGTTCCTAGTAGGAAGTTATTGTCTGTTCTACAAGATTATGGAATAGAAGGCAAACTTTTGTAAGCAATTACAGGTCTTTACATGGATAGTCAGGCAGCAGTTAGAGTTGACGGTAAATTGAGTTCATGGTTCAGAGTAGTTTCAGGGGTAAGACAAGGCTGCAACCTGTCTCCACTGTTGTTCATATTATTTATGGATCATATGTTGAAAACAATAGACTGGCTGGGTGAGATTCTCACAGGATGGCAACATAGTGAAAGAGCTGGAAGCGAGGTGTAGCAAAGCTAATGCAGTGAGCGCTCAGCTACGATCTACTCTCTTCTGCAAGAAGGAAGTCAGTACCAAGACTAAGTTATCTGTGCACCGTTCAATCTTTCGACCAACTTTGTTGTATGGGAGCGAAAGCTGGGTGGATTCAGGTTACCTTATCAACAAGGTTGAGGTTACGGATATGAAAGTAGCTAGGATGATTGCAGGTACTAGTAGATGGGAACAATGGCAGGAGGGTGTCCACAATGAGGAAATCAAAGAAAAACTGGGAATGAACTCTATAGATGTAGCAGTCAGGGCGAACAGGCTTAGATGGTGGGGTCATGTTACACGCATGGGAGAAGCAAGGTTACCCAAGAGACTCATGGCTTCAGCAGTAGAGGGCAGGAGGAGTCGGGGCAGACCGAGGAGAAGGTACCTGGATTCGGTTAAGAATGATTTTGAAGTAATAGGTATAACATCAGAAGAGGCACCAATGTTAGCACTGAATAGGGGATCACGGAGGAACTGTATAAGGGGGGCTATGCTCCAGACTGAACGCTGAAAGGCATAATCAGTCTTAAATGATGATGAGGTTTGTTTAGGGGTGTCAGTCACTATGTGTCGTACTATCGAGAGTGCCAGAGGAGAAAGGCAGTTCCTCAGAAACCACCTGGCCGACCCATACAAATTTCACCAGCCGAAATGCCTTTCCAGCGTGTTGGGATTGGCATCCTCGGACGATTTCCAACGACTCCTAGTGGCAATAGATGGATTATCGTTTGCACTAATTATCTAACACGGTATGCCATTACAAAAGCCGTGAAAACAGCCAAAGCATTCGATGTAGCCTAATTCATCGTGGAAGATACTGTATTATAACACGGTGCCCCACTGTCGTTAATTACGGAAAGAGGGGAAGTTTTTTAATCGAATCTTAAAACAGAGGTAAACTATCGGTGCAGCATCACTCATCACATCACGACTGCCTACCAGCCACAAACTAACAGGCTTACTGAACGCCTTAATAAGACCTTGGCCGACATGCTATCAATGTTCATCAATGTTGAGCAGAGCAACTGGGATGAGGTGTTACCTTTCGTGCCGTTTGCCTACAACACCGCCAAACAAGACACCACAAGATTTACGCCATTTTTCCTGGTGCATGGGCGTGAGGCGGCTACGACGGTTGACACTGTGTTTCTGTTACATCCTGGACGACGACTACATCGGCCAGGTGTTAACCAGAGCTGAGGAAGCTCGGCAGTTAGCTCGACTCCGCACGCTGCAGGCTCAAGAAAACGATCGCCGAAGGTATGACACGAGCCACCATCCTGTTGTCTACCAGCCTGGTGATCTCGTCTGGACGTTCACTTCTGTTTGGAAGGTTGGTCTCTCTGAGAAGCTCCTCAGGTGCTACTTTGGACCTTATAAAGTTGTAAAACAGTTGTCTGATGGTACTTATGAAGTTGAAGATTTCGACCCTGACACAAGATGACGAAAGATCAGAGATACAGTCCACGTCCTTCGAATGAAGCCCTATAAGGATCCTACAACCCCCGGTAAATTTGAAGCTCGAGCGACAGGAAACAATAGGAAAGGTGACGACGAGCTTAGCGGCAAAAGAAGTTCTAATAAGATCACCACCAGGGCGAACATCAGTCATCGGGAGTCGGAGTAAGCAGGACCGATGACTCGTTCCCGGACTAGGAGGACCTAACACTAAGACTCTGTTCTCTTAATGAGGGAGCGATGTCGCAGAAGAAGAAGTGTAGCACAGTCACCGTGGTGTAGTCGTTGTGATACTAGACTTTTCTCGTGGAGGGTCATGAGTTCAAAACTCCCCTGAACTACCCCCCCAGGGGATCCACAACTCTTTTGTGGATTCGTGCGTAGCGAGCACAGGACCCCGAGCTAATGTGGCCCTCCTTCCTTTCCGGGCTGCATCCCTTCCTTTTCCGCATCCTTCCCTCTCCCCCTTCTTCGCCCCTCCTCCCCTCACCTCTGGCTCTTTCCTGCCCTTTCTCCCCCTCTGGGAGTATGGTTTGTGCCTACGTCCAGAGATGGACGCTCGTAAATGTACCGCATTCTTCACCTTCTCTGCTTGTATGTCTTCATCCTTCCTTTGTCCTTCTCTTTTCCTTACTTCTCTTTCCCCTTTTCTCCGCTGCGGCGTTTGAGACCTCTCCTCTTTCCTTTCTCTTTCTTTGTTTTTCCCTTTCTCTTTCTTCCTCCCTGTGCGTGTCTGAAGGCCGACCCACGCATTTCTGTGCGTAGCCGGTGACGGGGTAACGCGTAATTCCCCGCCCCGGGTAGACAGGTAGGACACGTACGTACCCCCTGGTAACGGCCAGGCCCAGGGAGGAGTAATTATCCGAGCTGATACCTTCCGAAAGTGCCGATTGGTCCCTCCGTCCGTTTGTCGGGAGGTGTGACCTGATGTGTGGATAATCACCTAAGGCGGGAGTGCCCTCAGAGAGGGCCCCCACAAGGGAGGAGCGCGCCATCGGAGACGCCGGTAATCATAGGGGATTCTTCCGCAATGGTTTCCTCACCTTCCACTATGTCTGCTCACAAGCGTAAGTTCACTGAGTCTCAGCCACAGACAGTTCTTCCATCGTTGCCACAGTTCCTTGTTTCTCGGTCTGACGAAGGTCACGACTTCTCCACGGTCAACCCTTTCATTATTCAGAAAGGTGTCGACGCAATTGCAGGTCCTGTAAAGTCTTGTTCCAGATTACGGAATGGCACCTTGTTGTTAGAAACAGTCAGTGCCCTCCAGGCACAAAAATTGCTGCGTACTTCACTGCTCCACACCTTCCCTGTCCAGGTTGAAGCGCACTGCACTTTAAATTCCTCGCGTGGAGTCGTTTATACACGCTCCCTCGATGGATTGTCTGACGAAGAAATTCAGCACTACCTGTTTGACCAGGGCGTAACGGCTGTTCATAGAGTTATGAAAACGGTTGACACGAAAATCATTTCAACCCGCACTGTCTTCTTGACATTTGACAAAGTTCAACTCCCATCCAAAATCAAAGCAGGCTATGAGATAATTTCCGTTCGCCCTTACGTCCCAAACCCTACACGTTGCTATTGGTGTCAGCGGTTCAATCACACCAGCCAGTCCTGTTCCAATCCGGCCAAATGTGTTACGTGTGGCAAGCATGCCCATGAGGGTGCTTGTCCACCTCCATCCCCTTGCTGCATCAACTGTATGGGTGACCACGCTGCTTCCTCTCGAGATTGCCCCGTTTTTAAGGACGAAAAGCTCATCCAGGAAATCAGAGTGAAGGAAAAGGTGTCGACCTTTGCTGCTCGAAAATTATTCGCCAGTCGACATCCCACTGTGCCTCAGACAGGAAAATACAGCACTGTCCTTGCTTCTCCTCGGCCAACAAAGGAGGCGGCCATGCAGACTTGCGACCTCACCTTTAGTGCCACGGTCGTCAGATCGGCCAGCGCAAAGATCGCCCGTTCAACCTCACCACTTTCGCCTGCCCACTCTATGGCTCACCCTTCATCGGGTTCTGCTAAATCTCGAGCCCAAAAGTCAGACACCAAGACTTCAAAAAAAGAGCATACTCGTGAAGATTTTTTACGTACCCCAACTTCACAACCATCGATTCCTTCTTCTTCTAAACATCATATTTCCAAGAAGGCTACAAAGAAACCCAGTTCATCTCCTTCTCCGCCAAGGCGTGTCCCATCTACAGCACCACCTGGCGGAAATCGCCCTCGGCCGTCTTCTGTGTCGCCGAGGCGCACTGCTGGCAGCTGATCAACCGGCCGATCGCTGGTGGCAGGAGCTGCTCCTGAACAACCTATGGATCAGGATCTTCTGCCTTCGGCTGAGTGCCATTCCATGCTGTCGGTCACAAGCTCTGAGCAGTCGTTGAGTTGACAGCAACCTTGGTCACATTCCTCCATTTTCTGTTCACCCTTGTCCATTATCCACTGGAATATCCGCGGCATTCGAGCCAATCGGGATGAATTGTCGATCCTCTTACGATCCTACTCGCCAGTCATCTTCTGTCTTCAGGAAACAAAGCTGCGTCCCCATGACTGCTTTGTTCTCCCTCATTTTCAGTCCGTCCGATATGATATCCCCTCTGTTGAAGGCACTCCAGCCCATGGAGGACTCATGATTCTTCTCCATGATACTCTCCATTATCACCCACTTAAACACTTCCTTCCAAGCTGTAGCCGTCCGTCTTTCCCTTTCTGGATACACATTCTCTCTTTGTACTGTATACATTCCATCGTCCACACAAATGGCACGAGCTGATCTCCATCTTCTTGGTCAGCTTCCACCCCCCTATTTGCTGGTTGGGGACTTCAATGCCCACCACCCGCTTTGGGGATCTCCACGTCCTTGTCCACGTGGCTCACTATTGCTAGACGTCTCCCACCAAGCGGATCTAGTTTGCCTCAACACTGGGGTCCCTACATTTTTGTCTGCCTCCACGTCAAATTTATCTCATTTGGACATTGCGGTCGGTACTGTTCCGCTAGCTCGGCGCTTCGAATGGTTCGCCTTTGATGATACACACCCGAGTGACCACTTTCCATGTGTCCTTAGAATGCAGCCTCAACTGCCATATATGCGCCCGCGACGCTGGAAGTTTGCCCAAGCTTATTGGACACTTTTTTCGTCTCTAGCGACATTCGATGACCGTCACATTCCCAGCGTCGACGATGAGGTCACACATATTACCGACGTTATTCTTACAGCTGCGGAACGTTCAATACCACGCACTTCCGCATTGCCCCGGCGCCCCCCAGTTCCTTGGTGGAACGAGGCATGCCGTGACGCAATACGTGAGCGGCGACGTGCTCTTCGCGTTTTCCGCCACCATCCTACTTTGGCCAACTGTAACCGCTATATGCAGTTCCGTGCGCGATGCCGTCGTGTCATCCGCGATAGCAAGAGGGCAAGCTGGAAATTCTTTATTAGCTCATTTAACACCTTCACTCCCTCCTCAGAAGTTTGGAGTCGGCTTCGACGGTTCTTAGGCGCGCCTAGTTTCTCCCCGGTCTCTGGGCTCACAGTCGCGCATGATACGTTAGTGGATCCCGTCGCAATTTCTAACTCATTGGGTCAGCACTTTGCTGAGATTTCGAGCTCTTCAAATTACCCGCCAGCGTTTCTCCCGAAGAAACGTGCAGTGGAAGTGCGACATCTTGCTTTCTCCTCTCAAAATCGCGAAAGCTACAATACTGGTTTCTCCATGCGGGAACTCCAACATGCACTCTCTTCTTATCGCTCCTCCGCCCCAGGACCGGATGGTATCCACGTCCAAATGTTGCTGCATTTATCAATCCATAGTCTGCGTTACCTCCTTCGCCTTTATAATCGAATTTGGACCGACAGTACTTTTCCCAGACGATGGCGGGAAGCTATCGTCGTTCCTGTTCCGAAACCTGGAAAGGACAAACATCTCCCCTCTAGCTATCGCCCCATTTCGCTCACGAGTAGTGTCTGTAAGGTTTTGGAGCGTATGGTGAATTGCCGTTTAGCTTGGTGGCTGGAATCCCGCAGTCTTTTAACACCTGCCCAATGCGGATTCCGAAAGCATCGTTCTGCAGTTGACCATCTTGTTGCTCTCTCCACTTATATCATGAACAATTTTCTCCGGAAACGGCAAACAGTAGCAATATTTTTTGATCTGGAGAGAGCATACGATACCTGTTGGAGGACAGGCATCCTCCGCACACTGTTCTCTTGGGGCTTTCGAGGTCGGCTGCCCCTTTTTCTTCGCGAATTTATGGCAGAGCGCACATTTAGGGTGCGGGTGAACACTACTCTCTCCCGTACTTTCTCCCAAGAAAACGGGGTACCCCAGGGCTCTGTGCTGAATGTTGTACTGTTTGCCATTGCCATAAATCCAATTATGGATTGTCTCCTTCCTGATGTCTCGGGCTCCCTCTTTGTGGACGATTTTGCGATCTACTACAGCTCTCAACGGACCAGCCATCTTGAACGACGTCTTCAAGGATGTCTCGATCGCCTCCACTCTTGGAGCATCGAAACCGGCTTCCGTTTTTCTCCCAGTAAGACCGTTTGTGTTAATTTTTGGCGACGTAAGGAGTTTCTTCCACCCTCCTTACATCTAGGACCTGTCAACCTTCCGTTTTCAGACGTCGCTAAATTCTTGGGTCTTATGTTTGACAGAAAACTGTGCTGGTCCTCCCACGTTTCCTATCTTTCGGCTCGCTGTCTGCGATCCCTCAACACCCTCCGTGTCCTGATTGGTACCTCCTGGGGAGCGGACCGAGTGGTCCTTCTCCGCCTCTATCGCGCCTTAGTGCACTCGAAATTGGACTATGGAAGCATAGTCTACTCCTCTGCTCGGCCGTCTATTCTTCGGCGTCTCGACTCTGACCACCACCGTGGATTACGTTTAGTGTCTGGAGCTTTTTACACCAGCTCTGTGGAAAGCCTTTATGTTGAGACTGCTAAACCTCCGCTGTCCAATCGGCGAGCAGTCCTTCTGAATCGTTATGCTAGCCATCTACCTTCCATGCCTGCTAATCCAGCCCATGACATCTCATTCGACGTCTTCTTTGATGTAGGGTATGCAGGCCGCCCCTCCTCCATACTACCATCGGGAGTCCGCTTCTGTCAACTGCTCCATTCTCTTTCCTTCCGCTTTCCTAAAACCTTCTTGACAACTTGGGGTACAGCACCGCCTTGGCTCTGTCCCCGGATCTGCCTGCTCCGTGACCTTTGTCGATTTCCCAAGGATGGTACCCCTTCACTTGTTTATCGTCGGGCATTTGCTGCTCTATGTGCACAAATGACGGAAGCCACATTTATTTACACCGATGGCTCGAAAACATCGTTGGGTGTAGGGAGTGCCTATATTGTTGGCGACACACCAAATCACTTTCGGCTTTCCGACCAGTGTTCGGTTTATACTGCGGAGCTTTACGCTGTTCTCCAGGCTGTCCACTACATCCGCCGCCATCAGCGGATACAGTACGTTATTTGCTCAGATTCTCTCAGCTCTCTCCTCAGTCTCCAAGCTCTTTACCCTGTGCACCCTCTGGTCCACCGGATTCAGGACTGTCTGCGCTTGCTCCATCTGGGGGGCATCTCGGTGGCGTTCCTCTGGCTCCCGGGGCACGTTGGTATCTGTGGCAATGAGGCGGCCGATATTGCGGCCAAGGCTGCAGTCTCTCTTTCTCCGGCCAGCTATTCAATCGATTCCCGTCGCCGATCTACGGAGCGTTTTATGTCGTCATGTTGTTCTTTTATGGCACGCACGTTGGTCGACACTTCCCCATAATAAATTGCGGGACGTGAAAGCTCTTCCTTGTGCTTGGCCCTTTTCCTCCCGAACGCGTCGTCGGAAGGAGGTAATTTTAACTAGACTCCGGATAGGGCACTGTCTTTTTAGCCATCGACATCTTTTAAGCGGCGATCCTCCCCCACTCTGTCCCCACTGCTCTCAGCTGTGGACGGTAAGACACCTTTTAATTGAGTGCCCCTATTTTAATCCGTTATGCTCCCGTCTACAGCTGTCGCCTGATATATCGTCGATTTTAGCAGATGACACGCGCTCAGCCGATCGCGTTCTCGAGTTCATTAGTGCCAGTGAAATGACGTCAGTCATTTGAAGCTTTTTTTTTTTGGGGACAACCAACCCCTTTCGGTAGTGGATTTTTAAGCCTTCCTTCTGCTTTTAGTTTCTCCAATTTTATGACTTTCGTTCCCATTGCTGCTGGTTTCCATTTTCGGTTTTTTACTTTTTCCTAAGTCACCGACCGGGAGCTAATGACCATCGCAGTTTTGCGCCCTAAAACCAAAACAAATAAAAAAAAATCCCCTGAACTGTAAAATTTTAATTTCCATATTCGGTTTGAGTACATTCTAGAAGTATCCACAAATGTCAAGAAACATTGGACTGGAATATTATGTAACTGTATATATACTGCATTTGTTCTGGCCGTATGCAGTTCGCTCCGCGCTCTTGTATGTGCAAGTGCTGAATAAACCTTCGTCAAGCGAAGTTAGTGCTCGTCATTCATCTAATTGCACCTTCTTCTACGTGACAATATATCTACACTCCATGTGTGTCTTGTAAATAGAATAGCTTTTAAGTTTTTCACCTGCTGCTAGCCATCCAAGTCAGAATAGTTTTTAAATGTAAATGTAGGCTCCCGCGGCCGTTGTCACAGTCAATAAAATTCTTCTGGGTTTAAGGTCGCATTGTGAACTATAGTATTCCGACGTTTCGGTGACTGTTGCAAGACGCCTTCCTCAGGTTGTACTGCTAACTGCTGCGTCAGCACTTGTTTGGTTGCTTATATACTATGGAGGAGTGCTGTCATTGGATATGAGGGTGAGGAGAAAGGGTATCAGGTGTTATTTTATTGGTCTTTGCATTGAGTGTTGTCATTGGCAGAAATATGTGTTTTCCATTGGACTTTCCTTTATTGCTTGCCATTGGTGGAAATTGGTGAATGGGAAACAGTCGCCGCTCAGTTTCCCATTCGCCGATTTCCACCAATGGCAAGCGAAAAAAATCTTCACAAGTTTCTTAGAAAAAAATTCAACATTCCGTGGTGGTTTTATGCGGAATACGTTACCGAAGACTATGTAGAAAACTGGTAAATGTGGTATTGTGAATTTAGATGTTGCTGGAGGCCCAGGCACCTAGTGGGTGTCATATGCTATGAAAAATGCGGATACCATCTACTATTTCGACTCATTTGGTGACCTGCAACGGCCAGAAGAACTACAACGATACTTCACTCACAGAAGACGTGTGTTCTACAATTTTCAGCGCTATTAGGACATTAATACACACCTCTGTGGACATCTATGCATGATGTTTCTCTTGGCGTTTACAAAGTAGAAGAAGCAGACTTTATCAGGAGGAGCTTTAAACATTCCTTCATCAGTTGAGGACAAGATGCAACGTCGTACACTTTGACGTTAAAAGAATTTTTTATTTATTTATCAATAGACCAAGTCCTTTCCTATACAGTTTCAAGTATAGTCCTTTTTCTATGGCTGCAGCTTCCATCATGCAGTTATGTCTTCTTGCCTCTTCTAACTGCGCTTGGGTGTTTTGCCCATTCTTGACCATTCGAGCAATAGCTGCAGCACCACCATCGAGAGACCCTATCACCGAGAGCGCCGAGAGGACTGGGTCGAGGAATAGAAGAAAACCACGAGATGTCTTGGGGTATTGGTAGAACTCAGGGTGCCTTAACCAATCCTCTTGTTCTTCTTTTTCACCTTTCTGCTTCAGTGCGTTTTTAGCTGCATACATCGCGGTCAGGATACAGTTTTTCAAACAGTTTTGCTACCCGACCTTGTCCTTCTTCTTGTTTAGTGCATAACGTGCAGCATTCATAACTCGCTTGAAATTCATCATTCCTAAACTCAACTTAATTTTTCCACACATGGTATTATCAACTGCAAATGCTGTGATGCATTGACCTACACCAATATCCTTTCTTCTCCGTATCGCCTTAGCCTTATCAGCTAAAATCCTATATGCAATGTTACGACTTGAACATCTTTATTTGCAGCGTATGCAGTGTCATGTTCCATACGCCCTTCGTCGAGCAGATTAACCCCTTTATCATCTCATATCAGGCATTTCTGAAGCTTTGTTTATACCCCGGAATGTGTTATTCCACTGGCAGTTTGTCTAGAATACCACCCCTCCTCCAATGCGTCTTCTAGCACGCATGTTATGCTACTGCGGTGGTTGTGGACTGTGCGCCCCCATTATGTAGCAAATCGTTGGCATCAATACAACCGTTTTGTGCTGCAGGAAAACCTAGCCATGCTTTTCTGCAACTCCTCGGTGTAGAAGCAGCCTGCAATTTCTTCGCCTTTACTATCCCTAAATATATAAGTTCTAGGATTCATTCTTTGCACCTTTGAAACTGTAAATATCTCTGCTGATCAGTTCAGTAGGTGTGATTTCTCGTGTGTTTTGAGATACATACCAAATTACCTACATTAAATTTCTGTCTGCGTGGATCCAGAATTTTCATGCGATATTACACCGTTTCAATGAGTCCATTAACACGAACGTCGGTAGGTCTCATTTTTATTGTGCTATATTTCGTTCGATTATACTGAGCAATTATTTGAAGGAGAATATCTGTCAATTTGTATATTTGTATGAGCCACGAAGGTTAAAACATATCCACGTTCGACTTTTTATTGTTTTGTTCAGGCGCTCCAAGATACTTGCCTTCAGATGAGAGAATCTCGCGTAGTGATGTATTCCATACCGCTGCATCACGGTCTTGAAATACCTATTGTAAAACTCTCCACTGTGATCGGTTTGGAGGTTGTCTGGGCATCGATTCGATCCTGTTTGTAGTAAACGCTCAAACACATCCGTGACATTTCTGCCCGTTTCTGTTTTAACAGGTAATGCCCTGGCAAATTTGGAGTATGTATCAATAGTCATTAAATATATTTGAATCCATTTTTCTCAAGTGAACATTCCTTCATACCTACAAGATCAGCTTGCCATAAATCATCCAAACCTTTAATCATAACATACCTACGAGGGTATGTATGTGCAATTCATGAACTACTGTCTCCATAGTTATTCGATGATACCTCTCTCTCTAAGCTCAGAGATTATTGAAACAGCCTCATTCGAATGAGCTGTATTACCTGCAGCAGCTGGTGCCATTAGCAGCCGTAGTCGATCTATTAGCTCGTTGGGGTCATCTTAATATATATACTGCGGGATTCGATTGTTCACTGCTTTATGTCAATGTCAATACCATCACCACTGCTGCTGCTGCTGCTGTTGTTGCTGGTTTCGCCATCAAGTATTAATTTTATAATGTTTTTATATTTCTTGTTGCTCAGGCTTTTTGCGATCTTATGTACATAGGTTCAATGCAGTATTTCACTGTACATTTCCGTATCATTAACTGAATAATTTATAGGTTTTCTGGTAGGTCTTAGGAAAATAAAATTCATTGAGCCAGGTGTTCTCTCAATATGCCTATCACCAATCTGTATTGTGTCATCAATCACAGTTATAGGATGCAAAGCTGCAGGTATGGTAGTGCAGAGTCTGAGGGACAGTTGCAAGATACATAGGAGCTACCTAAAACCACAATGGAATTTTACTGTAGCAGATAGATTCGAGAAAGGTGACTCGTTTCGAGATATGAGAGTTCCAGAAATATAAATCGCTAGTGGCTGTAATCATTAAAAGACTTCTCCATAGGATCCAACACAAGTATATGGTTGAATGGAAAGACTTGATTCCAAATCCCATACAGTATATCTACCGGATAGCGTAACACCAGAGGTCTGATAAGCCTGTTTACATTTATTACGACCTCAACTAGCACACCATCTACTGATCTACTGTTTGTGATCTTTCTCAATCGACCTTTGCCTATAACCCAGTGGATATATCACAGAACCTCTGACATGGTATCGAGACAAAATGCGTTACAAATACTGGAGAAATATCTAGCGGCGGTATGAGGGAGTTGCAAATACCGGTTTCATAGCACGTTTCTTAGCTGAATCACTTTCTAAATTCTGTGACTTTATCGCGAGTTTGCATCGTCAGAGACGTGTAACCGTACTATTGGTCTCATAATATACACTCCTGCGACCACCGTCTATATTCAGTGTCGCGGTATTTGTCTGGAAAAACCACTTCATTCGGCGGTAATGCCATATCTCTATTTATAAAGCAGTATAGCTTTTAGTATGGGTACTTGTGTGTCCACCTGTAGAACAAAGACGGATTGTGATAATAATATGGTCGTTGCGACCGTGTTTTTTTTTTTAACATATGGCGTTTTGTAAAACGATTATGCCTCTCTTTCTAAGATACAGTGGTAGCACTTGCAGGAAAAACTTATGAGACATGTCTACCCATTGCTGATTTTCTCTCAGTATTGTTTCATATCGCTGGCAATCAGTTATTGGCGAAGTATTATACTTCGTAGTATGGGGTGAGTGATAGGTTCACCATGAGCATCAGGCATATAAAGTATGTGTGTGTTCTGACATGTCCAAAGAAAAATACTATTATCGGCAAAGTATTATACTTATTAGTAGGGCGTGCATGAAAGTTCGCCATGAGCATCAGGCCTATAAAGTATGTGTGTGTGTGTGTTCCGTCATGTGCAAAGGAAATGACTATGTCCTGTCATAAGGAAGGTATGGATTTGATGTGGAATACTGTGATAGCAAAGGGAAAAATATGTCAAGTCATAAGAAAGGTACAGATATTTCTCTAACCAAGGCGTCAGCCGTCAACAGGGTGAACTTCCGGTACTTCGCTGATTGTCGAATGTCCTCCAATTGAGACCACGATCGTAATATTTAATTGTTAGTACAGCGATCAAATATGAGTGTGGCTGATTTTCTGGGACAATTCTGTCTATGCATGCTTGGCGGGAATGATTCACTTTTCCCACTAACGGCAGGAGCTGTCCCAATGGAGAGGCCTGTTTTGAAGTAGGAATGTAGTTGACTTAACCATGTTGTCCTCTAGACGGCCGAATAACGGACTAATACTTAGTATGTGTTGGATAGCTTTCGAGATCGTGTGGACATTTGAGAAGATTCGGTATGGATGTGTGTTTGCGGTGGACAATTATTCCCTCTCATGTAAATTGTCCAGCTGACTGCTTCTGCATATTCTGCCCCTTTACTTAGTTGAGGGAACATCGATTGTGGTGTGTGCATCTAGCAGGTGAAAGACGGATGGAAGACACGTTTGCTTGTCCTCTAGCATCCCATGTGTCACAATAGGATCACTAGGCCGAATGCACCCTGTGCTATTCTGGGAAGCACTGCAACAGATTTCTATAGTGCGACCAGTGAGGTCAGTAGAATATTGAGAACCTTTTAGCTGCATCTGCGAGAATGAGTCGCTCAGTAATTAGGTATTCGCTGGACCACAGGTAGAGGGATATCGAGCCAGAAATGGCAAACATTTGCGCGCCCAGAGGGTGACTTGGCTCTTATTTAAATAGACATATGACGTCAGTATAACACCCAAAAATAGACACGACTTTCTCCTGCTGGCTGCTGTTGGCAGTGGCCTGAAAGCAATGGCTCGCACCCCTGCGTTCGTCTGTCTGGTGGTGACTCGCAGTGGTGTCGGCACGTGCATGCATTGGAGACTATGATACATTGCGGCTTACAATAGTCGTTTTTTGTGTCCAGTGAGTGTTTGTCACTGCATTATTTTTGGCTGTTTAAGCGCTGTGAGTGTGTTTGCAGAGTCTTTTACATGCATTATTTTTTGACAATTTACGAGTTGTTTGCTTGTCTGTACATCAGTGTACTGCATTATTTAGGTAATTTATGAGTAATTTTCAGGTCCGTATGCTGTGTACTACATTATTTGGACAGTTCACGAGTAGTGAGCGTGTCTGCAGAGCATTTTACATGCGTTATTTTGATAATTTACGGTTTGTTTTCATGTTTGCACATCAGTGTACAGCATTAGTTCAGTAATTTACGAGTAGTATGCAGGTTTTTGTGCTGTGTACTGCGTTCTTTCGACAGTTTACAATTAATGAGCGTGGCTGCACATCAGTGTACAGCATTATTTTGGTGACTTACCAGTAGTTTGCAGGTCTGTAGGCTGTGTATTGTGACTCCAAGCACGAGAGAGCGAGTGTTTTGTATCATTGTAATAAATAATCTAGGTGTAATCCATCCCTAAATAAATTGTTCCAAAATAAATAAAGTACGCTCCTTTCTCTCTCCAGCAGCCCAGAACAGGCTGAGACCTTTTCCCGCTATTTTACCCCCCAGACCACCATGGGATGGCAGTGCCCTCTGGTGACAGTACCATGAAATAGGTCATTTGCACTCTGGACCTCAAGGTGAATACAGTGGATGGAGCTACTGCCTCAAATTGTTTAAATAAAGACTGCCTGCAAAATAAAGACTTATGTCCATCTTTCCAGCAGCCCAGCACAGGCTGAATCCTATCCTGACCAATTCCTATGATGACTTAGGTTAGTGGAGGTAGCTCAAGTGACCTTTTTATCGCCATTTTCTTAGGTTAGTGGAGATAGCCCAAGTGACCTTTTTTCACTTCCCCCGATTTTCTTGGGGGGTGGGGAGACGGGAGGGGAGAGAAGGGTATTGGGTTAATGGAGACTGACCTATCGTCCCACCAAAATTTGAACATCCCACCATGATGTCATTACAATGTTGCCATGTCTATGGCTGCATCTTGGATCCTTCATCTCGAATAAATTGGGCAACAGTGCAATGTGGGGCGGCAGTATGAAGGTTGTCCCACTACTGATGACTTCACGAAATTGGGCGAGACAGACACAAGTTAACAATGTAGTGTCACTGCAGGGGCTAATTTATACCCCAAAAAATCACTTTGCATTGATAGTCTTGTTTTTCAGATTTCTGCCAACCTTGGTGACCTGACAGTGTTCACTGCTTTTTATGGTTAACTGCATTGTATAACAACACTCTTAATTCAATTTCGGTTTTTTTCTACAAACAAGTACCACATTTCAAGATGAAGCTCTTAATAATTTGCTTTCAAAAATGAATGATGGGTCTGCATGAAATTTGTTCGATAGCCACTGCCTGGTACGAGGCACATGCAACCATAGGTTGCCAGTGGCAGTGCCAGCATTTTCCCTCACATTCCCACTCCAAGCAAAACCAGAAACTTCCCCTCTGCATCCCACTCATAACAGACTAATCGGCCAGCACCTGGTGGGAGCTATACTGGTGCTTTTTCACCTTGCCTAAAATACTCTTATGCTATACTTCTTTCTCTTTCATTTGCACTTGACTTGAATGCTATTGCACATAGTCACACAGAGATTCGGTGTTGATAAGTTAATTTATACTTCTTATGACATATTGCAGTGAGATGTGATCGCTGACATATGAAAATTATTTGAATGGAGGATGTATTAGGCATTTTGAGGGGACATTTTTATGAATTCTTCCAGTTCAGGATTACATGTATCATTGTTGGACAGTCCTACAGAATCCGAGATGGTTGGCTGCCTAAAATGTGCAGCAGTCTGAATTATATGACTTGAGCATACTAAATTACTTGCTATCTACTACATGTATGAATTGGATTTTTGTACATACCAGTACTGTATTTAATATTTTACGATGAAATGGACTGCAGTAAACCTGAAACTTAAAGCGGGAAAACTACTGTGGGTAGAGTCAGATTGATTAGTAAGCAGAAAAATGTTCAAATGTGTGTGAATTCCTAAGGGACCAAATTGCTAAGGTCATCGGTCCCTAGACTTACACACAAACTAACTTAAACTAAGAACACACACACCCATGCCCAAGGCAGAACTCGAACCTCCATCGGGAGGAGTCATGTAATCCATGACATGGCGCCCTAGACCGTGTGAGTAAACAGAAGAAGGTACTCAACGACCAAATCCATACAAGCAATTACTCTCTGATCATGCTAGCCATCAAAACAATAACAAATCGAATGTAACCAGGATAAATAATTAATGAATCTGCTTCCCCCCTTCTCTCCCCCCCCCCACACACACATAAGCACATATTCAAATATAGTAATAAAATAAATAAAATAAAAACATTTACACACAGCAAAATACACACACAAACCAACAAATATTAAAAGACAACCCCCTCAGGAGAGAATTACACAGATACACACAGGAAGCGCCTGCACACACATACACACACACACACACACACACACACACACACACACACACACACACAACAACAACAACAAATTAGAAAATATCAAACCATTACAGAAACAAAAGAAAGACAAACACACACCAACAGTTGACAACACTACACATCGAAAACACACATACACACATCGAAAAAGTTTTGCATCACCCCACTTCCCAGAACTCCTGAAGACAGACGTTGCCTGTTGACTGTTCATAAATGTTACTAAACCTGCCCAAAGATGCAAACAACCATGCATGAGCAGCGCCTATTAGATGGAGGGGGTCCGACAGCCGATCAGTTCCAGACATTCCACCAGGACAGGGGTACATGGCTCATGTTGTCTGTGGTTCAACCAAGCCTAGATGTTCAATACCGCCGTTCGATCGCGTCTGTGTTGGTAAGTTGTGCCAGGAAGGGCTCTCAACAAGGGAAGTGTCCAGGCGTCTCAGAGTGAATCAAAGCGATGTTGTTTGGACATGGAGGAGATACAGAGAGACAGAAACTGTCGATGGCATGCCTCTTTCAGGCTGCCCAAGGGTTACTACTGCAGTAGATGCCCGCTACGTACATATTATGGCTGGGAGGAACCCTGAAAACAACGCCACCTTGTTGAATAATGGTTTTCGTGCAGCCACAGGACGTCTTGTTATGACTCAAACTGTGCGCAATAAGCTGCATGATGATCAACTTAACTCTGGATGTCCATGGCGAGGTCCATCTTTGCAACCACGACACCATGCAGCGCGTACAGATGGAAAATTTGTGGTAAGTTCTATGAGACCAAACTGCTGAGGTCATCAGTCCCTAAGCTTACACACTACTTAATCGAACTTAAACTAACTTAAGCTAAGAACAGCACACACGCCCATGCCCGAGGGAGGACATGAACCTCCGATGGGGGGGAGGGGGGGGGGAGCTGCTGCGCGAGCCATGACAAGGCACCTCAGACTGCATGTCTACCCTGCATGGTGGTACAGACGGACCCAACAACATGCAGAATGTACTGCTCAAGATTGGCATCACGTTCTCTTCACCAATAAGTGTCACATATGCCTACAACCAGACCGGGGTAAGGCTGAACGTCTTGTACACACTGTCCAGCGAGTGCAGCCAGGTGGAGGTTCCCTGCTGTTTTGGGATGGCATTGTGTGGGGCCAACGTATGCCTCTGGTGGTCATGGAAGGCGCTGTAACGGCTGTATGATACCTGAATGCCATCCTCCAACTGATAGTGCAACCATAGTGCAGAATATTGGCGAGGCATTCGTCTTCATGGACGAGAATTCGCGCCCCCATATTGCACATCCTGTGAACGGCTTCCTTCAGGGTAGCGACATAGCTCGACCAGAATGGCCAGCATGTTCTCCAGACCAGACCCTATCGAATATGCCTGGGTTAGATTGAAAAGGGCTATTTATGGATGACGTGACCCATCAACCACTCTGAGGAATCTATGCCGAATCGTCGTTGAGAAGTGGGACAATCTGGACCAACAATGCTTTGATGAACTTGTGGATAGTATGGCACGACAAATACAGCCTTGAATCAATGCAAAAAGACGTGCTACTGGGTATCAGAGATACTGATGGGTACAGCAGTCTGGACCACCACCTCTGAAGGTCTCGCTGTATGGTAGTACAATATGCAATGTGTGATTTTCAGGAGAAATAAAAAGGACGAAAATGATGTTTATGTTGATCTTTATTCCAATTTTCTGTACAGGTTTCGGAACTCTCGGAACCAAGGGGATGCAAAACTTTTTTAATGTGTGTATGTTGATCACAAAATGGAAAGTGCAAGTGATATATGTGATGTGACAAATGTGGATGAAAGAACTCCAGAAAACGGCCAGTTGGTGTATGGAAACTAACGAATACATCTCCAGGACCACACACGAGTTAACAGCGCTGGAAATCGTAAGTAACACCGAACGATAAGTTCACATTACGAACTTTGTGGTTCGAAAATTGATTTTAACCTAAAAACAAGAGAAAGACATGATAAAATGTAATATAGCAGGTTATTATATCTACCAGATAATATGTTTTTTGTATGTAAAAAGGGAAATATGTATTACAGGCCACTGATGATGTTTCCCAAACGCGCGTAAAAACAGTTGGAAATCATTTTGCGAAGGTCGCAATTCCCTTGAAAAAACATTTGAGGACAGCCATGAGAGTTGAGATCGCTTGAACCGACCTGACATGTCGTGACGTGACGGACAGTTTGAAAGCACTTTGAAGTGACAGCAGCGTGAAATGATGGTGCCTGTGTGAACTGCCCTTTTATTAGCCATTTTTCGGAAGAATTTTTAGTTCAAAGGTATTCCCCTTCCCTTTACTGAATTCCACTCAACTAAAAGTTCCACATCTGTTCAGTAATATGATCTTGATAGCATTTATCGTGGTAGACATCAAGCATAATTCTCTCGACACAGGTTTTAAATTTTCATAAATAACATCTTCTGTGACGTTTTATTTGTCTTCATAATACAATTTCACATCATCAACGTTGTCACAAAAGTTCTAATTGCTCGAACATATTAGTTTCAACTTAATGCAATGAAGACAATCAGGCAAATGACTGATATAGATGTAAAATCTTTCAATACTTTTTCATTTTTCTTTTACAATACAAATCAACATCTCTTTAATAATAATCAGAGGCTGCAGTTCCAAAGAAGACATCTTCTAGCTTGGCATGGCCATTAGCTTGGTGCATATGGTAACCAGTTCCAACGAAGCTGTAACTTGCTGTAGCAAGTCCGCCGCCGTTGCTCCAGCATTTTTGAAACCCTGTAACAGAATGAGCAACAAGGAAAAGTACACATTATTTTAAATGTAAACAAACACTTTACAAATGTTCATATCTTTTGCATCATGACCAATACATATTAACTGTTTTCTCTTTAGTACAAATACTATATAGTTTATATACGCAGTGTACTTACTACAACACATATATTGAACGGTGGCACTGAAGGAAGTTAGTGCTGACAACAAGTATGTGCTATACTCCATCATGAATATCAGCACATATTACCTCTCCAGTGTCTCAGTATTTGATTGTAACATAATTTTATCCCTGCTTTTAATTATTACCTTTTCCTAAGTAAATCATCACTGGACACTATCGAAATGGTATCACCAATATCTTCAGGCATCGAGAGCTGTCTGTGAACTTAACCTACTTGGTATAGTACTTCAGTTATTTTATGATAAGTATTGAACTGAAAGCTATAATGTCTTTTAATAAGAATATTGTAGTTGTTACAGTTACATGTTGCACTACTTACTTGTCCATGAGTTATTTTACTTAACTGTCTTGGATTATCCTCTAATTAGCAAAAACAGCATTATTCGACTATGTCTTTAGTTTATTACCAACACTATTGTATGAAAGCCCATACCTCTGCATTTGCTTTATATAATAATCTTTAAATAGGAACAGTACGCCTGTCCTTAACAAATATTGAGTTTATACTGTTACTTTTCTCATATAATTCCATACTATTATGTACACTAGAATAGAACCAGGTCCTCAAACAATGTAACATTGAAGTCATTCCCTTTGTTTCTTAGATATATGATACAGTATTACAGAAATATATATTACAATAAACAAAACCTGTGTTCTCCACTAATATGTAACTGCAGGTAGACACAAAAACAGGGTCTACTAATTTCCTGAAAGAAATCTAATCAGGTTTAAACAAATTTCGAGACTATAAAATTATGTGAAGTATAATTGTGATTTATGCCTGTTATAGGTTAGCATGAGGTTCCTTTAAAGTTATGGTGCTTATTCTTATGCAGTGTATACTTGTGTGCTATACATTATGATACTGTTGGTATATGATCTCTAACAAGTACTGTAATCTGAAATTGATCGGCCAGCAGAAGCCATCATGCTTGCACATCAATCAAGAGGATAGTGAACATGGTGAGCAGTTTTACTGACAAGGGAATCTCCCCATCGCAACCCCCTCAGATTTAGTTATGAGTTGGCACAGTGGATAGGCCTTGAAAAACTGAACACAGATCAATCAAGAAAACCGGAAGAAGTTGTATGGAACTGTGAAAAAAATTAGTAAAATATACAAACTGAGTAGTCCATGCGAAGATAAGCAACATCATGGACAATGGGTGTCACGGAGAGCCGTGGTCCCGTGGTTAGCGAGAGCAGCTACCAAACGAGAGGTCCTAGGTTCAAGTCTTCCCTCGAGTGAAAAGTTTAAATTTTTATTTTCAGTTTATGTGACAAAGTCTTATGTTTTCATAACTTTTTCGGAGTGGTTATCACATCCACAAGAAAACCTAAATTGGGCAAGGTAGAAGAATTTTTTTACCCATTCGCTAAGTGTACAAGTTAGGTGGGTCGACAACATATTCCTGTCATGTGACGCACATGCCGTCACCAGTGTCGTATAGAATATATCAGATGTTTTCCTGTGGAGTAATCGGTTGAACTATGACCTTGCGATCAAATGTTTTCGGTTCCCATTGGAGAGGCAAGTCCTTTCGTCTACTAATCGCACGGTTTTGCGGTGCGGTCGCAAAACACAGACACTAAACTTCTTACAGTGAACAGAGACGTCAATGAACGAACAGACAGATCATAACTTTGCGAAAATAAAGAAAGTAAAATTTTCAGTCAAGGCAAGACTTGAACCAAGGACCTCTCGTTCCGCAGCTACTCACGCTAACCACGAGACCACGGCGCTCCTGATGCTGCAATCTCCTTGATGTTGCATATGTTGCCCATGGACTACTCAGTTTGTACGTTTTATTAATTTTTTTCATAGTTCCACACAACTTCTTCCTGTTTTCTCGATTGATCTGTGTCCAGTTTTTCAAGGCCTATCCACTGTGCCAACTTATAACTAAATCTGAGGGGGGTGCGATGGGGAGGTTCCCTTGTGAGAGGAAAAACGGATTTTCAAAATGTTTTTAGATTTTGATTTTACTTGTCTTTCATAATGCATATGGTATTGCCTCTTTGGTAAGACAGTGGCTGGCCTGTACCAGATGTTTTGTGTAACACTCATGCTTAGTCCACATGAACAATGTCCCACACTAGTATCTGTCACTATGGTTGCTATGTTGAGTACTGCTGATGGAGGGACGCTCTTAGTAGAGTAAGGGCGGCACTAGCCCACTTTTGATAGCAAATTGATATGAAGATCAATAAAATTGGCCAATTAATTACTCCAAATGCCCATTCCACTCCTACTCACCCCCACCTAAGGCATCCGGTATGACTTCATATGTTTTCCTCAGGTGACATGTGAGTACCCCCTCAGTCTCTTCCCCTCAACCACGTATCCTATTGGAGGGAATTCCGAATTTTGGCCAGAATTTCTAACTTTGGCAGGAATTTCTAATTTTGGCGGGAATTTAGAATTTTGGTGGGAATTTATTAGTTCCAAGGCTGTGCTGACCTCCCACCCCACCCCCACACGGGAAATGGCATGGAATTAAAACTGACAATGCTCTATCTGGGACTCAAACCTTGGTCCTTCTGGATAGAAAGCCCAAGCGCACAGCCCAACAGATGGAAAGTTTGCAGATGCAGGAGAGGAAGGTTAGGTTAGTGCACCTATTTATTTTAGTTAGGAAGCTGAAGTAAACATCAGACTGAATTACATAATTAATCAGGAAGATTGTTCCTCATTACACAACTGTATGCATAGCACTACACAAGGACTGCCTAAAATTGCAGTGCAGCTCAAAAATTGATGATACCATACAACTGGTGTTATCGTGATGGGAAAAATTTCACAGTATCTCTCAAAACTAATGGCAGATGCACTCAAACTCTGCCTTTCACCTACAAGCTGGCAGGAAAAAAGGCAGGAGTGGAAGGTAAAGATAGGTCACTTGGGCTACCCCCACTAACCTAAGTCACCTGACTGCCACCTCCTCCTAGGAACTGGCACCAAGTTTGGATTTTCGTGGTAAAGAAAGGTCAACTCGCTATCTCTACTAAGATAAGAAAATGGCGTAAAGAAAGGTTACCTCCACTAACCTAAGTCACCCAACTGCCACCTCCTCCTAGGAATTCGTGGGAAGAGGACTCGACCAGTGCTGGATATAAGTCTTTATTTAAACAGTTTCATGCAGTACAGCCATCCAGTGTGTTCAACACAATGGACGGCAACTGACTTAGCACACAGTACCACCACCAGAGGGCGCTCTCATCTGTGACATAATCCGAGATGGTGGGGGTAAATGGTGGGAAACACTGTGTTCGCTACAAGGTCCAGACTCAAACTGACCTAGTACACAGTACTAGCATCAGAGGGCCCTGCCGCCCAAGATGGCCGTCATGACGTCAGCTGATGACGCAAGTTCTGTTATCCAATATGGCTGCAAACAGTGTGTTCACCACAACGCCTAGTACACAGCACCACCACAAGAGGGTGCTACCGTGATGTCAGCTGATGACGTGAGTACTGTTACTGAAGATGGTAGCAAACAGTGTGTTCACCACGTGGTTTGGTACACAGCACCGGCACCAGACAATGCTGTTGTCTGTAATATCACCCAAGATGTTGGCAAGCATTGTGCTCGCCACATGGTCTAGAACACAGCTAGAGCACACTCCCATTACATAATCGTCACTCGCAGTACATGAAACATGCATCATCCCTCACCCCACCTGTATTCACGTGCTGAGAGAGAGATGCTGCAATGCTTCCTCTCTCATGCGTTTCTAACAGGGCATGCATCACGTGTATAGCCCATGAGCACGCAGATGCTGACGTCATGGCCTCTAGCCTGCACACTCAAACTGATGCCACATTTCGTCTTCTAGAAATATGCTAACGATTGTATGGAACACATGTGACACATCATGCATCTAACGTATGAATTACCTAAGTACGTAATCCCATTCCAATTTTAATGACATTCGATAACTGAGTGTATCTCTTGGAGATTCAATGATCAAATGAGAAGTTCGAGGTTTTCCCACTAGGAGCGCGGTCGTCATTCATTATTTCATGATGTAGCATCCCTCACCCATAGAATGCTGCACTCCTATTGGCTATTGCGTTAGTGACGTGATTCGACGTCATAGAAGCTATATAAGTCAAACCACAACCGAACTCGCCCTCAGTCTGCTTCTGTACTTTGCCCAGAGGCCAATCGTTATACTTTCGTCCTCATCATGAAGCGTACCAGCAGCAACAGCAGCAGCTCTGCCGAGGATATGAAGATCAATTACCTCGTAAGTACTTTTTCGGTGTTCAAATACCTGTTTGAGCCACAGTCCACAGACTGCTTCGCCCTTTAACAGATTCTGTGTCTGTATTCAATGTTTGTTTGTGCTATATCTGTTTTGACCGCAGTCTACACAGACTGTTGCGTCCTTTAACAGATTGTGTGCTGTGTTCTATGTTCGTTCTGTGTTATATCTGTTTCGGACCTCAGTTAACACAGACTGCTGCGCCCTTTAACAGATTGTATGTGTGTATGTGTGTATGTGCATGCTACAGAGATTTTTTTTTCCATGTGGATATTACACAGAGTCTTTTCCGTCTTTCTAGAATTCATCCCTTGCATGTTGGCTGATGTAGCCCATCAGATAGAGGTAGAGAGGTCTGTAGCATAGCGTGAATGTAAGTACATTTGTAAAATGTAGTTCTTAGATAAAATAATTTCGTGTAATATACATTTGTTTTCCAAGTGCCTAGATTGAGCTGTCTGAGACTTATGCTTTTCTTTTCTTTCTAGATGATTCTATGCATAGGGAGGGGGCTGCTGAGGGTGTCATGCAAGGTGGGGGTAAAATCCCTGATTGGGTTCACGAGATGGCTGCCGCTGCGGATGAAGAAGATACCGAAAGGCATGAGCGTATGGCCATTTTAGATGAGGCGGCGGATATACGTGAATGGGTGAGAGACCTCACTGAATGTGCTGAAGAGTTGCTCAAGCCATGGAGCCAGAGTGGAGAACTGGAACTTCATCATTACAGCAAACGATTACCATTATTTAGTCTTATTATTTATTGTTTTAAATCTAGATCATTAAACTTATTTTTTCTTATTTATGTTACAGGCATATCACACGAAGTACATCGTGTACCTAGAGCGGTGGTGCAGGGGAGGGATTTGGCTGCACACCATAGAGACACGCTGCACCATGTATAGTGCCAGTCATAGCTGCATGAGAGGTGACAGCAGCACGTGCACCTGCATCGCCACAAGCCCTCTGGTGCCCATGGGCAACTCAGCTGGCAGAAGAAGACGAACAGGGGCATCTGTCTCCCACCTCACTGGTCGGTAATGGGGACATCAGACCCCAGGGGCCATCGCCGCAGCCCAGTTGTTCTCACCGAGCTTCACTGCCTCTGCCTCCTCAGACAGCTCGCCCCTGCCATCAATAAAATGTGTGTATACCAAGGCGCATACCCCTCCCTTCAGCTGACGCACCCTCACAAGCCCTGTCATCGATGGGCTGGACTCCTAGTTCTAGTAGTAGTAATAGTAATATTGATTATCCTATGGCTAGTGGTAGTGCTCTCCCCCGTCCTATTGATAGTGAAGGACATCAGAATAATGGTATGATGACCCCTCTAGAATACTCAGAACTTGGGCTTTTGAGGGGCGCATCTCATTCACAATGATTGAGAATCCAGGAAGGAGGTACTGCTACCATGTCGGGTTTTTAGAGGCATGCCTCCCTGTCTTGGAGACTGAGATCCTCAAAGTCTTAGAAGATCCGACATTTAACGCCATTAAATACAGCGCAGTACTATGCTGCGAGTTGAATCACACCTGAACATCCAGGTGATGCAGATGCTACAACCCTGCACTATGTATGGGATTATTTCTCGGCGTTATTTCTTGGAGCACATCCATTGCTGAGTGGTATCGTGAATCCACCTCGAGCGCTACTATGACCCGATTTACAAGATGGAAGTACATGGGTCCATGAAAGCGCTCAGCCATATACCACACCTTGACATCCATATACATGTCTATGATCCGGTATGTGAAGGGTCCAGTTATATTTAGCTCCCTGAGCATATAACTAACAAGAAGGCATGCATTAATGTCGAAAATAGAAAGGATCAAGTTTTTTTTGTATGGTCAATCCTGGCTTGTGAGGGAAAGTCCTAACACACAGATCATCCGCAGTGTCCAAACAGTTACAAAGTCCACGATATTAAGACATATTATAACTTTGATGGTACAGAGTTCCCTGTAAAGATTCAGGACATACCTAAATTTGAGGCGCAGAATACCAGCATATCGGTTCACATTTATGGCCTGGAGAAGAATAACGATAAATCAGATGAGCAAGACAAGCACACCATCGTTGGTCCCTTCCATTTCTCAAAATTTGCAGGTGAGCAAGATCTGTATGTAAACAGGCTGCTCATCTCTGAAGGTGATAATTGTCACTATGTTTGGATCAAAGACATGTCCCAAATCCATTCCTCCCAACTATCAAAAAATCACTATAAATAGCAAATTTGTTTAAGGTGTCTGAATTATTTTTCATCAGAAGAATTATTAGCGATACATCTATTAGATTGTGCTTCCAAGGACCCAGTAAGTGTTATTATGCCCACAGAGGAAAATAACTTCATTAAATTTCAAAATGCTCACCACCAGCATTGATGTCCTTTTGTAGTGTATGCCGACTTTGAATGCCTGCTGGCTCCTATTACACACTGTGAAGGGACCCCTTTAGCTTCATATACAACCATCACACAAAAACATGTACCATATGCTGCAGCGTTCCAAGTTGTATGTGGATATAATTCTAAACTTAAGCGCTGCAAGTCTTATGTTGGGGACGATCCTGCGGTTTGGCTCCTCACTGAGCTTGAAAAACTTTCATGGGAAGTTGATAAGCTCTACAGCACCAACATTCCCATGACCAAATCAAAGGAAGATGATGAATTGTATGAAAAGGCAGTTAATTGTCATATTTGTCTTCATAATACAATTTCACATCATCAACGTTGTAACAAAAGCTCTGATTGCTCGAACATATTAGTTTCAACTTAATGCAATGAAGACAATCAGGCAAATGACTGATATAGATGTAAAATCTTTCAAAACTTTTTTATTTTTCTTTTACAATACAAATCAACATCTTTTTAATAATAATCAGAGGCTGCAGTTCCAAAGACGACATCTTCTAGCTTGGCATGGCCGTCAGCTTGGTGCATATGGTAACCAGTTCCAATGAAGCTGTAACTTGCTGTAGCAAGTCCGCCGCCGTTGCTCCAGCATTTTTGAAACCCTGTAACAGAATGAGCAACAAGGAAAAGTACACATTATTTAGATAGAAAAGCGGAAACTCCCCATAGAGATCATTGCCATCTTACGGGAAATTCCACAGTGCAGCTCATAACGCATGCAATTTGAAGTATAAGTTACCATGCACGGCACATACCTGTCTTTTTTCATAATTTGAGTGGGTATGACGCTCATTTTCTCGTTGAGCACTTGGCTAATTTCGGTATGAAGAATGATCGGTCAGTGTCCTCCCTGAAAGTGTCGAGAAGAACATTGCTTTCTCACAACGAATGACGCCAGAAATTACGCTCCACTTCCTCGACTCTTTAATGCTTTATGCAGACTTCACTCCAGATACCCTTTAAAACTTTACCTAGGAATGTTACGCATAACACTCGATCTGCATTTCCTGATGAGGGAAAGTTCCAACTTGCGACTAGGAAAGGAGTTTTCCCATATGAGTATGCTGATAATAAGACAAAACTCAATGAAACCAGGCTTCCCGACGTATCCGCATTTACCAGTACTGTCACAGGCGATGCTGTAACTACAGCAGATTATGAGCATGCCGTGAATGTCTGGTATGAATTCAACATCCCCAATTTGGGAGAATATGCAAGACTATACGTAGACACAGATGTGCGATTGCTTGAAGATGTTTTCGAAAAGTCAGGGAGTGTATGTATGGCCATTTACTCTCTGGACCCTGCCTTTTATTACACAGCACCTCGGTTGTCCTGGGACGCTATGCTCAAAACAATGAGGCGCAGCATCGAACTTTTGACTGATGCTGCAATGCTTGTATTTTTTGAGTGAAGGATTCATGGGGGACTTTGTTAATGCGTTCGCAGGCATGCCAAGGCTAATAACCCACAGATGGGTGTCAGGTTTAACGCATCCCTTGATTTGAGTTACATTATGTACTTGCATGTGAACAACTTGTACAGGCACACCATGATGCAGCCACTGCCGGTTGGTGGGTTTCGATGGGTGCCTGAAAGTAATTGAAGGGATTAGGTGGAAAAATAATGGGTCTTGTGGCCGATTCTGATGTAGGGTATGTGCTGAGGCAGTCATCACATATCCTAATAATTTGCATGGAGAGACAAGCGACTTGCCGTGATGTCCAGAGCAACAAATTCCGTGAGGTAGCACCATCCCTAAACTGTTGGCTACAGTTGGACATAAGCAGAGGTATGTTATTCATTATCATAACCTCCAGCAGTGCCTCAGTTAGGGATGAAGCTTGTTAGAGTCACCCAGGCTATCTCCTTCAAGCAATCCCCCTGGTTGAAGGAGTATATTGAACTAAATACCGAAAAGAGGGCGTTCGCAAGTAATGATTCTGAAAAAGATTTTTATAAATTAATGAAAAATTCCATTTTCGGACAAACTATCCAGAATGTAAGAAATGAACGCGATATTTTGATTACAGCCACATGGAAAGGGCGTTATGGCGTGAGAAAGTGTATCGCCAGGCCAAATTTTAAGTGTGCCACCATCTTCAATGAAAACTTTGTTGCTGTGGAGATGTCGAAGACTGCCATAGAGTTTACGAAGCCTATTTATTTTGGGATGTACATACTGGATCTCTCCAAATTCTACATGTACTGCTTCCACTATGAGTTTACGAAACCTCATTTCATAGAACCAAAGTTGCTTTATATGGATACAGGCAGCTTTATCTACTGGATCAAGAACTGCGATCCATATGAAGTAATTAGATTCCATGGCAAAGAATTCGACACGTCTTCTTATGAGGTCAATAATCCTTACGGTATTGTTCCTAAGAACAAGAAGGTTATTGGTCTCATGAAAGACGAGGCAAATGGTTTACCAGCGGGGTTGAGTTCTAAAATGTATGCATATTGTACAATAGACAGGGGACCCCGAGGCAAGCAAAGTATGTTAGACGTGTGTCATCTTGAGCTCTCATGGTTGAAGACTGTTTGCAGTACCTGTATGGTCGCAACGTTCAAGGCGCTCCTCCACACATAATTCGGCAAACTAGTATTTGATCGCGAGGTCATGAAGTGTACACTGTACTGCAATCTAAAGTCGGATTGTCTCCTCATGATGATAAAAGAGTCATTTGTGAGGATGGGGTGGAAACCCTCCCATACACACACTATTTACTTGAAGCAAATATATATAAATAAGCACAATGTGCTGAAACAATGAAAATACAAAAATAAATTCAAAAATTAATCTTATATGTATAAGAAACATGTGCTGGAAAATACATACATTTTAAGGGTTGACGTTATACTGACATTGCATGTGTGGTCTATCTCAGACCCGTTGAGTTCATAGCATATCTCTTGGAACAGGAATGCTAAAGCATTATGTGTTAGCTTGGATCCCACTGTATCGCTGCCGTCGGTTTTCTTGAATGACCCCTCTAGATATAAGAAACTCTTGCATGGAAGCGTGAGTGCGTATTGGTGCTGGATGACAATCCTGATTTCATCGTTTTTGTCAAGTGTGGTTGAAGCGTAAGGTTTATGAGAGAAGTATTCCTGACGTATAATTCTCTCGTCATACTCTACCGAACTGGTTATATTGAGTGAGGACGTCATTGCGCGGTTTCAGACTAACTGATTTAACAAACTCGTAGTTCGCACATGTTACCACTTCACTGTTCGGTAACGAAGTGGCATGCTGTGGACTGCGTGCACTTGTTTTATACCATACGCCCACCCTGCCTTAGATGTAATCGTACAATGATTTCCTCACCACGAAATTCGACATTTTGATTATTCTGGTCCACAATACACAGCTCCAAATAGTCCAATGTCTGTGCTGTCACTGGAAGGTATATTGCATTTGCAGGGGTCTCAACAATCTTATACCCCGTTGCAACTGAAGGGAAGAATCTTTAAATAGTGTGAATCAGACTATCGTTGAGATAGCAGTTCGTTGCTATGTTACACTCGACACGGATTGTGCTGACAGGGAGTATGTCTGCCGTCTGATCTGACGTAAAATTTACTTGGATCCTTCTTCAAAATCTGTCCTTCAGTGAAACCTAGCAGGCGTCCTATTGAACCTTTCTGGTTAAAGTCAATCGTTGCATTTACAGTCCTTATTTCAGATTTAAGTGTACTGATGTTTGCACGTAGTTCAATACCTTTTCCAGACTGTTTTAAGACTTCATTTAAATTGTCGTTATCGAATGCACCCAGTTCTATTTCCACAATATCTTTTTCATCATTAATATCCAGATGGCGTTTATTGTTAGTCTTTGTGATATTTGGGATGCTGTCGTATGTAATATGGATGATCGTTCTTCCAACGTCAAAGTGTACGACATTGCATCTGAATCTCAACTGATGAATGAATGTTTAAACCTTCTAATTATATAGCATGCTTCTTCTTCTTCTTCTTCTTCTTCTTCATCTTTGTGAATGTCAAGAGAAACATGATGCGTAGATGATGTCCATAGAGGTGCTATTAAAGTCCTGATAGCGTCGATAATTGTAAAGCACACGTCTTCTGTGAGTGCAGAAGTTTCGTTGTAATTTTTCTGGTGGCTGCAGGTCACCAAATTAGTCGCAATAGTAGACGGTAACCGCATTATTCATAACGTATGATACCCAGTGGATGCCGGGGCCTCCAGCAACATCCAAATTCACAATACCGCATTCACCAGTTTTCCACATAGCTTCGGTAATGTATCCTGCATAAACACACCACATAATCTTGGTATATTTAATTTGTATCTAACAAACTTAAGATCTGTATTTGTGAGGGTTTTTTTATGGGCTTTTCTTTTATTTATTAATAGACCAAGCCCTTTCCTGTACGGTTTCAAGCATAGTCCTTTTCCAATTTCTGCGGCTTCCATCATGCAGTTATGTCTTCCTGCCTCTTCTAACTCTGCTTGGGAATTTTGGGCGCTCTTGACCGTTCGAGCAATAGCTGCAGCACCACCAGCGAGGAAACCTACCGCCGAGAGCGTGGAGAGAGCCGAGATGAGAAATGGAATAAAACCGCCTGATGTCTTGGGTAACGGTAGAACTCTAGGTGCTTTAACCGATCCTCTTCTTCTCTCCGCATATTTCTGCTTCAGTGCGTTTTTAGCTGCATACATCGCTGTCAGGATACAGTTCTTCAAACAGCCCTTCTTGTTCTTCTTCTTGTTTAGTGCACAACGTGCACCATTCACAACTCAATTGAAATACATCACTCCTAAACCCAACTTATTTTTTCCATGCATGGTTTTATCAACTGCAAATGCTGTGATGCGTTGACCTACACCAATATCTTTTCTTCTCCGTATCGCCTTGGCCTTATCAGCTAAAATCCTATCTGCAATGTGACGACTTGACAGACCTTTATTTGCAGTGTATGTAATGTCGTATTCCAGACACGCTTCGTCGAGCAGATTAACTCCCTTACCACCTCGCGCCAAGCGTTTCTGATGCTTTGTCCCAGGTCCACAGTCGTAATACCCAGGGATGTGTAATTCCACAGGCAGTTTGTCTAGAATACCACCACCTCCTCTAATGCATCTCCTAGCTCGCATGTTAAGCTACTGTGGTGGTTGTGTTCTATGCATGCCCATTATATAGCAAATTGCCAGCATCAATCCAGCTGTTTTGTGTAGCAGGAAAACCAAGCCATTTGACTAGTGCTTTATTTCCTGACGTCTCGTGACTATCTTCACGAGAAAAACATCCTGTTCTGAACTTTACTGCAACTCCTCAGCGTAGAAGCAGCCTACAATTTCTTCACCTTTACTATCCTTCAATATATAAGTTCTAGGATTCGTTCGTTGCACCTTTGAAACTGTAAATATCTCAGTTTACCAGTTCGGTAGATATGATTTCTCAAATGCAGTCTTGTGTTTTGAGATACGCGCCAAATCACCTACATTAAATCTCTGTTTGCGTGTATCCAGCATCTTAATGCGATAGTACACCGTATCCATGAGTCCATTATCATGAACATCGATTGGTCTCATTTTTATTGAGCTACGTTTGGTTGGATTACACTGGGCAGCTATTTCTGGGAGGATATCTGTCCATTTGTATGAGCTGCGAAGGTTAAAACGTATCCCATTCGACCTTTTATTGTTCTGTTCAGGTGCTCCACGATACTTTGACTTCAGGTGAGTGGACGTTGAGTAGTGATGTATTCCATACCGCTGCATCACTGTCATGAAATATCTATTGTAGAACCCCCCACCGTGATCGGTTTGGAGTTTGTCTGCGCATCGATTCCTCCCTGCTTGTAGCAAACGCTCAAAAACATCGGCGACATTTCGACCCGTTTTTGTTTTGAGAGGTTTTGGAGTATGAATCAATACCATTAAAATATATTTGAATCTATTATTCTCATATGAATAGTCCTTCATATCTACAAGATCAGCTTGCCACAAGTCATCCAAACCTTTAATCAAAACTTGCCTGCGAGGGTATGTTTTGCATGCTGGTTGGTGCAGTTCTCGAACTACTGTCTCCATATTTATTCGATGATACGTCTCTCTCTAAGCTCTGAGATTATTTAAACAAGTCCATTCGAATGAGCTGTATTAACTGCAGCAGCTGATACCATGAGCAGCAGTAGTCGATATATTAGTTCGTTGGGGTCGTCATAATACATATACTGCAGGATTCGATTGCTCACTGCTTTATGCTCAACGTCAATATCATCACCGCTGCTGCTGTTGTTTTTTTCACCTTCAAGTATTGGTTTTGTAATGGTTTTGTATTTCTTGTTGCTCAGGCTTTTCTTGATCTTGTGTACAACAGTCATGTGCAGTATTTCTCGGTATGTTTCCCCATCATTAACTGAATAATTCATAGGTTTTTTGGTAGGTCTTAGGAAAATAAGATTCATTAAGCCTGGTGTTCTCTCAAACCGCCTATCACCAATCTGTATTGTGTCATCAGTTACATTTATAGGATGCGTACCCAGCTTGTACGGTCTTCTCCTGCTAACGCCGAATGTTTTATCTATCTGGCCGGCGGTATGATGAATAATGAATTCATCAATGGCGGCAACCTCGTTATCGTGTGTTTTTGTTTTTGCTGAGAGCTGTCAGACAGATTCAGTAACCGGCTTAAAGGTCTCTCTTAGTGTTTGCTGTCGATCCATATGCCCTAAACTCAGCAGTCGCAATTTCTCACGGACTGCTTTACGCGCCTGAATCACTTTCTGCTTCATCGACATGGTTTATACTAATAAGACATCTCCGCAGCGTGAGGCTTTATGTATCCGGTCATTTTCTTCCTCCTCTTACTATGATCCTAATCGCCCTTCCCAACAAGAATTAAGTCTACATCAATTTTCCCTTGAATAGCATCGGCCTTTTCAGTTAAGTCGGTTACTTTCTTACTGACTTGATTAACTAGCTCATTTAACGCATTCATCATTCTCAGAAGGGTCCGGTAATCCATCTCTAGTTCCCTGTGCATACCTGCGCCATAGCCTGAATTTTCGCATCCATGTACAGGCAAATGTTCTGTCTGTGTACACCCATCCTCTGGGGTTGAGAGGTAGATATAGCCGCGAATTTGTCCATGGTGTAGGGTAGACTGATGTACTAACCTCTCTTACCGTACTATATATGCAAAACCTCTTGAAAGTTTCGTCTGTACCTATCATCACTCAGTTTTCAAATTTTATCAATAAGGAGAAAGCCATACTGTGAATGATTCCAGCAATCTGCACATATCTTTACAAAACCATTGAACGACATGTCCGTTCTGACTTGTGCCTGGTAAATGTGTTTTAAATTCAGGTTGTCTCGTTTGAAGGCGATAATGAGCTTTGCGTTATCCCTAACCAACTGTTTGGGGTTTCTGGAATATGTTTGACTTCGATCAAATACATCAGTCATATGACGACCGAAACAGAAATATTTTCGAATTTGGTCTTGGTTTTCCACAGCAACATTGTCAAATATGCTTTTTCAGGTGGAGGGATATCGCCGCTTTTACTGAATGTCATGTATGTGCCACCATCTACACCGTGCAATATCACCTGCAATAGCTGATACTTGGGTTGAATAAACATGTTCAAATCGGACTCCATCTACATGAGTTAGCACAATCATGAGGACATTAGTCTTCCCACAATTGGATGGACCTACAATAAACGCACGTATATTATCAGCAAGGAGAAATGCGTTACTCTTGTTCTTCTTCTTCAGGTCCTCATTTGCATCTTCACAGGACCAGTCACCGACAACAATGTCCTTGTGGCGAGGGTGCTTCACCCAGCCTGCCATGATACCTACTGTGTTAGGTACTGGCGTGCAATAGGCTTTTATATGATAAACAAGAGGTGTGTAGCCACTATAGCACAGTCACTTTACCAACTCAGCTACAACGGCTACACGATAGAATGAACTCCAAGTGGTATATTTCAAGGGAAGAGTGTCACATACATTAATGTACATAAACGTGTACTAATGCGTACATTTTGTCTAGAGAAATAAAAACACAAACACAAATTTAAGATTGTAAATATATTTATTTATTCACCATCTACAATTATCATCAACATCGGAAAAAATCACTTGATTCTTTTTTAATCGGTGCAGCAGCAATACTGTATTTGGAAAATAGCTGATTCTTGTATCCCTCAAATTCAGCACATTTATCACGTAATGTTATGGGCGCAATCCAGTAGTCTGTTATTCCATCAATAAATTTGAGTTCAACATTTTCAACACCTATTCGAGGAATAGCACAAGACTTCGGCGCTGCACTTATACAGGTACTAAAACAACGATCTATATCTTCTATGTGAATGCTACATGTGCAAAGCCATTTAATGATATCATTGTATACAGCTTGAACATATGGGCGCCATCTATTTAGTCTCTCTATCATACTAATCGTACTAGTTACCACCATGTCTAGATTGAACAAGTTATCAACAGTCGAGTGCTGCATGAAAATACTCTGACCCTCACCACTTTTAATTCTTAGTGTAGCATCGTCATACATTGTTAGAATACTCACAGTAAGATTGCCACAGTACATGTCCTTGTAGGAGTGGGATGGAGCGTATTTGGTAGTCATATGCTTCTTGATGTATGTTTTTGCGTAACAGAGTTCAGCCCACGCGTAGTCTGAAAACCGCACTTTAATATTTTTCAGCACATTTTCGAGCACAAACACAGTTGACAGGCTACCGTCTTGCAAAACTTCAAGTCCTACATGAAGACGTTTTGAACCACTAACAGTTAACACATAGCATGAGGCGAATAGTAGAAGTTGCGGTGCACTCTGTGTCGGTCTCTTATCAACATGCACACCAGCGCAGTCAGCCACCTGTTCTTGCACTGATGGTTGTACGTCTCTTGTGCGATGATCAATGTGTGGCATGTACGAAGGAGTCCAGTACTGTGAAGCCCCCTCAAGCACAGTCTCTCGCACTGAAATCAGCACCTCGCTATCCTGCTTCAGCATGCTGAGAAGCTGCACTACAGGATCCTGCGTGGAAGAGTCCGAGGCCACCATGTGTGCAGACCCCAACAGGCTGGAGCCTGCTGATGCTGATATCACGGGTGCAGGTCCTGACATGCTGGAACCCACTGCTGACGTCACGGGTGCAGCTACTGGACAAAGAAGGGTATTCATAAGCATCATATGCTGCTGCTACAGAAATAATAATATTTCGAAATAGATACTTACTTTTCTGCTGCTTCCTCCTCTTATTCTGCTGCTGCTGAGGTGACTGGCACTTCATCTTGACTGACTGACCAGAACAGAAATTGAGCAGCTGCTGAGTCCTCCTAATATACCATCCACCTACGTCCTCATGATGCTGTGTTCCTATTGGCCTCTAGCAGCAAGATCATGAACTAGCTCAGTTCTTTGGTCTGCTGGATGGGAGGCAGTCATCTCTTGTGGGCTGGGAGCGTATATGGTGCTTTTAGAAAAGGCAGACAGTTCCAACAGTAGCATATGTTTCCATGAGTTGGGTAAAGGATCTTTAAGACATCTCGATGCAAAGCATTTATTTGCAGGACCGTATTCTTCCTCTTCATATGTCCAAGCAATAATTATCGCTTCCATTCTACATGTAGGAGGCTCTGGGGCAGTCTTCGGCTGTATGCTTACAAACAACATAGCTGTTAAACTCGTCCCAGTCAAATACCAGTAACTCATCAATAGAACACTTTCGGCATGACCATGAGGATGAGGATGAGCAGCTACTCTTCAATGGTATATATTGTGTATACGAATACGCTTACATGGAAGAGAATTGACGTCAACTGCATGTCTCTTCCGTTTTGGGAGAGTGAATACTTCACAATGAATATCTCAGCAGTTTGCGCATGTGCATGAGCATGTGCTGGTTACGAGATGCATCCTGGCTCCATTCCTCTGCATTGTCGCAATCTGATGAACTGAATTCTTGTGCTTATTCCTCCCACACTCCTCCATTATCAAACTCTTCCATACCTCATGTAGTGCACTGTGGCTACAGTCCTTCAAATGTGTACATATAATACAGCTATTGAAAACTGCTCTACCTTCACCATTCATCTCGATGACCGAACACATGAACAGCTCAGCAAAGACTGAATGTTCACCACCAATTCTGGTCATCTGGGTGGAGAAAAAAAAATTTCCACCATCTTGGATAACTGTACTCACATGATCACCTGACGTCATGGCTGCCACCTTGGATTACGTAATGGTATGGACGACGGTGCCCTCTGGAGGTGGTACTGTGTACAAGGTCAGCTTAATTCCATGGTGTTATGCATTATCCTGTTGGAATTTGAACATCCCACCATTTTCTGAGGGAGGGAAGGGGAGGGGGGTTAGGTTAGTGGAAGTAGCCCAATTGACCTCTTTCCTGCAAAAATCCGCCATCTTGGATGACGTAATGGCCGCCATCTTTGATGATGTCATGTGCTGTAGCCAAGTCTACATGCCTCCATCTTGGATGACTTCATCGCCGCCATCTTGGATACATCTGGAAACAATGCAGACTGCCTCAGAATGAACATTGCGCCAATACTAGCATACAGCTGAGTACTGTACCTATCACTGTTTGACATCAGAGTTCGATATAGACACCTGCTCGACAATCACCCTGCAGCCCAGTTAATCGAAATCAATACATGCTGCCACAACTGATGTAAAATGCTTCAAGGCTCTAATTACACATAGAAATTGTCAAGAAAAAAAAACAGCACTCATAATGAATGGGCCATAATGCACCACATGTACTGGAGAAAATCATCATCCCAAAAGATTGCAGAGGAGGCAGTAGTTGAATATGCGTTCTCACTTCTGTATGAACAAAAACCTCACAGTTCTACTGCAGCATACAACCTTTCTGCAGGCACAGTAGCACCACCCAGCCAGACTTAAGGCGACAGTCCAGCATCGAATCCTTACCAACACAAAAGGATGTATAGTGAACTAAAAATAGGAGATAAATGAAGGGCCACCCCAAGTGCAACTTCTTTGTTCATCTAAAATTTAGTGGCACAGACCCACCACACACGGTGCATCCTGATCGTGGCACAGCTGCCTAGGGCAACCACACACCAGCCCTGCAAGTGCCAGCCATTCTGAGGGGGAAAATACTGCACTGTAACAACTGTATAATGTCAAAGCGTCCCTTATAATCAAGCATCTATTAGAAAGGAAAACACAATACCGAAGAAAGTAAATGTCCTCTTTCCATAAAAATGGGCGCAGCCCATTTTCTTTTAGTTTTACGAGCAAAGTCGGCGACAATTCGTATCACACTTTTGTGCGACATCCAACGAAGTGGACCACCACCGATTACAAATTATCAGACTGCAGAGGCCTATATATGTCCATCCTGCATAAAATTGGGACAAAACCCTCTACTATTTTTCTGCAAAAATTAGCGATCACCAAAGAATTCCCTCATAAATTAGAAACCATCATCGAAGTAAAGAAAAAGCGAGAATTTAAACTCCAAAGAAGGAACATCGATGTTAAGCAATCTCTTTCAACTTGATGGACAAATTACACGGCCTGAGAGCATACTCGTGTTCAAAACAGTGTCTGTAAATAAACTGTCATGCACGTGTGTATTACAAATATTTCGACACGTGAAATAACACTAGAGAATACAATCTTCACGCCATTTAGCCACATATCGGGAAAGCAAAACCGTTTTAGGTTTGACATCAACAAGCTATAATTCAAGAGGACGTTGCTATTTTGTACACTATTGCTGGTTACATTTTAATAATGCGATGCTATATCACATTCGCGTTTACGAAACAAATCGCGAGAGCCTGCCTTGTAATAGAACCTCTCATAAGATTTTACTGGGTCTCTGTCTTCCGATACATCAAAGTCAAATACCATCTGCGTGCTTACATTTGACGTTTTTTACCCATAACTCACCTCTACTGACATGTCCATATAGTTTTATCACACAGCAGATTCTTGCATTCTAGTTTTGTCAGCAATTTAATCATCACAGCCTGTTTCACAAAATCTACTCACGTGTCGGGGAAAAATACACTCATTTCTAGGTTCGACAACGAGCTATAATTCAAGTGGTGTATACTTTATATTTAGAGCTTATGAAGTTCGAAATAACATAGGACTTGCAGTAACACCTGTTTTGAAACATGCAATCGTGACGATAATTATAAAAAATCATGACCCCACGAGACCAGATATAGCCGATTTCTATTAGTTTTAATGAGCAAAATCGGTGTAGTTTTAAGAGAACTGTAAATAAACTGTCTGTAAATAAGGATAGGATTTTACCGTCTCTCTCTCTTCCGATATATCAAGACACCAACACTGTCTGCTCGTTGACATTGAGCATATTACATATTCACGTATCGCTGCATTGGAGCAGGTGATCAGTGGTTGAAGTCACTTGCACAAACCACCATAAAGCATTATAGACTGTACTGGAGGAAGACCATATCTAACATACGATCAATCATGTGAGCGGATTCTTGCATTGTTCCTTCATAAACAGTTTAATACATTGAGTTTTGTCTATAATACATCCAAGCAGTCTACAACTACAGTTTTGTACACCGCCAAACACTTTGTCTTTCTGCCATGTCTTCAAAATCTGTGTCAGGTGCTAAACCAACATTATAAGATTTTGTTCCATTGGCTCTCACAGAAAGCTGAACATAGCATGCTGCAAACTATGCAGCTCCCACAACAAACAGGTAAGTAGAAATAAAACACAGAGGCGATGTGTCTCAGTGAGAAAAATGTGGAAGACATTGCAACATATGATAACTGGAGGAGTTTGCGGCATTGTAGAGCGTTTCCAACAGCTATACAAAGGTGATGACCTATACGGTTAATCTCATCTTCCACAGCGACGGGGTAGCAGCTGTCTCAGTGTTCCATTCCGAAGAGCATTGTTTCCTTATTTTGCAGTAATTTACATGATTATAGTTCCGGTGCTGACCATCGCTGGAAGGTGCTGTTCACACCACATGTGAGATAGTAGAAATAAAATGAGGTACTGTTACCTTTTTGGTGATAAAGGAAAAAAAAACTAATTGGAGGGTATTATCGTATCTGGAAATAGGACGACTCTGCTGCATCGTGGAACTCTTCCAAACAACTGTCTGAAGGTGATGACCCCTACATTTAATACTATGCTCCACAATGACAAGTAGTAAAAATCCACTGTTCTACTGAGGCTCCCTGCTTCTCGACGATGTGGTGCCAGTCAATAATTAAGTGGTAATCAACTGTGAACAAGTGGGTGGACCAGATGGGAAAGATACCAGATGATGTACTGTAATATGCACCGCATTTGATAGCACTAGCATTTAGCAATTTTACCAGTTTTTTATTATTTCAACACCAGCCAATGACATGGCCAATGACATGGCAGATTGCTTCCCAATTTCTGTATCGTCACTAAATCCCCCAGACCCCCTCCCCTATTACTTTCCAAGTATCATACACTAGATTGCGAATGCAGATACACTGAAGTGCGAAAGAAGCTGCTGTAGGCATGCATATTCAAATTCAGAGATATGTAAACAGGCAAAATACGGCACTGCAGTCACCAATGCCTGTATAGCACAACAAGAGTCTGGTGCAGTTTTTAGATTGGTTACCGCTGCTACAATGGCATGTTATCAAGATGTAAGTGAGTTTGAGCGTGTTATAGTCGGCACACTAGTGATGGGACATAGCACCTCCGAGGTAGCAGTGAAGTGGGGATTTTCCCAAATGACCATTTCACGAATGCACCGTTAGTATCATGAATTTGGTAAAACATCAAATCCCTGACATTGTTGTGGCCAGAAAAAGATCCTGCGAGAACGGAACCAATTACGACTGAGGAGAATCGTTCATGATGACAGAAGGGTAACCCTTCCCGCAAATTGCTGCAGATTTCAATGCTGTGGCATCAACAAGTGTCCGTGTGAGAGCCATTCAACGAAACATCATCGATTTGGGCTTTCAGAGCCGAAGGCCTGTGTTGTGTACCTTGATGACGGCATGACACAAAGCTTTACACCTTGCCTGGGCCTGTCAACACCAACATTGGGCTATTGATGACAGGAAACATGTTGACTGGTAGGACGAGTTCGTTTCAAATTGTACAGCTATGGAGACAACCTCATGAATCCATGAACCCTGCGTGTCAGCAAGGGATTGTTCAAGCTGGTGGAGTCTCTGTAATGGTGTGGGGCATATGTAGTTGCAGTGATGTGGGACCCCTGATACGTCTAGACATGACTCTAATCACCTGCATCCATTCATGTCCATTGTGCATTCAGAGGGAGCAGACAATTCCAGCTGGACAATGCGACACCCCACACGTCCAGAATTGCTACAGAGTGGCTCAGAGACCCTCTTCTGAGTTTAAATACTTCCGCTGGCCACCAAATTCCCTAGACATGAATATTATTGAGCTTATCTGGAATGCCTTGCAACATACTATTTAGAAGAGATCTCCACCCCATCGTACTCTTACGGATTTATGGACGGCACTGCAGGATTCATGATGTCAATTCCCTCCAGCAGTACTTCAGACATTAGTCGTGTCCAGACCGCATTATGTTGAGGCACATCTGTGTGCTCGTGGGGGCTCTACACAATATTAGGAGGGTGCACCAGGTTCCTTGTCTCTTCAATGTCGATAACTGTGCAGTACTTCCATTCGGTCATATGCATCAATGTATACCAGTTGTTCTGTAATTTCAACGCCAGCCAATGACGGAAGGCGTCCCAAATTTCTGTATCATCACTAAATCGGCCCTCCACCACATTGCAGGTGCCATACACTAGATTGCGAATGCAGAGAGATGACTGTGTAGTACGTCCATTCAGCAATGTACATCAAAGAACACTAGACTGCGTCCTACACTCATGGAGTTAGGTCATCTACATTTTCCAGAGCGTCGACCATAGCGCAGAATCTGCGATTATGGTTGCCCACCTTTCCCTGTGTGGATGGGTGTCACTGAGTATCCTCGCATTCATAGGACAAAGTCGGAGATTGACAGATCCCTCCTACATTGTCCTTGACCAATCCTCCACGTAAAACTAATCTTACCCACGGCACGCATCCAAATGCGCAATATCTCTCCAGACGTATGCCTGTCGAGGAGGGTAGCACCTCTTACTGGTGTATAATAGACATGAGAGTGTAGCACTGGTATAACAGATGGTTTCGAAGAAATGTGTGGTTCATACATGATAGAGTTCCAGACAGATGGAGTTTGAAACATTTCAAGTAAATCAATTGTGCTATGAATTCTGAAGCATTATTGCACTGTCTGGAGTCGCTACCAAGAAGGTATCGGCATGAGAAAAATGATCGTAGAGCATAAACATGGTTCTGCAGCTAAAAATGCTATATTGTTAAAGCCATACGATTACCGAACTATTAGTTGAGTGGAATGCAATGCTCTCACAACTCTAATGCAGTATATATTTGTCCATCATCAGACACACAACCACCCCACCCTGCAAGTTTCCTGCCCCAAACCATCACAGTGACAAACTTTAAAATAATAAAACTACTTCCTTCTACACTATACTGATGTCCTAGAAAGGCATTGTCAGTGTATATCCGCCGCTCTAGCTGCTTATAAACCAACTAGGACGAAGTCACGAGACTGCTGTTCTGTCTCACTAGAAAATGGAGCGAGGAAAAACTGACATGAATATTTTCGAGAGCTGATACATTGAGGTACCACCCACGCCCTGCTGCTCCAAAATGCACACGAAGAAGCGGCAACTTCTTATGAGGGAGGAATTACCACAATCACTAGCAAAGGAGATGTAACAGTCTTATTGCTGTTTACAATAGCATCACCAATGCACTGGTAGCATTTCTCCTGCACAAATAAGTCCTGGTCTGATGCTAGGGAGTTCTCCTCATGTGTAGGACAATACAATTACGTCCTAACACAATATCTCTAGAGTACACCCCCATCACACTATTAAAGGTGATATATGTGACATCTGTCCACTCTCCTACAGAAAAGTCTAGGGAACGGCTTAAATCTGATAAACGAGATGATCCCTTTCCTTAATACTTCAGGAATAGCATTGTTTGTGAGAACCAGGCCGGCCGTGGTGGCCAAGCGGTTAAAGGCGCTACAGTCTGGAACCGCGCGGCCGCTACGGTCGCAGGTTCGAATCCTGCCTCGGGCATGGGTGTGTTTGATGTCCTTAGGTTAGTTAGGTTTAAGTAGTTCTAAGTTTTAGGGGACTGATGACCTTAGAAGTTAAGTGCCATAGTGCTCAGAGCCATTTGAACCATTTTGTGAGAACCAACCGTAATCCGGTAATATCCACACTGAAGCGTCAAAGAAACTGGTATAGACCTTTGTATTCAAATATACATTTATGTAAACAGGCAAAAACGGCCTTGGGTCGGCAAAGTCTATATGAGACAACAAGTGTCTGATGCAGTTGTTAGATCGGTTACTGCTCCTACAATGGCAAGTTATCAATATTTAAGTGAATTGAATGTGGTGTTATAGTCGGCGCACGAGCGATGTCACAGCTTCTCCAAGGTATCAGTGAAACAGGGATTTTCCCGTATGTCCATTTCATGAGTGTATCGTGAATATCAGGAATCCGGTAAAACATCAAATCTCCGACATTGCTGCGGCCGGAAAAAGATCCTGCAAGAACAGGACCAATGACGACTGAAGAGAATTGTTCAAGGTGACAAAAGTGTACCCGACCGAAAATTGCACCAGATTTCAATTTTGAGCCATCAACAAGGGTCATAGTGGGAACCATTCAACGAAACATCACCGATAGGGGCATTTGGAGCCGAAGGCCCACTCGTGTAACCTTAATGACTGCATGACACAAAGCTTTATACCTCGCCTGGGCCTGTTAATACCGACATTGGAGTGTTGATGAATGGAAACATGTTGCCTGGACAGAGGGGTCTTGTTTCAAATTGTATTGAGCGGATGGACGTGCACGGATATGGAGACAACCTCATGAATCCATGGACCCTGCATGTCAGCAAGGGACTGTTCAAGCTGGTGGAGGCTCTGTAATGGTGTAGTACGTGTGCAGTTGGAGTGATATGTGCCCTCTGAAATATCTAGATACGACTCTGATGGTGACACATACGTAAGCTTCCTCTCTGATCACCTGCATCCATTCATGTTCACTGTGCATTCCGAGAGACTTGGACAATTCCAGCAGGACAATGCGATACCCCACACGTCCAGAATTGCTACAGAGTGGCTCCAGGAACACTCTTGTGAGTTTAAACACTCCCACTAACCACGAAAGTCCCCAGGCATGAACATTATTGAACATATCTGGAATGCAACATGCTGTACAGAAGAGATCTCCACCCCCTCGTACTCTAGCGATCCCTGCAAGATTCATGGTATCAGTTCCCTCCAGCACTACTTCAGACATTTGTAGAGTCCATGTCACGTTGTGTTGTGGCCCTTTTGCATGCTTGTGGGGACCCTGCACGATATTTGGCAGGTGCACCAATTTCTTTGGCTATTCGGTGTATATTCCACTGTATGTGTGAGAACACAGTTGTGGATTGAGATACATATGTTTTGCCTGCTTTAATATGGCGCTTCTGTGTAATACTTATGTAGACTTTCTTGAAGTATGTGTTAGTAAAATCAATATACACTCCTGGAAATGGAAAAAAGAACACATTGACACCGGTGTGTCAGACCCACCATACTTGCTCCGGACACTGCGAGAGGGCTGTACAAGCAATGATCACACGCACGGCACAGCGGACACACCAGGAACCGCGGTGTTGGCCGTCGAATGGCGCTAGCTGCGCAGCATTTGTGCACCGCCGCCGTCAGTGTCAGCCAGTTTGCCGAGGCATACGGAGCTCCATCGCAGTCTTTAACACTGGTAGCATGTCGCGACAGCGTGGACGTGAACCGTATGTGCAGTTGACGGACTTTGAGCGAGGGCGTATAGTGGGCATGCGGGAGGCCGGGTGGACGTACCGCCGAATTGCTCAACACGTGGGGCGTGAGGTCTCCACAGTACATCGATGTTGTCGCCAGTGGTCGGCGGAAGGTGCACGTGCCCGTCGACCTGGGACCGGACCGCAGCGACGCACGGATGCACGCCAAGACCGTAGGATCCTACGCAGTGCCGTAGGGGACCGCACCGCCACTTCCCAGCAAATTAGGGACACTGTTGCTCCTGGGGTATCGGCGAGGACCATTCGCAACCGTCTCCATGAAGCTGGGCTACGGTCCCGCACACCGTTAGGCCGTCTTCCACTCACGCCCCAACATCGTGCAGCCCGCCTCCAGTGGTGTCGCGACAGGCGTGAATGGAGGGACGAATGGAGACGTGTCGTCTTCAGCGATGAGAGTCGCTTCTGCCTTGGTGCCAATGATGGTCGTATGCGTGTTTGGCGCCGTGCAGGTGAGCGCCACAATCAGGACTGCATACGACCGAGGCACACAGGGCCAACACCCGGCATCATGGTGTGGGGAGCGATCTCCTACACTGGCCGTACACCACTGGTGATCGTCGAGGGGACACTGAATAGTGCACGGTACATCCAAACCGTCATCGAACCCATCGTTCTACCACTCCTAGACCGGCAAGGGAACTTGCTGTTCCAACAGGACAATGCACGTCCGCATGTATCCCGTGAACCCAACGTGCTCTAGAAGGTGTAAGTCAACTACCCTGGCCAGCAAGATCTCCGGATCTGTCCCCCATTGAGCATGTTTGGGACTGGATGAAGCGTCGTCTCACGCTGTCTGCACGTCCAGCATGAACGCTGGTCCAACTGAGGCGCCAGGTGGAAATGGCATGGCAAGCCGCTCCACAGGACTACATCCAGCATCTCTACGATCGTCTCCATGGGAGAATAGCAGCCTGCATTGCTGCGAAAGGTGGATATACACTGTACTAGTGCCGACATTGTGCATGCTCTGTTGCCTGTGTCTATGTGCCTGTGGTTCTGTCAGTGTGATCATGTGATGTATCTGACCCCAGGAATGTGTCAATAAAGTTTCCCCTTCCTGGGACAATGAATTCACGGTGTTCTTATTTCAATTTACAGGAGTGTAGTTTGCAGGGGTATGGGGAGGAGTAAAAGTAATTGCAGCCTGAGCATAATTTTAAGCTTTTCTCGGCCTTGAGTGTCCGGGTACAGCCAGTCATGCTGAATTTCTCGAATTTCGTGTTATATTTTCTCTAATTTTATGTATTCTCAGTCAGTTAAAGCAAGTTTGCAAGTAATTTTCGCCAAGCTTTCAAAGGCTCATATGAAAGTACCTGCATTCCGGATTACTCGAACGCGAGAGCGGGTACTTGCATTTTTCAGCCATGCACCATTAATAACATATTGCGGCCGTCCATGATTTCAGTCGCCAAACGCATCGTGGTGTGCCGCCCTGACCAGCAGGAGGGTAAAGTATTCGCTGCTACAGCGTAGGGTTGGAATATATGTTTCTCAGCACCCTGTTCTTTCGAAACATATTTTTCTTTTTGGAATGGTAGAATATAGATGCTTCATGGTGGTGTAGTTTTTGTGACATATCACGGGTTCATGTGTATGAAGTCAGATAAAGCCATTAGTGTTCTGGTTAGCGTCGTGTGTCAATCCCCAGCTGATCACTTTCTCCACCAGAGACCCCATGTTATTGAAAGCGTTTGTCAAATAAAAAAAATGTTTGTGTGATGTTTCTTTTGTCATTTTTGTTGTCTTTCAATGTTAAGGATGAATAAATCTATTGTCATTTAGATCACAACTTTTCCCTGAGTTCTGATTAAACAGTAGCTTCCCATTTTATAATTATAGTCGAGATTTGAAACGCAAGTAGAAGGTTTTCAATATCCCATATTCATGTCGGGGTACATGCCCAGGAAACAATGGCGTTTTGTAGCAAATGAGTTTCAGGGCGGTTTTCTCAACTTATCACCAATACTGTGGACTTACAGATCTGTGTCGCGAGTGTTTCTAATGTGCCTATGCTATTAGCGCCAGTTTTATGTAGTTCCACGTTGTGTGGCACCACATACTGCAATTATCTTAATTTATGAGCATGAGTGTGTATTAAGCTAGCTATTCTGGAATCATGTGGTACTGTGGCCGTGTAGTTGTGTGTTGTCAACAACAAATAGGTAAACACAAACATAAACATTTCTGATGCTCTGATATCGACGAGGGAAAGAAGAGACGACATTGACGACATACACATATACATATACAAATGGTATACGTGGCTCCTAAAACACGACGTCACGGAATATGTGGCGCCTCAACGAGCGCCTCGATCACGGAGGATTTGCTGCATCAAGTCGAGTGCCATCCGGATTCACGAACCCTCCTGGAGTTGAAGAACACTGTAGCAGCCAGCGAATCAGTCCAGCGAAGGAAGCACACTTCTATAATCGCTAAAAGTAAGCGGAGAGTTGGAAGCCCTGCATCAGGCGAGACGCGTGAGTTTTGTGCTGCGATACAGATAAGTGATTTAGACTGTAATAAAACTCAGTTTAGTTCAGGAAACTAGTTTAATACGTGTATTAGTGTGTTTTGCAAGTTTACTATTAAATGTTTCACTTCTCTTTGAGTTTTATTCCAGAAAACGCGAAAGGAACATGAAGTAGGGTTACGACCGTATTATTGCATACATTTTAGTGCAGTAAAACTTATAGAATCTCATTTAATTGCTCTGTTCCGTTCCAGAAAGTTAGGAAAAGCGTATCCCTTTGTTGTTTAACTCTTATTTTGCGAAACACATCGTAAATTTTAAGTGCCGGTTTCTGGAAACTTTGTACAAATGGTAGTAGCTTTGTTTACATGAAGTTGCGGCTAGGCCTAATGTTTGTAAACGTGTTTTTATTCTTTTTTCGGTAATCTAACTTATTGTCACGAAAGTAAGTTTGTTTACATACGATTGAGACTAGACCTAATCTTTCGTAAACTTGTTTTCTTGTTTTTCAGTAGTTTAATTTGTCTTATTCTCGCTAAAGTAAGATTTTTACCATGAGTGAAAAGTGCCTGACGTGCCGTAGAATTGTTAGCTCCGATGTTTGGTGTGATGGCTGCAGTAGTTTTTTTCATTGGGGTGACTGTAGCGGCGTGGGAAATGGGAAGGTGGATCAGACTCATCAGTGGTTCTGTAAGATACGCAGTAGAGATAGGAAAATAGTGGAACAGGAGGGAAAGTTGCTGCCTTTCAGGTACAGTTAGAACAGACTAGGGAAGATCTGAACAGGTTAAGGAGGGAGAAGGGTAAAGAGAGGTGGGAGGTAACATCAGGTAACAGAAGGAACAGACCTAGAACTTTGTCATACAGCTTTGTGATGAATGCGAAGAATAAATTTGACCTGTTGCTTCAGTTAGAAATTGATGAGCCTCAGACAGAGGTAGGGGTAGAGAGGGAACAACAAACTTTAAGTAGAAAATTGAATAAGAATGTAGGGAAGGCAACAAAGAGAAAGAAAGTTTTGTTGTTAGCTAGTTCACATGCCCGAAGTGTAGTCAAACTTTTGCAGGACTAGTTAGGATTAGAATACCAGGTCACAAATTTTTTTAATCCTAGTGTTGGTCTGGGTCAGGTGACAGACGATTTAGGTTCTCTCAGTAAACATTTTACCAAGGAAGACACCGTGGTTGTTGTGGGTGGGCCGGGCAATTTGAAGCCAAATTTGGTTCATTAGAAGGTAAAATGGATTCGTTGGAAAGTAAACTTAATACCTTTGATCAGAAATTGGAAAATACTAAGAAAGAATTAAAGGCCGATTGGGAGACCCAGTTAAATGCGAAATTTAGAGAACTGGTCTTAAAGTTTTCTGACACCTTAGAGAATCAACAGAATAAATTAATGAAAAAATCACTGATGTAGAAAACAAATATTAAATAGTTTTGAAAAGTTGTGATAATCTGTCCAATATGATGGTAAAGTGTGAAGGTAGTTGTTTCAGTGCTAACACACAGACAGAAGACCTTTCGAAACAAATAGTTGAGTTTGAATCGGATGCTCGTAAGGAGATTGACAGATATTTAGTAGATCAAACTAAAAGGCTTGACGAAGATCTATTTGAATGGATAGAAGTAAAGAAAAAGGAAATTCCAGATAAGGTCGAGACTGCTATTGAATCCCATCAAAATGATGCTACCATTGAACACCAATGTAGTAATGATGAATTAGTTGAGCTATTCACTAGTGAATTTCAGCTAATTAAAGACAAAATAGTTGATGAGTTTCCTAAATGGCAAAAGGAAACCAATCATAAACTATCAGAGTTAGACCAAAAATCATCACAGAATTTGTTAACTGAGGACGAACGTTCAGAGAGTAGGTCGAAAAACAAACGAGTTTATGTTTCCGATATTCAACTGTTATGATAATCTACAGTGGGATGCTGATGATTCTTTTGGGAAAGAATATGATACTTTTGGTCAGCGCGGATATTTGTCTCCCTTAAAGGTCGAGAATAGTATTTTCAAAAGTAGGCACTTTCAAAGATTCTCCACTGAAAAGTACAATCTCCATCCGAAATTTTTTATCGATAATTTCAAAAGACTATTTCCGTGCATCTGGCTGGAACATGACAGACTTCAATTTATAGTATCCAAAATTACACGAGAAGCAGCATTGTGGCTTGCACAAGCAAGCGAAAGTTGCAACGCTTGCACTGGGTTTGAACAGCTTCCCTTAGCTAAATACTGTTAAACGAGTAAACAGGAGAAATTACGAAAAGAGGTTTGTCAACCCGAGTATTTTAACAGCAAAAGAATTGCTTTAAGGTAATACTTTGAAAAATACCTAAATAAGACACGATATTGGAGTGATCCGATTTCTCACAAAGAAGTGATCAGAATTTTGAAGGGAAGGTTGCCTATCCATGTACGCGAAAAATTAATAAATGTTCCTGACTATGACGTGGGGCAATTATTATCAGTAGTTGACTCTATAGATATGATTATGGAAGATGTGAGACAGATGAGTAGTAGTTAAATGTCTACTCACCCTCATAGCAACTTGCTTAACAATCATAATAATAATTTGACCTATGATAATAATAATACGGAAAAGAATGTCAAACACGTCACAAGATAGAGGACAACCTCAGTCCTAAGGTTACAATAAGAATAATAATCGTAACCAAAATAAAAGAGATACTTACTGCGCTAAAAGTAACTATGAAGGTAATGTTAACCAAGTAAATCAGATTAGTGCAATAAAGCCGGATCGTAAACGTCGATATGGAGACGTGAACGTGCATAGTGCTAATACCAGTAAGCGTAACATGTATCCAGAGGATGATCCTAACTGTACTGGACCATCGGCAGATAATCCGAAGCATAATGTTCGTTGGGATGATGGAAAAAATACATCAAGTCCTCATCAAACACAGGGAGTGTTATCAATGGGCGATGGAGCATCAAATATGCGACATGATATGCATCATAATTCGGATCATACTGTACGAATCGTGGAAGTACATGAACCACAAACTATGACACAGCAGGAGAGATTAAAATAGAATCGGTCACCGAATGCTTTCCTAGGATGACTGGAAAGGAGGAGGGGGGCAGGCATCATTTTGAATTAAATGTACTAACGTATAATAATGATATGGATATAAGGGATGAATTAATTGAAGAAAAACCTAATGTTTCTAACGAGCGAGGACAGATTTTACAGGCAATAATTCAAAAAAATGGTTCTGAACATTATAGGACTTAACATCTCAGGTCATCAGTCTCCTAGAACGTAGAACTACTTAAACCTTACTAACATAAGGACATCACACACGTCCATGCCCGAGGCAGGATTCTAACCTGCGACCGTAGCGGTCGCGCGGTTCCAGACGGGCAATAATTCCAGCAAACATAAATGATGTTAATGTTGAAGTACTGCTTGATACTGGAGCGACGATTAGTGTCATGACGCGGGACTGTTTAAAGCAGATAAGCCGAGGAGTAAAAGTGCTCGTATTTCCTGTCACAGCATGTACCGTGTCTGGCGCATTCAGCGCAAAAGCGCCAAAAATCTTAAAACAGGTACGTGTCGACGTTACAATAGGGTCTAATCGTCTTACAAACCATCAGATGTTAAAAAACACAACCATATTACCATCACAAGCGGTCTTGGTTCTACAGGAGCATACAAGTATCCATGTTAAAAGCCATACTCGCTTCATAAATCGAGGTACGACAGTACCTCTGAATGAGGTGGTTTTTGGCCCAGACAAATACCTTGACACTGAATACAGACAGTGATCGCTGGAGTATACTGGGATTGGGAATTGAGTCCTCACATTCAAACACATACCTGTGTAGGATCCTATGGAGAAGTCCTTTATTGTAACCCTTCAGGCTTTCCCGGCGATCTAATGACATCTTGGGTTGTCGGGTGTTCTGCCGGATATCAGCGTCGTACTTGCACGATATTTCGGTCACGTAGCTCGTGGCCTTCATCAGGTGCGACCTGAGACTACTCAGTAGGCCACGAGCTACGTGACCGAAATATCGTGCAAGTACGACGCTGATATCCGGCAGAACACCCGACAACCCAAGATGTCAAGTCCTTTATTGATTACAGCCACTGGTTGAACCATTTTTCTAGCACTCTCATATCTCGAAATGAGCCACATTTTTCGAACCTATCTGCTACAGTAAAAGTCGAACCTTGTTTTAGGTAGCCCCGATGCATCTTGCAACTGCTGCCATTTCTCCAGCTTTACACTCGTGATCGTTCCAATTTAAGTCGGAACTGAGTAGGAGTCGGGGGAAAATATACCAGATATACCAGCTGATGACGCGATTGACGTCATTCAAGATGGTGGGAAAGTGCCATGTCCCCCTGCCGAGTCCCCCCCTCCCCCTGACGGGAATTTTTTAATTTTGGAGGGAATATAGGTCAACTGAGTTACCTCTAGGCTTCAAACAGTGTAAATCATGTTGTTACTGCTGTACCATAACACACCACACACACTGGATGATTTTAAAAAAATTCAGTTACAACATAAAGAAATTGGAAAAATTTTGTGTCGGTTTCCAAACTACAGTCCAAATGTGATTCACGAAATCTACATTTAAACTCACTTGTCACAGTGACAGAATAGCTGATGGCTCAGTATTCCATTTCTATTGATTCCTCATACTGCAGGCATGTACGTGATCACTGTTTCTGTGCTACCCATCCCCAGAAGGTGCCTCAAACAAGCATTGTCAGTCCATCATTATGTGATAACCAACAGTATGACAATGGACGGATGGGATGGAAAAGACTGCCGATGTACTGAAATAATAAGCATTAGAATTGATTGTGTGAACAATTTTAGCAATTTTACAGTAATTTCAACAAAGACAAATTACGTGACATCAGTCTTCTGAAAAGTGTCAAATACAGCAGTCAACTTGCGTGTATCACTGATACCCAATATATGTACAGTATAATGCTACCTTGGCGGAAAAAAATTGACTGCTTCCTCATTCCCTTCGCTTCCATGTCTCCTTTTTCTCGGATTCCTCTTGCTGCCGCATACTTGTTCCCATGTACAAATTGTTCTGCCCATTTTGGTGTATATTTGGTCAATTTATACTTATTCCCCAATATTTTTCGCAGTTCTATTTCATGTCAGTACTATCCCTGTGATCATGACATAACCTCTCGTTCTGTGCTCTAAAATTGATTGTAAATGTAATACAGCTGCCAGCATCTAGCCCAAATGCACTGATCGGGATGTGTAGTATAGCACTGTACTCGACTGTATCCAGTCACCTCCACATTTGGGCTCGCTGGTGGACCAATCACGTGTTACATCCGAACATGTGCTCTATGTCTAAGTTTGGTCCACCAGCAGGGGGAAGGGCTAGGTCCTGGGAGCCTTCCACACGTTTATACACACAGACATACAGAAAACAGAGCAAACGCTCTCCAATTATGCAGATGACTGGATATAAGCTATGTTCTCCATCCCCCCATCCCCCTGTTACATCTTGGGTGTAAAATCGAGTTCAGCTTCATAACTAAGTTAGCGATAGGTGCTTGTGAGGCACTGCAATCCCCATCTACACATTTCCTGACAGATGTACTGTTTACAGAGCTAGTGGTGGAATGACTTGTAATTTTCACATGTCGGAAACTGCTGCTATGTGTTTATCTGTTTCCTTGTAAGAGGTATTCCCTGTTACTAACGATCATTTTATATAGGGCTGATGCAGGCATAGTATTATTTCTGAACCGTGATCAGATGTGAACAGTGGGCGCTATACATCTCGGGAAAGCTATATTGTGCTCATATCACACAGAACAAATGTTCTAAGAATATAGTTTAATGGTTTGATAACATAGTTTATCGTAGAGAAACTGGGAAGAAGGATTTATGTCATGTGCTTGAAATATATTTCTTACATTGGAATATTAACAGCGCTACATTCCATATGACTGATAGGTCAGAAACTCAAGCAATCTAACATTATAGTTCGTTTTAAGTGCGGAATGTTGTAGCCTTAGGAGTGCATGTGTTTATGTTCTATCTTACCAATACCTTCCAGGTACTGATCCTAGACTGTGGAATAATACTTTAAAATTGATAGCTTCGTTGATTTACGCAAAAATGCTTCGAACTCAATCCGTCTGGAACTCCATGGTGCATAAAAATCACCCGTTTCTTGTTCCTCTTAACTGTCTGCTATTACACCACAACACTTTCAAATCTGCTAACCTCCTCGACATGGGCTCATCTCGACAAATCTTGTATTTGGATGGACGAGGACTTGGCAAGTTCCATCCATTCACGAGACTTGAAATGCAGCCAATTACTGGTCGGTAGCAGATTAAATAGGTACCGGTGCTGCAGGGCGGGTTGGTCAATGACAGTGTGAGGGAGCTCTTTCAGTGTCTAATTTTACCCTAAGACAGTGAGAATGCTCTCTGACTCCCATCAACATGGAGATCGATCGTAAATTAAGCACTGTGCTCGAGGTGCTATAAATATGCAGGGTGCTGTCTGATATAGTTTGATGATGTATGTGTTCCAGAATTAGCAATGAATGGACATACTGCACAGTCATCTAACCACATTTTTCAATGATAATCGCAAAGTGGAGAAGGGGTGGTTTAGCTATGATACTGAAGTTGGAAAACATGCTGTCAAATAATTAGTATGTGTTGAAATTACTGGGGCACCATTTGGGGATGGCTAGCACTGAAACAGTGATAGCATACTTCACTGCAATGTGAGGAATCAGCAGAAACGGAATGCTGAGCCATCAGCTACTCCGTCACTGTGACAGGTGAGTTTAAATGCAGATCTCGTAAATCACATTCGGACTGTCGTTTGGAAACCGATACAAAACTCTTCCAATTTCTTTATGTTGTAACTAAATTTTATTTAAAATCATACAGTGTGTGTGGTGTGTTATGATACAGCAGTAACAACATGATTTACACTGTGTGAAGCCTAGAGGTAACCCAGTTGACCTATATTCCCTCCAAAATTAAAAAATTCCCCTCGGGGGGGGGGGGGGGGGGGGGGGCTCGGCAGGTGGGCGTGGCACTTTCCCACCATCTTGAATGACGTCAATCGCGTCATCAGCTGCCGTCACGGCAGCCATCTTAAATGACGTCAATCGCATCATCTGCTGACGTCAATCGAGTCACCATGCAAAGTCTAGATTTCCGCGATAGGCCATGGATCAGAACATGTTAATGATAGTTTAGAACCTGGCACAGACCTCGACGTCGTGACGGAAAAACAAAATGTTTAGCGGTGTACAAAGCAAGCTAGAACAGAAAAAAGAACAATGTTTCAAACAAGGAGAAAGGGTCACAGGGCGCGTCTCCTGCGACTTACAGTATAGACGTCGGCATACGATCATCCTCCTACAGTACAGCTGATGAAACTTTAAACTGGTCTATGCAGTTGATCAAATCTGTATATTTAATAGGATCGTCACATGTGCTCGGTGCCTGCACAGATGCGGTATTTGTTTTCGATATATGGGAGGAGAGAGATGCGGTATAAATCTTATTAAGTTCTCTATCACATGAAGTTAAGGAGCTTTTATAGTTCGTAATTTTTCTCTGTTGGATGGTACAGAATAATGAAGATAGCATGTTGGGGAGATAGATGTGAATGGATGCGGATCTGTAGTACTTGTAATAGTTTGGGAAAGCACCACAGTGCAGTAGCAAAAAATCCTTGTCCTTCTTGCAGTTCCCGTTTCCATCGAATGGTCAAAACACAGTCCTGTCGCACAGCTTAGCCTGTTTCTACATGCGTTGCAGAAGGTGGTATATATATTTTCCCCCGACTCCTACTCAGTTCCGACTTAAATTGGAACGATCACGAGTGTAAAGCTGGAGAAATGGCAGCAGTTGCAAGATGCATGAAGGCTACCTAAAACGAGGTCCGAATTTTACTGTAGCAGCTAGGTTCAAGAAAGGTGGCTCGTTTCGAGATATGAGAGTGCTAGAAACATGGTTCAACTAGTGGCTGTAATCAATAAAGGACTTCTCCATAGGTTCCTACACAGGTATGTGTTTGAATAGGAGGACTCAATTCCCAATCCCAGTATACTCCAGCGATCACTGTCTGTATTCAGTGTCACAGTATTTGTCTGTGCCAAAAACCACCTCATTCAGAGGTAATGTCGTACCTCGGTTTATGAAGCGAGTATGGCTTTTAACGTGGATACTTGTATGCACCTGTAGAACCAAGACAACTTGTGATGGTAATATGGTTGTGTTTTTTAACATCTGATGGTTTGTAAGACGATTAGGCCTCTCTTTCTACGACACTGTGGTATCACTCGCAAGAAAAACTTATGAGACACAAACACCAATCGTTGATTTTCGGCTAGTATTATTTCGTATGGTCAGCAATCAATTATTGATTGCGTATTATACTTAGTGGTAGGGGATGTGTGATGTGTTCGCCATGAGCATCAGGTTTATAAAGTATGTTTTAGTGTGCCGACATGTGTAAAGGAGATGACTATATTCAGTTGTAAGGAAGGTATGGATTTGACGTGGAATACTGTGATAGCAAAGGGAAGAGTATTTCAAGTCATAAAATGGTACAGATATTTCTATTTCCAGAGCCACAGCTGTCTGCAGGGTGTATTTCCGATACTTCGCTCATTGTCGAATGTCATTCAACTGAAACATCAATCGTAATACTTCAGTTGTAATTATAGCGATCATATATATATATGTGGTCGATTTCTGTATATGCATGGCCTGTGATGGGAATGATTCACGTTCCTGGTAACGGCTGGGATCGTCCGAATGGAGAGGGCTGTTTCAGTGCGGGAATGTAGTTGACTTAACCACGTAGTGCTCCAGACGACCGAATAGCGAACTAATACTTAGTATGTGTTAGTGGAAATTTGAGAAGATTGAATATGGACATGTGTTTGCACCGGGCCATTATTCACCTATCATATAAATTGTTCAGTCGTCTACTTCTTCGCATTTGACTTCCTTATTTATTTGAGAGGAGATCGATTGTGGTGTGTGCATCTAGCAGGTGGAAAACAGGTTTGTCGTTTCTCTAGATATGAGAAAGACCTTACTGGACTTCTTTAAATTGTAGCGGTGATTTGGAATCAGCTAAATCACCGACATCTGTATTTGCGAGTGGAAATATCGGTTTCCACATGACAAGTTTCTCAGTTGAACGTGAAAAAAACTATACAGATTTTGCTCATAAAACTAAATAAAAACTGGACGTTGTCTATTTTCATGGAAAAAGGACATTTATTATGGTGGGAAACGTTTTTTGTAATAGTTGCTTTATTATAGGAGTCAAGTTGATGTTAAGTAAATAATTGAGGGCAGAACGGTGGCTCTCGTCCGGTCCTTGCTCGAGTGTACTACGTGACGTCAGACAAACTTTTAGACGAACAGGATGCATTTGGGGGGAAAACGGGACTTTCGCCTTGGCACCTTGAGGCATTTTGGTGAGGCTTTCGGCTGGGGGCCGCGAGACTGTCGGCATAGCAGCTCCGTCTCGTAGTTTGTGATTGTATATGGACGAGAACTTAGTCTTTTAGGGCGACGATTTCCCGCCAGTACTATGATGCTTTTTTTCCCATCAGCTGTGATAGCGTGTATTGGCTTCAGTTTGGACGATTTTTTTTAGTGGACGTGAGTAGTGAACTCTGACATCAAACAGGGATAGATGCTATATGACTGAGGGTAATACACTTTCCTCTAAACTTAGTTGTAAATTGATGTAGTTGTGCTGGGAAAGTCCCTGAGCTTCAAGCGCTAATAGAAAGCGCAGAAGCTGAAATCGTTATAGGTACAGAAAGCTGGCTAAAGCCTGAAATAAGTTCTGCAGAAATTTTTACGAAGTCTCAGACGGTGTTCAGGAAAGATAGATTGGCAGAATTGGTGGTGGAGTGTTTGTGTCTGTCAGTACTGGTTTATCTTGTAGTGAAGTCGAAGTAGATACTCCATGCGAATTGGTATCGGTGGAGGTTATACTTAACAGCCGAACTAAGTTAATAATTGACTTCTTCTACCGACCCCCAGACTCCGATGATAGAGTTGCGGAACAGTTCAGAGAAAATTTGAGTCTCGTAACAAATAAATACCCCACTCATACGGTTATAGTTGGTAGGGACCTCAACCTTCCCTCGATATGTTGGCAAAAATACTTGTTCAAAGCCGGTGGTTGGCAGAAAACATCTTCCGAGATTGTCCTAAATGCTTTCTCCGAAAATTATTTCGAGCAGTTAGTCCACGAACCCACGCGAATTGTAAATGGTTGCGAAAACACACTTGACCTCTTAGCCACAAACAATCCAGAGCTGATAGAGAGCATCATGACTGATACAGGGATTAGTGATCACAAGGTCGTTGTAGCTAGGCTCAATACCGTTTCTTACAAATCCACCAGAAACAAACGCAAAATAATTTTATTTAAAAAAGCGGATAAAGTGTCACTAGAAGCCTTCCTAAGAGACAATCTCCATTCCTTCCGAACTGACTATGCAAATGTAGACGAGATGTGGCTCAAATTCAAAGATATAGCAGCAACAGCAATTGAGAGATTCATACCTCATAAATTGGTAAGAGATGGAACTGATCCCCCGTGGTACACAAAACAGGTCCGAACTCTGTTGCAGAGGCAACGGAAAAAGCATGCGAAGTTCAGAAGAACGCGAAATCCCGAAGATTGGCTAAAATTTACAGACGCGCGAAATTTGGCACGGACTTCAATGCGAGATGCCTTTAATAGGTTCCACAACGAAACATTGTCTCGAAATTTGGTAGAAAATCCTAAGAAATTCTGGTCGTATGTAAAGTACACAAGCGGCAAGACGCAGTCAATACCTTCGCTGCGCAGTGCCGAAGGTACTGTTACCGACGACTGTACCGCTAAAGCGGAGTTATTGAACGCAGTTTTCCGAAATTCCTTCACCAGGGATATTGTGGGGAAGGCGAGCCAAAGGTTGCGTTTCATTGGCAGGACACTTAGAAGATGCAACAAGTCCACTAAAGAGACAGCTTACACTACACTCGTTCGTCCTCTGTTAGAATATTGCTGCGCGGTGTTGGATCCTTACCAGGTGGGATTGACGGAGGACATCGAAAGGGTGCAAAAAAGGGCAGCTCGTTTTGTATTATCACGTAGTAGGGGAGAGAGTGTGGCAGATATGATACGCGAACTGGGAGGAAGTCATTACAGCAAAGACGTTTTTCGTCGCGGCGAGATCTATTTACGAAATTTCAGTCACCAACTTTCTCTTCCGAATGCGAAAATATTTTGTTGAGCCCAACCTACATAGGTAGGAATGATCATCAAAATAAAATAAGAGAAATCAGAGCTCGAACAGAAAGGTTTAGGTGTTCGTTTTTCCCGCGCGCTGTTCGGGAGTGGAATGGTAGAGAGTTAGTATAATTGTGGTTCGACGAACCCTCTGCCAAGCACTTAAATGTGAATTGCAGAGTAGTCATGTAGATGTAGATGTAGATGTAGATCTCTGTCCAACACCATGATCTAGTCAGTTGAACGTTTTCCCCCATAGCTTGTAGGTGTAGGGTTGAGTTTGAGTGTTTTGAGTGGTATAGTTCTTTTTTCCGGGCAGGATAAGACTAGTTAACAGTTTTTGCGGAGTGTTGCCGTTCTTGTGCAGTGATATGCATATAGTTGTGTAATGAGGGCGGATATTTGAGATTAATTAAGTAATTAGGATGGATATTTGGGTAAGTTTGGTGTGGTATTGCGAATTTTTTTTTCCAGCAGGATAACATTAGTTGCATGGTATAGTTAGTTTTTGCGAATTTAAGCCGTCCTTGTGCAGCGTTATGCATATAGTTGTGTAATTAGGATGGATCTTTGTGATTAATTATGTAATTAGGATGGATATTTGCGTCAGTTTCGACTGGTACTGGGAAAATTTTTTTACAAGTAGGTTAAGACCAGTTGTATGGTATAGTTAGTTATTGCGATTTTAAATCATTCTTGTGCAGCGCTATGCATATACACTCCTGAAAATGGAAAAAAAGAACACATTGACACCGGTGTGTCAGACCCACCATACTTGCTCCGGACACTGCGAGAGGGCTGTACAAGCAATGATCACACGCACGGCACAGCGGACACACCAGGAACCGCGGTGTTGGCCGTCGAATGGCGCTAGCTGCGCAGCATTTGTGCACCGCCGCCGTCAGTGTCAGCCAGTTTGCCGAGGCATACGGAGCTCCATCGCAGTCTTTAACACTGGTAGCATGTCGCGACAGCGTGGACGTGAACCGTATGTGCAGTTGACGGACTTTGAGCGAGGGCGTATAGTGGGCATGCGGGAGGCCGGGTGGACGTACCGCCGAATTGCTCAACACGTGGGGCGTGAGGTCTCCACAGTACATCGATGTTGTCGCCAGTGGTCGGCGGAAGGTGCACGTGCCCGTCGACCTGGGACCGGACCGCAGCGACGCACGGATGCACGCCAAGACCGTAGGATCCTACGCAGTGCCGTAGGGGACCGCACCGCCACTTCCCAGCAAATTAGGGACACTGTTGCTCCTGGGGTATCGGCGAGGACCATTCGCAACCGTCTCCATGAAGCTGGGCTACGGTACCGCACACCGTTAGGCCGTCTTCCGCTCACGCCCCAACATCGTGCAGCCCGCCTCCAGTGGTGTCGCGACAGGCGTGAATGGAGGGACGAATGGAGACGTGTCGTCTTCAGCGATGAGAGTCGCTTCTGCCTTGGTGCCAATGATGGTCGTATGCGTGTTTGGCGCCGTGCAGGTGAGCGCCACAATCAGGACTGCATACGACCGAGGCACACAGGGCCAACACCCGGCATCATGGTGTGGGGAGCGATCTCCTACACTGGCCGTACACCACTGGTGATCGTCGAGGGGACACTGAATAGTGCACGGTACATCCAAACCGTCATCGAACCCATCGTTCTACCATTCCTAGACCGGCAAGGGAACTTGCTGTTCCAACAGGACAATGCACGTCCGCATGTATCCCGTGCCACCCAACGTGCTCTAGAAGGTGTAAGTCAACTACCCTGGCCAGCAAGATCTCCGGATCTGTCCCCCATTGAGCATGTTTGGGACTGGATGAAGCGTCGTCTCACGCGGTCTGCACGTCCAGCACGAACGCTGGTCCAACTGAGGCGCCAGGTGGAAATGGCATGGCAAGCCGTTCCACAGGACTACATCCAGCATCTCTACGATCGTCTCCATGGGAGAATAGCAGCCTGCATTGCTGCGAAAGGTGGATATACACTGTACTAGTGCCGACATTGTGCATGCTCTGTTGCCTGTGTCTATGTGCCTGTGGTTCTGTCAGTGTGATCATGTGATGTATCTGACCCCAGGAATGTGTCAATAAAGTTTCCCCTTCCTGGGACAATGAATTCACGGTGTTCTTATTTCAATTTCCAGGAGTGTAGTTGCGGAATTAGGACCGATCTTTGTGATTAATTAAATAATTAGGATGGATAATTGAGTTAGTTTCCCGAGCAAAATAAATAAAGTACACTAACTTATCAGGGTTCGAGGGGCTGGTAAGTTGGTTTTTCTTTACTTGCACTGAGTGTGTGTGCATTGACTTATTTTCGGGTGTTTAAGCGTTGTGAGCGTGTTTCATGCATTGTTTCGGTGATCTACAAGTATTTTACACGTCTGCATGGTGAAATCGGTTATCTGAGTAATGCACAAGATGTCTGCGTCTCTGCACATCAGCGTAATGCATTATTTCTGGGTAGATTTCAGGTCTGTAAACTGTATATTGTGAATCGAAGCACGTCAGGATGTGTGCTGTGCATCAGCATAATAAATAAATTAGGTGAATCCGTGGCTAACTAAATTGTTAAAAGAATAAATAAAGTCAAATGCTTCCTCTCTCCACCAGCCCAGAACAGGCTGATTCCTTTTTCACACCAATTTTCCCACCCTCCAGACCTCTGGTAGAGTGAGTGTTGTGTATCAGCGTAATAAATAAACTAGTTGACATCCGTCCCTCGATGTGAGTGTTCTTAGGGAAAGCAACTCTTTGTGTCCAGCAGACGTCAGTGGGCCTGAAAGTAGGCTAGTCGGTTGTAGTTCTTATTATTAATGGATATCAACGCTCTTGGTCGCCCGGGATGGGACCGCGACACACATACAGCCGGACGACAACATGACCTGTTCCAAAGTGCTGTAATGGGGAACTAGGTCAGTTCTTCGGCCGGTCTGTTGGATCGGAGGCAGTTGCCTCTTGTGTGACAGGTGTTTCCATGTGTTGTGCAAAGAATTTATTTGCAGGACCGTAGTCTTCCTATTCATATGTTCAAGCATTAATGCTCAGTTATTAAACCATGGACAACTGATATCTCAGCCACTTGTGGTGGTAACACGAAACTAATGCTGTACGTAGATAATAAATTTAAACAAATTTATAAAAATTTAAACAAATTTTAACCAATTATATTCGAATTGAATGAGCAGAGTCTAGTGGAGGCAACACAATACTAACACCCGTCAGCTGAAGGAGTAAGCTCTTAGAGCAAAATTCGTGCATATTTTCCAAGAGGATGGCTAATACACTTGATGGTAGTGGTGGCTCTAATTGTTTAAATAAAGACTTATTTCCAGAGCTGAATGAGTGGATGTACAGCTATTAAAACACCGACAACTGATATGTTGGCCTCTTGTGGGGGCAACACAAAACTAATGCTGTAGGTAGATAATAAATTTATAGAAACTTAAACAAATTTAGACAAATTAAAAAAAAATACATTCGAATTGAATGAGCAGCCTCTAGTGGGGCAGCACTATACTAATTCCTCTCAGCTGCAGGAGTGAGGTCTTAGAGCAAAATTCGCTCACGTTTTCCAAGAGGATGGCGAACACACTTGATGGTAGTACTGTCTATAATTGTTTAAATAAAGACATGTCCAGTTCCTAGGAAGAGGTGACTTAGGTTAGCAGAAGTAGCCCATGTGACTTTTCTTTTGTAGGTTAGTGGAGGTAGCCCAAGTGCCCTTTCTTTCCTGCCATTTTGTTAGATTAGTGGAGGTAGCCCAATTGACCTACCTTCCCTCGAAAATTCAAACTTCGCACCAGTTCCTAGGAAGAGGTGACTTAGGCTAGCAGAGGTAGCGCAACTGCCCTTTCTTTCCCTCCATTTTCTTAGGTTAGCAGAGGTAGCCCAATTGACCTATCTTTCCTGCCATTTTCTCAGGTTAGTAGAGGTAGCCCAAATACCCTATCTTCCCTCCAAAATTCAAACTTGCCGCCAGTTTCTAGGAAGAGGTGACAGGTTAGGAGAAGTAGCCAAAGTGCCCTTTCTTTCCCTCAATTTTCTTAGGTTAGTAGAGGTAGCCCAGTTGACCTATGTTCCGTCCAAAATTCAAACTTCCTGCCAGTTCCTAGGACGAGGTGGCAGTCGAGTGACTTAGGTTAGTAGAGGTAGCCCAATTGACCTATCTTCCCTCCAAAAGCCGCCATATTGGATAACGGTGCACGCATCATTAGCTGATGTCACGTGACATTACGTATTTGCGTCGCGGCCGCCATCTTGGAATCGGTACTTTGGGGATGTACCACCCTTGTCCCACTACTGTTGTGCTTACTCTCTTGTAAGAAGTTGCTGCTTCTACGTATTTTTGAGCAGCAGGGCGTGAGTGGCATCTCAATATATCAGTTATCAAAAATATTCATGTCAATTTTTCCTCGCTCCATTTCCTAGTTGGACATAGCCACGTTTGTCAAAACCGATACTGCTTCTACTAATGACAAGCACAAATGAAGTTGGAAGTGTGACTGAGGGCACATACATTTCTGACTTAGAAAGACATACAAAACCCATTAATTTCCTAAGAGACAGAACAGCAGAGTCCTGACCTCGACCTAGCTGGTTTCTAAGCAGCTCGAGCAGTGGATATACATTGACAATGTCTTGCTAGAGCACTAGAATAGTATGGAAGGAAGTAGTTTTACCATTTTTAAAGTTTGTGGCTTGGCATTGTAAACTTGCGGGTAGGAGTGGTTGTATATCTGATGTTGGACAAATATATCGTCAATTAGAGAAGTAAGAGCGTTGCACTCTGCACAGCTAAGACTTTGGTAACTGTATTGCTTTAACAAAACAGCATTTTTAGATGCTGAATCGTGTAAACATAAGAGTATGTTTTTTCTCATGCTGATATATTCCTGGTACCGACTCCAAACAATGGAATAATTCTTGATAATTGATAGCACAGTACATTTGCATTAAATATTTCAAACTCCACCTGCCTGGAGCTCCACCATGTGTACATCATAGGTATCTTCTTAACTGTCTGTTATGTATATCACCATAACACTCTCACACCTGCTATACACCGACAAGAGCTGCTACCCTCCTCGACAGGCACTCATCTGGAAAAATCTTGTGCATTTGGGTGGGTGCCATGGCTTAGATTGGTGTTGCTGAGAGGACTCGTCAAGGACAATGTAGGAGGGATCTGTCAATCTCCGAATTTATCCTATGAATGCAAGGACACTCAGTGACACCTATCCACAGAGGAAAAGATGGGCAGTCGTAATCGTAAATTCTGCACTATGGTCGATGTACTGGAAATAAGTAGATGAGCTAATTGCATCGGTAGAGAAGGCTGTCTGGTATACTTTGGTGTATATTACCGAATAGACATACTGCATAGTCATCTATTTGCATTCGCAATCAGCTGTATGATACCTGCAAAGTAGTTGAGGGGCGATATAGCAATGATGCAGAAATTGGGAAGCATTCTCCTGTGTGAATGGCTGGCGTTGAAATTACGGAACAACTGGTACACTTTGATGCATATGACCGAATGGACATCCTGCACAGTCATCTATCCGCATTCGCGATCTAGCATATGGTACTTTCAAAGTAGTGTGTGTGTGTGTGTGGGGGGGGGGTGATTTAGTTAGTTTGTTTGTTTGTTTTTTGGGGAAGGAGACCAGACAGCGAGGTCATCGGTCTCATCGGATTAGGGAAGGACGGGGAAGGAAGTCGGCCGTGCCCTTTGAAAGGAACCATCCCGGCATTTGCCTGGAGCGATTTAGGGAAATCACGGAAAACCTAAGTCAGGATGGCTGGACGCGGTATTGAACCGTTGTCCTCCCGAATGCGAGTCCAGTGTCTAACCACTGCGCCACCTCGCTCGGTATGGTGATTTAGTGATGATACAGAAACTGGGAAGCAATCTACCATGTCACTGGCTAGTGTTGAAATAATTGAACAACTGGTAAAATTGCAAAACTTGATCGTGCTATCAAATGCTGAAATGCGGTGCGTATCAGAGTACATCATCTGGTGTCTTTCCCATCCGGTCCATCCACTTGTTCACAGTTGATTACTACTTAATTATTGACTGGCACCATATGGTCGAGATGCAGGGAGCCTCAGTGGAACATTGGATTTCTACTACTTGTCACTGTGGAGCGTAGTATTAAATGTAGGGGTCATCACCTTCAGACAGTTGTTTGGAAGAGTTCCACGATGCTGCAGAGTTGTCCTTTTTCCAGATACTGTAATACCCTCCACCTGCCTTTTTTTCCTTTTTCGCCAAAAAGATAAAAGTACCTCACTTTATTTCTACTATCTCACGTGTGTTGTGAACAGCACCTTCCAGCGATGGCCAGCACCGGAACTGTAATCATTTAAATGATTGCAAAATGAGGGAACAGTGCTCTTCGAAATGGAACACTGAGACATCTGCTACCCCGTTACTGTGGAAGATAAGATTAACTGTATAGGTCATCATCTTTGGATAGCTGTTGGAAACGCTCTACAATGCCGCAAACTCCTCCAGTTACCATATGTTGCAATGTCTTCCACATTTTTCTCACTGAGAAACATCGCCTCAGTATTTTATTTCTACCTACCTATTTGTTGTGGAAGTTGCATAGTATACAGCATGCTATTGGTTTAGTACCTGACACAGGCCTTGAAGTCATGGCAGAAAGACAAAGTGTTTGGCGGTGTGCAAAACTGTAGTTGTAGACTGCTTGGATGTGTTATAGCCAAAAAACAATGTATTAAACTGCTTATGAAAGAACAATGCAAGAATCCTCTCACATGATTGATAGTCTGTTAGATATGGTCTTCCTCCAGTACAGACGATAATGCATTACGCAGGTCTGTGCAAGTGACTTCAGCCACTGATCACCTGCTCCAATGCAGCGATACATGAATATGTAATATGCTCAATGTCAACGTGCAGACAGTGTTGGTTTCTTGATATATTGGAAGAGAGAGAGGCGGTAAAATCCTATAGGAGGTTCTATTACAAAGGGTAATATAACTGTTAAAGTTTGGATGCAGATAGTTCTCTCAAAACTACACCGATTTTGCTCATTAAAACTAATAGAAATCGGCTATATCTGTTCTCGTGGGGTCATGACTTTTATAATTATCGTCACGATTGCATGTTTCAAAACAGGTGTTACTGCAAGTCCTATGTTGTTTCGAACTTCATAAGCTCTATGTATAAAGGATACACCATTTGACTTATAGCTCGTTGTGGAACCTAGAAATGATAGTGTTTTTTCCCGACACGTGAGTAGATTTTGTGAAACAGGCCGTGATGATTAAATTGCTTACAAAACTAGAATGCAACAATCTGCTGTATGATAGAAACTTTATGGACATGTCAGTAGAGGTGTGTTATGGATTAAAAATGTCAAATATATGCGCGCAGATGGTATTTGATTTTGATGTATCGGAAGACAGAGACACTGTAAAATCTTATAAGAGGCTCTATTACAACACAGGCTCTCACGATTTGTTTCGTAAACGCGAGTGTGATATAGCATAGCACTGGTATAACATAACCTGCCACAGTGTTCAAAACAGCAATGTCCTCTTGAACTATAGCTTGTTGATGTCAAATGCAGCGCGTGATTAGCCGAGCGGTCTGGGGCGCTGCAGTCATAGACTTTGCGGTTGGTCCCGGCGGAAGTTCGAGTCCTCCCTCGGGCATGGGTGTGTGTGTTTGGCCTTAGGATAAATTAGGTTAAGTAGTGTGTAAGCTTGGGGACTGATGGCCTTAGCAGTTACGTCTCATAAGATTTCACACACATTTGAAAATTTTTTTGATGTCAAACGTAAGATGATTGTATTTTTTCCAGTATCTGAGTAAATGGCATGGAAGATGTTTTCGAAATTATGAGAACATTCTGTGGCGATCGGTAGCTTTTGCAGCAAAATAGTGGAAACCTTTTTTCCTGATTTTCAACGTGGTGAACATGTATGGGCCTCTGCAGTCTGATAATTTGTGATCGGCGGTGGTTCATTTCGTTGAATGTCACAAAATAGGGGGAAGCGAATTGTACCCTGCGGTCAAACGTAAAAACTATACCAACTTTGCTCGTAAAACTAAAAGAAAATGGACTGCACCAATTTTGTGGAAAGAGGAAATTTATTATCTTTGCGATTTTGTCTTCATTTCTAATAGATGCTTGATTATAAGGGATGCTTTGACATTAAATACAGTTGTTACAGTATAGTATTTTCTCCCTCAATGGCGGGCACTTGTGGGGGTGTTGTGTGGTTGCTCTAGATGGTTGTGCACCAAGCAGGTCGCAGCGTGTGTGGCGAGGCTCTGTCGCTAAATTTTAGATGAATAAACAAGTTGCATTTAGGGAGACCGTCCGTTTATCTCCTGTTGTTTAGTTACTGTACATCCTTTTGTGTTGGCGAAGGTCTGATGCTGGACTGTCGCCTTCAAGGCTGGCACGGTGCCGCTCGTCTGCCTGTAGTAGAACTGTGAGGTGCTCGGTAGCAGGTGACCTTTTAAAAAAGCCTGTGTCCCCACCGTAGGGGGGAGGGGGGGGAGGTAAGAGAGCCTCTAATTTCGGCAGTTTTTGATCATAGAAAAGGGAGAAAGCACATTCAACTACTGCCCCCTGTGCAATCTTCTGGGCTGATGATTTTCCCCAGTACATGTATTGCATTATGACCCATTTATTATGAGTGCTGAGTTTTTTTCACGACAATTTCTATGTGTAATTGGAGTAGTGAAGCATATTCCATCAGTTGTGGTAGCATGTATTGGTTTCGATTATCTGAGCTGCAGGGTGGTTGTCGAGAGGAGACTGTAGGAAGCTCTGATGTCAAACAGCGATAGACTGTCCTCAGCTTTACGCTTACAGGTTATACACTTATTAAACTTCTCTTTGTCCTATAACAGCATCTCGTCAGTTGAATATATTTCCCACCCAAAATAAAGATAGTACCTTTCACGTGAGGCGTCGCAGCTAGGGGGCGATCGCCAATTTATCTATTAAAGCTTTCTTGTATGAATTTATGTGGGCTCCAGTGTAAGCAGTCAGAATCTTATACATTCTGCAACGGGCGAGCTGTGTCCTGCAGACGTGCGTCATGACCATATCGCGTGACTGCAGCGTGTGAAAGTAACGGAGAGGCCCTTATAGAGTAGTCACATTCTCTGGAAATATAAAAATTAATAACTGATCTAGAAATAGCCTGAGGAACTTCATATTATGTACATAACCTTCTGTTGTGCAAAGGAACAATCTGTCAAAATCTGAAGTCAATAACTGACATAATTTGGAAGTTACAAGAAAAAAAAAGTCAGTAAAAACGTAATTACCCGACACACACACACACACACACACATATATATATATATATATATATATATATATATATATATATATATATATATATATATATATATGTTAATAGTTCACCAACTGTGACTATTTGAAAAGATATGATAACACCTTCAGTGTTTAGATTCAAATTTGGAAAATTCTAATTGTAGAAAACCTTTCGTAATATTGCTGTAGTAATAGCTTTAAGAATTTCAAGTAGATATTTATGTTTTGTGTTGGGCTGAGTGTGAAAGAGATTACTTGTGTGAGTGTATGTGGGACATTCGCCAATATTAAATTTTCAGTTCGTAATTCTCTATAGGAACTTGTAAGTGTTCCAGATTTGTATCGTGGGAACGAATCCACCAGTGGTTCCCCTACTAGTAGATGATGGATGTCCAAACATGTTTGAATATGAAAGAGGTAGCCAGAACGTTCGCGACTATATAGTTAAATTACAGACCTAAAGTACAGCTTAAAATTTATTTCATTTTATTTGTTTAACGAAAGAGATTTGAGTTGCTTATTTTAATGACATCAATGAGCTGAGAGCAGTGGTTGGTTCTTGCTAGATTTTGCCGCGACCCGCGCCCTGATAGTCATTTCTGATTGGCCGTAATTCTATACAGCCAATAAGAAGTGAGACGGTTTGCCACCTTACGCATGAGACAGAGGTGCTTGTAGAGGCAGAGAGAAGAGGGAAGTGGTGGACTAGATTTTGAAGGAGCCGGTCTTGCTGAAAGTGTCCGAACGCATTATGTGTAAAATGAAGTGCTATTATGACTTCCGCGTTTCGGTACAGTGATACAGGTAGCTGGTTTTTACCATTAACTATTTGTGAAATCTTAAGAGTCGAGAGATATTTTGTTCTGGAGAAAATCGCGTGTGTAAACTTTGAACTAAAAGTGTGGCGGTGCTAAGTAAATTTTCTTTTACTGAGTATTTATGGCGGGCAAAAACTTTATTTAAAGACAACCACTGAATGCCGAGTGCAAAAGTAAATAGCAGTTTATTGACTGTGTTACTCTCGTAAATGATTTCGGAATTGGATAGGAAAAGTTCTGGCTGTTTGAGTGTGACGAGGACTGTGAACAGGAACTTTAATGATTTGAACACATGTGGGCTGATGATTTTGCTTAATAGCAATATAAAAAAATCCTAATGCAAGTTTAGAAGGACCTTTGAACTTAGAAATCTGAACAGCAACCCATTTCCGATTTATTCTTTAGCGTTCACAAGACTATTTTCAGCTTTTTGTACTTATAGCGGCCTCCGACGTGTAGTTACGAAATCTCAATTCCTTCAACACTGCTTTTCTGAGATCTCTTAAGTAGCTGCAGTCAGGAGTTACGCGTGCAGATCTGCAGCAGTATCGAGGTAGGTGGACAATTTATGTTGCAGAACCGCCGTCGATGTGCGAAAGAGAGCATTACGTGGCAATTGGTGCATCGGCCGGGAAAAACATTAGTAAAGTTCGCGGAGGTAGGCGACTTTCTAGAAAAGCAGTAGTGTTGGGATAATCGGACTATGAAAAAGTGCTCGCGTATAAATAGGAACTGTGAAAAGACAAATATTATCAGTGAATTATCGCCACGTGGATAGAAAGAAAGTGATAGCCCATGAACTGTGATTGCGTTTGCTGTGCTTGGCGGACGGATTTGCGGTTATATCTCGCCGACTGGTGTAGCAGATAGCGGCGACTTCAAGCAAACCACAAGCTACGAGAGACGACGCGACACTGGCAACGAATGCAGTTGGCAGCGCTGACTGTAGTGGTGGCCCGTAAACTAGTGCGACGGCCCAGCGTGGTCGGATCCGCAGTGACACCTAGCTGTGTCAGAGACATCAGAAGCGCAAAGTTAAGTAGTGTGCGCTTTAAAACTTTGTGTGTGAGTGCGCAGGGATTGAATAAAATGGCTGAAAGTAAGCAGAGAAGTGTAAAGGGCGAGCTGAAGGTAGATTTGGAGAAAGAAAAACGGGAAGAAGTTAATGATTCCATGAGCTTTAGTTTGGATGTATCACAACCAAATTTTAGTAGTAGTTTGTCAGATTCATTATAGGGTAAATATGGATCAGAGGGGGAACAGAATGTATCGGACCCGTTGTGGTAACTAATACTGATCAGGAAATTGTGTCAGTCAATGATGCGGAGAAAGATAGTCTAGCAGGAATGTTAATGAAACTATTGACAAAAATGAGTGGGTTAGATTCTAATATGACAAAAATTGGTACGTTATTGAGTGATGAGATGGAATCTAAAATAAGTAAAATGCGGTCTGATATTGATACAAAAATGAGTGGGTTAGATTCAAAAATGATTAATATGGGTGTTGAAATAGAATCTAAACTGGATTAAAAACATTTAAAATCTAAGAGAATTTTGGAAGCACGACATGGCAGTGCTTAACAATAATGTAAAACTCGAAATCAGTCACGTTAAACAGGAATGTACACAATCTATTGTTAAAGTAAAAAGTGGATTAACAACACAGATCGAACAAGTTACTGATGACCACCAACAGTTTAAAGTGCATGTTAAATCAGAGATAGTCAAGGCTCGTGAACAATAAATCACGCAGCATTAGAATGTAAATTGAAAGAAAGTAAAGCTAAGTGTGAAAAACTTGGGGCACAGGTAATAAATAAAGTCACTGGCTTGGAAACCCATCTTAATCCATTCAGTAACAGTGTGAATGAGCAATTGTGTGAGTATGACTGTCGAATAACAAAACTAGAACAGTGTGTTACTAACAGTAGTGGTAGCATTATTTCTAGTGGAATAATAGATCCACTGAGATTGCTTATGTCACACATTGTCAGTTTCTCAAGTTTGATCCAAATAAAAGTGGACATCCGCGTGAATTTTGGAATGACTTTGAGGATATCTTGCCTAAAGTGTGGAGTGATAAGCAGGAGATCGGGTTTATTACTTCTAACTTAATGGGGGAGGCAAGAATCGAAGGAAACTTGGCCTCGGGTAAATATAATAAGTTACAGGAATTTAAGCAAGCTTTCTTTGAAGAGTACTGGGGAAGGCGTAAACAAATGGATGTGCTAAATCAGTTTTGGTCTGGGGAAAAATACGACCCCAAGAAAGAAGGGATAAAAAGATTCGTACAGGGGTGGGTAACTACTCTATCCTATCTTAGTACTAAGGTAGAAACTGAACAAATAGTTATGGGGGTAGAAAATAAGCTACCTTGGTATTGGGAGAATAAGATTATATCTGCACCTAGAGATAATGTAGATAAAATCGTGCAATATCTCGAACGTGTATAATCTGTACTAAAAGAGGAGGACAGCGCAAGGAGAGAGTATCGACATCCTGTTAGGCAGAATGAAAATCGAGCCAAGGTAAACATAAACAGAATGAGTGTACAGAGAGGAAGCGGATACCGAGGTCGATCACGAGGGAGAAGCCGGACATATGATAATCGGGTCAGTGACCGAGGTCAGTATGGCGACTGTAGACAGCTGCCAGGAGATGATGCAACCAGCTGGCGGAGGACGTCAGTTAGCGGTGACGTACTTCGACAGGAAAACTGCTAAGAGTCTACGAGAAGGCTGGTGCTCGTAGGCAACATTACCAGTTGAATCCGCTGGCGAAACCATTTGTGAGAACGGCACCAGTACAACCACCTAGAATTAATGTAGTCACTAGGAAAGAAGGGGAGAATAACTGGGAGCAGCAAGAGGCAAGAGAATTACAAAATGTAGAGTTAAGGGAGCACAGTAGTAGCAACATCTGAAATAAGAACACATTTGTAGAGGAGATAAGTACTAATAATAAGGTTTTGAATCAGGAGGTGGAGGTAAATTTGCACGGTGAAACAGAGGAGGAACTGTCTGACAGTTGTAGAATCAATAATGGAGCAGGGCTCAAAGGGGTGCTTGATAGGTTATTCGAAGTAATTGATAGTAGTGAAGAAGAAGAGGAAATATATAATGCTGACGACACCTGGTATAGGGTCACAGAAACAGAGGTAAATACAGAAAGGGAAACACTAGAAAGATGTCTCAATTTAGCGATAGTGGACAGATTGGTAGGAGCTGCCACTAGTAGTAATAATATTAAGCATGAGGAAGACCCAGTAAACACAAAGATGATATCCACACAGAACATAGGTTTTGACAGAAGGGAAACGGTGCAGGATTTACTAGACGAGGTAGAACCTGCAAATAAAAGAGAGTACGTAGGACAGCCTATAATAGAGATAGTGTTTTTGATGAAAATGTAAAGTGTTTGATTGATACAGTATCAGAGATGCCAGTGAGTGGCCTAAATATAATTGTAGCAACGGGAAAAACCAAAAAGGTGGTGAAGCAAGAAATATTTCTACCCATAGTGGTAAAGGGGATAGCAATTAAGCAGAATTTCTTAGTAATTAGTGGACTAAGTGTTGATATTCTGGTGGATGCCGATTTTCTTAGTAAATATGAAGGATGGGTAAATTTCGGGACCAATGACGTAATGATAAGAATTAATGGTAACCTTATCACTATACCATTCATAAGTAAGAGACCAAGTGAGGATGAAGAACTAAATGACGTATTTGCAGGACAACAAAACTAATGGTAGGCTTTAATGAGTATGGTGGAAGTGAAGAAATGGATCCGTCTGAGCTGGATAGTGTCAGAGCTAGGATCAATGATAAATTGCTAGAATTAAGTGACCTAGATGAGGGACAAAGAAATGACCTAATTTTGACTAAGCATAAAAGGGTACCCATTTTTTCAAGAAACCGTTTGCAGTTCCTGAAGTGCCCAGTGAAGCACTACATGACCTGATTCAGAATATGCTACAGTGGGGGATCATTGAAAGAGCAATAAGTGTTTATAACAACCCGCTGGTTATAGTACCAAAGAAGGATGCCTCGATCAGATTAGTATCAGATGCTAGAGCCTTGAATAAGATAGTATTACCTGAGAGTGAAAGACCTGAAAATACAGAAGTACTGTTACAGAAGTTTAAAGGGGCAAAATTCTTCACATCCATGGATGTAACCTGTGGTTTCTGGAATCTTCCTTTAGCCAAGGAATCAAGAAAGTATACGGCGTTTCTATTTGAAGGTAGATGTTATCAAAATAAGGTGGTGCCGTTTGGCCTAAATACACTACTGGCCATTAAAATTGCTACACCACGAAGATGACGTGCTACAGACGCGAAATTTAACTGACATGAAGAAGATGCTGTGATATGCAAATGATTAGCTTTTCAGAGCATTCACACAAGGTTGGTGTCGGTCGCGACACCTACAACGTGCTGAAAGTTTCCAACCGATTTCTCATACACAAACAGCAGTTCACCGGCGTTGCCTGGTGAAACGTTGTTGTGATGCCTCGTGTAAGGAGGATAAATGCGTACCATCACGTTTCTGACTTTTATATATGTTGGATTGTAGCCTATCGCGATTGCGGTTTATCGTATCGCGACATTGCTGCTCGCGTTGGTCGAGATCCTGTGACTGTTAGCAGAATATGGAATCGGTGGGTTCAGGAGGGTAATACGGAACGCCGTGCTGGATCCAAACGGCCTCGTATCACTGGCAGTCGAGATGACAGGCATCTCATCAGCATGGCTGTAACGGATCGTGCAGCCACGTCTCGATCCCTGAGTCAACAGATGGGGACGTTTGCAAGACAACCATCTGCACGAACAGCTCGACGACGTTTGTAGCACCATGGACTATCAGCTCGGAGACCGTGGCTGCGGTTACCCTTGATGCTGCATCACAGACAGGAGCGCCTGCGATGGTGTACTCACGACGAACCTGGGTGCACGAATGGCAAAACGTCATTTTTTCGGATGAATCCAGGTTCTGTGTACAGCATCATGATGGTCGCATCCGTGTTTAGCGACATCGCGGTGAACTCACACTGAAAGCGTGCATTCGTCATCGCCATACTGGCGTATCATACGGCGTGATGGTATGGGGTGCCACTGGTTACACGTCTCGGTCACCTCTTGTTCGCATTGACAGCACTTTGAAGAGTGGACGTTACATTTCAGATGTGTTACAACCCGTTGCTCTACCCTTCATTCGATCCCTGCGAAACCCCACATTTCAGCAGGATAATGCACGACCGCATGTTGCAGGTCCTGTACGGGCCTTTCTGGATACAGAAAATGTTCGACTACTGCCCTGGCCAGCACATTCTCCAGATCTCTCACCAATTGAAAGCGTCTGGTCACTTGTGGCCGAGCAACTGGCTCGTCACAATACGCCAGTCACTACTCTTGATGAACTGTGGTATCATGTTGAAGCTGCATGGGCAGCTGTACCTGTACACACCATCCAAGCTCTGTTTGACTCAATGCCCAGGCGTATCAACGGCGTTATTACGGCTAGAGGTGGTTGTTCTGGGTACTGATTTTTCAGGATCTATGCACCCAAATTGCATGAAAATATAGTCACATGTGAGTTCTAGTATAATATATTTGTCCAATGAATATCCGTTTATCATCTGCATTTCTTCTTGGTGTAGCAATTTTAATGGCCAGTAGTGTATAAGTGTAAGTGCATTTGTAAGAGCTATGTCACAGGTCTTAGGGGACCAATTGTTAAGAAGAGCAACTTTGTATGTAAATGACATTTTAATATCGACTCCTACTTGGGAAGAACATTGTTTATTACTAGATGAGGTATTGAAAGCAAGTAAAAAGGGGGGACTGAAGCTAAAGTTAGATAAGACAGAATTTGTCAAGAAGGAGACCAAATTGTTGGGTCATGTAGTAAGAGGAGAAGGAATTATGCCTGATCCCGAGGAAATTAAAGCTATCCGAGGCTATGCTGCATCAACAACACGCAAAACAGTGAAGGGGATGTTTGGTCTATTCGGTTTTTACAGAAAATTTGTGTCTGGTCAATTGTTTAATGCACCTTGCTTAAGAGAAATGTTAAAGAAAAATGTAATATATAAGTGGAACATTGGATGTCAGAAGGAGTTCGAAGATCTAAAAGAAGCCTTAGTTAATAGTCAAGTTTTACACTACCCAGATTTTTCAAAGCAGTTCTGTCTTGGACCTGATGCCCGTGGATATGGATTAGAGTTGAACTGTTTCAGATTGAGAAAGAAGGAGAAGAAGTACACAAAACCATTGCTTTTGCAAGTAGGTCCCTTCAACAAACAGAAAAGAACTACAGTGGAGAAGGGTTCAACAGCGGTTAGAGTCATGTGATCGGTGTCAGAAAGTCAGAGCCAACAATAAAATTATTCAAGCTCAGATGTATTCTGTAGAACCACAGAATCGATTGGATTTGGTAGCAGTGGATTTATTCGGCCCGCTACCAGTGTCACGAGGTGGCTGTGAGTATGTTTTTGTAATGGTATTTAGTTTTTCCAAGTACGTTAGATTTTACCCTATCAAGAAAGCTAATTCTAAGGTAATAGTAAGCAAACCGGAAAAGGATTACTTTGTAAATATAGGAGTGCCTAAAGCTATCTTATCTGACAATGGGCCACAATTTATTTCTAAGAGGTTTGAGGAGTGCCTAAAACAACGTGGGGTAGAGCATATTAAGATCTCAGCATATTTTCTTCAAGGTAATATGTGTGAGATGATCATGAAGAAGCTAAACTGATTATGTAAGACTTACTGCCACTAGAAACATTCTGCGTGGGCCAACTACATAGAGTATTTTGAGGAGGTCATTAACCATCTTAAACATGAAGCCACCGGATTTGCACCTGTAGAACTAATGTGTGGAATTAGGCCAAGTAATATCTTGTTTGATCTTGTAGAATTTCCTAGTCTTACTGATTCAGCTATGGAAGAAAAGAAGAAACTTGCACGTGCTACTATAAGGAAGAAGGCACTGGAAAGAAAGAGGAGACACGATGCTAGAGCTAATTTTACTAGCTTCCAAATAGGTGATCTAGTTCTAATAAAGACCAAGGAGAAATCAAAAAAGCTTACCTCGGAAACCAAAAAGTTTACTGACGAGTATGAGGGTCCATTTAGGATAATAGAGAAACCTCACCCTAATGCTTACCGATTGGAATTTGTAAAGTCTCATAAGCTGCTAGGCTTAAGAAATATTATTGATCTAAAGAGATATGTACAAAAAAGAGACGTAGCCAGGAGTAACCAAAAACCTCAGAAGGCTTTGCACTCTTTGCAAGGATAAGTGTTTGACGAACACTAGGACTCGAGTTAATGACAATGCTACTTAATTTTCATTTCGTGTTGTCATTCTTCCTCTTCATCATTCAGAAGTTTTGACTGTCGCTTTCCTTCTTCACTATAGTAATATTAAGTAAGAGAGCTAAGTGCTGTGGAAACATCAGAAGGTTTTTATTGTAAGAAGAAACGAAAAATATTTACAGAACAGCAAGGCTGGTTGTAAGACAATGGTAATATTGTCCAGGAAGAGATGAATTATTTAAGTAAATTTAGACATGGAGGTACTGGGTACACTCAGAAGGGGTTATATTTCGTGTAAGGAAGTATTTACAAAGCAGCTTGGCTGACTTTAAGACAGTGGTAATGAATAAACAAATAAGTGAGCGGCAAGGTGTTGCCTGCTAATTGTAGTAAAGAGAGAGACGTAATGTGGTTAAACAAAAGGGATCAAAGTTTAGAAACAGGTTGAAGTGCAAACAAGAAGCATAAGAAAGGACCTGAAGTAACCAAGAATACATATGTACGTAATTAACCATCACTAATCTGAGTGAATGTAGTATGGATATGACTATGTAATAAATACTGAATGTGACTGGAGGAACCTGATGTTGTAGTTGTGAGACATTGAAGCTGTGCAATAAAAGAGCTAGTTTGTGAAACCTGATGTGGATGTTATTGTAACAGAGCAGAAAAAGGCTGGCTTGAGAAACCCTAAGTGGACCTTAGTAAATAGTAAAATGTATGTGAATCTGACACGTTGACGTGCCACAGAAGTTGGCAGAACTATTTTCAAGATTAGTGGTTTTAAGAAATGTTTTGTATATAAGTGTTTTCAGCTTTTATTTTTCTTGTATATATAGAGTATAAATAAGTGTGTCTCAAAACCACACAGAAGACTGGAAGATGGTTTCAGTATTTGGTTATGATGATGACTCTTACGAGGGTCACGGTAGTTGGCAAGAACTAAAGGTGTGGAGAAGGTGTTGAAGCCACACAGGTTGCAATGATTCACAATGGATTCATTAATAATTTGTATTTCTATGTGTATTATATTTAAGTAAATGTATATGTCAGGTTTGCAGGACTACAGGGGAGGGCCTGGAGAAAATTTGTTTAATTAATAATATTGTGTGTTTCTTAAGGTAACGTGTTATGCAGGAGTGGAGAGCCACAAGCATTGGCTGGAATTTGAAGTTTATTTGTGTAATGATTTTCAGAAGTAAGTTGTATATAAAATTGTAAGAGTAACTTGTTTGATTGATTGCAGTGAGATTATGAAGAAGAGATTAATAGTCAATGTGCCACTTTGGAACTGCTTGATGGAAAGTTAGTTCAATTTTTGCTAAAAAGATTATCAGTAAATGTAAATATTGAAAAAAATTATGCTGTGACATGAGAAAGTAGATTTATTCAGAAAAAGTCATTGAAAGAAGAAGTAAAAGAATTTTGAGATGTATATTCATCTTAGGTTAAGAAGTAGCAATTACGGATAGAATATGAAGCCAGCTGCATTTTTCAGGTGCGCTGACACGATATAGAGATAGCACGAGATACATAGAGACCTCCAAAGCGCGACTGAGTTGGACAACGAGTGCTAGCAAAGTGAAAGGTGTAAGTGTTCATAGGTAGACGCTCCCCAAAGCGATATTGTTACTGTGCGTGTGACGTACAAAGAGTAATATGTTGGTACACAGACGCTCACCATAGCGATGTGTAAAGAAGAAAAAGCGCTGTTATAAAATATGAAGATTGTAGGTTTGGTTCTTTTTCAGCAGTTTGTAAAATTTTATGAAGATTGTATTTGCTTTTCTTTACATCGAATGATGATGTAATAAGTCTGTTTAGAATTAATTGATTGTAGGTCATCAGTCCTAGATAATAATGAATGATGTATATACATAAATAAGTATGTCATATATTAATACTTAGGGAAGTTTAATTGAATTCGAGCTTAAAAGAATCAGATTAGTTAGGGTAAAAATCTTTATAGAAAAATTTGTAAGAAACAAAAATATTTTTAAGAGGTTGAATTTTTTTAGTTCCTCAGGAGGTATGAGGCGTCGCAGCTAGGGCGCGATCGCTAATTTGTCTATTAAAGCTTTCTTGTATGAATGTACGTGGGCTCCAGTGTAAGCAGTCAGAATCTTATACATTCTGCAACGCGCGACCAGTGTCCTGCAGACGTGCGTCATGACGATACCGCGTGACTGCAGCGTGTGAAAGTAGCGGAGAGGCCCTCATACAGTAATCACATTCTCTGGAAATATAAAAATTATTAATTGATCTAGAAATAGCCTGAGGAACTTCATATTATGTACATAACCTTCTGTTGTGCAAAGGAACAATCTGTCAAAATCTGAAGTCAATAACTGACATAATTTGGAAGTTACAAGAAAAAAAAAGTCAGTAAAAACGTAATTACCCGACACACACACACACACACACACACACACATATATATATATATATATATATATATATATATATATATATATATATATGTTAATAGTTCACCAACTGTGACTATTTGAAAAGATATGATAATACCTTCAGTGTTTAGATTCAAATTTGGAAAATTCTAATTGTAGAAAACCTTTCGTAATATTGCTGTAGTAATAGCTTTAAGAATTTCAAGTAGATATTTATGTTTTGTGTTGGGCTGAGTGTGAAAGAGATTACTTGTGTGAGTGTATGTGGGACATTCGCCAATATTAAATTTTCAGTTCGTAATTCTCTATAGGAACTTGTAAGTGTTCCAGATTTGTATCGTGGGAACGAATCCACCAGTGGTTCCCCTACTAGTAGATGATGGATGTCCAAACATGTTTGAATATGAAAGAGGTAGCCAGAACGTTCGCGACTATATAGTTAAATTACAGACCTAAAGTACAGCTTAAAATTTATTTCATTTTATTTGTTTAACGAAAGAGATTCGAGTTGCTTATTTTAATGACATCAATGAGCTGAGAGCAGTGGTTGGTTCTTGCTAGATTTTGCCGCGACCCGCGCCCTGATAGTCATTTCTGATTGGCCGTAATTCTATACAGCCAATAAGAAGTGAGACGGTTTGCCACCTTACGCATGAGACAGAGGTGCTTGTAGAGGCAGAGAGAAGAGGGAAGTGGTGGACTAGATTTTGAAGGAGCCGGTCTTGCTGAAAGTCCGAACGCATTATGTGTAAAATGAAGTGCTATTATGACTTCCGCGTTTCGGTACAGTGATACAGGTAGCTGGTTTTTACCATTAACTATTTGTGAAATCTTAAGAGTCGAGAGACATTTTGTTCTGGAGAAAATCGCGTGTGTAAACTTTGAACTAAAAGTGTGGCGGTGCTAAGTAAATTTTTTTTTACTGAGTATTTATGGCGGGCAAAAACTTTATTTAAAGACAACCACTGAATGCCGAGTGCAAAAGTAAATAGCAGTTTATTGACTGTGTTACTCTCGTAAATGATTTCGGAATTGGATAGGAAAAGTTCTGGCTATTTGAGTGTGACGAGGACTGTGAACAGGAACTTTAATGATTTGAACACATGTGGGCTGATGATTTTGCTTAATAGCAATATAAAAAAATCCTAATGCTAGTTTAGAAGGACCTTTGAACTTAGAAATCTGAACAGCAATCCATTTCCGATTTATTCTTTAGACAAACTGCCTATTGGCTTCTGCCTCGGGTTCTTCGGCCGACGTTCATCTGATGATTTTTCTGACGTTTCGCCAGCACGAGTGGCTGGCATTGTCAAAGCTTCACCCTCCATTGCCGGTGGTGAACTGGAGCCGAGCTCGCGGCCGCAGACTGTATGTACCAGGCGCACCAACGTCCGACGGCTTCTCCGCGGTCATTTCCGGTGCGGTTCTCCTCTTGATACCTGCGACGGTCGTTCGCTGCAGTACGGGAAGCCAGGATCCGTTTACCTTAAGGCTTTCCTCTTTCTTCTTCAAACTGTTCGCGTGTTTTTGTATTTCTACAGCTTCTCTGAACATGCGCGTGGGATAGTGCTCCTCTACAGCCAGAACTTCCGTATCAGCGAATTTTATTACGTGGTCGGTCTCATTCAGTGAGTGCTCTGCCACTGCCGATTTCCCACCTGCCCCAACCTGCAATGTCGCTTATGCTCTTTGATCCTGGTGATCCAGACTTTAGATAGCTGCTAATTCATACCTATAAAAATTCTGACCTTCCTTCTAATGTCCTACATAGCTCTCTATATAATACCTACCATTTATTTCCAGTATAACACTTCTGTCATGTTTTCCCCTTCCTATTTTCGATCTTTTTAACTACATTTTAATCACTCCTTTTGTCTTTTGACTATCCAGCCATGAATCCCTGCTTATTCTACCTTTGCCAATTCTGGAAACTCTTTGCCCTCTCAAAACTTCAAGCACAAATCCTCCTTCTGAGATCTTGTCTGTCACATGGTATACCACCTAATGGCAGTCAACATCTTAAAACTGTCATCTCATGCTGGCACCACCCTACTCCATGAACCCCAACCTTTTACTCTCCAACCTGTCTGGTTCTTTATAATAATACAATCAAATCCCAGACCATACCTGACAGGCCTCTACTTCTTTCGCAAAATCTTTTTACTGTGACCATGACTTCCTGAATGCTGTCATTACTAGAAGCTCTTGTCCTTCAACAATCCTATCTTACTTGTAGACTTTGGATAACAATTCTAAGGGTGACTTCGGTCCACTTAGGGTGCTATGGCCACGAGTCAGGAATGGATAACCACCTGATCTCACGGGAAATACCTAGTGCAGTGAGGAGTATATACGGTGCTGTCCATCTTCGCGGTACATGTATGAGTGTCTGGCAGTTGATAGCTATACGAATGATGTAAAAGGGGTGATTTTGTATGGTGGAGGATACGAATTATGTGTTTACTTCATCGACACAGTACGCGGTGATATATTGTCAGGTTGGAGATCGGTTTCACGTTCTAATATTTCAGCTGCCGCCCTCAGTGGAAGAGCAGTGTAATTGAGTAAAAATCTTTCTGTATTTGACGATCTGTATGACACTTTTGCAGGGTTTAATTGTCAGTGCAATATGGCGATCTGTGGAAAATAGTATTTTGCTGCTGAAAGTCTCATCTGCAGAAAGAAACAAAAGGCAGATGGTGGTTCCACACCGGCGGCATCAGTAATTCGGTTGGTAAATTCGATAAGAACCAATCATATTGCTCCATTCATTACTCACAAGACATCACTTGTTGTGGGATACATAGCGGTGAGCACATTCGTGTATGTTGAAAGCAGGAAGGGTAACACGAGATGGACAGTTTGCCACGTTAGGACCACAAGGAAGAATGCTTTCGACGTTATTCTGCGCTATTTTCGTAAACAGGTTCTGTTAGGGCAAGAATTTCCATGCAGATAAGCTGAGACATCACGAAAGCTCCTACAAAGGCGAGTGTTGTCTATTTCTGGGACACTATACAATTTCCGAGAGGTCGACTTGGTTCTTATTTTACATAGCCATGTGACATCAGTATAACATTGAGAACCGTTTTAGTTGGGCTTGCGATGCTGTGTAGTTATCGCGTGCATTTCGCGGCGATGCATCAGCCACACGGGGCAGGTAAGCACGCATCCAGAGCTAGACGCTGTTGGATTATCCCATTAGGATCGCGAGGAAGAGAAAGCGGCCTGTGCTATTCTGGGAAGCCATGGAACGGATTTCTGCAGCATCTGTGAGGGTGAGTCCCTCTGCAAATAGGTCCTCGCTCCCGTCCGGTCACATCAGCAATGGTGCCTAGGTGAACACGTATTTTGAGAGGAATTTCGCAGGGATCGAGAATGAAAGGGATGCCGCCGCCTCATGCTTGCAGGTATGTGCATGGCTTGTCAGCTGACGGTCACGTCGTCACTTTCTGGGGCATGCTGGAGCATCCTGACTTCTGCGAGCGTGTGCAATAGCGTTCTTTGTGGTCCAGTGAACAGGGGGTGGTGGCTGGTGCATTTGCATGTGGTTCTCGTGTCTCTTGCATTACTTTGCGAGCAGGTCTGTAGGCGGTGCAATTCGTAATTTGGACAGTTTACGAGTAGTGAGCGTGTCTGCAGAGCGTTTTACATGCGTTTTTTTTTGATAATTTACGAGTTGTTTTCGTGTCTGTACTTCAGTGTACTGCATTATTTCGGTGCTTTAGGAGCAGTTTACAGCTCTGTATTATGTGTGCTACATTATTTCGGTAATTTACGAGTTGATTGCGTTTATGTACATCAGTGTACTGCATTAGTTACGAGTACTTTGCAGACTGTGTATTGTGTCCCCAAGCATGTCAGAGCGAGTGTTTTGTATTAGTGTAATAAATGAACTACGTGAAATCTGTCCCTAGATAAATTGTTCCAAAATAAATATAGTATACTCCTTCCTCTCTCCAGTAACCTAGCACAGGCTGAGACATTTTCCCATCATTTTCCCCCACCCAGACCGCCATCTTGGATTATGTCATGGAAGGTATGAGAGCACCCTCTGATGGCGATACTGCGCTCTAGGTCAGTTGGACTCCAGACCTCGTGGTGAACACACTTGGTGGTGGTACTGCCTCTAATTGTTTAAATAAATGCATGCAAAATAAAGAGTTAGGTCCAGCACAGGCCGAGTCCTTTTCCCACCAATTCCTAGGAAGAGGAGGCAGTCGGATGACTTAGGTTAGTGGAGGTAGCCCAAGTGACCTATTTTTCCGCCATTTTCTTAGGTTAGTGGAAGTAGCCGTGATGTGTTGCATTGTCCTGCTGGAATTTGAACTTCCCACTATTTTCTGGGGGAGGGGAGGCGAGGGGTGGGAGTAGGTTAGTGGAGGTAGCCCAATTGACCTATCTTCCTGCCAAAATTCAAACTTCCCGCCAAAAGCTGCCCTCTTGGATAATGGTACTTGCATCACCAGCTGACATCACGGTCGCCATCTCGGATGACGTCATCGCCGCCATCTTGGATAACGGTACTTGGGGCCACACAAACTTTGTTCCACTACTCATGTTGTGCCAAAGGGTGAACTACTTTGGTCTTGGTCACAGTTTGTCAGTGGCCGTTCATCCTGGTGGACCACTGGTTGGTTGTCATACCAATATAAAAAACTGTGTAATGATTGTAGCAGAGTTGGTAAATGACATGTCTGCTTTGACAGGTGGTCCAGCACCTGACAGAGTTAGATAAATCTATGACAGTACTAGAACAGGAAGTGGTTTTGTCAAAGAACTAATCTGCTTCTCCCGATCCCTGCAATGGAAGCACTTCTTTGTCACCAATCACTCCAACCAAAACCATATAAGTGTGCTAAGCAGTAGAAAGTTGTTATATTTGGATTACTAATCAGAGCAGTGGAAAGTAAACTGTGTTGTCTTAAAGGAGAAATCGAGTGAAGAGATGATCTACTGAACAGCAGAAGCTGTTCCAATTGTGGCCAAGTAGTTGAGAAAAAACTGTGAAGGTACTATTAGGCCTATTAGAACATAAGCTATCGAGTCAAATGGACAGCAATTGTTAAGCTATAAATGACCTACAATTTATGTAGCAAAGCTCTATACTAAGATAATGGGTTTTTGCAAGTTTCACTGCGTTTTTGCAGTTTGTTCTAAATGACTTTGAATTGAACACCATACAGTTTTGTGATGGACGGAGTTGATGAAGATGAGAAAAACAGATTAGTTGCTCAACTATTGTGGAGTGTCTCTCATATGCTTACCAGTAATTAATCTCACAAAACCACTTATATTCTGTATGAGCCTAACTTAAATGTTTGTGTACATGCAAGGAATATGAATTACCACCTGGTAGAAATTCTACCAGTTTTATTTTTTCATGAAGTTCTCAGTGACACTCAACGAATTTCTTGCAGTGAACTCATCCTGGAAGATACGGCGCTGAGCTTTCACATTGGATTCTCTGACATACAGCAAACTTGACACTGTACCACTGGACTGTTAACTATTCATTCCCCAGTCAGTCTACCATGTAGCTAGCCAACGACCTATTGAACACACTAGTATATCGAGAAATTAAGACTAAGTTGTTGAACTGGTATGTTTCACTAATTGAATAAGCAAACAGCCACATCTAAATACCAACGTTAGTTAGAAAGACTTACAATTAATTGAAGTTAATGACTGAAACAGCTAGTCTGTGTAAAGTAATTGCATTTGTTCAAATTATTCAGGAAACCAATTCTGAAGTAGATGACATAATTGCCAACCATTGTACACTTCTTTACGAGTTGTATTGCAACGAATTAGTATTGATCAAATTTTCCACTGTCTGTAATCCATGTCTTTGCAATAACAGGAACTTGTTTCTGAGCTAAGAACTCCATCAAGGTAAGTTTACTTTCGCCATTGTGGAGAGATGTAGGACAGTATCACAAGGAATATTTCGAGAAACATGTTCTCGCGCTGTGGACCTACGGATTGCCTAGAGAACGCCATCATGTTATCCCGTCAGGACACAGCAATCTAGTTATAATTGCCAATAAATTTCGTGAGGGACACAATACAGGTGCGTCACACCGTGCGCGAACTTGTATTGTACGGTTTCTCCCCTTCTCCATAGCATGGCGACCATCCTGGTGTGAACGTCACGCAGAACGTAGCCAATCCCAGCCTAGAAGACGGCACGCGTCTTTGTTCTGCCGCTCCCTAAGCACCCACATATGCGACTACGAGGAAAGCAAACTGTGGCGGAGCCTCCAACTCAATCTCTCGTCCTTTCCTAACATTATCAACCAAAAGGAAAAACACGATTTCGATCCCGTTACACTTACAAAGTAATGTCTTTATGTGAAAATAATGGGAAAGAAAGCGTAAAATGCAAAGACTGAATGATGAATTGATCGCATATTTAGAATAATGTTCGACACATAGGCTTCAAATTAATACGTTGTACCACTGTCATATACTGAATAAACTATTCATGGCCCATTTCCTGGAATGTTCGGTACTCTTCCGAGACTTCCTTGTAAGCCTTTTGCATAATAATGTCCACTAACCGTGGCCCTTCGAAAAGATTTTATTGGGTTCCACAAGTAACTTGATTTGGTCGTTTAATTCCTAGGACTAATACTGTGGTTCAATTTAGTTGTTGTCTAAATATAATTTTGTCCACCCTGATAAGACACCTGATTGCCGCTCCTCCAGTTAGCTTGGATTGTCTTATCTATCATTGTGGCATAGGTGATTAATGGAGGTCCATATACAGGGTAGGTCACCTAACATTACCGCTGGATATATTTCGTAAACCACATCAAATACTGACGAATCGATTCCACAGACCAAACGTGAGGAGAGGGGCTAGTGTAATTGGTTAATACAAACCATAAAAAAATGCACGGAAGTATGTTTTTTAACACAAACCTACGTTTTTTTTTAAAATGGAACCCCGTTAGTTTTGTTAGCACATCTGAACATATAAACAAATACGTAATCAGTGCCGTTTGTTGCATTGTAAAATGTTAATTACATCCGGAGATATTGTAACCTAAAGTTGACGCTTGAGTACCACTCCTCTGCTGTTCGATCGTGTGTATCGGAGAGCACCGAATTACGTAGGGATCCAAAGGGAACGGTGATGGACCTTAGGTACAGAAGAGACTGGAACAGCACAATACGTCCACATGCTAACACCTTTTTATTGGTCTTTTTCACTGACGCACAAGTACATTACCATGACGGGTGAGGTACACGTACACACGTGGTTTCCGTTTTCAATTACGGAGTGGAATATAGTGTGTCCCGACATGTCAGGCCAATAGATGTTCAATGTGGTGGCCATCATTTGCTGCACACAATTTCAATCTCTGGCGTAATGAATGTCGTACACGCCGCAGTACATCTGGCGTAATGTCGCCGCAGGCTGCCACAATACGTTGTTTCATATCCTCTGGGGTTGTAGGCACATCACTGTACACATTCTCCTTTAACGTACCCCACAGAAAGAAGTCCAGAGGTGTAAGTTCAGGAGAACGGGCTGGCCAATTTATGCGTCCTCCACGTCCTATGAAACGCCCGTCGAACATCCTGTCAAGGGTCAGACTAGTGTTAATTGCGGAATGTGCAGGTGCACCATCATGCTGATACCACATACGTCGACGCGTTTCCAGTGGGACATTTTCGAGCAACGTTGGCAGATCATTCTGTAGAAACACGATGTATGTTGCAGCTGTTTGGGCCCCTGCAATGAAGTGAGGACCAATGAGGTGGTCGCCAATGATTCCGCACCATACATTTACAGTCCACGGTCGCTGTCGCTCTACCTGTCTGAGCCAGCGAGGAATGTCCACGGACCAGTAATGCATGTTCCGTAGATTCACTGCCCCGTGGTTTGTGAAACCCGCTTCATCGGTAAACAGGTAGAACTGCAACGCATTCTCTGTTAATGCCCATTGACAGAATTGCACTCGATGATTAAAGTCATCACCATGTAATTGCTGATGTAGCGACACATGAAACGGGTGAAAGCGGTGACGATGCAGTATGCGCATGACACTACTCTGACTCAGTCCACCGGCTCTCGCAATGTCCCGTGTACTCATGTGTGGGTTCATGGCAACAACAGCTAACACACCAACTGCACCCGCTTCTCCTGTGACGGGCCTGTTACGGACCCGTTTGCGTGCTACGACCATACCTGTTGCATACAGTTGGCGGTAGATGTTTTGCAATGTGCGGCACGTTGGATGCTCTCTGTCCGGGTACCGTTCTGCATACACCCTGCAGGCTTCAGCTGCATTTCGTCGAAACTCGCCATAGATGAGTATCATCTCCGCCTTTTCAGAGTTCGAATACACCATGGTCACAGTTCCTACAACACTACACTATCACAGACGTCTGGTAACACGGTGTACTACAGTTGGTCTGCGTGCGGAGACGAATGCAGAATAACAATAGCAGCAAGCGCTACATGCGGACACTGCGACAGGTAGACCAAACCACAACAGTGCACTACAGCCACACTCGTAAACACGGTCGTCATCGTAAACATGTCCCTGCAGATGCTGCTCGCCGACCGTGGCCCGTGTTTGTTACAACACGCAACTGAACGTCGGAGGTCTCAAGCGTCAACTTTAGGTTACAATATCTCCGGATGTAATTAACATTTTACAATGCAACAAACGGCACTGATTACGTATTTGTTCAGATATATGTTCAGATGTGCTAACAAAACTAACGTGGTTCCATTTTAAAAAACGTAGGTTCGTGTTAAAAAACATACTTCCGTGCATTTTTGTATGGTTTGTATTAAACAATTACACTAGCCCCTCTCCTCACGTTCGGTCTGTGGAATCAGTTCGACAGTATTTGATGTGGTTTACGAAATATATTCTGCGGTAACGTTAGGTGACTCACCCTGTATTAGCAAGGGCCATGCTACTATGTGCATCTTTGCGATTCAGCCGCTACAAGGAAATAAGCAAATATCCGAACCATGCATGTAGTAGTTGACTCTTAACACAATTGCAAATAAAATTACCGCTGTGATGAAATCTTATTCAAGCTACATTCCGAACAATACTACTTGTTCCCAACTACCGTCCGTAATTTCGCAATCAGACCAAGGTAACATAGGTTGTTTTTTTATTAGTTCCATATTAAAACTCTGACCTCCCAGTAGTGATTTTGTGTATTCAGCCGAGAAGCCATTAAGATTATCGAGTTTCAACTCCAAAATTACTAAATACAGATTGAATATCTTTTTATATTCGCGTAAAAAGGAGTTTCATGTATACCTCCTGCGCATACTGTATACCGCGAATCAACATAGGAGTTGATTCTGCCTATTAAAATGGAATATTGCCGCCTACTAGTCGTGAATATTGTTCGTAACAGTTGCGATTTACCGCACGAACCGCCTGGACGGACGCGCATCTCGACCCTGCTGAGATGGCACATACGGAACGCCGATAAGCAGCGCACTGCGCCACGAGCCAGGCGCTGCAGAGTGCACTAGCGAACCAGTCTTCGACCATAGATACTAGTAGACTGGCCTTGCTGTGCAGAAGCTATAGGGCTGGTGTGGCTCCAACATAAACCACGTGACTGTTGGCAAAACGTGGCGGGATTTCAAACCAGCGGTCTGCCATCCTATATTTGTATCGTATTTTACCCACATTTCTCAGTTGACTGCCAAACGGTTCCAACAAAAATTACTTTTTTATTTGCGAAAAATTATGTCAGAACTACATTTGACCTGGATTTGTTCACAGTACCATTTATAAAATCTAACAAATACATCGAACGCTCCTCTGGTGGGCAGTGGGGCGAAATTACTATAAACTATCAATTAAAGTAAAATGTCGTTAGAATTCTTTTAAACAGTAAGAGTGGGCTCGTGTCAAAACTTTAAACATTGGATTCGCCGCGTTTTGTGCTCTAGTCACTTATAAAAGAAAATGGGTCATGGGAATTATTTCAACTATAGGTGCCAAAATTAGGAGCAGGTCCATTTTAGCGTATCAATTTTAGGTGCACTTCAAAGGTTCAGTTCCTACTATTTTTAGAGAAGTTTAAACTATCAGTTTAAAAAAATGCAATTTTAGATGAAAGGTGAGACTTTGAAGTTTCAGAAAATAATTTTGGAGCCTACATTTATTTAATAGTATTAGAAGGTAGAAAAAAATTCTCTTCATGTGTCGACTATAGGTGCTCTTACCTACTTATAATTTCACTTGTATATACAAAAAGGCGCGTATGTGCAGATGGCATAAAGTTTTTCCGTTTCAGGGCCTGTATCCAAAGCTGCCTTCGGTTTTCATCCTTAGGGAACCTACGAGTAGGAACAAGAAACAGCTATACTTACTTCTGTAACCGAATTACCACAGATACTTTCCAAAATGTAATGTGAGTCTGACTTTACAGGCATCGCTTTCAACACTTTAATTTACGTGATACTCTATTTCAAGTGTAAAAAACATATAAAAATCACGTCAGCAGATTTCAATAAACGCATCTGCACTGTCATAGGAACACTTACACGTGAAATGTAATGCCATTTCCCCCGACAAAACACTGAGTACAGCCATAAGCGCAACACGAAACAACCATGTTTTGCGAACATTCACGTGACTTTAGCCCAGAGATGTTGGAGCCACGAAAATGACGTCAGGGCCAGTCTATTATATTTATGGTCGAAGGAACCAGAACAATCGAGTTTAAAAACTTTCTTAATGTGAGCCGTTGTGCACATCTAACACGCAAGTGAAACAACATTCCTTTTAATACGCTTACCTCTATGCACCTTGGAGTACCTACTCCGGATTTACTGGCAGAAACTAAGTGTCTAAACAGGTCTTACAAACTCTGAGCCCATAGCGAGCCACCCCTACGCACCAGAGTTGCGCAGTCTCTTAAGGACAAATATATCATCTTAAATTTAACTTTTTTAAAGGAAAAAATACTAGCACAACATACTGGAGTAATGTATTTGGAGACATAGTCGACCCTTAGCGAGCAGACACAGTACCTAAGTTAACAAACTTTTGATAATTAGCAGTGCACCACACCACACTGGAGATATTCTTTATATTTGTACATTCAGTCCAATCACATAATTCAATATGACATTGGAAGACTTACGTAACTACTACAAACACTGAGGATGTATCGCACGTTGCAGCACTACACGTAAACCCAGTAGTGAAAAACTAATTGTATTATTTAGTACCATGATACTCTTTACACTTGAACAGAAAGTAGATATTCATGAGATAAGTTATTTTGATTTATTCGCCTAAAGGCAGACAAAACTTATATATTTCTCAACAAGCCAGTCCAGCGCTACTTTAAGAAGGCACATTGCACATAACGTTTATTATTGACCTATTACTCGTCGCATCGGTATGAAACTTCCGATCTACACGTGTAAGCTTGTCACCTAAGGACAATCGACGCTGCCTACGGGAGTTGTCGATCCAGCACAGCCGATTGTTATAGTCTCGGGTAAGTTCAGCACAAGCAATTGAAATGCGAAAACAAACGAGGACTCACATTTGAAACTCTGACAACGACAGGAGGTTCCGTAAGGAAACGTATTAGAGAGCCAGTGACAGTTTAAACAGATACAAGGAAATAGTTTTTTTTTATTCACAAGACTCAAGGAGCACTGATTTCACGAGATGTAAAGATGTCAGGCTGTACCCTCATAAGAAGCAGACATTTTCAAAGTACGTTCATAAGCCCGAGAATCTGAGAAATAAAAGATGGGAGGAATTGCATCAGAATAAATAACGTAGTGATGTTGTATAAAGAATGACAGTTCTCCCGTCCTTCTGAGCTTGGCCATAGAGTTAACGTGTGTTTTGTGCCATGTGCATACTGATAACTAATGAAAGGAACTGCAGTAATGCAGCTAGATATTGTTCATTACGAGCGAACATGTGTTGATAAAAGCAGGTAGAGTGCGTCAGTTCTTATTTGTTGATTTATAAACAACATTCTTAGGGCAAAGCTTCTCTCTGATTTTAATGTCACTTCCCCTGCTGTGATTGATTCAGTGATTTACTATTTTTTCCTTGTGGAGGCGCGTACCGTGTTAGGGTGTCGGATTTGAAATGGGACATGCACACACAAACGCAAATTGTCGTATTGCTGTTTGATTTGGGTTACAGAACTCTATGATGGGTGATCCCATTTATAAAATTACTCTGCTACAGACGCTGTCTGGGACATAACAACTTACCACAGCATAACTGAGTGACAATGACACATGGTACTGAGGGAACGGTCAATTTTGGTGACGCAGCGTTTGCTAGTTGACATGTTAGGAGGGAACGTTCGTTTGTTCATGCAGTGAACAAGATGAACTGGAATGAACCTTTTATAAATGGATTCCTTATGCTACTGACGGGGCACAGTGTACACATATGCATTCTACCGATGAAAACCTGGTTGGTACCCGTAACTGCGTGCTGCTGCAGTTATTTATTCAGTCCCCTTTCTGTAGGTTTTGTCCTGCCGCCACATTATTAATTCTATTCTGTACTTCATTCTTCTGTCGAGGAACAATAATCAGGAATGAGTTGCCCCGATAGTACCGAATCCATCTCATCTTTGCCATCCAACAACAACAAGGGGTTGCTCCTCCCTTGCCACAGTGTTCCATACTCAATTTTACACTGGATTACGTCTCTGTCTGTCAAACAAGCAGACGACCGATGTTTGGAAGGACGAAATAAAGCATTGATGGTCAGTCACCAAGTGTTTGGGCAATTCTAGGGTAAAAACCCTTTCATTGTGGCCCACACTAGGCCTCTGACACATCTTTCGCTTCTTACACTTACTCAGTGCCCACTCTACTCCTGTAACTCTGCCTTCTGACCTTCACAATTGCCCATGGATATCTGTGTCATACATCTCCGCTTTTCCCATCAGCCATCTTTATTTCGAGAAGAGCTGAGTGGCCAACTCAATTTTTATAGCTCGAGTAATGGGTTACGAGTGACACTATTTGTGCTGAATCCTTATACACTAAACGAGTAGGCGGTTGCTGATTACTATTCCTTTCTCGCGAGCCATGCTGTAGCACGGTGTGACTAGCAACCACAGAGACCCTGAGCTGGACATAGTATTTTCTTTTGTTTGGACTTCAAACTATGACCCATCCATTCTCTGTTGCCTTGCTGTTAACAGAAGAGACACATCACTGCACAGCGATCATTATACCACACCTAGTAGGCCCTAGTGGCTCCACTCACGTTCAACACAAACATAATCTGTATACATCTACTAAACAAAGACAAGACTCTGTTTAATCTGCTACCTTTTCCAGTCTTATTAGCCAGATTTCACTGGCTGCAACCCTTTGGCTGCAGTCAGTATCTGTATATCCACAGATAGATTAACATCCTGCAGGCTGACATCCATTACCATGACCATAACAACGAGTCGCCCCTTTCTGCAGCTCTTCGGTTACCACTAAAAATTTCGAACTACCCCACCTCACCATCGTGATACTCAGTCATCATAGAGTGATCATCTATTACACTAGAAAGAGCTATCAGTCCTTCTCGTGCCCGAACTTGGTTTTTCTTCAACTACAGACATCACTGATGCCCATTGATCACCAGCAAGATACTTCGTTTAACACATCTGTATGACCTTTCGTTCCATGTAACATGTATTCTTTAAGCACTAAATGATTTCCTCCCCCCCCCCCAGTCACAATGTACGTTATCTTGTATACTGACTTATATCAGTTGCTCCCTAGTCAGGGACAGAAAGCACTGCCTGGAGCTCTCAACCGATGAAATATCCATAAATCTGCTCTAAAGGCAGTACTTGTTTTATTTACTCATGGCAGAAAATATCTCCAGGATGGCAGTTGTTTTCGTTTTACGGTTTGTGGTTTGTGTTTTGTGGGTGTCCTCAGTAGTGGGACAAGGGGGGCATGGCCACCCTCTCCATTGTTGCCATATTTATGAGGGCGGATCCCGGATGGCGGCTAAGGATGTGCAATGTCACAGTGACATCATAGTGGGAAGTTCAAATGATGGTGGGAAAAAATTGGGTTACCTCCACTAATCTAATCCCATTCCCCTCCCCTTTCCCATCCTCCTCCCCAGCCCCCCATGTAGAAATTGGTGGGAAAAGGACTCATTCAGTACTTGGCCACCAGACTGGATAGACGTAAGTCTTTATTTTGTGCTCATTGCTTCCCTCTCCCATCTGGAAGTTGGCAAGAAAAGGACTCAGTCTGTGCTAGGTTGCTGGATAGGATGGACATAAGTCATTATTTTGTATGCATTGTTTATTTAAACAATTTGAGTTGTCAAAATCAGTAGCTCTATTAAGTATGTTCAGCATGAGGCCTGGAGCCCAACTGACCTAGTCCATAGTACCTGCACCAGAGAGCACTATCGTCCTCCCACTCTCCCTTCCTGTGACGTAATCCATGATGACGATCTGGGGAAAAATGGCGTGAAAAGGACTCAGTCTGTGTCTAGCTGCTGGACAGGGAGGACGGACATAATTGTTTACTGTGTTCAGTGGGTGAGATGTCAGTGCTGGAGATGGAGAAGTATCTTAGTATGTGTCAATAGCAATTATATTTGACAAAGATGAATACATTTCATGAAATAATGAAGATGGGACTAAGTTACACTTCGCAACTCGTACTGCTAAATGCATGTGCTGTAACTGTAGATCGATCAAAGTCCAGTTATTCAGTCTTTCAAAGTACAAGAGACAAGACATTCATCCCCTCTGGTGTGTGGCCTCTTCCACCACGCACAGGGACTTGGACAGGGAACACGCCAGTTTACAGTACGGTGATGAGGTAACCGCAGGGCTCCTCCCTGCATACTTGCTGTCATGTTGGAAATACCTATGGGCCTTCTCCTTCCCATACCCAGCACACGGATACCCTCTGTTGTTTAACATGAACTCCTTCAGGAGTTATTATATCTGCTGTTGCAGAATATTGTCACATACATAAATTGAAGATATCACCGGAAGTGAATGTACCACTGCACAAAGAGAGAGAGAGAGAGGCTGCTTTGCAGATAACCCAAGAATATTTAAACAATTGCACATTTTATTCCAAGGAATACCACCACCACCACACTTGAACATGGACTCTAAAACGATTGCAACACACTTGTGAAACCATCCCTGAGACACTTTGTGTGCTTTTGTGGGAAATGCTTTTGTCCTTGAGCACGAGCTGCTTCAGGAGTTACTAAATCCAACTGAATATGTCTCTAAATGCACTTTCCAAAGGATCACTGTGAAAGGTCTCTGTTGGATTCCATTCATGTTAATTTCTTAAATCTGTTGTCATTTATGGCATAAATTCCTCTTCTAAATTTACTGTGGCGTTTCTGACTAATTGGGAGGAGACTGAGTAGTGGAACGTGTTACTTTTACACATAAACAAGAACGATCTGTCACACTACTACACTTTAAAACACAGTTTATATGTAATGTCACACAGTCTCATACGGAACCTACATCCGCTTTCTTTTATATACTGTATATGATAAGATACTGTCATCCCCCTTCCCTTCTGTGTGAGAGGATGAATGAGCAAATGTATTTCTAGTTGCATGCTTGAGGGTAGCAGACAAGCCTGTCTGCTAGAGAACAGTAGGACCAACGTCGGAACAGGTAGCTACGCTTTCTAAAAGCAGAGAGGTTTCTATTCTTAGTATGGTCCTGTCCGTCCCTTGTCATGTTGGTATAGGAAGCTGCCCCTCTGGCCACTTCCGTTTGTATTTGTGAGCCACCCTCAGGAAGGGACCAGGGCAGTCTGCCCGCGGCGAGCGTCTGAAGTGGTAAGATCTCCGGCTAAGCGCGTGTCTGCTAAGTCCATAGGACAATGGATTTCTTAAGTTCAGCCTAACTGAAAATTTAATCACCTTTATTTCAGGTTTAGCTCTAAAATATCTAATGTTATCTTAAATTGCAGCGCAGTGTAATTCGAGTGTGAAGTTCAGAATATATTCCAGTAGTTGCTTTGTCACTACTTTGTGAGTAAAGTGGAACCACGTGTTGATCAGTAACTCTAACTAAGATCATCAGTCTTTAATGCGAATGTGCGTGAGATTATAACGTCTCGTCTTGACAATATTTTTCAATATAGCAAGTTTTCCTTATGTTCAACCCACGTGGGGTGTACTTTGTGAGACCAGTACCATGTGCTCATACAATGGTTTGACCCATCAGGTTAATAGTAAGACGATAGTAACCAGTTTGAGGTTTTTCTTTTGTAAATTGCTTTTCGATCTAATTTATTTTAATTATCAAAATTATTGTGGAGTTACACTCTTTGTGTAAACCAAGTTGACCACGTGAAGCATGTGGTGTAATCATCAAAGTAGCCCTCAGCTACTCTTTTCGGGAAGATTTCACAGGGAGTTAGTATGAATTTTAGTATACCAGTGTGTGGTAATTACATGACGGACAGGATTGTGCTATGAACGTAACTTCTTTGGGTGAAAATTGAATCAGTTGGTTGTGGTTAATTTCCTCTTACATATGTTTCAACGTTCTTTGTGTGTTATTTTATGAATGCAGTGTTCTATGCAGTCTCCCAATCTTGGCTCCATATTTGATGTGTTCCGTAAGATTACAATCTCACATTTTCACAATCCTAAATGAGGCACCAGCTTAGTTATGAATCGAGTTTAATATGCTGAAATTTCAATGATCAATGTTAAAATAAATTTCAAAATATATACTGATTTATTTCTTTTTATTTAAATTCTCTTTTTTATATACATATCACCGGTTGTCGTATGACTATTAAAAGATTATAATTAATGTTAGTCTGGTTGGGAATTTGGTAAGCTAGACTGGATACCTGGTGAAACAGTTGCTCAGTAATGCAAGGTTAACTTCCCCAGACAGCTCACAGCTTTTAACCCGCTTTTATTGTCTATCAGCACCGCTTTCATAGCAAATTAATGCAACAACGTTACAACTGCACAGCAGTTTGCGTCAATTTTGCGATGTATACCGCCACACTTAAACACAGACTCTATATAAAAGATCGTTGCACACTTGTGAAATCTTCCTGAGACACTTTATACGCTTTAGTGGGAAACAGGTCCTGAAACCGATATCAGCTACACTACCTGATTTTACAGGCGAAAACAATGATATTTGGAAGTAGAAATAACTATCTCTGTAACTCTAAACAGGATGCATATCACAGCGCTGGGTGCGGGACAGCATTCCGCCAGTGATGGATGGTCTTCTTGGATGTGACTCTGAACAATTGAACAAAGAAGATATCGCTTTACTCTCAGACGTCACAGGACTTTCTGTTGATACCTTGCCCTCTTGTTTGAACCAATCTGTAGACGCTCCTATGCCCCACACAAAGGATGTGTTGTGAATGGAACATTCTGATTGGCTCTTCCGAATTTACCCGCCAAACTGCTGCTGCTGCCGGTGTGGGAGCACTGTCCGCCATATTTTTCTGCAGACAGACAAATCACGAGACTTTCAGCAGCGCCGCATGGAGTGGCCGCGCGGTTTGAGGCGTCATATCACCGACTGTGTGGCCCCTCCCGCGGAGGTTCGAGTCCTCCCTTGGGCATGAGTGTGTGTGTTGTTCTTAGCATAAGTTAGTTTAAGTAGTGTGTAAGTCTAGGGACTGATGACCTAAGGAGTTTGGTCCCTTAGGAATTCACACACATTTGAACTTTTTTTTCAGCAGCAAAACTATTTTGTACGGATGGAAAATAAGATACAGCAATCACATTGCACTGGCCCTGCAAAAGTGATCTACGGACCATGAAATATGGAGACTACCGTCGAAGACACTTCCTCAATTACACTGCTCTACTACTGTCGAGGAAAGCTTGAATATTTCATTGTGAAACATCTACATACATTATCGATGTGGTAAACACAATTTTCGTATCCTGTAGCATACAAAATCACCACTTCTGCATCCTGCATATAGCTATCGACCGCCAGACTCTATAACATGTACCATGATGACAGACAAATCTCAAGAAAGAATATAAGCACATGCTCCCTGTGTAGTCCTCACGGCACTAAATATTCCCCGATAGGTTGGGCGGTCATCCAGCGCAGCCAACGGTCACAAGTCAACAGCCCCCCCCCCCCCCCCCCACACACACACACTGGCCCAACGTGCTATCAGGGTGTGCGACACTAAGGTCCCAGGTTCGAATCCGGCCTCGGGCATAGATGTGTGTGATATCCTTAGGTTAGTTAGGTTTAAATAGTTCTAAGTTCTAGGGGACTGATGACTCCGGAAGTGAAGTCCCATAGTGCTCAGAGGCATTTGAGCTATCAGGGTGCCCTCACGACTGTGGTCACTCTCGAAACTGTTTTACAATGGCTGGACCGGTTCCTCTAGGCACAAAAGCGTTACTGTTTCCAGCCCTGACCTGCTTGCTTGCTTGCTTACTCCCACGCTTTCCACACCCATCTCCATACTCTGGGATTACAAGAACAAATGTATTTTCACATGGTCTGCCAGAACATCATACCATTTGTGCGACCGTTCTTGATATCAAGCACATAGCAATATCGCTTGTATAGCAGCGCTTGCACAGTATAATTTCGAAGATAAAGACTGGAAATTATTTCTCTGGAAACCCGAAACTTTAGCGAGGTGGAACCTGCTTAAACCACTAGGTACCTAGAAACTGACCTTATCTGCGAAGATCTTTACTTAAAAACTCGATAAAATAGAGGAAACTGATATTTCCACTCGCGAATACTGATGTCAATGCTATAACAGATTAAAATAATTTTTTTATTTTTCAAAGTCAACTAAGGTGTTTCTTATGTCTAGAGAACCAACAAACGTCACTTCCACGTCTTTCGTCATCTAGATGCAAACAGCACGCACAACAATCGATGTTCTCTCAACGAAACTAAGATGGGAAAAGTGCAGCAGCAGTCAACCAGACAATTTACATGGGAGAGAATAACTTTCCAGTGTAAACACACACCGATATTGAATCTTCTCAATTTTCATGGAGAACACATGTGATCACGAAGACTGCCATACATATACTGAGTATTAGTTCGCTGTTCACCCACCTAGAGGGCACAGGATTAGGTCAGCTTCATTACTGTACCTCCAGAAACTTCTATCGTTCCAGCGAAAGGCCACTGCCGCCGGGCACCCCGCCCCTTATGCAGAATCGCCCTAGGAATCCAGCCACATATATTTTATTATTGCACTTACAATTAAATATTACGATTGCAGCCTCAACCTGACGACATTCGACAATGAGCGAATTATCGGAAATACACCCTCCTGACGACGGTGGCTCTGAAAATATCAAAATCTATAGCATTCTTATGACTGGGCTTAATTTCCCATATACAAAAATCTTTAGTTCCCCTTATGGCTTTCGCAGTTTTCCACGTCAAGTCGATACCTTCCTTACGACAGGCCAAGTCATTTTCTTTGCACATGTCAGAACACTGACCACAATACACATACTTTATAAGCCCATTGATCATAGTGAACCTATCATACATCCCCTACGACAAAGTATAATACTTAGAAGATAACTGATTGCTGGCGATACCAAACAATACTGAGTGAAAATCCGGGATGATGGACATGTCTCATAAGTTTTTCTTGTGAGTGGTACCATTGTGTCATAGAAAGAGAGATGTAATCGTCTTACAAGCCACCAGATGTTAAAAGCACTATCACAGTGGCTATGTTACTCTCACAAGTGGTCTTGGTTCTACAGGCAAACACAAGTAAGCCTAACGACATCTATGTTAAAAATTATACAAGCTTTATAAATCGTGGTAAGGTACTACTTCCAAATGAAGTGGTTTTCCACACAAATACCGTGACGTTGAATATAGACAGTGAACACCAGGGTGTTTAATAACAGACCAACAGTGCAGGTACACGTCAACAGCAGTGTAAGCTCGTAATAAAATCAACAAAACTAGAAGGTTATTCGGCTAAGGAACGTGGTGTGAAGCTGGTACTTGCAACTCCCTCATGCCACCGCTAGATATTTCACCAGTATTTCTAAAACATTCTATGCCGATGCCATGTCACAGGCTCTGCGATATGTCCACTGGGTTATATAAAACAGTTGATTCGGAATGTTCACATACAGTAGATGGTGTGCTATGTGACGAATCACTTTGAAAATGCAACGCTAGATTGTGGTCATAAGAAATGTACAAAATTCTTTGCCCAATACACTGGCTTTACAGATGTATAGTATTATGCTTTCTGGTAGAAATGCTGTCTGCAATTTGGAATCAAGTCTTTCCATTCAACCAAATATCTGTGTTGAATCCTAAGGAGAAGTCTTTTAATGATTGCAGCCACTAGTGAATCATATTGCTGGCACTCTAATATCTCAAAATGAGTCACCTTTTTGGAAACTATCTTCTACAGCAAAACTCAAACTTAGTTTTTTAGGCAATCCCTATGCATCTTGTAAGTTTTTCTCAGTCTCTGCAGCTTAGTGCGTGTGATTTTTCCAATTTAAGTCGGAACTGAGCACAAGTCAGAGAGTGCTGTTCTGCCACCTTCTACAATGGTGTGGAAACAGAGTGAGCTGAGTTAGTGTGACAGGATCATGTTTTGACTATTCCGTGGAAATGGGAACATGTTGTCATAGCTCTGTCAATAGTGTACAATGTGTTAGGCCAACACCAAACGAAGCTTTCTTCCCAACAGTACACACATTGGATTATTTAAATAAAGGCAGCCACAACATATGGAAACTAGAATAGTCTTCTGGCGTTGTGGAGTGTTTCCAAAGGACATGGATTTCGCTACCGCATTGTAGTGTGTCTCCAAACTACATACAGATACTGCAGTCTGAAGGAGATCTACGTCCCTCAGAAGGCGTCCACGTTTGTCGCCCAAACACTCTCTCAATCACCGTTATTTTGTACCAAGCAACAGAGAGAAAAAAGTAAACTACGAACTATAAAACGCCACTAACGTTATCCGGTAGAGAATTCGCTAATATTTATACTGCGTCTCTGTTTTCCAATACATGTACATCGAAAACAAATATTGTCTGTGTGCTGGGATTGAGGACATGCGCCGAACTCCATTAAATATACAGGTATTGATCCACTCTATCACCTGCATAGACCAGTGTAAAGTGTAATCGTCTGAACTGTAGGAGGAGGCCCATATCCCACAGACTATACTATCAGTTGCAAGAGGAGGTCCTTGTTGCCCTGTATTGTTGTTTGAAACATTTTTTTCTGCCATAACAATGTCCAAGCAGTGAATGACGCAGCTTTTTACACCGCCAAATATTTCGTTTTCCACCATGTCTGTGTCAGGTTCTAAACTGACCTTAGTTTTCAAGCCATTGGCTCTCATAGAAAACTAGACCTTGCACAGCGTTAATTATGTTTCTGCTGCTCCCACAACATACAGACCGGATGATTTTAAGTAAAACACCATTACAACATATGGAAACTGGAAGAGATTTGCGGCCTTGTGGAGCATTTCCAAACAGCTGTTCAAAGATAGTTGATGGCCTCTACATTCAAACTCATCTTTCATAGTGATGGAATAGCTGACAGCTCAGTGTTCCATATCGACTGATTCCTCGAATTGCACTCGCGTACACAATCATTATTTCGGTGCTAGCTATCTTGCTAAACTACCCCGCCACTACTTTGCAAGGACCATATACTTGATTGCGAATGTAGATAGATGATGAGTAGTGTGTCCATTCATTGTTAATTCTCGAACATATAGACCAAAGTATACCAGACAGTGATCTACATATCTCCAGCACTTCGATCACAGTGCATAATTTAGGATCTTTCGCTATGTGAATGGAGGTCACAGAGCATCCTCGCACTTTTATGATAACATTAGAGGTTGAAAGATCTCCTCGCATTGCCTTTGACCAACTTTCCCTGCAGCACTGTCATCTATTTAATTTGCAGCTGACTGGAAGTAGACCACTACGTTCCACGTCTGGGGAGGGAACAGAGTGAGCCGAGTCGGTAACTGCTGTTCCACACCAATCTTGCTCACAGCACCCATCCAAATGCACAAGATTTCCGCAGATGCGCTCATATCGAGGAAGTTAGCACCTCTTATCGGTGTATAGTAGCAGATAAGAAAGTGTTGTGATGTAACAGCAGACAGTTAAGAAGAAGAAGAAATGGGTGGTTTTTACGCATAATACAGCTCTAGAAGGACAGTGTCTGAAACATTTTACATAGATCATCTGCGCTATCAATTCTAAAGTATTGTTCAGTACAAAGAAGAGATTGCCAGAAGAGAACGTAAACACATGCAGTCCTAAAGCTATATGGTTCTGCACTTAAAATATGCTATAATATTAGAGGGGTGCAGGATATGCCCTATTTGTCGTGTGGAGTGCAACACTTTCCAATGTAAGAAATATATATCCAGCATAAGACATACATTCTCATGCAGGTTTCTCTACGATAAACTATGGTGGCAAACTGTGAAATGAAAAAACTACTACCTTAAAACATCGATTCTTTGGGATACATGCACAATATAGCTTTGCAGGGATGTATAGCGCCCACTGTTCACATCAGATCATTGTCAGAAATTATACTATGCTCGTGTCAGTCCTATAAAATGATAGTAACGGAGAGTGCCTCTTACAAGGAAACAGACAAACGCATATCAGTAGTGTTTGACGTGTGTCTTCTGTTAGGTACAGGATAATTCTCGCTTGTGGCTGCAGAATGAAGACATGCATGTGCTTCCGCATGTTGGCGTATTTCTCCCTCAGTTTATATATATTTTCTGTCAATTTTTTTGGTAATTTTGTATCACTTATGCTGACGTCATCATGACAATACTTCGTGCCATGTATTCTAAAATTGCTTGTCATTGTGACAGTGCAGTCATAAAAGTCTAAAGCAAATGTACTATTTTTCTGGTCAGTCGAAATAGTAGAACACTGTATTCGAAGGCAGCTGCAGTGCATTTGCTCTGTTTTCTCTATGTGTGTGTTATCACAGATGGTTCAGGGAGGAAGGCAGAGTGGCTTTGCGTCTGCTGTTGGCTTCACATGGTCACAAAAAAGGAAGGATGCGGTATTTCTCAAGACACAGGAAGTGTGCTCAGCTAAGCACACGCTGTGAACGGTGTCACGTGGTCTGGCAGAAGATGCACGTTGCAGGCTGGATGCAGCTTGCAGAAGATGTTAACAGTAAAGATCTCTTACTCGGAGAACCAATGTGTTAGGTCATCATATACTCAGTTCCGCTTTGGAGTCTACTGTTCACAAACGAATGGCGCAGAGCACAGCGCTACCCTGTCACAACCTCTCGAAAGTTCACAAAAGTCGAATAGTTGATATACGGTTTCTATCGTTTTCGATGTAGCGTGTATACGTCATAATGACGTCACGTCGTATCCAAGTCCGGTGAACTTAGCATCCTCCCCATAAATAGCCTGCCTCAAAGATGCAAAGAGAACAAGACACAGGAACGATGATCAAAGATGGAAGTAAGAATCGATATCACCCAGTGATCTCTATACATCGCCTGGTGCCAGAAACCCACTGGCTCAAGTATGAGTCGTAACATCCCTGACTCCAGCAGCAAATATACTCGGATATTTTTCTCTCTTTCTGCAGTGCCTTTGAACAAGCAGTTAAAAATCGAAAATTGGTGGGCGTCCTATTTAGAGTTACTAATATACACTCCTGGAAATGGAAAAAAGAACACATTGACACCGGTGTGTCAGACCCACCATACTTGCTCCGGACACTGCGAGAGGGCTGTACAAGCAATGATCACACGCACGGCACAGCAGACACACCAGGAACCGCGGTGTTGGCCGTCGAATGGCGCTAGCTGCGCAGCATTTGTGCACCGCCGCCGTCAGTGTCAGCCAGTTTGCCGTGGCATACGGAGCTCCATCGCAGTCTTTAACACTGGTAGCATGCCGCGACAGCGTGGACGTGAACCGTATGTGCAGTTGACGGACTTTGAGCGAGGGCGTATAGTGGGCATGCGGGAGGCCGGGTGGACGTACCGCCGAATTGCTCAACACGTGGGGCGTGAGGTCTCCACAGTACATCGATGTTGTCGCCAGTGGTCGGCGGAAGGTGCACGTGCCCGTCGACCTGGGACCGGACCGCAGCGACGCACGGATGCACGCCAAGACCGTAGGATCCTACGCAGTGCCGTAGGGGACCGCACCGCCACTTCCCAGCAAATTAGGGACACTGTTGCTCCTGGGGTATTGGCGAGGACCATTCGCAACCGTCTCCATGAAGCTGGGCTACGGTCCCGCACACCGTTAGGCTGTCTTCCGCTCACGCCCCAACATCGTGCAGCCCGCCTCCAGTGGTGTCGCGACAGGCGTGAATGGAGGGACGAATGGAGACGTGTCGTCTTCAGCGATGAGAGTCGCTTCTGCCTTGGTGCCAATGATGGTCGTATGCGTGTTTGGCGCCGTGCAGGTGAGCGCCACAATCAGGACTGCATACGACCGAGGCACACAGGGCCAACACCCGGCATCATGGTGTGGGGAGCGATTTCCTACACTGGCTGTACACCACTGGTGATCGTCGAGGGGACACTGAATAGTGCACGGTACATCCAAACCGTCATCGAACCTATCGTTCTACCATTCCTAGACCGGCAAGGGAACTTGCTGTTCCAACAGGACAATGCACGTCCGCATGTATCCCGTGCCACCCAACGTGCTCTAGAAGGTGTAAGTCAACTACCCTGGCCAGCAAGATCTCCGGATCTGTCCCCCATTGAGCATGTTTGGGACTGGATGAAGCGTCGTCTCACGCGGTCTGCACGTCCAGCACGAACGCTGGTCCAACTGAGGCGCCAGGTGGAAATGGCATGGCAAGCCGTTCCACAGGACTACATCCAACATCTCTACGATCGTCTCCATGGGAAAATAGCAGCCTGCATTGCTGCGAAAGGTGGATATACACTGTACTAGTGCCGACATTGTGCATGCTCTGTTGCCTGTGTCTATGTGCCTGTGGTTCTGTCAGTGTGATCATGTGATGTATCTGACCCCAGGAATGTGTCAATAAAGTTTCCCCTTCCTGGGACAATGAATTCACGGTGTTCTTATTTCAACTTCCAGGAGTGTATTTATTTCGATTTTAAAATAGCGTCGTTTTGGCGTATAAAATCGGATATTGTAGTTGATATCAGATCCCACTAAAGCACCCAAAGTATCTCAGGAGGTAGGCTGGGAGTTTTCACAAGTGTGCTACGATTTTCTTAGAGCCTGTGTTCATGTGTAGCTGTATACATCGCAAATTGAAGCGAACTAATGTGCAGTGATCTTTTTGAAAGTGTATTCAGAAGTATATTCAACTTGATTTAACAACTCCTGAAGCAGCTAATGCTCAAGGATAAGGGGAGGATATGGTATTTCCCACAAAAGAGCGGGAGAGAGAAGGCTGGAAAGTCTCACAAGTGTGCCGCGATCTTTTTAGAGTCAGTGTTTAGGTATGGCGGTATACCCCGGAATAAATCGTGAAATTACATCACAAAATGTTTAAATATTCTTGCGTCATTTGCATAGCTCTCTCTCTTTCTCTTTGTGCTGTGGTACATTTAATTCCTGTAACGTCATCAAGATATGTATGTGACAATATTCTACATATTGAGATTTTCACTCTGCAGCGGAGTGTGCGCTGATATGAAACTTTCTGGCAGATTAAAACTGTGTGCCGGGCTAAGACTTGAACTCGGGACCTTTGCCTTTCGCGGGCAAGTACTCTACCAACTGAGCTACCCAAGCACGACTCACTCCCCGTCCTCACAGCTTTACTTCTGCCAGTACCTCGTCTCCTACCTTCCAAACTTTACAGAAGCTCTCCTGCGAAACTTACAGAACTAACACTCCTGAAAGAGAGGATATTGCGGAGACATGGCTTAGCCACAGCGTGGGGGATGTTTCCAGAATGAGATTTTCACTCTGCAGCAGAGTGTGCAAAGGTCCCGAGTTCGAGTCTCGGCCTGGCACAGTTTTAATCTGCCAGAAAGTTTCATTCTACACATTGCTCAAACACCGGATTTAATAAGTCTTAAGGAGTTCATGTTCAGTGACAATGAGTATCCATGTACCACAAAGAATGCAAGTGCACCAGGGATGAGGCGGGAGGCTGTTGGTATTTCCAGCACAACAGGACGTGTTTAGCGTGGCTGGCCTGCGGTTGCTGGGTGCCAGTGACAGGTGTGGAGAGGCCTAGTGCACGGAGCACTTGCGAGAATGTTTTTCAGATTTGTCTAGCACGGTCTGTGAAAGTGTAACTACATGTTTCCTTTCATTATCGGAATAAAGAAAAGTACCAAAATTGTTTAACATAATCTAATTTGTTTGAACCCAGAGTCAATTTTGAGGTGGATGGCGATTTCAGAAATAAATAAATTATATGCTCAAACAAATTGTTTAAACAATGACTTATACGTTTTATATTAACCTACCATCATGAGGTCTTCCAAGCCCATCTGCTAGACACAGACTGATCGAATTTCTCGTCATTTCTTCCCCAGACCGCCATATTGGATTATATTATGGTAGGGGGAGGGCAGAAGGTCAACATTGTCTTCTGGTGGTGGTGTCCTGAAATAGGTCACTTAGCCTCCAGACCTGTAGGTGAACACACTGGATGGAGCTAATGTTTAGTGCTGAATCAATGGCAACTCAAATTGTTTAAATAAACAATATACCACACTACATACAAAATAAAGTCTTACGTCCATCCTACCCAGCTATCCAGCACAGGATGAGTCCTTTCCCGCCAATTTCCAGATGGGGAGGGGAGGGGAGAGGGAGAAGGTGACTTGGGGTGGAGATAGGTTAGTGAAGGTAGCCCAACTGACCTATTTGCCTCCCAAATTTTGAATTTCTCGCCAGGATACCATGCCACATCTATGGCCACCGTCTTGTATCTGCCATCTTGAATAAATTTGGCAACAATGCAGAGTGGCATGCTCATCAAAAAAATCGTCGCTTTAAGTTGAATTTGTACATGCAATACTCATTGTAAAATTTTTATGAAATTCTAGATCAAAATTGTGTATTAATAAAAAAATGTCACTCACGTCAGAAACATGAATTTAAAAATAAATGAGCCCATTAGTAACTTATATTGCATTTTTAGTTTCAGCACAACCATGACACTCGATCACTTTTCCTCAGTCCACACCCGCATCCACAAGATATCCCGCACTGAATGTCTATAAAGTTGGACGCTTTAGCCTCACTGCTTCAATTAATCTTTCGTCATTTATTACAGAATAATAAATTTTAACAAAAGTAATAAGGAAACAAAACATGTTATTTAGCTTCCATGTCATGCTTCGTGGACTGACTAACACCACAAACTTCCTCTGCTCCTGACCGTACATTAGAAGCTTGTGGAGGAGGTATTGTTTTCAATAAAACCTACAGCTCAAAGCATTATTCTTGCAGATTTAGGAGAAGAATCTCGGCAGAGTTTGAAATAGAATGAGTGAATGGCAGATGGGCATTGTGGCTTAGTTAATGAGAAGAACAGAATGATGCTCAGAGGGATTTATGTCTCTTCCATGCAGAGAGAAAATTACTTAGGACTCTACATGGATTGTGAGGTAGCTGTAGAAGTGAACAGATTTGGAATTAACCAGAATATGCTTGTTTATTGAGCACTGTCATTGTAGAATATGCATTTTGTGTTCACCTTAGACCATTTATGTGTGATTATTTCAAAATCTTATTGATAACCACAATAAATCCCTTAAGAGAGATTCTAATCATTATGATTTTTATAGGTTAAGCCATGTAGGTTGCTTCCTTTTATTACAATGCTTCAGCTACTGCTACAATCAGATGAAAACTTAAACTCATTAAATGAAGTTCAGTGTCAGTTGCAATAAAATTTCACTGCAAATGAATTTTTCTTCATGAGTTCTGTGTTTCGATGGTATGATGGCAGGAGCTAAAATGTAATTAATGAAAAGATGTATTTCGAATAACTTTGTAAAGAAAACTGTAAGTATACTATATTGTTATCTCTGTTCTACAATCTTCAGGTTGCAGCAGTTGTGGTGTGTTTTGACACAACATCTTTTCTCAAAAGTTGTCAGATATGGAACAGTACTGTTGAAGGATACAAAGATGGAGATTGTACCTGGATAAGTTGAACGAACTGAGGGTTTCAGAGGGATAATTAGGCAACTACTGACTACAACAAGGGAAAGGAGTACAGTAGAATATGAATGGGTAATTTCGAGAGATGTAATAGCAAAGGTAGCAGAGGATCAAATAGGTAAAAAGATAAGGGATAATAGAAATCCTTGGATAACACAGGAGATATTGAAATTAATCGATGAAAGGAGAAAATATAAAAATTCCAGAAATTAAACAGGGGAAAGGGAATACAAACGTCTAAAGAATGAAATTGACAGGAAGTGTAAGATAGTTAAGTGGGAATGGCTAAAAGATAAATGTAAGGATTTAGAAGTATATTTCACTCGGGGAAAGATAGAAATGGCCTACAGGAAAATTAAAGAGGCCTTTGGAGAAAAGAGAAGCAGTTGTATGAATATCAAGGGCTTGGATGGAAAACCAGTCCTAAGCAAACAACAAAAAGCTGAAAGGTGGAATGAATATAAAGAGTCTGTACCCAGGAGATGAAGGCAATATTATAGAAATGTAAGTGGACAGAGATAATGAGGTGGGAGATATGGTAGTATGAGAAACATTTGACAGACCACTGAATGACCTAAGTCGAAACAAGACTCCACAAGTAAATGGCAATCTGTCAGAACTGCTGACAGCATTGAGAGAGCCAACCATGACAAAACTCTTCCACCTCGTATATGCAATATTTATGAGACAGACGAAATAACCTTAGACTTCAATGAGAATGTAATAATAAAAATTCGAAAAAGGCAGATTAATACATCATAGTTGCAAAATAATAACATAACTTTTTGTAGAAGGATGGAAAATTGGTAGACTCTGACCTCAAGAAAGATCAGTTTGTATTCTGGAGAAATGTAGAAATATATGAGGCAACACTGACTCTAGAACTTAGCTTAGAAGGCAGGTAAAAGAAAGGTAAACTTACGTTTATAGCATTTGTATAGTTAGAGAAAGCTTTTGAGAATGTCGATTGGAATACTCTCTTTGAAATTCTGTAAGTAATACTTAAAAAATACAGCGAGCTAAAGGCTATTTAGAACTTGTGCAGTAACCAGACAGCAGTTATAAGAGTTGAGGGGCATGAATGGGAAGCAGTGCTTGAGAAAGGACTGAAACAGGGTTAAAACCTATCGCCAATGTTATTCAATCTGTACACTGAACAAGTAGTAAAGAAAACAAAAGAATTGGAACAGGAATTAAATTCCAAGCAGAATAAATATAAACTATGAGGTTTGCAGATTACATTGTAATTTTGTCAGAGACGGTAATGGACTTGAAAGAGCAGTTGAACTAAATGAACAGTGCTTTGAAAGAAGGATGTAAGATGAACATCAACAAAAGCAAAAGAAGGATGATGGAACATAGTCGAATTAACTTTCAGGTGATGCCGAAAAGTAGTGGATGAGTTTTGTTAGTTTGGCAGCAGAATAACTGATGATGGCTGAAGTGGAGAGGATATAAAATGCATATGGGCTATAGCAAGAAATGCGTTTCTGAAGAACAAAAATTTGTCAACATCAAATACAGATTTAAGTGTTAGGCAGATTCTGAGCAATGTAAGTTGCAGTAGTTATTCAGACATGGAGAGGATTACATAGGATAAAGTAGCATGGACAGATACATAAAACCAATCTTTGTACTGAAGACCATAATAACATGAAGGCATATGGAAAGTTGTTTCCCACTTGCTCTCTTTGGGAGTGGAACGAAAGAAAATAGCTAGTAGTGGTAGAAGGTAGCCTCTGCTACGCATCGCACAGTTGCTTGTGGATTATGTACTTAGGTTACATTATGTACAACCAGTCAACATGTATCACAGTAATATTATCATCTCAGAAGGCAGACCACAGAAGCTAGCTCGAAGTTCTACCTCCCAGGCTGAGGGAAGTGAAATGCAGGAGTTTTCATCTTTAGCTAACAGACTCTATGAAATATGGTACACTTAACTCCCGCCATTGAGATGCTACATTTCCTTGACAAAATCATTTTGATTGACAGACGATTTTACCATTTTACAAATTAGACAAAAATTTTTTTGTTGAGAAACAAATGGATTGACTTGCTAGATGATCCAAGAAAAAGCCTATATAGACAGGATACTATACTGGAATTGTAGTGATTGCCCCTGAATTTTGCAGTTGCTTGAAATGAGTTTCCAGAGTAGTTACATTTATTTCTTGGTATCTACATCCAGCTTAATAAGTTCCAATCCAAAGGAAGAAAGATCGCATTTAACTGCCTTTGATGACGTCAGTAGAAATGGAAAAGTAGAAATCGGAAAACGAATCAACTGTGTCTTTTTATTTGTAATCAATCTGACTTATAAATATTACGATTCTATGTCATTCACCAGCCATAGCTTGACAGGTAGCATCATGTTACCAATTATATTACCATAATAAAATGAATGCAGTATTGCCATTTGAACTATGATTCTAAAATGGATACTACAAAACAAAAACAATAATACTATCAATAATAGAACATATCACTATCACTATGTCAACATCGTTCACTGGCCATAGCCTGACATATTGTATCACATCGCAGCATAGGCATAGCCAGGATATTATTTCGGGAGGGGTGGGGGGTCAACAAATGAACATCATAATAAAGTAGAGTTGTAATAGATCTATATATATATATATATATATATATATATATATAGTTATTGTTGTGGTCTTCAGTTCAGAGACTGGTTTGATGCAGCTCTCCATGCATACAGTAAAGTTGCATGCCCTCAGGAAAAATTACGGCTTTAGTTTCCCCTTGCTTTCAGCCATTCGCAGTACCAGCACAGCAAGGCCGTTTTGGTTAGTGTTATGAGGCCAGATCAGTCAATCATCCAATCATCAATCATCCAAACTGTTGTCCCTGCATACATATATATATATATATATATATATATATATATATATATATATATAGTGTGGATCATTTAACTAATAAATATTATCATTAATCAGAAATAGTAAAATTCTTTTGGCGATGGTATCTCCATGAAGATGTTTTTGTATGGCAGTAAGCATTGCTTAGAGATGGCAGTGAACATCTGCATAATCCACGTCCATCCAACAAGTGGTTTAAATTCTTACAACAACGAGTTTGTGAGATGGACAAGTAACACAATGACCATCACAAAGAGAGGAGAAGTCAAGAAAAGAATTTCCGTTTTGCTCAGTCTGACAACAAATGTTTGGTTTCCACTTCATAGGCCCATCGACATTCTGGTCAACAGCTAAGGTCATTAGAGACAGAGATTTGGCCGTGTTTTTTTTTTTTTTATTAACGGAGGGGATGGAAGCGGGCGTGGGCTTTTCAAGGAACCATTCCAGCATTCACCTAGAGTGAACTGAGAAACCAAGGGAAACCAATACCTGTATGGTCAGTTCTGGGGTTGTATCCAGGTCTCTTGAATGTGAGTCTAGTGCTTCAGGCACTACGTCACCTTGCTTAGTACTATGGTAGAAATGACAGAAAAAAGGTTGGGATAGGAATGTGAATGTTCAAATGTAATCCTTATCAATGGCAATGAATATGAAACTAAATTATGTATGTTGTAATAGTGTTAGATTTCTAAGGTAGGCAATGACCGGCTACTGGCAAGAAAACTTCTACAAGATCATAGGTCCATTTAGAATAGTTTATGGACGATTTTCAGTTAGAGTACTAAACTGTATAAATTTGCATTAATCTTAATTAGTGTGAATAAACTTAAATGCTTCCTATCTTGTGTGAACTTAATAGATCTCATTGGAGGTTCTGCATTTACGAAATGTAGTCCACGTTAATTCGTTAAATGAAAAAGAGAGAGAACAAGAACTGTGATAGCAGTACGACTTTCGTTAAGATGTATTCAATGGATACTTTCATAACAGAACTTACGTTAACACATACTGACATCAGCAGTAGCAACAAACTGCGCAATAACTGTTGTTGCTAGCAGCATATTTGGCAGAGATACCATATTAAGAAGAAGCACAGCAAAGGTGTAAGTAGAATTTAAGTTTTTTTAGTCATAAATACATAACCAGTCTCTTCATGTATTGCTATAGCTACTACAAATGCACTGTATACTGTGTATGTATTGGTCAGAATGGAAATAGCAGAATTACAAACAAAGTAGAAGTTTTACAATTTTTTATTTTAGCAAATACACATTTATATAACAAGTCTATTTTTTTCGAAAAGGAATGTACGGCTTCTGACACATCAAGTTCTATGCTGTAGTGGAGGTTCATTAGATCCAAACTGCTGAGACTATTTTCGGAAACTGTGTTCCTAAGATAATTTTTTAATCTCCTTAAGCTGGAAAATGTTATTTCTGGAGCAGCTGTTGAAACTGGAACTCTTACCAAAATCTGAAGCAGTATGTAAATGTTTGGATACAACTTTGAATCACACAGATCGACGTACTCCAAAGCAGATTTTTGACTAGCTCTCTTTGAAGTCATCTGTGCCTTCCGGACGTCGCTTTTATTACTGATGTGCTTTTCTCCGGAAGAAGTGACGAATACATTGATGTCGCCTCATCAATGTCAGTGATTTTATTGAAATTTTCTGGCAATAGACCATAAAGAGCGATGCTTTGTGAATCTTTCAGTTAACTGTTGAATTGTGAGCTCAAGGAATGGAATAAATAAATTCACTCTGTAATATGTAATTACACCCACTACACGCGTATTAGAGCGGTTCAGCTGCTTCCCAGTAAGACGTGGCGCCTGCAGCAAAGCACCATTTTCCTCACATTAGCTTAGCTTCTGCAAAAACCTTTGTAAATTCAAGTTCAACAACTGCAAGGTGCTAAGAACATTGTCAACAAGATGAAATGTTGCAATAAGGTCTATATTGGTTCCTTGCAGCTGTGTGTAGCTCATCACATTTTGAAGGACCACTAAACTCATCACAAAATTTGAGGAAAGAAGTGTGTTTATCACTTGGACAGCTTGTCTTGACGTCTTCTTGTTATGGCTAGACTGCAGTTTTTCGAGGGCGGCGACAATTGCTGGACAAATTTCCTTGAAACGGATGACTGTTTCGTGTTTGTGGACCCATCGTGTTGGAATATATTCGAGGAACATTTCCTTAATTTTATGATGATTAACATTCTCTGAATCAACATACGGTAGACAAAGTGAAACTTATTCTACATGTGCAATGTCAATAATATCGTTAGCAAGAATACTAAATATTCTGGCTTTCTTTACCTCATCAATTATTATCAATTATTTTACGTTGTATAATTTCACCACAAATAGCAATAATTTCTTTTGAATTTGTGGGATGGTATATAGAGCGTTCTTTGGAGCTGTTGACAAATGGTCCAAAATATGTTTATCTCCAGACGCAGTAACGCTCGAAAGTTGCCATCGTTCATTGGCTGTCGCTGAGGTTCCAATAATTTGTAAACTAGTCCAGAGTCAGTATGTCCTCTTAAAGGAATGCCTTGATTACCACAAAAAAATATAGCTTTTGCTATGAACGTCAGTTTCCTTTTATTGTCTTCTTGCTGTCGTTTCCTCTTTGAAGACAATTGCGCGATTACTGTAGACATCTTCGAGGAAACAGTTTTAAGAAAATTGTCTGCCATTTCCGAATGTCGCTTGTGATAGGAAGTTTGTGCATGCGTTTGAAATACCTCCATCGCTGTTTTCCAATTTGAAAAAGGCTCACGCATGAGTTTTCCCAATGGCTGATTGTTCCCCTTGCCTTCACATGAACGACCCATAATGATACAATTTTTGCAGAAGGTTCCATTTTTTAAATCAGAATACGACAGCCAAAGGAATCTGTCCAACCATTTCAGTTGAAAGCTTAAGTTTCGTTTTGACGAAACAGGAAATTTGTAATCATTAGACGGTACCGAAGCGCCTTTTAAAATTTGTTCCTTTAGACAATCATCCAGTTGTGAACTTTGATTTGAATATAAACCTATGTCTAATGTAGCAAAACCATTCGAAGCAGATGAGACATCACGTAAACTTCCTAAGTTGCAGGTTGATTGATGCTGGGAGTCAGTGTGCAAGACGACTGCTGAGTGGTCAAAAGTACCTCCGCGTTTGTAGCTCTTTCTGATAATGAGGCCTCAGCAATCATTACGTCTTTACTGTCTCCACTCGTCACAGTTGAAGATGCGTCTTTAAATGTACCAGCTTGTGAACACCATTTTTACCAATATTCCAAGCCCTTAGACCTATTTTTATTCTCAGCTTTTCTTTTCTTTGCCCCCATTTTTGTGATGTAGATGACCCTCTAAAAAAAACTCTAAAATTAAAAAAAATCACAGACATGCGACTGGTTATTATTAATTTTATTCGGCTGGTTTTAGACTGCAAGTGTGCTGATTTAACTTAAGTTAACCATACTCACTAAATGACAGGCAACAGCTACTAGGACTAGAAAATTAGCGTTCTGCCATCCAGAAATCTGTGGAGTTCTGAAAACTGAATCACTCAAATAGGCCTCAGATAAGCATAATCCGAGCTTTGCCGAATTTCTGAGTGGATCTTCAGTCTTCATGAAAAGAAAACCACCGAAGTTTCAGAAATATCTATGGTTCTAAAATTCTTTCGAACTTAAGCATTTAATAGAAAACGTCAAGGTTATCAGATCTGTCGTGTATTAAGTTCTGTATCGACTGGGAAAGAATACTTTGCAATTTGATTACATTTTGCGGTGCAGAATAGCTACATTAGAAAACACTAGTTTTTCACCTTTATATAAACACCCATTTCGTTGCCATAATACGTGCAATATCTGAGATTGGCCAATTTGATGAAAAAATTTCGAGGAGAAAAGTTGTGGAGCATCTAAATATATTTGGCAAAATGTCAAAGAAAGTGTCGAAAAACCTAGTTCGTTAGTAAATATCGCCAGTTACCAATTTTATAGAACACTTGGTTAGTGACAGTAAATTTTTGACTTTCCATTCATAGGCTTTTTGTAGTATCCATTCTTGTTGTTTTATTTATTGAGCAGTACACTCATTCTCTGGATTTTGTTGCTCCACTGCCTTGAGCGCTCAATCCGCACGGTAACCCACTGCTTCTATTCATCCGATGCCACAATGACAGAAGAATGGAAAGAGAAACAATATGAACTCCGGAGTGTAGTAACACGATACGCGACAAATGGTTTTCACAAGCCCTGCCAAAACAAGAGATTTTACCAGCCGAATGAATGAAGCGTTTGTGAACTGTGCAATGAACACTGCGAAAGATATCATGCAGAAAACTGCAGGAAAAGATGAATGTTAATAATAAAACTAGGACTACAACAGTGTGACTCAGTTTTGTATTTGCACACTGTGTTTTCATGAATAATAAATCTGGCAGCGGAGGAAGCAACAGTTATCAGCTGAGCATTGTTTACTTACGTTCGTCAGAGGGAGTCAGCACGACGTCTGAAAGTTTTATTTGTAGTCAAAGTGTTATGAACGAAGTAAATTTGACACGGCGAAGGAAAAAGACATACAAACGTTTATTGACAGGACTAAGACGAGACCGTATGGTAAACATGTTGGTTTTGGTGAACTGTGCCGCTGTTATTGATGAATGCAGGAAATCTTATTAAAAGGATCACTATGCAAAAACGGGTGCAGACAATGGGAAATAAGTCCTACATTTATCGACCGTCAGTTTGTTGTTTGTTTTGTGCGAAAAACGTATCAGAGGGTTCCATGAAAAACAAAATGTAGATTCCGATTAAAAAGAAATCGGGTTCGTGACGTTACAAAGACATTTCAAAATCGATAATGGAATTGGTGACAATAATGGCTGGAGAACCCAAGTAAAATTTAAGGTAGGTCACATTGAAGATTATCATGTTTTTGCATATAAAAATTTTAATGTCAGAAATGAACAGTTGAACAAACAGTAAGATCACTGAATATGAACAAAGAAGTTCTGAATACAAATAAAGGAAGGATATCTGAGAGTGCAACGTATATACCTTCAGAGTATCATTATAATAACAATTAGGGAAGTTGGGCCAACTACTGAGGCATAAAAGCGGTCTTTTCTTTCGCGTAATGTCCGTGAATGGAATCGATGGGGAGGAGGTGATGGGGTACTTTAGTATCAGTGTCTCTCTTACCATGTCATACCTTGCGGAACACAATTATACAAATTTAAATGTAGAAAGAAAACATTAATAAAACAGATTATGATATTGCACACAATAGTCGTTTCTCTTTTACATTACTTTTCTTAAAATAAACATTTAAAAAAATTCTTACCACGTCAGTAACAATTTCTGCAGTTTCCGGGAAGTGGGATGGAAATGGTGGTAGTAATCTGCTCCATGTGAATGAATGACTTCTCACTGTGCCCAGCTTCGGAACTGTGACAACTAGGGTGGCCATGATGCAGGAACTGCGCTTCCTGGAATTTCCAGGGCTCCAGACAAACCGCATTCCTTTGAGGTTCAGTCCAGCCATTGGTGGCAATATTGTCGCCAACGACGGCTCTTTGCTGCCGTATTCCCCTCGCGCAATACGCCAAGCTGGCATAGCCGCAGTTTGAAAACGCGGTAGCTTTGAAATAAAGATTACATTACAATAGATATTAAGGTCAATTCTTCCGTTTCTTTTTAAGCTCCGCCAATTTTTCGGGGGGTTTTGAACCCCCAAAACCCCCCACCTTGGCTACATCCATGCATCTCAGCGATTACATATTAAAACTGCAACTAAAACTAAGATGGCATACAAGAAGCATTAAACAACACTGATGTTATAAACATTGGCTATAAACAACAATTCGCAACTCTTAAATGTTTCCAGTTTGGGGCTTCACATGTGATGGTATCATGTTGATCAGTCTACAGTTCCACTTGTAGAGAAAAATTCATTTACAGGTTTTGGTTGCTATTTCTTGAGCACATGCATCAGTCTAGCTCTGAAAATTCTCAGTGCCAATGTTGAATCGTCCAGTGGTTGGCATCTTCAGGGTTGCTGTGGGACAACTGTCCAGCGACAGCTTGGAATGTCAATGTCTGCCTTGTGTGTTGTATTTGTGATTCTCTTATCTCTTGCAGAAAGATTCTTAATTTTCTTCTATATATACAAGAGAATGAAAACATACTTCCTAAATATTGTCATTATTCCCACCTGCTTGAAAATGGGTCTACATTGGTCAGGTTTCTGCACGAAGATATTTTTCTTACAGTTTTCTTTTGTAAGAGCAATGTTTTTACTAGCAGTGCAGTGTACCCACAGCAACAATCTGTATGTGATGTTGTTGTGGAAAAGTGCATATTGTGACTAAATACTGATTTGCTATCACACATAGAAGATTCCTGAGGAGATAAATTACTCTTGAGAGCTTAGAACACATGTGTGCAGTGAGTTCGGTCCACATCGGCTTAGTGTAAATTGTGATGGCTGGGAGATTGACATATCAATATTTGCTATGTGTATGCAGCCATCAAGGCTGCACATTTTCTGGGTTTTATCTTCATTTAATTTCAATTTGTTTACTTTGAAACACTTTTTGGCTGCTTCAGACAAAATATCAGCATCCTTAAGTGCCTCAGCTAAAATTCTACCCTTAATCATCACTGTTGTATGATCTACAAACAGCAATATATGACCATCACAACCAAAGTCATTGTCAAACATTAAAAGGAACATAGGATCAAGTACGGAGCCCTACGATACATAGTGTTCAAGTGCCGTTTCAAGAAACATTGCTCCCTGGATACAAACACTCTGCTGCCTTTCTCTTAGGTAACATCTCAAAAACGACACCCTTTACACCAAAAGATTTTAATTTTTCCTACAGTATCTTATGAAAGAAGTGATCGAATTCCTTGCTTCGATCACAAAAAATTAAAGCCATGTAGATCTTTTCTTCAAATGCTTCAATTATATTTGTTATTACATCTAGCACTGCAGTTAATGTAGACTTCCTTCTTCTAAATCCATGTTGATCATCCAGGAAGGTGTTGTTGTACTCGAAATAACATAACAGTTGGCTGTTCATTATAGTTTGAATCACTTTTGCTAGTATACGTGTTAAAGAAATTGGTCTATAGCTAGGCGGACAGTCAGGGTCACCTTTTTTTTTATACACTGACACTGTCTTTGCCAGTTTTAAGAAGTCTGGAAAAGTACCAACCTCAAGGCATTGGTTAATAACAGCAACCATAGGTTCAGCAATATCAGATACAGCACAGTGTTGCGAAAGCACGAAAATCTTGAATATGTGCAGCCCGATGAAGGGTACTGAACACAAGCCTTCTCGAATGCGAGTGCAGTCTCAACCACTGTGACACTTCCTCTGGAGATATGTCCTAGTGCATACCAGTATATGTTTAATATTCTTAATGAATTTGAGATTTCCTCTCTACGTCAGACAGCAGTGGTACTGTTTCCATCAGAATTGACAGACCAAGGAATGACATGGTTAATACCATGTTTTCATACCGCTGTTACCACATTTACAGAAATATTCAATGTGACGTGGGCCGTGAGAAAATTTTAACATGTGCACGTTTTACTATTGGGATAAAAGTAAACAAATTTCGTATCCAGCAGGATAGGACGACAATATTAAAGTATCTCCCATTTAACTGTGATTAACGTTTGGCGATATAGATTTTTTCGCTTTGAGAGCATGCCAGGTTACTTGTAAATTGTCGTTTCTTGTTTTTACTGTCCTGGTATTTTAATTGTGAGTGCATTTGCATGTACGAATACCTGTACATATTGCGAAGTAAACAAATCTTGTAAGCATCTTCCTTGCATCATCGTCCAATTACAAGAAGTTATTAAGAATAAAGTCATCTTAAGCCGTCATTCTGCGTTCTTAAACAATAAATCACCCTGTATAGAGCTCACTGAAATCAGCGTATTTGAGTATACTCCTTATCAGAGATCTACGCCAGGAGTTTAGTTTTCGTAGTTGGTATGACATATTGATGAAGTAATGCCGAGTACGTAATGAAGTATGTACCGGTGTGTCATATGGTCATCGTAAAACTTTTGTTGTCTTTGTACGTTGACAGTTCTATTGCGGAATTGTAGCGAATGTTTTGGAAAATTATGTAACCGCAGTACACCGCATTTTATAGCGGCTCTGAAAGGTAAATTATTTTGATTAAAACATTAAGAATAATTTGATATATGTTACGACCTATAGAAGAGTGAAATAATTTGTTGCCTGCTAAGTGGTCATGCTGGCTGTTGATATTGCAGAAAATGTTCTGACGTTTTAAAAGTGCGTGATTCCAAGTAGCAACTGAAAATTTCTCATGACGCTGCAACATATAACGTTAGTTAATTGTGATGGCCGAACATTAAACATTTTCCCATAAAACATTCCTTTTTCATTCATAATGTTGTCATTAGCGGAATGGAGCATATTTGAAACAAGGGACTGATGACCTTGCTGTTCGGTCCCTTAAACCTCAACCAACCTACCAACCATAATGTTGTCAGAGCATCGTGTATTTGGTTATACTATAGCGCCGAGAACACAAGTGCGTAATCACATTATATCGAAGGAGGTTTGGTCAGTTCTTGCAATGTAGGTAATTACAGAAAATAACTCTGATTGGCCCAACAACTCTGTGTTGATGGAGAACTAATAAAAACGATAATGGAACGAACATGTCATTTGTATTTTTTAACTTCTGTACAGAATGAATACTTTTGGCTAAAGTGGGCAATGTAACAGCTGACTAAAAGTTCTTACCTGGCGCCAGTTTAATGTTAGAGTTCCATTTATTGAAAATACGCCCTAATCGTTAAGAACTTTCCATGGAGAGTTACCACCACAATATGTGATAGTAGTTAGTCATATTTATGTGATTTCTTTTAACTTAGGAATGACTTTTTAAGTCCTTGAAAACAAATGCTTATGGTAAACATATGTAAAGGCAAGCAGATTTGTAATGCCAATGGTACAAATAACTAACTCTTTTTAAAATTCATAACTTATAAGATGAATGCTAGGAATTTGAAATATTAGATGCGAACAAATGTTGGCAAATGAGTGGATCCTGACAACAAGGGAGGTGGATTGCTTTTACAGACTTTGAATTGTGTAACACTTCGACTGCCAAGAGGCTGCCATTGGCGCAGCTGAGGTGCTTGTTGTGGCTCCCACTGGCCACATCACAGTCAACATGTTGATCAAGTAGAATGGAATCGATTGATTGTTACTGAGAAATTGGTTATTGAAATACCTGTGGCAGGTCGCTAAATAGAAATGAAACAGAGTGCAGCAGAAATAATTCTAAACTGTGGAAGAGGAAGTCACGTATTTTGAAGGATAGTAAAAATAAAATTAATTCTTTCTTCATAAAAGGTGCAGACACCAATTTGTTTAGTAATGTGTAAGGGAAACTTTACCAAAATAAGTGTGTAGTACTGATTACACTCCGTTGGAGCTATTCTTTTATGTTGTCGGTGGCTGTGAAAGACATTGATGGGGAAAGTAGTGGAAAGATTTTGTTGCATTGTTTAGCCATATTATTGTTGTTATTGTTATTATTATTATTATTATTATTATTATTATTTGCTCCATGTAACTGTTATTGGCACTCAGTTGATTAAATTACTTGGGAAGTAGGAGGAGGGGGAGCTGGTGGAGGATCTGAAGTTCAGGCTAGGTGAAGAGAAATGGAAAAGGGTGGAAGATGAGGTGGGATAGTGTTGCCGCATAGACAGATCAGATGTTTGGTGAACAGTTCTGACAAAAGTTGAAGGTAGGTAGTGGGTGAGAAATGTAGGCTTAGGTGATATCAAGATCATTATACCCATCTTGGCCCTTGTTGAAGTTCATCCATATGGACTATAGAAAGTTTTGCTATGTATTATGGTAAGTTATTAATCTGAGCAAGTGCTCAAATTACTTAAAAACAAATTTTGTATATGAATACTTAATACTTGTTTCTTCTTGTGTAAAAACCTATGTTGCTTGTTCCATTTATATATCTTTTTGTGCAGTAGATATTATGCTTCCATGTCTGAGATATGTTACTGTCCCAATGTGTTTCTTCAGTTCCTAATTAATTCTCCACTGATGGGACATCAAACCCTAATATTCCTTACTTTATTCTGCTTGGGAGGTGCTGGTCAATAAGAGAACATAGTGTACTAAGAAATGCACGGAACTTAATTTTCTCCTCGGGTCGACAGAAGCGTCCGAGCCCATGCGTCGGCTTTGACCCGTGACGTAAGGGTGTTGTGTGTGACGTCATGACGGCGCGGAGTTTGGTTTGAGTGTGGCTGTCTCCAGTTCTGTTTTCTTATTTTATTTACTTTTCTGATCTGTTCGTTCTATCTCGTGAGATTTTTTTTTTTAAATTTAAAAACTCTTATTACTTATTTTAATTATCTGTTTCCTCCAATTTCTGTTTTAGTTTATTATATTTATCTTTGTGATCTGTTCGTTCTATCCCATGAGATTTTTTTTTAAAAGACAAAAAAACACTAATCAGCTACTGAAGCATCTTTATCTTCTATGGGTTGCAGGGGTTACGACCCCTGGGGAGGAGGGCGGGTATTCATGCATGGCTGTCTTCACTTACACCTTGTAGCTACACAAGGCGTCTAAATTTGTTTATATTTAGTTTGCCCCCCACCCAAACACCCCATTTCCTGCGCTTGTCCCGTTAGTGTCATTAGACTTCTTGTGGAAAGTGTGTGTGTTTGTTTTTGTTTCCACCATATTTGTGACGTCATGGGTCAAAGCAGACGGGCGGGATCGGACGCTTCCGTATTTCCTTCTTCTCTTAACCCCCCCTTCCCCTGCCACCCTCCTTACTTTTGTGCTCCCCTCCCTCCCTCCCTCCCTCCCTCCCTCCCCATCAATCCCTCCCCCCCATCAATCCCTCCCCCCCATCAATCCCTCCCCCCCCATCAATCCCTCCCCCCCCATCAATCCCTCCCCCCCATCAATCCCTCACTCCCATCAATCCCTCACTCCCATCAATCCCTCACTCCCATCAATCCCTCCCCCCATCCCTCCCTCCCTCCCCCCCATCCCTCCCTCCCTCTCTCTCCCCCCATCCCTCCCTCCCTCCCTCTCCCCCATCCCTCCCTCCCTCCCTCTCCCCCATCCCTCCCTCCCTCCCTCCCTCTCCCCCATCCCTCCCTCCCTCCCTCCCTCTCCCCCATCCCTCCCTCCCTCTCCCCCATCCCTCCCTCCCTCCCTCCCTCTCCCCCATCCCTCCCTCCCTCCCTCTCCCCCATCCCTCCCTCCCTCCCTCTCCCCCATCCCTCCCTCCCTCTCCCCCATCCCTCCCTCCCTCCCTCTCCCCCATCCCTCCCTCTCCCCCATCCCTCCCTCTCCCCCATCCCTCCCTCTCCCCCATCCCTCCCTCTCCCCCATCCCTCCCTCCCTCTCCCCCATCCCTCCCTCCCTCTCCCCCATCCCTCCCTCCCTCTCCCCCATCCCTCCCTCCCTCCCTCTCCCCCATCCCTCCCTCCCTCCCTCCCTCTCCCCCATCCCTCCCTCCCTCCCTCCCTCTCCCCCATCCCTCCCTCCCTCCCTCCCTCTCCCCCATCCCTCCCTCCCTCCCTCCCTCTCCCCCATCCCTCCCTCCCTCCCTCCCTCTCCCCCATCCCTCCCTCCCTCCCTCCCTCTCCCCCATCCCTCCCTCCCTCCCTCCCTCTCCCCCATCCCTCCCTCCCTCCCTCCCTCTCCCCCATCCCTCCCTCCCTCCCTCCCTCTCCCCCATCCCTCCCTCCCTCCCTCCCTCTCCCCCATCCCTCCCTCCCTCCCTCCCTCTCCCCCATCCCTCCCTCCCTCCCTCCCTCTCCCCCATCCCTCCCTCCCTCCCTCCCTCTCCCCCATCCCTCCCTCCCTCCCTCCCTCTCCCCCATCCCTCCCTCCCTCCCTCCCTCTCCCCCATCCCTCCCTCCCTCCCTCCCTCTCCCCCATCCCTCCCTCCCTCCCTCCCTCCCTCCCTCTCCCCCATCCCTCCCTCCCTCCCTCCCTCCCTCTCTCCCCATCCCTCCCTCCCTCCCTCCCTCCCTCTCCCCCAACCCTCCCTCCCTCCCTCCCTCCCTCTCCCCATCCCTCCCTCCCTCCCTCCCTCTCCCCCATCCCTCCCTCCCTCCCTCCCTCTCCCCCATCCCTCCCTCCCTCCCTCCCTCTCCCCCATCCCTCCCTCCCTCCCTCTCCCCCATCCCTCCCTCCCTCCCTCCCTCTCCCCCATCCCTCCCTCCCTCCCTCCCTCTCCCCCATCCCTCCCTCCCTCCCTCCCTCCCTCTCCCCCATCCCTCCCTCCCTCCCTCCCTCCCTCTCCCCCCATCCCTCCCTCCCTCCCCATCCCTCTCCCCCATCCCTCCCTCCCTCCCCATCCCTCCATCCCTCCCTCCCTCCCTCTCCCCCATCCCTCCATCCCTCCCTCTCCTCCCTCTCCCCCATCCCTCCATCCCTCCCTCTCCTCCCTCCCTCCCTCTCCCCCATCCCTCCATCCCTCCCTCCCTCCCTCCCTCCCTCTCCCCCCTCCCCCATCTCTCCCCCTCCCCCATCTCTCCCCCTCCCCCATCTCTCCCCCTCCCCCATCTCTCCCCCTCCCCCATCTCTCCCCCTCCCCCATCTCTCCCCCTCCCCCATCTCTCCCCCCTCCCCCATCTCTCCCCCATCCCTCCCTCTCCACCATCCCTCCCCCATCCCTCCCTCTCCACCATCCCTCCCCCATCCCTCCCTCCCTCCCACAACCTCCTGATGCTGCACCTGTTGGCAAGCCAGTCCCTGCACAGTGCACCAGCCAGTGTTCATCTCTCTCCCCACACATACACTACTGCCCCTTCCCCTTTCCCACCCTCTCCAGATTGCTGCCTGCTTCCCATGTGATGTTGCATTCCAGCCTGAGATGCTGGAGTTAGCAGTTTTTTGTGTGTGTGTGTGTGTGTGTGTGTGTGTGTGTGTGTGTGTGTGTGTGTGTTAAGATGAGGATAGGCCAGGAAGTTAGCCATGGCCTAATCAAAGTAATCATCCCAGCATTCACACTAGTGACAAGGAGAAACCATGGAAAACAGTCAAGATAGTCAGATGGAGAATAAACCCTGGTCCTCCTGAATGAAAGTCCAGTAAATTAAGGCTGGAGTAGTGATCTCACTAGGTACACGATTGGAAGGGGAATCACAAAGTACATTGTCTACATTATGAGTGCCACATGCACTGTAAGTAAATCAGTGAACAAGACATTTTGAAAATACAAACACTACTGAAAAAATGAAGGTAAAAACACAAATGACAGAGCATTGCAGAAAAGTACAAAATACACAATGTCAGTCTATCTTCCTTCTAAACTTCTAGAAAATTTGAAAGTGGTAAGCATTTGAAAGTTTTTTTTTTTTTTTTCATTAGGTTCCTCTTTTATCAGGTGAAGTGAATTTTTCAAAAAGGACATAGAAAGAAAGAAAGAAAGAAAGAAAGGAACAGCAAGAATTAAGGAAAACAAGCCCTCTTAGAGAACAAGTAAACTTTAAAATGAAAATGGAGAAAGAAAAGCTAAGAAAGCAAAAGTGCCACTTGGGAAACAAAACAGGAAAGTCCACTGGATATAGTATCTCACACACTTGAAGTTTAGGAGCCTGTAAGTCCCCAGAGCCTGGGGAAGGCTGTAAAAATATAGAATCAGGATTACCTAAGAGACATACAAAAAATGATTCTGAAAAAAGTACTTAATAATTGCATACCAGAATTACCAAATAAACTATTTTCAGAGCTGACTGTCAGAGAAATTGAACATAACAAGCCCAGGATCACTGAAAAAGCAGATGATTTTTTATTTTTATCTTAAAAATATTTGTATGTGATCAGCAGGAAAGCAAGAGGTGAAATCTGTAAAGAACTTAAACAGTAAACATGAGGTTCACCAGAACAGGTATATGATGCTTGTGCCTAAAGAGGCATATGAAATCTTTAAACAAGAAATGGAAATTGTCATAAAAGAAGTCTCTCTTCCTACCAACTTTTTCCCAAGTATGTACTGCCTGTTACAGATACTCCACATAATGTGTGTGTTTACCAATATCACTTGCTGGACACTGTAAGTAGTTTGTGTGTAAACTTTCACAGTAGAGAAGAGACCTGCTTCCTCTTGTTTTTTATGACATGGAGAGAGAGTCCTGTATGTTGGGAGATAATGATACTAGCAATAATGTCTGTGATCTTTAACAGCTTCTGCCTGAATGTGTTGGCAAGAAAGAGTCTGTGAAATGGAAGCAGTGGTAGAAGGAAAATAAGAAGCCTGGTCATCCAAAAGTAAGTAGTACTTTCCATGAAGTGATTTCCAAAATTACAGATCAGTCTCCAGTATTCACAAAACATTTGTTTATAAAAATCATTCAAGCTGCAGAATTTGAGAAGAAAATAGATTTTGCAAGAAACAAGAAAAGGTTGGTATCCTGGGATTAAATACAATCAGCAAATTGCTGTTACAAACAAGTGACCACCTTCACTGCGTATTCTTGAACTGATATGACAGTAAAACCTATGAAATAAATAGTGACCAATTTGCGCATGACACACACAATGCGTACCTTCTTGCGTTATATAATACATGAACTAGAAGAAAAACTATCTTAACTATAAACAGTCTTTGTCTTCTCTGATGGGGCATCATTTCAAGTTTAAAAATAAATGTATCATGAGCTCATTATGCTATTCAAAAGATGCCTTTGGTGTCAGAAGCCACGGGTCCTTTCTGTTTTTTGCAACATTCCATGGAAAAGGAGCAGTTGATGGAATTGGTGGTAATGTTAAAAGAAAGGTCTGAATATGAGTGAAGTCTCTTCTGTCCACATTGTCTTTAATTGTGCAAAAGAAGAAATATCTAAGTGGTGGCTGACAGTGTCACATGTGCCCAAAATGCAGTCCAGCCTGTTTTTCATTCCATGTGACGCAGATCATTCACTGGTCACAGAAACAAGTACATCTGAAACAGTTAAGTATAGTGTATAGAAAGAAATGAAATCAAAAAGAGACTAAGAATACGTGAAGTTTACTCTTTGGTTGAGTCAGATGATTTAGAATGTGATACTCCTGATATTCAAAATAGCAGTGACATTAATGTCCGTACAAGTTTCTTCAGATATTGCACCTGGAAAATGGGTTGCTGTGAGATACAAAGGAAATCATTATTCTGGTGAAGTGATTAGCATGATTTGTCGAAATAAATTTTGCAAATGGTAGTGACGTGTGTACCAGACCAGTATAAACGGCCTTAGCCTGTAGATTGTATACAAAGATGGAGGAGGATTTAAAAGTTTGATGACATTTAAAGCAGATTTTGTTTTTCTGTTTTTTAATTTAGTCTGTGGACTATTTTTAAGACACTATTTGTTCACTAAAGCTTTAGTTCTGTCACTGCTACCATTTTATGTAGTGTTATCTATCTGTGAGGTGTTGGATATAATTTTGGAGAAACGGTAATTGGACATGTCCTGTCTGTCACATTACCTGTCCTGCCCATCATGTAACTTTCTTTTTTTCAAAAACTCAGATTTATTAATTGTCTTATATTAACATGTGCTGTGTATAATTTGTGGAGTTTGAGGTTCATGTGCAAGTTACGTTTAGATTTATATGTATGTATAAATGAGAGAAATAATGCAATATTCTGCAGTCTGCAACACACAAGGCTCAATTTTGTCCTGTCTGCCACAGCTTTATTTTTCTGAATTAATGACAAAAGTAATGTGAATCACTAAAATGGCCATTAATCTTGTTTTCCAACCAATAATAGCTTGAGCTCCAAAAAGAAATCAAGGATTTAAATAAAAAAACAAATTTTTATTTTGATTTGCCTAATTCCAATTATTCCATCAGTCACTCATGGAAAGGCCGATAGATTTATTTTATGACTTTGGGGCCTATTTTAATGTTTTACTTCAGCGTGATTTTTCTGCATTATTTAAATAAAATAAAATGTTTTGGTTTCTGTACTTAAATTGTTTACCTCCATATGTATTGTCTGTTTGCAGTAAAATAACTGTTATGGCACATCTTTTATTGTCTCCAAATAGTGCATAGATACTCTTACACTTGAAGTGGGAAACACTGCAGTCTTTGTGCTTCAGCTACTGACTTTCCAAGCATCAGCAACTTTGTTTGCATCATGTTTCTTGCAAGGTCAATATATTGCAAATGTAAATAACTTCCGTATAATAACATTTATCATATTTTGTGTTCACTTGGTTATTATAAGGTACTATATCATGTTCTGCTTTGCTTTCCCACTTTTATGTATTGTGACACTTTGATTGAGTATTTAGCTTGATGTAAGTTTTTGTTTTATAGGTGGGGTGTCTTACTGAGCCACAACAATAAAATTCTTGTAACGGCAACAAAGGATCTCCATACCTGATCTGAGCCAATGGGGGCGTGGTTATCAACATCAATTTTGATGGGTGGTTGGGTGTCAACATCCATAACTATGGGTGGTTGGTACCCCAGCTGGTATTCTGCACCATCATCTCAAGAAGAGAATGAGAAAAACAGAAAAACCTTGGTCCATACACTTGACTGTCCATTATGTTTAGGTAACAGAAAATTTGGAGTAATCAGATGCAAGTATGGTCAAAGTAAATGTAAGACATGCAGACCTAATGTTGGTTTGTGTCCATACTGGAGAGAATCTGTTCGTCAAAGGGTTAAATGTAAAAACATTGAATTTGCGGCAAATGACAGGCTTCAGGTACGTAAACCATCCACTGTTGGTCGTAAAGTGCCACAAGGGGAGAGATTGGATCACGAAAAGAATCGTCACTTCAGTATTTACAAATGTGGTTTGGCAGTGTGAAGTTAAATGTGGTATAGTAAAATAAAAAATTTGTAAAAGGGTACCTGCACATGTAATGTGTGGTATTATTTTGACAGAAGCTCAAAAGGTGCACAGTGCATTTTTTTTATAGCTGTGATGTACTTGGAATTTGATATAATTCATGAATGTTCCAAGATTTCCATTATGTTGATAAAATGAGCCATATTCCCAACAGTTTAATATTAAATATTTTGTGTTATCAGTTTTCACACCATTATTGGAAGTATTAAGAGCAGCATCATATGAACATTATGCATGTATTCAGCAACCCATAGTTTACATATTTCTGTTCGTACTGATTTCTGATACAAATTTCAATTCTAGAGGTATCAAAATTAATTATTAATCCTGTGAATATTTTTGCAATTTCGGAATGCATGGGGCCCTGAAAATTGTCTTACCAATATAAGAAATATCTTTCTGATTCTAAGCACATGGTTTATAAGAAATGAAACATGTCTAGCTGGCAAAGTGCAGAGATATTTATTTTAGTTCGTAATGTACTGTCAAAAGGAAGTTCTGTACCACAAACAGAACAACATTTTAAAGTAATGTGACATTTTATTGTGTGTTTCATGTTTGTCTGTAGTGTTGTATAGCATACATAATCTTAGCTTCTGAATTTTTCAGTTTGTACTTAAAAAAATTGATTACTTTATTGTTGCTATGATTGTCAATGGAAATGTGACTTTCATTGAAATGCTCACAGAAAAAAAAGTTCTGTACTTAATTTTTGACTTGCAGCTGGTCACTAATATTATAGGCCTTACAGGCACAGAAAAAAGATTCTTTCCAGCAATGTGATAAAATTCTCAGTTATTAAAATTGCAGTGTGTACTAAATCATGATAGCACAGAATACTAAAACCCATAAATTACAGGGTAATACATTAGAAGCACAATATTGCACCTTACGAAGTTGGCTTCCTATTTGTTGTAAGAATTTTCTATGTGTGTGAGGGAACTGAGTGATTATTTTATGTATAATTTTCTAAATCACTACTTCAGGCAAGCAGTGTGTAGTGTGCAATGTTCCTTGAAAATTGTGAACTGCTATTTATTTTATTAATAAAATGCACAGCCATTGTGGCTTTAATACCCGTTCATGATGGTATGTTCCATTTATAGCAGTTTATGATTGTTGCTTTTTTAGTGATGTAAATATTAAATGACATTATTTTTTATTTTACATTGTATCAGTTATTTTGTAAACTTCTTTTTATATTTACAATTTTAATCAATGTCTGCAAGACAGTGAAACTGTGTCAGAAATAAATCATTTGAACAAACAGACTAAATTACTTATTCAAATGTTGGTAGAGGCAATTGCTGGATGTCTTGTATGTCACATTCATTAAGAAGTCTACATTTAATGAGGGGCAATGATTGTAGTTACTGTCAATTTCTGGGACCTTTGTTATTGGGCCAGTTAGCATACAATGTGATAAAAAAATAGAGGCTCTTTAAAATGACTTTTATGCATGGTTGTAAATCTTAAGAGCATAGAAAAGACACTTGGAACTGTTAAGTAAAGAGTAGCATTACAGGAGTAACATTGCAATACTGCAGCTCAGATATTAACTCCAAGTTACTAATACTGATACAGAGACAATGAGGCTGGCTATAGTTTAGTGTTAAGATTCGGAAGAGGAGTATGACAGGCCACGGGGTACTTGTGTGAATAAAAGAAAAGTTTAACAAGCAGTTTCTAAAGTTATAAGTATGCTGATCTAAACTAAAGCAAACACTTTGAACATTGTCCAACCCGGAGGGGGTTTAAAACAAAGAGTATAGATAGGATGCAGTGATTATTTGTGATGGTTACAGAACACTGGCCACAGGACAGTGACATGGTAGTATATGCCAATCTTTTATTTAAGAATTCTGATTGCAAAGGAGAGGAAGTTTCACTTAAAGTGCATGCAGTAACAGAAAGAAAATAGAAACATTAGCGGATTACGTGACTTTTAATTTATCTGAACAGTGAGTTTCAGGTTGTTTTGTTTGCATCTCGTGGTTTGTCATGAACTGATGGTGAAGGCATAGAGGGTTTCCCATAACAGATTTTCCTTGCTTTACCATACTAATGTAGTGATGAGTGCTTTGACAGAAGGATCATTGGGAGCTTCCTGACAAACTGGATGGTGTCTGTCATAGAAATCAAAACCACTGTAGCCCCAGTATAGCCTCATGAACAATAATTAATCAATTGCTGAATGTGGATGTACATTACCACACTGCTGTGGTGAAGGAAAGGAGTTAGTGGAGAATTGAAAGAAATTATGTTGGAGGTATTCAGTCATTGTTTTGGGTATTATTTATTTGGTGTACATTATGGTCTATTCTGTAATGGTCCACAGCAGGCTATATTTTCTTACATTGATTCTACTTCTACATTTACAGTAAAGTAGTTCCATTATGGTTACAAACTTAAAATTGCTGTATTTGCAGACAGATGTCAGTGAATAGGAAATCTTGCTTGCCTTTCAGGCCCACACAAGTGAGTATGGTATGCGGATCAATTGGCTACACAGCCAGCTCATCACCAAGAATGTTTAGTTTGTGCATCCATTTTATAACTTCTATCATCCAGACATACATAGACACATTATGAGACCTAATCTTCTGACAGAGTAGCCTGTTCACTTGTACAACAAGGGCAACCCAATGTACTGTAGTGGTGTATGCTAAGTGCTTTTTTTTTTTTCATCAAGCATTTGGGAGGCATTTGGACAGAACATAATTTCCAATCCTTTTCTGGCAACAACCATTTCCAAGCAACTCCAAAATGTCCAAGCAACTTGGGATACTGTAGATATTCAACATTCAGATGCCTCTTGACATGAGATTAACTGCTTATGTGGCTTCTCACAGTGATCAAGTTCATACTGAACAATACCGTATGTGTAGGTATTACCCAATATGAATGCTGTAGATGTTACATTGGGTGCATGTTTATTTATGCATACCAGAAATGAGTTTGCTACGTAGTGCTGCTGTTAGTCTTTTATAAATGTAAATACTGAACCACAAGTAATCTGTAGATGAATTCCTGAAATTTGAAGTGAGTAGTGGCACGACTTTGTTGCACAAATTTGCCGTTTTTAGGATTTAACTATTGGTAGTGGTAATCTATTTGCATGATAATCAAGAACATGTACTTCACGTGAGATAATTTATTGTATTTGTGCTTGCCATTCTCCAGGGGACACGACATTAACATGCACTGCCAATGCTGGTGGAGAAGTTTGCAAACTTGCACAAATCTCAAAAATTATGCTAACATTAGCATAGCTACTGGAAAGAAATCCCAAGTAAATTAACCAGACACAAGTTTTCCACAGATGTCATCACTTCTTTGTCCTATTACCCTTTTCTTCTGTGTTGTGTGATAATTGGTTGGTAGCATTGTGGTTAGCAGATCTGCATTCCACATGTATTCCAGCATCCTCCATTTCTTTCTAGGTCTTACACCGAACATATTTCATAACTTGGTCCATTTACTTCAACCTTTTTCCTTCCATTATCAGACTCATACTTCGAAGACCCTCATCTCTCAATAAATGACCATCATCATATTTTCACAGTGCACCCGTAGTACTCTTAGTCTAAAAAGCCTTCATCTCATAGCAATACACTGTCACACAGAAAGTAATGTTTTAAGAAATACAAAAAGTAAGATGACTTTATATTTTTATTAAAAAAAATATTTACTTACTCATCAGTATTCATGTTGTCCTCTCCAAAGTAATCTCCCTCAGATACCATACACTTTTGCCAACTCTTCTTCCAATCCTTGCAGCACTTCTCATAAACATTTTTTGGTACACCCTTAAGTACTTCCAGCGACGCAGTTTTTATTTCGTCAATCATTGAAAATCTTCATTCTTTCATACGTCTCTTCAGGTTTGGGGACAGGAAAAAGTCGCAGGGGCCAATAACAGGGAATATGCTGGCTGTGGCATGATTGTCATGTTGTTTTTGGCCAAAAAATCTCTCGCAGGCAATGATGATTGAGCAGGTGCATTGTCGTGATGCAAAAACCATGAATTGTTTCACAATGCTGGACGGATTTTTGAATGTTACTTCTCACAAAAGGTGCATAATGTCAAGGTAATACTCCTTATTGGCTGTACGACTTTGAGGCAAAAGTTCATGATGCACTATTCCATGGTAAATTGAAAAAGAAAGTGAGCAAAACTTTGACATTTGATTGAATTTGGTGTGATTTATTTCGGTCTTGGCTCTCTGGAATTCTTCCATTGGGATGATGGGCCTTTGGTCCCAACATTGTAATCATAAACCCATGTTTAATCACCAGTTATGACCCTTCTGAGCAAATCAGGATCATTGACATCATTCAAGAGCTCCTGAGAGATGCTTGGGAATCAGGTCTTTTAATCAAAGTTGAGAACTTTTGGAACAAAGTTCGCTGGCACATGCCTCGTGCCCAAAACATTCAAATAAATTTCATGACACAAGCTGACCAACATGCCAGCATCCTCAGAAACTTCTCTTACAGTAATTAGACGATTTTTCAAAAAAATTTTCTTCATAGCTTCAACGTTATCATATGTTGTTCTTGTGCTGGGGCATCCAGAGCGAGGTTCATCATTGGCATCTTTTCAGCCATCTTGGAAGAGCTTGTACTACTTGCAAACATTTTTTTTTTCCTTACAGTAGACTCACCATATGCCACTGTCAACATTTCAAGTGTTTTACAACACTTGATTCCATTTTTCACACAAAATTTGATGCAAATTCTTTGCTCCATTTTTTAAAATAATAATCAAAAATTGTTGAGCACAGTAAAACATGTCTGACCTTTGTCAAAACAAACGAAATATGCTGTACACTTGAAACTGTGACCACATGCTCGGGACCTGTGTACCAACATAATAAAAACAAGAACAATAATCAAATGTACATTGCCTACCCTGTTTGAAGTCACCTTACTTTAACAGCCCTTGTATTTTTCAATTTTAGAGGTTTCTTTATATCTTTTACTTCTGTATTCTTTCCTTTTGTGCTGTCCATCTCTAGTGACCCTAATTCATTCAAAAGTGAATATGATTAGATTAGATTCACTTTCATTCCAATTGATCCGTAGTGAGGAGGTCCTCCAGGATGTGGAACATGTCAGAAAAACAATACATGACAAATATTTACAACTAAAACAAATAAGCTAATGTACCATTCCACAGGTCCCAAGTGGAATGATCGTCATTTTTTAATGAACACTAAGAGTCATTTTACAAATACTAATGCACTGAATTTAAAATAAAAAAGTTTATTTATTTATAAGGTAATAAACATGTAATACAACTACTGTAATACTTATTTACAATGAACACATTACTGCACTGAAATGGTGCAGAAGCTAGATTATACTTACACACACACACACACACACACACACACACACACACACACACACACACACACACACACACCTAGATGTTTTTGATTTTAAAGATTTTATGATGGACATTATTTCTGTTGGGGTAGTGAGGGTCAAATTCATATTATGGAAGTTACTTGAAATGTCTGGTCTAAGGTAATCCATAGCAGCATCTACCGAACCTGTCAACCACATCTTTTCAGTAACAGTTATAAAATGTTTGTTAAAAAGTTCTGCAACACTATACACATCTGTCACCAATGTATCATTTACTCTTAATGCTATTTGTTCCTCTTCATGTCTGGTTCTACCGGTCTCCTCCTTCACTATATCCCATATTGTCTTTATTTTGTTATCTGATATCACTATCTTTTCCTTGTAATATATTTGCTTTGACATCCGTATTACAGTCTTTAATATTTTGCAGTATTTCTTATAATGTGCTATAGCATCAACATTGGAAATGTTTCGGATTGACAGATACAGTTTTCTTTTTGTTTTACAAGATACCCCTATTCCTCGAGTAATCCATGGCTTCTTTGTAGACTTTGCTCTAACCTTGGTAAGTTTTGGGGGAAAGCAGTGTTCAAATAAGGTAAGCACTTTATTAGCAAAAATGTTATATTTTTCATTCATGCCATGAGCACTGTAAACATCAGTCCAGTGAATGTCTCTGAGGAGTGTCCTAAAATAATCAATTTTTGGCTTACTGATTACCCTCTTGAGCTCAGATTTAACAGATTTTATATCCTGTTCAGTATTAACATTTAACAGAAGGAACTGCATGTCATGGTCTGAGAGGCCATTGACTATTGGTTTTGTAATATAATTTTGTTCATTGGACTTTTCTATAAAGATATTATCAATGGCTGTTTGTGAGCAAGTGGCTATCCTAGTGGGGAACTTTACTGTGGGAATTAAGTTGAATGATAGTGTTACTAACTCAAATAAGTTCTTATTGGGAGAGTCTTTAAGGAAATCTACATTGAAATCACCAGCAACCACTATTTCTTTGTTTTTGGTTGTTAAATGGGCCAGTACAGCTTCAAGGTGGTTTACAAACAGATTAAAGTTACCTGCAGGTGCTCGATATACACTTAATATTATGAAAGATTTTTTGTGAAAATCTAATTCTGTTGCACATGCTTCCATATGCTGTTCTGGGCAAAATTTATGAATGTCTATGTTCTTAAATTTATGACAGTTCCTGATGAATGTGGCAACTCCTCCTTTCTCCATTTCTGATCTACAAAAGTGAGATGCTAACCTAAACCCTGTAACACTTAAAAGTTCTATACCAGTGGTCACATGATGTTCAGAGAGGCAGATTATGTCAGCTGGGTTTGAAGACTCTAATTCATCTATGCAGATAGTTAATTCATTAATTTTATTTCTCAGTCCTCGAATATTTTGATGCAATAAAGATAGCTGACATTTCACATTGACTGAGTTAAAATTGGGTGGAGTTAAAATATCTGCTGACAGTTGAAAATTCTTAACCAATGGCTGTTTATGCTGATGTGATAAGCTGGAATTATGTTTTTTGATTTCTTTCTCAAACTGAAGGTTTGTCTCAGTTCTAACCTCTCTTAAAATTTGCTTTCTTTCTGTCCTCCCTACCCTAAAAAAGGGTCTTTTCTGAATCCTATAACCACTGGTATTTTACCACTCATGACAGTGCCTCCCCCCTTTAACTTTCCTGCTATTTCCCCAGTCAATTTACCCTTCCCCTTCCTGTTGAGGTGAAGGCCATGCCTAGTATAATCCCACCTACTGAGAGAATCAACATGAACCACACCAATGTGTGACCCCGCACCCGACATGAGCAGCCGTTCCAGCTCCAAATTAACTCTCTTGACAGTAGAGTTCAAATGAGGTCGGTCATGGCGCCCAAGAACAGATACAAACTCAACACTAGTATGCTTCGATGCTGATGCAATCTTTGCCAGGTCACACACTATACTGTACCCAGGATCTCTGTCAATACTGTTACCTGCCCCACCCACTACAACCACGGTGTCTTCCTTAGTGAAATCTTTGCAAAGTGATCCTAAATCCTCTGTCACCTGCTCCAGACCAGCACTAGGTTTAAAAAAATTGGTGACCTGGTATTCTGATCCTAGTTCATCCTGCAAGAGTTGGCCAACACCTCTTCCAAGGGAACTACCTAACAACAACATTTTCTTTCTCTTTTCTGATTTCCCTACATTCTTACTTTTCAATTTGCTGCTGAAAGTTTGTTGTGCCCTGTCTACACCTGCAACTGCTTGAGGCTCACCAGCTTCTAACTGAAGCAACAGGTCAAATCTATTTTCCACATTCACCATAAAGCTGTCAGACAAAGTTCTAGGCCTGTTCCTCCTGTTGCCTGTTGCCACTTCCCACCTCTCTTTACCCTTCTCCCTCCTTAACCTGCCAAGATCTCCCCTGGCCTTCTCTAACTCAGCCTGAAGGGCAGCAATTTTCCCCTCCTGTTCCAGTATCTTCCTATCTCTACTACAAATCCTACAAAACCACTGATGAGTCTCATTTACTTCCCCTATTCCCACGCCACTACAGTCACCCACATGGAAAAAACTACAGCACCCATCACACCAAAGCCCCGACCTAACAATTCTACGGCAAGTCAAGCACTTTTCACTCATGATAAACGTAATATTTTATTAAGAATAAGTCAGTTAAATTATAGATAAACACAAAAATATGGTTACACAAATTTGGCCTATATGCAACTGTGTGTAAACAAAAACAAAAGTGCAAAGTTTCTGAAACAACAAGTTAAACTTTACGCTACTTTCCAGAAATGCTAGTTAAATAATGTAGAGGTACGCTAAGTTAAATTGCTGGAGAGAGCAAGGAACAACTAAACGAAATTCTATAGATTTGCTGCAGCAGAACGTAAACAGAAAATACGACTGTACGATCTTTTCGCGTTTTCTGCTATATTACGTAAAGAAAAATGAAACCTTTAATGGTACACTTAAACAGCACACTAATACACTTATTTACCACGTAATCAGTACTAATCTATATGTTTTATAATCTAAAATAACTTATCTTTACGAGAACACCAAAACTCGCGCTAGTCGCCTGGCTGCAAGGCTGAACATTATAAGGAAAGTAATCGTAATGTAAAGAGAGTTTAAGTTGGTGAAGTACTTGAACATTCATGTCATTATCATCATGAATTCTAAAACAATGTGGCCTCTTCAGGGAATCTGTGGAGATGGGCTTTTAGTAGATTCCTCAAATGCAGACATTTGTCCTTTGAATGATCGCATCTATTTATAATTCGCATGATAGCACAAAATAATACAGTTGTCATCAAATATATCTGAACATAAGAGGTTATTAAATGAAAATATGTCTTTATAAATTTTAACCATAGATTGTCATGAGTGAACTTTAAATTCTTGCTACCCCAAGGAGTCAGTGCCAGCAACAAATAAAACTAATCATAATAAAACTTTTCTTAAAAAGTAAGTATGCAAAAGATAACTCTTGGACAGTCTTCATAAACAGTCACAACTATTAAGTTAAGAACTGGCAATTTAGAATAAACACCAAAGAATGACAGACTTGACAGATTTTCTTACATCCACAGAACGGATACACTGACAAATTAAGCTCAAGTGAGATATAGTTAAAAATAGAAATCTAAGGAGATTACAATCAGAATGGAAATTCCATTAAAATTTTCCTCAGCACGCAAAGTATATACACAAATATTTGAACAGGCAAAAGAACTACTTCAAAATTTTAATTAAAATGTCGTTCATATATAGAGCTTTACGCAGTATATTTATAAGTTAAAGCAAATACATCCGAGCCTTAAGAAGGAAAGGTGAAACTTAAATAAGAGAAGCTGCAAAGGTGAACAGTTCCACTATAGCAAAAGCAGACATGCCTCAAACACAGCCAGAAGACACATGCAGGGCCACAACAGCAACAGGCCCTCACAGCTGTCGGCTGCCAAAATTCCAGGCTAGCACTTTACAAGGCCAAGAGGTGCTGCTAACAAACACCATGTAGGTGAAATATAGGCTACAGAAATACAGATTACATGACCAACAATCACCACCTTAAGAGGATCATAGCTATAAGCCCAAAAAAATCCTTCATAAAATAAGGTAGCAAATACTACTCGTAAAGGAAATAGATCTTAAATCACTGGTAAGGGAGTATAAAAATATAATAATTAATGTCTCTCCAAACAATTTGTGTAAACTACATCACAGTTGCATGGCCAGGTGTCTACTTGAACAAACAGAAAGAACAAATAAATGAGTAAGCTTACCCCTTTAAAGGAATACTTAGGGAGTAGGCACTAAAAACAGTGTTTTCTTGAACCAGTCCTTGGGCTTGACAACCATCTAGAACCTAGTTTCAAAACATACATATTAATTTCCCTTGAAATAATTAAAAGGAAAAATTAAAAATCTTACAAAATGTAAAAAAATCAGATCAGTGAACAAGAATTATGTCACACAGCTCACAAGCATGTTAATATAACTGAGTAAAGAACTTCATTCAACACTAAAACTCAAACACAGAATTGTGATATACATGAGGTGAAAGTTAAGTTTTACTAGCAAACCACTGGATTTGAAAGTGATGCACAGTTTATATCCTTGGTAATCCACAGCAAATAAGGGTCTGTCTTACACTTTATCGCCAATGTGAGGACAGTCACTAATTCACATCTAAAATTTCTATCAGGGAAATAAATACAAAGGAGCATCATGGCTGCAGCCAAGATTAATCGCAGTAAACTGAAATGTGTCACTGACCCATAAGGCACCAACAGCAGAGGCACAGATATTAGAGTGCGAGCCATACTGACTGCAAACTTTTCCAGTAATGTTCTTTTCATATGTAGCAACGATGAGGGCAAAACTGCAAGGATCCAGGTCCACACAGCATGGATAAACAGGGAAGTGCAAATCCACCGAAGGCGATAGGTGGACACCATGAGTACAGCATTGTGATTGCCACTACCCAAAGGAGTGATAAGTTGATCTCGGCACAAACAGAACTAACAGCCGAAAGAACCTTTGCACATGAAAACTCATGTGCGATACCCTTATGCTGCACCCCTCCAGCCCATTCTCATCTCAGAATGCACTGCCAGCCTGTTTTCAACTCACTGAGCCAGTGATCATCTACGAAAACTGCAAGTTAATTTCCTGCTGCCTATCGGGATGCCAGTGAAAGAATGCACCAGCAAGACAGAGAGAAAATGAAATGGAGTTGCCACAGCTCACATTGCTTAAAACACTTTAATGAAAACATTTTACTTACACAGTGATTAAACAATGTTTTAACACTAATTAAAAATACTTTATTTTAAACATGCCAATCCTGAGTAGTATTCAGACACACACAAAAAATGGCTCCATGAAAATAGTATTAATTGTTTTGAAAGTTCCCAAAAAAAACTGACCTTTTTGATACATTAAATGTCATTGATCCTTTTGCTTGTTACTTTGCAGATAAAAGACACCATTGTTTGTACCTTCCTGTGAAGCATATGAATATGTGGCTTTCTAATCTCTTGATTTGTATGATTACTAAAGGAATTCTTGTTGGTAAGCTTCAGCTTAGATACCATCCACAGTAATTAACTTATTGCTTGCAAGTGTTTCTCTACATATCAGTATGCCCCTTAATATATTTGTGTTGTCATAAAGATTGGTGAGCACTTTAAAATTGTCTATGATTGTGATTAAGTGTGCGAAACAAAATGTTGTCTGTTATAGTAATATACATTATGTGAATCAAAAGGTTGCGGCCGGCCGGAGTGGCCTAGCAGTTCTAGGTGCTACAGTCTGGAACCGCACGGCCGCTACGGTCGCAGGTTTGAATTCTGCCTCGGGCATGGATGTGTGTGATGTCCTTAGGTTAGTTAGGTTTAAGTAGTTCTAAGTTCTAGAGGACTGATGGCTTCAGAAGTTAAGTCCCATAGCGCTCAGAGCCAATTAAAAGGTTGATGTGAGATTTTCATTGCCCCACCCCATTTTGGGCTCATGTAATTGATGGACATCCTCTTATCACACCAGTCTGATGCCCTACTGTGTATTCATCTGTTTCTTGAGTCCATTGTAGTACTAGTAGTTTTGCCTCTCTCTCGTCCTTGTTTCTGGGAACATGGCCACTCCATTGAGATTTCAAAGAGACTGCTTTTTCCAAGATGCCTTTGACTTTTGAAAAAGATTGTATATCACTTGATCTCTTCTCACATTGATTCTCAAATCCTAGCACAAATCTTTCCATGGTTTAATAGCCAGCCCAGAGTTCTCACTACATAAATTCCTTCACTGCCTAGCTCTCACACCTGTACTTCATCACTGTTAAGATATATTGGATTTGAACTATTCTCTTCACGTTTGCTATCATATTGGATTTGAAAACATGAGAATTTGCTAAAAGCTTTATAACTCCCTATGTTAACATGCTGACACAGATAATGTACTTGCTGTCATTTTCCAGAAACATCATGTCATTGTAAACATATTCTGATGAGATCCATTTATTGAACATAATTTTTGTTTTTGAAAAGTATCAACTGAGGCAGTCTTAACTTACAATTGGATATAATATCAGCAACTAAAGATAGCTTGTAACATGATATTTTCCACCAGCAAATTTCAAGTTTTTGAGCTGCCTCCCGTTATTTCTAATTCATCTGTCCTCTCATTTCACTTTTGACGTTGTCATTTGCAATAAAGCTGAGAACAGCTTAGATGAGTCAGAATCACCTTGTTTGGTACCTAATTATGTGGGAAAATTTATTATCTGTTCACTAGTACTAACAATGGCTGAGGATCCATAATAGATTTACAGTAGTCAGATGGAGGCTGCCTCAGTATTTTGCTCAGCTGAGACTTGCAAGACGTAAAGTAAATCTGCATATAGTATCTCAGGCTTTCTCAGTGCAATTAATGAATAGTATACTTCCAAATGTTCTGGCAAGCTATTGTTCCTATTTTTATGCAAAGTTTTTTGACATCTGACCCAGCTATCATCTTCAGGTGTAGTGAGTTTTGCTGTTATGTGTACTCACTGCATAGACTGTACCCAGACTGTGAACTATTGTTTTGCTCTCAAGCTCTATTTATAGCAGACTTCTGTTCCCGATGCCCACTATGTCCTTTGATCATCTTTTGTTTTTCAGAGCTACATTGATATACTGAGAGATGAAAATTCTCTCAGCATTTGCGGATGTGATGGCTGGTGACATTTTAATAAATTAAGTGCAGGACCCCAAGTGTAATATAAGCTGAAATAGCCTTCCCTGTTTATTAGGTTTTCTGGCATCTTAATTGCAATAGACTCTGTAGTTATATTGTCCCAGGGACTTGACGTTTGCACCACAATACTGGTCTCAATATATTTAATTTGATGAATATATTCAAGACATTGCTTGGTGTCAGCTGATTCACTTGACTGTTTTAGTCGCGTATAACGCTGATGTTCCTTGAATCTCTTCTCGATTGTTCTGATAATCTGCCACACATAAGACATGTGATACGCACCTGTTTTAGAGATCTAGATCATCATTAACATTGCAACGAATACTTCCGTAGGTGTGTACTGATCTTTCCAGATATTGGGTCAGCATAAGGTAGATAAATGATTTTTCGCTCCTCTTTCTTGATCTTGGATCAATCTCTTCCTCAGGCATTTCTGATTTTGACTGCATAGCCTGTTCAATTTGATGATAGGAGCACCCATTCTCTGTGGAGCACTGTTCGTAATTGCTCAAATTCTTCAGTGAAGCTCTCCTTGTCTGAAAACATTAGAGCTTTGCGAGCTCTGTGGACCAGTCTTTAGCACCAAAGTTCCTTGTGACTTATGGTGATGGTTTGAGGTGTGGAGATACAGGTCAATGTGCATAGGTTTTCTATATACACTGTGACGCAGGGATCCATGCATTCTTCTCGTAACTAATATGTTGAGGAAATGTAATTGGCCCTCTTAATCAAGTTGCACCATGAATTTTATATTACAATGAATGGAGTTTAAATGTTTTAGAAACTCTTGAAACTTTTCCACTCCATGTGGGCACACTACAGACGTGTTGTGCATGTACAGATAGAAACACATTAATTTCAAATTGACATATTGTAGGGCTTTGCTTCCAAGCGTTACATGTATAGGTTCACTACAACAGGTGATAACGGACTACTCATCATTGTGCGATTGGTTTGTTCAAATATTTTTTCTTGAACAGGAAACAAGTTGATGTCAGTACATGTATACTAATTTCTATGAAACAGTCCTTGGACTTTTTGGCTATTAGTTCCAAGAAATCAGAAAGTGGAACTCTCACAGAGAGGGAGACTGCATCAATGCTGACCATAATATTCATTTCCTGAAGCCGCAGTTGACTGAGGCAATGTACAAAGTCAGCAGAGTTGTGGGTGTGGTGCTTGTACTTCCACGTGTATTTTCTGAGAATGAATTTCAGATATTTTGCCAGCTGGTCTGCAGGTGTACCAATAGCTTCCACATCCTCCTGCAGATTACTCATTGTTACTTGTTATTCCTTGCAGATGTTTGATCTTAGTATTGGTGTCCTGGTGAGTGCTTACAAGTTTTGCGGCAAAGCCCATCTGCTGCTTCCTGTTGGAGAGAAGCTACAACATGCTCCATGGAGCTGATGTAATCTGATATTGGAGATCTCTTTTTGAAGTGGGCATGAAATTTAGCTGTTTAGCAAGGATCTTCAGTATACCCTCATCCAGGTGTTTGTGACTGAGATTAATTACAATGCACCCTCTAACATCTTGTCTTGGCTTCTTGTGCAAGTGATCAAATGTTGCTTTCTGGGGTGCACACATTTTCAAATGCATTGCTTCTGCCTGTGACCAGTGTTGTACTGTCAATTCATTCACAAAAATCTGCAGAGAATTTATCTAATATGTAAAGATGGAGTTAAAGAAGCTCTTCTGAAGTGACTTCTAGCATGTGTTAGGTGTCATGATTTCTCTCTTACACTAGAGCCAGACATCCACGGTGCGTATCCCCATTTGTCTCTGGGGGTGCTAATGTGATGCTTGATTTTAGTGAATGTTAAGTACAACATGTTCACCTTGACAGGAAGGTCAACATACTGAGAAGTTGACCTTCTTTTTGGTGGAGCTTATCCAACTTCAGTATGTTGTGGAAAATCTCCTCCCTGTAGAGGGAAGTGATGTGATCTCTCAGGTTTTCTTGGCACCATGGATTAATAATGTACTTCTTGTTGTTCTGTCTATTTGTTGTTTGTTTTATGCACAATATCTTGATCATCTCCAGGTGTTGCGAGTTTGCTGTTATGTGTACAGAGCTCACTCTCATATTCTGTAAAATGCAAATTTTCCAAGCATTTTCCAATGTGGGTGGGTGTGATGGCTAGTGAGATTTTAATAAATTAAGTGCACATCGCAAGCCTACATCAATACATCAACTGTACAGTGATTCAACAATTAGCTGCAGCGGTTTCAGTCAATGAAAAGATGCAATAATACGTACTTTGGTAATATGGACTCATCATATGGGTACCACCTACTTCAGTTATCAGCTCAGCCTATCATCCCACTGTCAAAGGCCAGAGGAATTGTGGGGGACCTAAATTACAGTGACTAGACACTATAAACATGGATCTAAGATCAGGAATCCTAAAACCACAGGAAGTGTTAGATTCAAAAAGTGAATCCTGTTCCAACTATATGGTGCTAAGAAGAAGAAGAAGAAGAAAAATATGTGACTTTTCATGCTTTCCTGATGGATCTGTTACAAATGTGATTCCCATGTTTGCTGCCAGATTGAATTGTGTAGTTCGCCCAAAATTTCATCGATGCAACGGCTCGACATCATCAGGTGGTGCTAGCTGCTGCTGTCCTTGCTGCAAGGCATGACTGATGATAATCACATGGTGGCATTGAAATTTATCATTCCAGGAGCAGGCAATACGCGTGTGTGGGAAAATGGTCATAGCTGGAGAAAGCACTGCTCCTAGTGCCTCCTGTTGAGAGCCATGGAAAGGCCATCCACGCGTGCGCTATGGGCAATGCCTGTGCTGCCAGATGCTCCTGTGGTTAAAGGCTGAATTAAATCTCAGTAGTTCATTGCATCGTGTGATGAACTCGAAGTTTTTGTTTTCCCTGTTTTGATTGAATGGCAGCCAGTGGTGGATTCCAGGTGGCACTTAGTTGAACGCTTGCATCCCTGTTGATAAGATTGTCTGCCGTGTGGACGTGTGTGGCCTCCTTAATGACACAGACCCATAAAGATGATGCTGGGGATAAAACTTCAGACTTTTCATACAACATTCGATGCCCCATGTCCCGGCAATCTTCTGCTAATGCAGATTTATCAGTTTGCCCTAGGAATGTATGACGATGGTGTTTGATACAACATTCTTGCATGGTTTGGCATGTCTGCCCAACATAAGATTTTCCACATTAGCATGGGATTTTATACACATCACATTTCCTAAGGCCAAGGATATATTTGACCGAGCAAAATAAATTCCTCAGTTTTGCTGGTGGTCGAAAAACGCCTTTGGTGTTGTGCCTCTTGAGAATTCTTGTTGGCTGCAAATATAGCTCTAAATGAGTTGATTTGTGATAGATGCTGTGTCCCAGTGTACCATCAGCTTTTCTTCTGACTATGATGTCCAGGAATGATAAAATTCCATCCTTTTACACTTCCATTGTGAAATGTATATTGGGATGGAGCGAGTGAGTTAAAATGCTGGAGAAACACAGGTAATGTCTCTATTGTGTGTGGAGCCACACCACAAAAGTATCATGTACATACTGCCTGAAGCAGGAAGTTTGAGACTTGCCGAATGCAGTGCTTTTTCCTCAAAGTCTTCCATAAAATAGTTGACCACCATGGGAGACAGAGGACTTCCCATGGCAACGCCGCCCACTTGTTCAAAATACTGGTCATTGAATAAGAAATAAGTTGACGTAAGCACATGTTTAAATAATGCCACAAGCTCTTTCTCAAACTGGCTGCTGATAGGTTCTAATGAGTCCTGCAGAGGTACTCTTGTAAATAAAGATACAACGTCAAAACTCAAATCATCAAACTAAATGGGAAATGCAGCCAACATAAAAAATGCCCAAGAAAGAAGTTGAGAAGATCAGCCGAAAATCACTTACCTACCTTACGCTCACCCAGTACCTGGAATTAGTAGACTCCTGTCAAAACATAGCATCCAATGTTTTTTGCTCCTTCCTATAAGACAAGAAGTCTTATTTGAAATGTTGAAGATCTAGGTCTCTGAATGTTGGGTTTATTTTGCAATCTATGTGAATGTAGCATGTCTTATGTGGGACAAACTATCAGAAGAGTTGAGGGGAGATGCAAGGAGCATCATTGACTTGCAAGTAGAGCAACCAAGCAAATTGGCAGTCACCAAGCACTGCTTCAAATGTAATCATGAAATAAAATACAATGAGGCCAGTACTGTTGTGCAAATGCCAACTTCTGAATTAGCATAATGAAGGAGTCTATCAAAATAAAGATGTCAGAAACCGAATAAACAGGGATGGCAGTTTAAAATTAAATAAGGCTTGCGATCCAGCACTCGATTTATTAAAATCTCGCTGGCCATCACATTTCTCAGAGTTGGAAAATACTGAGAGAATTGGTATGTTTGGGAATGTCAGTGTGAGCTCTGGAAAGCAAAAGAGCATCAAAGGGCATAGTGACCATCATGAATCAAAGTCAGCTATAAGTAGCTACGTGAGACCGACAGTAGTACAGTCTGGATGGAGTCCAGGCAGTGACTGCACATAACAGCAAAACTCACAACATATTAGGAAGATGACTGGGTTTGTCATCTAAATATTGTGCATAAAATGGAAACAACAACTTGGAAGAACATGCATAAACATAATATTAATAAATGTACATATCTATCCCAAAGTCAATCTGCAGTTAATGGTGGAGAACTTCATACCAAAATTAGCAGTTTTCTGTCCCATTCTATTGAAAGGGAGGAAAAATTGTCTGTATGCCTCATGGTTTTGTGGGAATTACATCACCTTTCTTCCAAAGATTATCATTTAAGTTACATGATTGTGTGTTACATTTTCATTTGGGCTATACTGAGCTATTATGAGCCTAGAAATATACACCTGAATTCTTTCTGTATATTTTGTCTTTCTTACATAGTAAGGACTCAAAACATTGTGAGAATATTCTTGAATTAATCACATTAGTGTTTTTCTTGTGATTTCTGTTAGAACTACTCTGCTTTCCCCTAGTATCCTTCCAGGAGGCAGACCCACCAGTATAAAATGAGACAATGAGTATTGCATTGTCAGTAGAGAAACACTAAGAGCAGAATTTGGTTGGTCAGGGGACCTCATTGACTTTGAACATCAACTATTCATTGGATGTCACCTAAGTAACAAAGAGACATTTGAATCCTTCTAAAGCTGCCCAAGTCAACAGTTGGTGATGTAATTGTGAACTGGAAATGTGAAGAAACAACCACATCTAAACCAATACCAAGCAAACTTCATGTACTGACAGACAAAGATCATTGAGCAGTGCAGAAGGTGGTTGTAAAAAATTGCATGAAATCAGTGGAAGGAATCTCATGAGTTCCAAAGCGCTACCAGCAGTTCAGCTAGCACAATGACTGTCTGTAAAGAATTAAAAAGACTGTGTTGCAGTAGTCAAACAGCTGATAAGCCACACATTTCTGTAGTCAATGAAAGTGACACCTTAGCAGAGGTGCCAACTTGAAAATATTTTTGGGGGAGAAGAATCATTTTATTAGGTACTACATTTGATAGATAACTTTGCATTTCCGTCTACATGTTTGACACTCCAAACCAGTCCTATTTGCAGATGACACCAGTGTATTGACTGAAGGTGGAAGTAGAAAGGCTCTTAGGCTGTATGCTGAAGTCACAAATGAAAAGATTTTAGAATGGTTTGTGAGGAATAAACTACTGATTAACCCTTAAAAAAAAAGAAAGGAAAACAAAAACACCACTGTACAATTCCACACACAGCAAAATTAAAAAACCATTAAAACCAAATATTTCTTTGGAAAGCCAAACAATTAAGTGTCACTGAAACAAAATTGCTTTGTTTACTTACAAGACAATCTGAAATGGAATTCCCACATCACATTATTAAATTCTGAGCTATCTAAAATGACCTATGCAATGAGAATTATATGGAACAATGCAAGTGCTGAAGGAGAGAGGTGTATTTTGCACGCATACTTTCCCTTTTGAGTTATGACATCATATTCTTGGGAAATTCCCCTCACAGCATAACAACTTTCAAGAAACAAAAAAAGATTGTGAGGATAATGAAAAATGCAAACAGCTGAAAATCATGCAAACTACGATTGGCTGGCGACTAGCCACTACCCCCCAACTCGCTGAAACATCAATCACAATGTCATTTCAGTCGGAGAATAGGTCAGTAGTGCTACAAAACAAATACATAAATAAAGTTGAAGAAACATACCTTAATTTTTGATGGTAAATGTTCTCCTCCTTAGATCATTCCTGCATATGAACTCATCACATATGGCATCAAGGTCGAGTTTCATCAATTCATCTCTGTGGGCGTTGAGAAGGGTGATGGCATTAGGACGATCCTGCCTCATTATAGAATGAAGATATGTTTTCACCCTCTACAGACAAGAAAACTATCGCTCAGTGGTGCAGGACATTACCGGAATCGTCAGCACTACACGCATGAATTTCACTAGTTCAGGCAGGAGGTCAAACAGGTGGTTTTCCTGTTTTAGGTGTTTCACTATGTCATCCAATGAACTAATATTCTCAGAATCACTACTTTGGATAATCTCATGAAACATGCTTCGGTGGAGAAGCAAGTGTTCTTTGTCTATATCTGATGAAAAGATAAAATATCGAATGAATGTTTTTTATCACCAAGAAGAAATTGTTCAATTTGATTTACAAACATGAATGATTGAGTTTTGAACCATGATTCCAAGAAGCTGATGGATGTGTCCATTGTTTCATAATACGATCTTCTATATTTATCACATACTTCAGTGAATGTTTCTACAGATGAATTGATGGAGTCATCATATTTCTTAGGGACTTTTCTTCTATGGGGTAATTTTGGGGAATCAACATCCGTATCTTGACATTTTGAAGTTACTTCATCCCAGAGTGATTCAAAATTGTTTCTCATAAATTTAATAGAAGTTACAAGAGTGGAAATCATGTCATTGGCCTCCTCTAAGTGTAGGGATTTCCTCTGTAGTGCTGTGTTTACGGTATCAATGTGACCAAACAGTTTTACCAAAACTGATAACATGAAAAAGAAATCATATGTCTGCATATTAATCAAAAAGCCATTTGCTTTGGCCCCAGTTTCTGAATTATCATTTCTTGAAACATTTAGAAAAAATTCCTAAAATTCTGTTTAGTTGGACAAAACTGAAGACATTGCCAAGTATCTTATGGCCCACCTTGTAGGACAGATTGGTTTCAAATTTGTAGAGGCATCTGCCTTCAGGTGAGCAAAAAGGTCTAATATTTTAGGTGAATCTCTCACAAAATGTATTAAGTCCTTCATAACATTCAATGCATTTCAACATTCTGGAACTGCTTTCACAGTGTCTTGTAGTGTTAAATTTAAACAGTTGCAAGGCAGTGCACAAACATAGCTCTCTTCTCCTTTTCCATAAACTTTGCATGGACACCATTATATGATCTGGCCATGTTAGCTGAACCGTCAAAGCATTGGCCCCTACAATTAGATGTAGGCAAATCAAATCATCTTAAAATGTCGATAATAATATCAAACAGAGCCTTAGCTGTGGTACTTTGTATTGAGTATAGCACTAAAAAAATATTCTTCTACCTCTAGCGAAGCATCAACAAATCTTATACAGATACTAAATTGATCTTTGGTGGCTATGTCTGTTGTTCTGTCTGCTATTATTGCAAAATACTATGCACTCTTGATATCCTACAATAATATTCTAAGAAGTGCATGACTTAAAATGGCCAATATTTCATTTTGCACATCATGGGATGTCCATTTGTAAGTTTCGTGCTGTAGCCATATTAAAAGTAGCTGGTTAAATTGTCAAAGTTACTTGTTTCATCAGTATGCCCACTGCTAAATAACGGAGGGAAGATATGATTTTTAGTAAACAATTTTTTTCATTTGTGTCAGTTTTTAATTTGGAAATCTGGCTAAATACATTGACATTTGATTTTAAGGATTTGAATTTCAGTACAGCTTCTCTGTGGCAGCCCGATGCTTCATGCTCTTTCAACTTTTCTACCCGGAGGTAAAATAGTCCCCCATTCGGATCTCCGGGCGGGGACTACTCAAGAGGATGTCATTATCAGGAGAAAGAAAACTGGCGTTCTACGGATCGGAGCGTGGAATGTCAGATCCCTTAATCGGGCAGGTAGGTTAGAAAATTTGAAACGGGAAATGGATAGGTTAAAGTTAGATATAGTGGGAATTAGTGAAGTTCGGTGGCAGGAGGAACAAGATTTTTGGTCAGGTGAATACAGGGTTATAAATACAAAATCAAATAGGGGTAATGCAGGAGTAGGTTTAATAATGAATAGGAAAATAGGAATGCGGGTAAGCTACTACAAACAGCATAGTGAACGCATTATTGTGGCCAAGATAGATACGAAGCCCACACCTACTACAGTAGTACAAGTTTATATGCCAACTAGCTCTGCAGATGACGAAGAAATTGAAGAAATGTATGATGAGATAAAAGAAATTATTCAGATAGTGAAGGGAGACGAAAATTTAATAGTCATGGGTGACTGGAATTCGAGTGTAGGAAAAGGGAGAGAAGGAAACGTAGCAGGTGAATATGGATTGGGGGTAAGAAATGAAAGAGGAAGCCGCCTGGTAGAATTTTGCACAGAGCACAACTTAATCATAGCTAACACTTGGTTTAAGAATCATGATAGAAGGTTGTATACATGGAAGAACCCTGGAGATACTAAAAGGTATCAGATAGATTATATAATGGTAAGACAGAGATTTAGGAACCAGGTTTTAAATTGTAAGACATTTCCAGGGGCAGATGTGGACTCTGACCACAATGTATTGGTTATGACCTGTAGATTAAAACTGAAGAAACTGCAAAAAGGTGGGAATTTAAGGAGATGGGACCTGGATAAACTGAAAGAACCAGAGGTTGTACAGAGTTTCAGGGAGAGCATAAGGGAACAATTGACAGGAATGGGGGAAAGAAATACAGTAGAAGAAGAATGGGCAGCTTTGAGGGATGAAGTAGTGAAGGCAGCAGAGGATCAAGTAGGTAAAAAGACGAGGGTTAATAGAAATCCTTGGGTAACAGAAGAAATATTGAATTTAATTGATGAAAGGAGAAAATATAAAAATGCAGTAAATGAAGCAGGCAAAAAGGAATACAAACGTCTCAAAAATGAGATCAGCAGGAAGTGCAAAATGGCTAAGCAGGGATGGCTAGAGGACAAATGTAAGGATGTAGAGGCTTATCTCACTAGGGGTAAGATCGATACTGCCTACAGGAAAATTAAAGAGACCTTTGGAGATAAGAGAACCACTTGTATGAGCATCAAGAGCTCAGATGGAAACCCAGTTCTAAGCAAAGAAGGGAAAGCAGAAAGGTGGAAGGAGTATATAGAGGGTCTATACAAGGGCGATGTACTTGAGGACAATATTATGGAAATGGAAGAGGATGTAGATGAAGATGAAATGGGAGATACAATACTGCGTGAAGAGTTTGACAGAGCACTGATGGACCTGAGTCGAAACAAGGCCCCCGGAGTAGACAACATTCCATTGGAACTACTGATGGCCTTGGGAGAGCCAGTCCTGACAAAACTCTACCATCTGGTGAGCAAGATGTATGAAACAGGCGAAATACCCTCAGACTTCAAGAAGAATATAATAATTCCAATCCCAAAGAAAGCAGGTGTTGACAGATGTGAAAATTACCGAACAATCAGTTTAATAAGCCACAGCTGCAAAATACTAACACAAATTCTTTACAGACAAATCGAAAAACTGGTAGAAGCCGACCTCGGGGAAGATCAGTTTGGATTCCGCAGAAATACTGGAACATGTGAGGCAATACTGACCTTACGACTTATCTTAGAAGAAAGATTAAGGAAAGGCAAACCTACGTTTCTAGCATTTGTAGACTTAGAGAAAGCTTTTGACAATGTTGACTGGAATACTCTCTTTCAAATTCTAAAGGTGGCAAGGGTAAAATACAGGGAGCGAAAGGCTATTTACAATTTGTACAGAGACCAGATGGCAGTTATAAGAGTCGAGGGACATGAAAGGGAAGCAGTGGTTGGGAAGGGAGTAAGATAGGGTTGTAGCCTCTCCCCGATGTTATTCAATCTGTATATTGAGCAAGCAGTAAAGGAAACAAAAGAAAAATTCGGAGTAGGTATTAAAATCCATGGAGAAGAAATAAAAACTTTGAGGTTTGCCGATGACATTGTAATTCTGTCAGAAACAGCAAAGGACTTGGAAGAGCAGTTGAATGGAACGAACAGTGTCTTGAAAGGAGGGTATAAGATGAACATCAACAAAGGAAAATGAGGATAATGGAATGTAGTCGAATTAACTCGGGTGATTTTGAGGGTATTAGATTAGGAAATGAGACACTTAAAATAGTAAAGGAGTTTTGCTATTTGGGGAGCAAAATAACTGATGATGGTCGAAGTAGAGAGGATATAAAATGTAGACTGGCAATGGCAAGGAAAGCGTTTCTGAAGAAGAGAAATTTGTTAACATCGAGTATAGATTTAAGTGTCAGGAAGTCATTTCTGAAAGTATTTGTATGGAGTGTAGCCATGTATGGAAGTGAAACATGGACGGTAAATAGTTTGGACAAGAAGAGAATAGAAGCTTTCGAAATGTGGTGCGACAGGAGAATGCTGAAGATTAGATGGGTGGATCACATAACTAATGAGGAAGTATTGAATAGGATTGGGGAGAAGAGAAGTTTGTGGCACAACTTGACCAGAAGAAGGGATCGGTTGGCAGGGCATGTTCTGAGGCATCAAGGGATCACCAAATTAGTATTGGAGGGCAGCGTGGAGGGTAAAAATCGTAGGGGGAGACCAAGAGATGAATACACTAAGCAGATTCAGAAGGATGTAGGTTGAAGTAGGTACTGGGAGATGAAGAAACTTGCACAGGATAGAGTAGCATGGAGAGCTGCATCAAACCAGTCTCAGGACTGAAGACCACAACAACAACAACAACCCCTTTCTTCCAGTCGAAAAACCAGTTTCCATGAAAGTATTTTTTTGATTTTGTGAGAAAACTGAAAACGATTTTCTTCAAACATTTGTCTGCTAATTTTGCAAAAAATAGCATCTTTTACCTTATTTTAATCGATCCATGCAAACTGCTGTTTCCAAGAGGGCTGATAAAAGCGTTGTTGTTTTCCGGGAACAGTGTTTTTTGTCACTGCCACAGTTCCGTCACTATCCGTGTCATTGTTTTCACACACAGCACCACTAACACTGGGTCTAGCTTTACCATCGCTAACACTTGCCACATTGTCACATTTCTTCCTAATTATAAACTTGTCCATTTTAAACTGGACAGTAAGGGACAAAAGATTAACAACTGAACCAAGTCACAGTAAGACTAACCGACCACTGGCGATGCTCAGCTCCGGTATGTTTATGTTCGCTGCCAACATTAGCTGCGGCCTGCATAACAGTACTGTGCGCCTAACAAGAAGTAGCCAGGGCGGCAGATTTTTGGGGGTGGCAAATTCATCTTGCGTACATAAAGGAGTGTGAGAATAAATTGAAAATACAAATTATTCATAAAATCAAGGGTCTTATTGAAAATTATCTATGGTACAGAAACAGTGTGCTCCGATTTATGAAAGAAATGTTTCCTCCAACAAAAATGGCTTAAAATGTATTGCACTGTAAACTTATAACTGACTGCTGCTTTGATCTTAAAGACATATTCACAACGAAGAGACGAATGAGTGTGATATGTGAAAATAAGCCGTCATGTATGAAATATATTGTGGGAAAAGTTGACTGTCGAAAAAGGGGGGTTTGGGGGGGGGGGGGGGGGGGGAGGCGCTTGACATGTTCATGTGGGGCGGCAAAACCCCTGGAGCCAGTGCAGATTTGTGTGGTGTTGTACCTAGTGACTGTCAATAGAATTTACAAAAATGAATGAAGAGTCTTTAACATTACCTAGTCCTTCTAGAGATCGCCATCAAATTCGGTGTTGCTATTGCTCATTAGTTTCTTTTACAAGCTGCCAGCAGGCTGCTGAGGGAGGAAGTGGAGCTCATCCTAGCAGCCAAAGTGCTGTGATCTCATGGTGAGCTTTTGTTCCCGCATACCTTCATACAGTAAAAGTGTGCGAATAGTACAGATGCAGGGGACAAACCCTGTCACAACAGTTTGTCATATGCAGAGGTTGGAGGAGTAGCAGAAATGAATATGCAATAGCTTGTAAAATCGGTATTTTTTTCCTACATAATCATTACATACTATTATGGAAATATGTATGTGCAAGTTTTAACAAATTTCCCAGTAAAGTATGAGGAAGAGGGAGAGACCGGTGAGAAATGCATCATTGAGGGGTGGGGGGTGAGGCCCCTAGTTTTAACTATTAGGAGGGGCACAAAGTACCTCACCCCCCCCCCCCCCCCCCCCCCCCCCCCAAGTCGGCACCACTGCATCTGAGATGATGTAAAGAGTCATGCCACTGGAGAGTAGATGACTGGAAACAAGTGATTTGGAGTGATGAATTGCACTATACCCTGTGGAAACACAAAGGAATATTTTCTATTTGCAAGTGCATGGAGAACATTACCTGTCATCATGTTTAGTTTTGTTGCTAGATCATATTTTAAAATGATGTTAGACACATTATATTGAAAGTTTTATGCATAATAAACAATTTTTTTTACAAACTTATGGAAAACATTTTTTCGGCGATAAAAATCACAGATAAAAGTAACCAGACATTGTAGATAAAGCCAAAAAACACAAAGAAAACCAAATTTTTAGTAATAGGTAACATGATAAATACTAATAACCTGCATTTGTTTATACAACAGTCTTGGAGACAAAAAAGAGAGCAGGCAAAGTTATGAATGTATCCCAGGCTGCAGAAAATATTAACACATTTATGCAAACTGAAAACCATTTTTAAATCATTCTCATCATTCTATATGTTCACTTCTGTATTTGAACTACACTTGGTCTTCCACTTGTTTTGTCCTTGGAAAGTTGGTTTGCACATTAGACGTGTTTTACCACATTCCCAATTATAAATCAATATTTACAATGTACTCTCAGTAATCGATCCAGATGTGCTTTAAATAATAAATCTACTTTTGTATACCCCACCAATGAAAGGGAAATATTTGCTATAATCAAAGAGCTGAATCCCAAATTTTTTGTTGGTACTGACAATACCCCCGACTCATCTTGGAGAAATGTGCTCCCCTCATAGCCAGGACACTTGTCAACATCTGTAACTGTTCTCTATCACAAGGGGTGTTTCCAGAAAAACCTAGAACAGAAAAAGTAAAACTTCTGTTCAAGAAAGGGATAAAAACAGAAGTACAAAAATACAGGCCTGTTTCACTACTATCTGGTTTTCCCAAAACAACTGAAAAATTTATTATAAAAGACTAATAAATTTCATAGAAGAAAATAATTATTTCTCAAATAAACGACATGGTTTCCGACAATCTACTGATACTGTTATTGTTGCATTACTAAATAAAGCCTTAAATGTACTAGACAGCAAAGAACATATCTCAGCCATATATCAAGGTCTCTCTAAAGCATTCGATGTCATCAATCACAAAATCTTGCTTAAGAAACTTGAATCTGCAGGTATTAGGGGTCCATCTATGAATGGATAAAATCATATCTCCAAAATAGGGAGCAAGTAGAAAGGCTTGCTGTCCAAGAAGGGAACAAAATAAAGTCCTACTGCTCAGAAAACAAGAGCATTAAGTATGGTGTACCACAAGACTCCATTCTAGGACCAATTCTGTTTCTACTCTTTGTAAATGACTTGGAACCTACTAGTCCATGCATGCCACAATTACATAAAATTCACTGATGACAGAAATGTGATAATGATAACACAAGGAAGGACCAGGGAAGAATTACTGCAAGAGATTGAGAAGAGTCCCACCCACATTACAGGCAGGTTTTCTGGAAACAAGTTAGTAATAAACATAGAAAAAACAGTTACAATGCTCTTACACACAGTGCAGAATAAGTGTCCAATAACCCCAGATACTGAATTGTTTACCAGAACCCTTGAAAATGTAGGCTATACAATATTTCTTGGAATATGGATCCAAGAAGATCTAAGATGGATCCAACACGCAAAATACATTACAAATAAATTGAATACCATTTGTTATACTATCAAAATTCTTTCTGGTTGCACATCAAAAGAGACACTAAAAAATGTATACTTTGCCCAGGCAGAATCTTTATTGCGGTATGGTATAATCTTTTGGGGAAATGCATCTGCCAGCAAAAGTTGTTTTATATGCCAAAAGAGAACAGTAAGAGCCATAGAAAAAGCTGCCTCAAGAAGCTCATGCAAGCCCTTATATTTAAGAAACTTCACATTCATCCACTACCATGTCTATATATCTTACAAGTAATAATATTTGTTAGGAAAATCTTAGAAAATAGCAACAATCTTGTATCAACTGAATTGAGTATCAATATGTATAATACAAGGAGAAAGCAGGATATGCATGTTCAATATGCATCAATAACACTAAAACAGAATGGACCACTGGAAACACGAAACCGACTATACAATAAGCTACCTAAAAACATTAAAAAATAAAAGACACTTCAAAATTTAAAATTGCTGTCCATAAATATTTATTGTAAAAAAGTTTGTTACAGTATAGATGAATATCTTGAAACATAAAAATTTGTTGCCAATTATTTAAAAAAGAATGAATGAAATATTAATCAAAAGTTTTAAAATAGCTGATGGAATTACTTGTGTTAAATAGTATGTATGTTAGCTGAATTTTCAGCTTTGATAATATTAAGCCTAAATCAATGTAAATATTCTTGTGTAATTTGAAAATGTGTATTGTAAATCACAATGGCTTGTCCAGTATCATATTGTATACCTTGTACAACAAATGATTCAAAGGACCAATAAAAAATGAAATGAAATATTTTCCTATTGTTCTATGAATTTGCCTGCAAGTATTGCTTCACCTTATTCTAGCATCCAGGTATGAAATGTTGCTTCAGTTTCCTTTTGAAAGCGCTCAGTTTTTTATGCTAAGTGGCAACCTGTTATAAAATAAGTTGCTATTCTATGGTCCCTATCTGTCATTTTCAGCATTTTGCTGGAGATATGGTTGGTTAGTTGGTTTGTGGGAGAAGGGACCAGACTGCTAGGGCCATCGGTCCATTTTTCCAAAAACTTCAAACACCCATACAGAATAAAAATGAACAATGGAGATGACAAGAGAAGACACAGGACAAGAAAGACTCAGACAGAGACCAGACGAAAGGAATTAAAATCACACAGAGTGTGACAGTGGTTGGCCGACCATAGAGACAAAAAAAGGAAAAGCCAACCACCCAGAAATACACTAAAAAACCCAGTCTAAAATCGTAGGCCAAAGGCCAGACTCAACACAAGAAAAAGGACAAACACTTAGATTAAGTGATAAAAGCCCCCTGCCTAAATAAAATGCAAAACTAAGCCTGCCATGGCAGTGTCTTCTGTTAAAAGTGCAGGGAGCGTATCAGGCAGCACAAATGCCTGCCTGAGCACAGCTAAAAGGGGACAGGCAAACAAAATGTGGACCACCATCAAAGCCACCCTGCAGCAACATAGAGATGGGTCCTCATGGCTCAGTAAATATCTGTGCATCAGCCGGGTGTGGCCAATGCGGAGCTGGGCATCGCCAGTGTTCGGTTAGTCTTACTGTGACTTGGTTCAGTTGTTAATCTTTTGTCCCTTACTGTCCAGTTTAAAATGGACAAGTTTATAATTAGGAAGAAATGTGACAATGTGGCAAGTGTTAGCAATGGTAAAGCTAGACCCAGTGTTAGTGGTGCTGTGTGTGAAAACAATGACACAGATAGTGACGGAACTGTGGCAGTGACAAAAAACACTGTTCCCGGAAAACAACAATGCTTTTATCAGCCCTCTTGGAAACAGCAGTTTGCATGGATCGATTACAATAAGGTAAAATATGCTATTTTTTGCAAAATTTGCAGACAAATGTTTGAAGAAAATCGTTTTCATTTTTCTCACAAAATCGAAAAAATACTTTCATGGAAACTGGTTTTTCGAACTGGGAGAAAGGGGTAGAAAAGTTGAAAGTGCACACAAGAGTGTGATGGTGGCAGCATTACAAGGGTAGCTGAAGCTGGTTTCAGAAATAGTTTTTAAGGGTTGGTTGGTTTGTGGGAGTAAAGGGAATAGACTGCTATGGTCATCGGTCCCTTGTTCCAAAACTTATAAAACACAAACACAGAGTAAAAACGAACAATGGAAAAGACGACCGATGACACAGGACAAGAAAGACTTAGACAGAGACCAGACAAAAGCAATTAAAATCACACAGAGTGTGGCAGTGGTTGGCCGACCATAGAGACAAAAAAGGAAAAGCCAACCACCAAGAAACACACTAAATACTCAGTCTAAAACCATAGGGCAAAGGCCAGACTCAACACAAGAAAAAGGACAAACACTTAGATTAAGTGATAAAAGCCCCATGCCTGAATAAAATGCAAAACTAAGCCTGCCATGGCAGTGTCATCTGTTAAAAGTGCAGGGAGCGTATCAGGCAGCGCAAATGCCTGCCTGAGCAGAGCTAAAAGGGGACAGGCCAACAAAATGTGGACCACCATCAAAGCCGCCCTGGAGCGACATAGAAGTGGGTCCTCATGGCTCAGTAAATATCTGTGCGTGAGCCAGGTGTGGCCAATGCGGAGCCGACAAAGGACAACAGAGTCCCTGCAAGCAGCTCCCATGGATGACCGCCACACAGTCATCGTCTCCTTGATAGCACATAGTTTATTGGGTGTGGTCAGATCGTGCCATTCAGCATCCCAAACTGTGAAAACTTTGCAGTATAAGACTGCTTGCAAATCAGACTCCGGGAGGCTAATGTCCAGAGTTGGTTCACTGGTGGCCTGTTTGGCCAGGTGGTCAACATGTTCATTGCCCAGGATGCCGACATGACTAGAGGTCCACACAAAGACCACAGAGCAGCCGCAATGGGCAAGAGTATGGAGGGACTCCTGGACAGTCATCACCAGATGAGAGCGAGGGAAGCCCTGGTCAATAGCTCGTTTACTCAGGGAGTCGCTACAGATAACAAAGGACTCACCTGAGCAGGAGCAGATATACTCTAGGGCACGAAAGATGGAAACCAGCTCAGCAGTGAAAACGCTGCAGCCAGCCGGCAATGAATTTTGTTTGTAATGGTCCCCTAGAGTCAGAGCATAACTGACATGACCAGCAACCATCGAACCGTCAGTGTAAAACATGCCAGAGCCCTGATATGTGGCAAGGACAGAAAGAAAGCGGCTGGGGAAGGTCTCCGGAGGGAGTGAGTCCTTTGTGCCCTGTGCCAATTCAAGACAAAGGCAAGGGTGGGGCACACACCATGGGGTTGTACGCAGGGGACCTGGAAAGGAGGTGGAAGAAGGAAAACCTCAAGCCCAGAGAGAAGCTCTCTGACACGGACCGCGATCATATAACTCGACCAGGGCCGATGTTCTGGGAGATGGTCGACTGACTGAGGGAACAGGAGACAATGATTTGGATGCCCGGGCATGCTACAAACATGTGTAGCATAAGCGAACAGTAAACATTGGTGCCGTAACCACAGTGGAGGGACACCTGCCTCCACAAGTATGCTGTGCACAGGGCTGGTTCAGAAAGCACCAGTGGCAAGTCGGATTCCACTGTGAAGGATTGGGTCCAGCACCCGCAACACAGGAGGGGATGCTGAACCATAAGCCAGGCTCCCATAATCCAGATGGGACTGGATTAACGCCTGGTAGAGCTGTAAGAGGGTAGATCGGTCGGCACCCCAGCTGGTGTGGCTCAACCATTGCAGAGCATTAAGATGCCGCCAACACATCTGTTTAAGCTGCCGAATATGTGGGAGCCAAGTCAGCCGGGCATCAAAAACCACACCCAGAAACCAATGTGTCTCCACCACAGCAAGAGGTTCACCGTCAAGATAAAGCTGCGGCTCAGGCTGAACAGTGCATCGCCAGCAGAAATGCATAACGCAGGTCTTGGCAGCCGAAAACTGGAAGCCATGCATTGCAGCCCAAGACAGTGCTTTGTGGATAGCACCCTGCAGCTGACGTTCAGCAGCTGCAATGTCAATGGTGCTATAGTAGAGGCAGAAGTCATCAGCATACAAGGAAGCTGAGACAGACGTTCCCACCGCCGCAGTGAGCCCGTTAATTGCAATTAAAAACAGGCAGACACTTAAGACAGACCACTGCGGTACCCCACTCTCCTGAACTCGGGGAACTATGGGAGGCCGTGACTTGCACGCAGAAGGTATGATGCGACAGAAAATTTCATATGAAAATCAGCAGCGGACCCCGAAGACCCCAACCATGAAGCATAGAGAGGACACGACGGCGCCATGTCATATCGTATGCCTTCCGCATGTCCAAAAAGACAGCAACAAGGTGCTGACAGCATGCAAAGGCCATACGGATGGCGGACTCTAGGCTCACCAGATTGTCGGCGGCAGAGCGGCCTTTGCGGAACCCACCCTGAGACAGAGCCAGAAGGCCCCGAGACTCGAGTACCCAACTCAACCGCTGGCTCACCATGCGTTCGAGCAACTTGCAAAGAACGTTGGTGAGGCTAATGGGGCGGTAGCTGTCCAACTTCAGTATGTTCTTGCCAGGTTTCAAAACGGGGATAAAAATGCTTTCCTGCCATTGCGACGGAAACTCACCCTCGACCCAGATACAGTTGTAAAGGTCGAGGAGCCATCACTGGCAGTCCACTGAGAGGTGTTTCAGCATCTGACAGTGGATGCGATCTGGCCTGGGAGCTGTATCAGGCCAAGCAGCTAGGGCACTGAGGAATTCCCACTCACTGAATGGAACATTGTAGGATTCAGGATGGCGGGTGTGAAATGAAAGGCTCCGACATTCCAACCGCTCTTTAATGGAGCGAAACTGAGAGAAAAATGGTCTGCTAAGCGGTTTGAAATTATGTCAGTAGAAACTGCTCCGTTCAGTGAGAGGACAGGGACACTGACAGGGGTCTGATAGCCATAGAGACGCCTAATCTTGGCCGAAACTTGCGATGGAGAGATATGGAGGCCAATGGTGGAGACATACCATTCCCAGCACTCCTGCTGGTGTTGGTGAATGATGCAGTGGGCCCACACACGGAGCCGTTTAAAGGTAATGAGGTTTTCTAATGGGGGATGCCGCTTGTGATGCTGGAGCGCCCGCCTGTGATCTTTAATCACCTCAGCGATTGCAGGCGACCACCAAGGCACAGTCCTCCACCGACGAGGGGACCCAGAAGAACGGGGAATGGCAGATTCTGCAGCTGTAACTATGCCAGTGGTGACCGAGTGGACCACCACATCAATGGCTTCATTAGAAAGATGCTCAATGGCGGCAGTGGAGGAGGACAAGTCCCAGTCAGCCTTATTCATAGCCCATCTGCAAGGGCGCCCAGAAGAGTGACGCTGTGGCAGTGACAGATTGATCGGAAAGTGGTCATTACCACACAGGTCGTCATGCACACTCCATTGGACAGATGGTAAGAGGCTAGGGCTGCAGATCGAAAGGTCGATTGCAGAGAATGTGCCATACACCACACTGAAAAGTGTGGTCGAGCTGTGTCAATACATTCTCAACGGTGGCGCCTCGACCTGTTGCCACTGACAAACCCCACAGAGGGTTATGGGCATTGAAGTCGCCCAGTAACAGGAAAGGTGGCGGCAATTGGGCTATTAGCGCAGCCAGGACATGCTGTGGGACATCACCATCCAGTGGAAGATAAAGACTGCAGACAGTAACAGCCTGTGGCGTCCACACCCAAACAGCGACAGCCTCTAAAGGTGTTTGCAGAGGGACAGACTCACTGTGAACGGAGTAAAGGACATAGATGCAGACGCCACCAGATACCCTTTCATAAGCTGCCCGGTTCCTATAATAACCCTGATAGCCATGGAGGGCAGGGGCTCACATTGCCAGAAACCAAGTTTCTTGAAGAACAATACAGAGGAAAGGGTGAAGGCTGATAAGCTGTCGGAGCTCAGCTAGATGTTGGAAGAAACCGCCGCATTTCCACTGGAGGATGGTATTGTCCATGGCTGAGAAAGGCGTGAAGGGACTGGGGAGGCAGATTACGCCACTGGGTCACCTGCTGCCACCAATTGAGCACCTGTGAAAGTGCTATCCATGGTGTCTGAGGGACCGGCGAGATCAAGGTCCTCAGCAGATGCCAGGATCTCCACCTCACCCTCAGATGCAGAGCTCGAAGGGTGCGGTGGGGTGGGTGCCACCGCAAGTTCTTTGGTGTTAGAGGTCTTTCTCTTGGACTTCTCTCGCTGAACCACTGGTTTCACCGGCTGGGAGGGCTTCACCGATTCAGTCTCCGGGACGGAGGAGGATCGCGAAGCCCTACGACCAGCTGTTGGTGGGAACTTATGCCACTGTCAGGCATCATCCTTTCTGCTGGTGGAAACCTGGGAAGGGAGGGACCTAAGGGACCCCTTGCGAGTGAGAGTAGCTGAAGAAGTTGGATGCTTCTCCAGCTTAAAAGTGGGGATGGACGTCCTCGATGGGTGGGAGGGTGTTGCTCCCGAGGTAGGTGGCGCAGGAGCAACAGGTTGGGTAGAGCCCCCCATGGGCAAGGGGCATGTGGAGTTGTGTGGCTCGGTGATTTTGCTGGAATATGCTAAACTGATGGGGCTAACATGGTTGTCATTGCAGCGGCATAGGAGGAAGTCATTCACACAGGATGGAGGCGTTCGTATTTCCTCTTAGCCTCAGTATAGATCAGTCGGTCCAGGGTCTTATATTCAATGATTTTGCACTCTTTCTGTAAGATCCTGCAGTCTGGCGAGCAAGGTGAATGATGCTCTCCACAGTTGACACATGTGGGAGGTGGGGCACATGGAGTATCAGGATGTGATGGGCGTCCGCAATCTCGACATGTGAGGCTGGAAGTACAGCCAGAAGCATATGGCCAAACTTCCAGCACTTGAAGCACCTCATTGGGGTGGGATATAGGGCTTGACATCACACCGGTAGACCATCACCTTGACCTTCTGCAGTAACATATCACCCTCGAAGGCCAAGATGAGGGCACTGGTAGCAACCTGATTATTCCTCGGACCCCGATGAACACACCAGATGAAATGCACACCTCGATGCTCTAAGTTGGCGCACAGCTCGTCATCAGACTGCAAAAGTAGGTCCCTATGGAAAATAATACCCTGGACCATATTCAAACTCGTATTTGGGGTGATGGTAATGTTAACATCCCCCAACTTGTCACAGGCAAGTAACCTTTGCGACTGGGCAGAGGATGCTGTTTTTATCAAAACTGACCCAGTGTGCATTTTGGACAAACCCTCCACCTCCCCAAACTTGTCCTCTAAATGCTCTATGAAGAAATGAGGCTTTGTGGACGTGAAAGACTCCCCATCAGCTCTCGTACAAACTAGGAACTGGGGCGAATAATTGTCACTGCCATCCTGAGACTTATGCTCCTCCCATGGTGTGCCCAGGGAGGGGAACGTTTTCGGATCATACTTCTGAGCATTAAATTTAGCCTGAGAATGCTTAGAGACTGCTGGAGGCTGGCCACCAGTGAGAGATGATGTACCACGCTTCATTACAGGTCATCTGCTCTGATGCCACCCACTCTGACCAAGGGCCCTCCCCACGGGCGCCACCCAGCCTCAGCAAGGGCCACCTGGCAGGATGGCCATTGTCGGGAGTCCCGATGCCCCAGGCAGATAGGCATCTACTCCTTGGAATACGTGGGGAGTTAATGGCACAGGCATTAGCAGAGCGATCCCTGTGTTGTCAGGGGCTACAACCAACAGGTTACGTGGCGGCCCCACCACAATGGACTGGCTACCATGCTGGATCTTACGTGCAAAAATGTCCAAGGTCATCGTCTCAACAAAAAGCAACACTGCACAGTGCATAGTGGTAATCACACCCAGGAAGGTATCCTCACCAAAGAGATGGAAAACGTGCGGGACAGCATTGTGATGACAAGAAAGCTGGCTAAAGGTCTGAACGCACGACGGATATAGTGCACCATGTAAGGCGACCTTCCCCAATTGGCTCGCTCTTCAGAAGAATTTAGAAAGATGGAGGTAAAACCTGAGAGAGGACCATCTTATAAGGCTGAAACTTTTGAGACTCCTTTTAGTCGCCTCTTACGACAGGCAGGAATACTGCGGGCCTATTCTTACCCCCGAACCCACAGGGGGGAGTTTTTAAAGTACAAGCAACTGAAACACTTGGAGATGAGGATTTGAGTGTAACCAGCAGCATGCCAATAACTGGTTGCCAATCTGATAATAAGGCAGATCAAAATCACAAAACTGAATTTTGAAACACAACAGGTTGTTTTAACTATAGTCATGGTGAACTGAAGCATTGTGAATAAAATTTATTTTGAGTTTGTTAGTGCTATTGATTAAGGCACCTAAATACCATTGTAGCTAATTAACCAATCAAAGGAAAGTTGCAAAACTAGAAAATATATTAATGTGTGGAAGGCAGCAAGTCTGCTCTTTAATAAAATTTGTCAGTGTATCAACAAGAATGACACATGAAATTAAATGGATTTAACTAACAAAAGTAGAAAATGACACAACTACAAAACATGATGCTTCTCATTGCATGTTAATGCATCTTATAACCAATTAACTCAGTTATATGAAAGGCATTCAGTAAGTAATGCAACACAATTCTTTCTCGACCAATACTGGTTAGAAAAATTTGGTGTGGGACATTGTGGAATATTTTGGATTGTGAATTGTGGTTTATTTGTTTCATAACATACACAATCTAAACAATTTGATTCATGTATGGGAAACATGTCAAATTGTGGTAAAATTTCACCATAAACAAGGAACAGCTGATGTTAACAAACAGCATAATAATAATACACTTCTTTTATATATACATACAATAAAGTCTAACACTTAATTACCCCTTGCTCAAATTATCATTTCATCCTCTATGAATTCTTCTATTGAATAGTAGCATTTATCCCACAGAATCTGCTGTAGCTTCATTTTTTTAAAATTTATGGCTTAATATTAAATATGTTTCTGCCTTTTAACTTATATACATTTTCATCCCCATATACTGGGGAGTCCATGCATATAACTTCAACTGGTGTGTGGGTTGGATAAATTTATTTTTGAGGAAACGGCTACGATTTGTAGATTCCAAAATTATTAGTGACAAGACTCTGCTTGCTGTGCAGTACAATTTTCTTTTGCAGTTTCAGTATTCAAGATGCACTGCTTGAACTTCCCCAGGAAATTATCCCATATCTAATGACAGATTCAAAATAACCATGATAAGCAGTTTTTCATGTACTCAAGTCAGTGGATTTGCTATTATCTGCATTGAAAAAGCAAAACTGATTGGTTTATTTGATATGAAGTCAATATGTGTATTCCAGCTTAGGTTCTTTTCCACATTTAGTCCCAGGAATCTGACCATATCAACTTCTTTCATAGGTTCATTGTTATATTATATTTTAAGTCCCACACATTTTGAAAGTGTGGTTTTGAAATGTATCATTTGGGTTTCTGTAATGTTCAGTTTCAACCCATTTAATTGGAACCAGTTGTCTAATGTATCCAGTGAGCTTAAAATAGAGCTCAGAATTTTTTCTGCATCCTCATGTTCAATTTAAACAGAAGTATTATCTGCAAACAGAGCTCATGGGGAATTTATATTCATGGGTAAATCATTTACGTAGAATAGGTACAGGATTGGCCCCAAAATGGAGCCGTGAGACACACCTTGTGATACTGTACTCCATTTAGAATAATAATTCACTGCAGTTGAGGTGATAGTTACACTTTGTTTTCTGTTGTGTAAATGTGGTGTTAGTCAACTTACAGCATTGTCCTTAAACCTGTATTTGCCTGATTGTAGAAAAGCATGTCATAGTTCATAGTCAAATGCTTTTGTGAGATCACAGAAGATATCTGCAATTTTACTCCTCTGATCCAATGATTTGCCTATCTTTTCAATAAAGTTATTCACTGCATCTAGAGTGCTTTTTCCTTGTTGAAATCCAAATTGGTTACTTATAATAACATCATTTTTTTACAATAAAGTTTTTAATCTGGTTTGCAGCTACTTTCTCTAACACTTTTTACAGGACTGGAAGAATAAAAATAGGCCAATAGTTTCCTATCTCTTCCCTCAACCCTTTCTTGAACAGAGGTCTGACTTTGGCACACTTCAGAACATCAGGAATGCATTCCTGTTCAAAAGACTGGTTGAATATTTTATTAGCTGGGGAGGTCCTATTATGCCACACACTGTTTTAATCACTTTAGTGGGTATCCCATTCCACTCAGCATAAGTTTTTATTTTTTAATGATGGTATAACATTTTCCACATCCTTTATTGTGACCTTTTTAAAATCCATAAGATACTCAGCTTCTTGGTGGATTCCAAAGGGATTCACTTTACTCTGATACTCTGCCACATCAACATCTAACTTCCCCACATTTATGAAGAATACATTTAAACACTCTGATATTTGAGCCAGGTTTACAATGAAGCTGTCATCTACTTCAGTCCTAGATATTTCATTACTGATAATTCTAACACCTATCTCTGATTTCACAATAGACCACACTGCTTTTCTTTTACTTCTACGTTCTACAGTGAACTTCTTGTTTGCCAATTATTTGTCTGCCTCACAACCTTTTAAAATATAGGTTTATATAGATGGACATACTCAGTAAAACATCTGTTTTTATTATATTTTAGTTCATTCTGGAATTTTCTCTTCCTGGCACTAGAAATTTTTATACCCTGCGTTATCCATTTCCACTTCAAATCCTGTAGTTTCATGAAGTTCACACAGATGGTGGCACTATACACAGCCTTCAAAATGGCATACATAATGGATATGGTTTCCAAACAGAGAGCTGTCATTTAATTTCTTTTCACAGAAAACCAGAGCATCGCAGATATTCATTGGTGCTTGCGGAATGTCTACTAAGAGATGGCACTGAACAAAATAATGGTGAATCATTTGGTGAGGCATCTGTCATCATTGCAACAGGATCATGTAAATGTGTCCAATCTCCCACATGCCAGCCAGCCACACATATTTGTGTCTCCTGTAATGCTGGAATGTGCAGACACTTCAGCATTTTCATCACCAAAAAAATGCAAATGAACTTCTTCTTCTCCATTACAATACAAGGTCTCACATAGAGTCTGCATACCTGAGAGGGGCTCAAGGGCTCAAAAACTTCATTGGGCTGTTCTTCCTCATCTGCCTTACAGCCTGGATCTGGTATCTTCTGACTTCCATCTGTTTGGCCCAGTGAAGGATGCTCTCCATGAGAAGCAGTATATCGATGATGGGGAGATTATTGATGCAGGAAGACATTGACCAATACAATGGTACAATGGGGGCATACAGGCTCTCCCAGTAAGATGGCATAAGGCTGTTGCATTGAACAGACATTATGTTGAAAGGTTTTGTAGCCTAAAGAGTGAGAAATAATATGATGTAATGGAATCCTGGATAAAACCAACCTGCTTTCAGGAAGAAATGTGTTGCATTACTGATTGAATGCCCCTCATAATAAGCACATGAAAAGTGGTCCCTCTGAACCAAATTTATGTGACGACAATAACAAGGTAATTAGATTCAGTTAAACTGAGTAGAAGACCTGTAAAAATAGTTCATGGCAATCAAATCTCAAGTGAACAAATAAGCTCGATAATAAAAGACTGTTTGAAACAGTCTTCAAAAGCAAGTAGTTCATAAGACAAATACAAAATAATAATTCTAATTAAAGAAAACAGTTGTAGATCAGATTACAAAATTAAAGTTCATGACAGTAGAAAAATAAAACTAGTCATTAACTCTGAATTTCGTTTTAGTAAAATCCACTGGAACTAGGAAAAGGCACATGGCCATCTGGAGAAGCTGTATGCATTCTGCTACATACCTTGCAGGTGTAGCAGCAGTATATACTCACGTTCAGTATCATATTAATGAGCATTGTGAAGGTCACTGCAGAAACAATTTTTTTGACTCATCAGTCAGCTGACTGGTTTGATACGGCCCACCATGAATACCTTCCTGTAGCATCCCAGAGCAGCACTTGCAACCTATGTCCTCAATTATTTGGTGGATATATTCTAGTCTCTGTCTTCCTTTGCAGTCTTTAGCCGCTACAGCTCCCTCTAGCACCGTGGAAGTTATTTCATGATGTCTTAACTGATGTCCTGTCATCCTGTCCCTTCTTCATGCCGGTGTTTTCCACGTATTCATTCAGAACCTCCCCATTCCTCACCTTATCAGTTTACCTAATTTTCAAAATTCATGTGTAGCACCACATCTTAAATCCTTCAATTCTCTTCTGTTCTGTTTCCCCACAGTCCATGTTTCACTACCACACAGTGCTGTGCTCTGTACGTAAAGTCTCAGAAATTTCTTCCTTAAGTTATGGCCTATGTTTAGTAGTAGTAGATTTCTCTCAGGTAGGAACACCTTTTTGCCAGTGCTAGTCTTCTTTTTATGTCCTCTTTACTCCATCTATCATTGATTATTTTACTGCATAGGTAGCAGAAATCCTTAATTTCATCTACTACGTGATCACCAATCCTGATGTCAAATTTCTCGCTGTTCTCATTTCTGCTGCTTCTCATTACCTTCATCTTTCTTCAATTTATTCTCAATCCATACTCTGTATTTGTTAGACTGTTCATTCTGTGGGAAATGGGGTACTGAGAGTGTGATAGGAGAATAGTGACACAGCTTAGAGGTATGATTTCCACACTATTTATTGGTAAGACCAATATACATAACTCGTGTAATTATTATGAGCATACAAAGCATACTAACTTCCACTGCTTCACAGGGTAGTGATCCTCCTTTCACCAAGTCAGAGATGTTATGCTGCCATGGAGCCCCCCCCCCCCCTTCCCCACCAATCCCTCTGCCCACATATTGTGGAGCATGTGAAGAGAGACTGTGGAGGGGGAATCATCTGTCAGAAGAGATGTAGGCAGCTGTGTGATAGTGCATGTGATGAAAGACACATCCTAGTCGGCAAGGTGCACACCTGAAGCATGATGTCAGTTAGCGACTAATGGGTTGCTGCCAGCAGCATTAGCAGATAAGGATGTAGTCTTGATGACGTTTAATTGTTGTGGCACAGCAGTGGTATTTTGAAGAGGGAGGCATGTTGGTGGCATTGCCTCGCATTGTTGTGCCTACAGGAGGCATTGCGGGGCCTGAGGCAGTGTAAGCCTAGGTGGTGACGATGAGTGTACTATCTGCTGAAAAACAGGAGGTGAGTCCTGCTGTGTTAACTTCTTGTGGAAGAGGAGTTGTGTGCATGAATCTGTGTGTGACAGTGCTTACATCCGACCACATGTCCATGTAGAGAGCGGTAATCATGAGGTTGGTATCATGTAATGTGATGGATATGTCATCAGGCAGAAAACTGTGGAGATTCACACGTACTTGGAAATTGACTAATGGGTGCCTAGGAGGCAGTGGAGTGGGGAGCATCTGATGTGATAGATCCACTAAAATCCATGCCAGTTTAAGCTGGTTCACTGACACTGTTGTTTGTTCTCCAGCAATTCCAATATCGAAAGTGATTGTATCATGTTTCAACACTCAGTATGGTCCTGTAAATGGCAGTTGTAGGGTGGATTTTGGTGTCTATACATAGCATCATATGAGAACACGGGGTCTGGCCTTTATGAATAAAAATTCATCGTGTCATGTGATGGGACAGGGGCGGCACAAGATATGATGAAGCAAGCTGGGATATTTTTACTTCCCCTCTTGTTTTGCCACCTGCCTCCTTAAAATTCAATTTTTCACTTTTAACTAATTACCATTAACACATGTGAGTATAATCTGCATTTTCATAAAAGTGAAAGGTTGGCCCTCAGTTTTAAAATAATATAACACCAGATCTACTTTTGTGCTTGGTTTTGCATATGTAATGGATTTTCCAATTTATTTTGACTATTCCTAGTTAGTATCTTTCATTATAGGGCAAAATCAGTAATTGTTTGTTAACTTAAATTCTATTGTTGACTTATAAACAAATATAAATTCTATAATAATTATAAATGTTTGGAAGACGAAACTCTAGCATTCTTTAAGTATTTATTTGGCTCTGTTCGAAAACATGTTAGTAAAGCCAGCCCTTACTTAATTCCAAAGTAATTAACAGTTTTGTCAGAAGTATTGTTTGCATAACTATATATGTTAATTTCATGATTTAAACAAATAATTCGGCTTAACCCTTACAGTAGAAGAAACTGTTAAAAAGAAACAATTTTTTGATGTATTCAGTTAATTTCATGAGTTAAGCTTTAATTGTAATTTCTGTAAATTTAACTATGAACAATGTGTAGTTTCAGCACCTATTATTGTATGGATATATAAGGGCCCAATTTTTGGTCCCGAGGCAGTCAGTCCATGACCGTGTTTCAGATAAGAAACCTGTGTTGATTAGAACAACAACAATGCTTCAACTTAACTGTGAAATAAGTGTTACACAATTAGGCCATATGTTAAAACAATGACAGTGTCTGCTCCATAGAACCCTTCCATTCTTCAAAAACTGTGAACTTTGTGGTTAGGTTTTTACTGCTTGTAGATGTTCAATAGTAAACTATTGTAGCAGTATGTGGAGGTTTGCCTGCAAACTATTGATGAATCTTATGGAAAGTTACAACAATCATGCACTGGGCATATATAGCTGTGTATTAATGGGTGACAGGGGGTTGTGTTGTACTTCCATACCCCATTTTTCAGCCAGTATCACAATGCAGTACATTGACACCAAGGACAACAAACGAAGAAATAAAGTGGGCGAACCATCTCAACCAAAGTTTTACATATATGTGTGCATGCATCTGACTAAGTCTGGTAAGTCCTGCACTGGGGACTGTTTCACGCACTATGAATTCAGCGGTAGAGTGAGGTGCTCACTGTATAGTATTTTGGCAAGTGACATGTGCAGGTCACCTTTATGTGCCAAGCAAATGCCCAGGAGATCCCATGGAAGGGCCTCCACCCACAATTCTGAGTGGCACATGAGAACAGCTTTCATCATCTGATGAAACCATTCCAGGAGGCCAATGGATTGGGGGTGGTAGGTGGCTGTGTGGAACTGGTGGCATCTGTATAGGTGGCATAAGTCATTGAACAGTTGGGATTCAACCAACTGCCCCTGGTCTTATGCTAAGGAGGTCAGGCAGCCAAACCTGGCAATCCCACTGTTGACAAAAGTTTTTGCTACTGTCTCTGCTGACATGTCTGAAATGGGTGTAGCTCCAACCCTTCATGTCATCCAATCAGTGTTTGACAGAATGTAATGGTAACCATGCAATTCAGTTAGTGGACCTACGATATCAATGTAGACATGCTGGAACTTCCCCTTTGGTATCAGGAATTTACCAAATGGGGTCTGAGCATGGTGGACAATTTTCACGTGCTGGTAGGAAATGCAAGTCCTGGCCCATGTAGAATAATTCTTTTTAATGTTAATCCAGATGAACCATTCCATGACAAGGTGTACAGTAGGACATGCCCCTGGGTGTGTGAGATTGTGGAGAAGGTTAAAAATTGTCCTGTGATACAGCTTTGGGACAACTGGTTAGACCCATCCATTTGAAACATCACACCAAACTTGTTTGGTCATGCCTGGTAGCGTGTGTTTCTGCAATTGGAGTCCAGTGTCTGGTTTATTAAACAAGCTGTGGAGATCAGTATGTGTCACTTGTGCATCGTGATCCTATCGAAGTCCAACTGTGTGCTGTGATACAGGAAAGATAGTCATCATAATATTATTGACACCTTTAACATATCACATGTCAGTTGTGAACTGTGCTATGAAATCCAGGTGGCCGAATCTCCTGGGTGCAGAATTCGCTGACAGGTTGTGGACTGCATCTGCCAATGGGTGATTATCTGTATATATGATAAGGGATCTCCCCTCAACCTCATCTTGAAAGTGATGAACTGCTTCATATACGGCTAGTAGTTCATGGGCAAATGTTGACCATAATTCTGGGTGTCAGTAAGTTTGTGCAAGAAAAACATAAGAATATGAGTGATTACACTGATCTCTTGCAGTAAAGCAGCCCTGATTGTCTAATTGCTGGCATCAGACATGATAATTAGAAGTGCGTTTGGTGATGGTTGGGTGAGGATCGTAGCAAGTAGAAGGTGTTCTTTTGTTTTGTCAAAGGCTAAATGCAGTTGCATTGTTCAATCAAGGCATCATTTACCAGATGCACTCTTGCATGCACTGATGCACTGCTTGGGTGAGTGGTAGTGTAGTCTCAGCGATGTGTGGCTATTAGTTCCTGTAGAAATTTATGACCCCAAAAAACTTACACAGCTCTTGGTAGTTGTTGGGAGCTGGGTGGAGGCATATCCAGTCAGTTTTCTAAGGAACAGGATGTGCCTCAGATGCGTCAACATGGTGTTCAACAAAGGTCATGTGGGATTGCCAAAGTTGACACTAATCATTAATGCACAGGTGGTTGTTGTTGTCTTGCTTATTTTACAAAAAGATTATGTCATCTAGAAAGGCATAACAAACAGGAAAATTGAACAGTACACTATCAATAAATCTTTGCCATGTCTGTGCCATGTTTTTAGTCTCTACAGCAAATAGAGGAACTCAAATGGACCAAATGGTGTGATTATTGCAGTTTTTGGTATGTCTTCAGCTGCCATTGGAATTTGCAGTTATGCTGTTTTGCAATTGATGATGATGAAATTTTTTGCCCTGGCCTAGATGTGGCTAGTTCAGAATGGGGTAGCTGTCAATGATTGTACATGCGTTGAGGTAGCAGCAGTAACCGCATAGGCATCATGTACAATTCTTTCTAGGAACTAGTTTAACTGGGGAAGCCCAAGCGCTGTCTTACGGCCTGACTATGTCAGCTTGCTAAAGTTCATCCATTGCAGCTTTGGCTGCTTTAAGTTTGTGGGGTACTAGATGATTGGGGTGACAGCAGACAGGGGGACCTGGTGCAGTTGTAATGTGGTGGCCTGATAGTCTAATGGGGGAGCATGGAGTGAGTCCACGAGGTGTGCTCTTAATACCACACGGCATTGTCTCAGGAGCACACTCACATGGTGGTTGTGATTCTTCACCAACTGTAGAAGTGTACATAATGACAGCACCACAGTAATGATTGGTGTCAAGATGATGAAAGTCGTCAAGACGCTGTTGAGCTGCAAGGTTCGCAGGAGAGCTTCTGTAAAGTTTGGAAGGTAGGAGATGAGGTACTGGCAGAAGTAAAGCTGTGAGTACCAGGTGTGAGTTGTGCTTCGGTAGCTCAGTTGGTAGAGCACTTGCCCGTGAAAGGCAAAGGTCCTGAGTTCGCGTCTCGGTCAGGCACACAGTTTTAATCTGCCAGGAAGTTTCGCTGTTGAGCTGCTTGTAATGATGTGATGGCATCCATGATTTGTCTCTGTAGTTGTTCATTGTTGGGGCGCATGACCTCACTATCATGAAGTAATGACAAGTACTAAGTTGCCTTTAAGCGTAGCTGGTTGAAAAGTTCTTTGCTTTATGGCTTCAGGCTGAGTGGTGTGTTGAGTGGTGGCAGCAAGATCGAGGGCTTTACAGTGCCAGCTAGTAGTGTGTCGCTGACCAGACCATGGATCAGCTGCTGGCCATCACATGGTAATAGGAGGGCATGTTTCAAATCTGGAATTAGTTAGTAGTGCCTAAGGAAATTGGCTCCCAGGACTGGTTCAACTGTCTCTGCCACTAGGAATGTCAAAGCTATCTGTGTATCTATGCCAAGATTGGGTGTAATGTGTGCAGTTCCAGCAATTACAATTACAGTGCTATTTGCCACATGTAGTTGTAGCAGCAATGGTGACAGTGTTGTAGGTGTGAAAGCAGGTGGTAGCACGCTCACATTGGCCCCAGTATCAATGACGAAACATGTGTACAGACACCTGTCATGGACAGAAAGTTGTGAACCACATGCCCATTGAAACACTATGTCAGTGCTGTTTTGTTGTGGTGTATGGAGGTGTCTTGTTAATGAAGAGTAGCTTGGTGCACCTACATCAGGTTCTAGTTTGAGTAGTCACAGTGTTGTCTCCAGGGCTGTGCCTCCTGCCCAAATCTGGTGTGAAACCAACAGTAACTTCACTTGGCTTTGAGCATGGAAGCAGGCAATGCATTTGGTCAGTGCGGCAGAACCTTGAAAGGCACTCGGAGTGATAGAGGTAGGCAACATGGCCCGCTTCGGCCATTGTCGGGTGGTCCACAGCTGCATGGAATGTTGAGGCAGCTCGGCTGGGATCATGCAAAATCAGTTTCAGAGCAGGTGTACAGGGCATGGACTGCAGCATAGCACTGTTGCCTGTTGATTAGAATGCAGTGTTGTGACAGTGCCTGCATTCTATCAACATCTCATAATTTAAACTCCAGCAGTGGCTCCTCATGTGCTAGCATCACTGTCTGGATCTTCTCTGGCAGTTTTAGGGGCCAACGTGTCCATAGTGTGCAATCAGGCAGTAGCATTGCTTCAATAAGAACTCACAGGCAGCACCAGAGTGAAGACGGTGTGCTGTTGCCCAAAGTGGTCTCATTGATGATGAGAAGTAGCTGCTTCTTAGGCATGCATGTTAGTCATTGTAGCAGTAGTGTCTTTGCAGTTTTGTATTTGTGAGAACCACAACATCCAAAAGCAAGTCACTAATAAGGTCTGCACTGTCTGTGAAGAGGTTAAGAAGAGTGGTGAACTATTCGTCATCCCCAATGCCACTGGCTGACATCAAACACTTGCTGAGGGCACATCACACAAGAGAATCCACATAGAACAACGGTAGTTTTGGATGATGATGGACAGTATGGTGGCCATCAGTGGTTTGACTGTTAGGTACCATCACAAGGTGGGTGTGGCTCGGCATGGGAGGTGCAGGAGCATCGGTGCATGAGACGGGCAGGAAATGCAGCTCAATGTAGAGAGCCATGTGATGAGGCAAATCATGTTGCAGTGCAGATGGTATCAGCATCATGCAGCAATGCGCGAAGAACTCAGGTGGCTGTTCAAAGTATGGCCGCATGTATGAGTGAAGTTCCAGGGCCAATGTGGTAGGAACAACGTTCCTGTTACCAGATGTCTGAGATGGGAGAAAGTGTCCGTGAGAGTGTGCATGAGGTCCTGTCACTGTAAAGAAGGAAGCCTTGGCCCATTTATTATCCAGTGGCAAAGTCAGTGCTTCATGGAGTTTGCGTGAACATGCAGTTGTTCATGACATGGCTGATGTGAGTGTGACATTACTCAAACCAGGAGGCAGCAGTATCTGACCTTGCGAAAGCAAGGTCATGAAAAATGCATTCTGGGAATCCATAGTTGGTTTCGGTGCTGGGTATGGGTGATGCAAATGTGAAACCCAGTGCTGAACTGGAAGTGAGTCAGATGTGATTTTCAGACAGCTGGTGCGATCAGGCTATGATTGATGTCATGGTCTGTCTCGAAAAACTTGTGTTTAGTCGCAAGATTTTGAACCACATTAGGAAAATTGGAATGCACAGGTACTGAAGGGTGGTGTAAACCTTGATCTGATGGTCCATTGGCAGCTGGATTATGAAACAGAGTGATGGGGTGGTTCAGTGTGGGCCATTGTTATTGAATCATAACGGCACTGTGAGAGTTGTCCACCTGATTCAGATCATTAACACAAGTGTCATAATGCCCATAAGCACTAGCACTGGAATGTGCGATGTTTTGTCCTGTGTGAAAGTTGAAGACACTTAGATTAATGTTAGTTAAAGAGGCAGGCGGCCATGATTTATTGTTATTGTATGCTGCACTTTTGTCTGAAGCACCAGGAATAGATTCATTTGGTGTCAAATTTGGAATGTTTATAGTAAAATCAATCAGTAAATTCTGCACTCATTATGACACAATTGGCTGCTTGGCATAGGTGCAGTATGAGGTTGGTCCGAAGATGTGGTGAACAATGAAGGCACTGTCACTATGTCATTCAGCAGTGTAGTATCATCCAAGCTGCAGCAGATATTTAGTGATTTCATACATGCTACGTTCATGGAATTCATGGAAGAACTCTCGGTGGTATAATTGTATGGCAGATTTTTGACTTAACAGGAAAATCACAGTGCGACATGGAGATTTGGGATCACCACTGGGGAAACAGGGTACCAGCAATGTGATGGCAGAATACTGGCACAGCATAGAGATACAATTTCCACACTATTTACTGGTAAGCACAATATACATAACTCCAGTAATCGTTATGAGCATGAAGAGCATACTTACTCCCACTGCCTCATAGGGTAGCAATCCTCCTTTCAGCAAGTCAGAGATGTTATACCACCACAATTCCATTCAGCAGATCCTATATTCTTATCCACTTTCACTGAAGATAGCGTGTCATCAGCACATTTTATAATTGGTGTTCTTTCACCTAGAATTTTAAGTCTACTCTTGAACCTTCCTTTTATTTCTGCCATTGCTCCTTTGATATATAAATTACAGTCTTGGTCATCCACTATTATTGTTCACTCTTGGTACTTGTACAAACTGTAAATTATCCATCATTACCTATAGCTTATACCTCTTTTCTCCACAGACTTTGCAACATCTTGCACTATTGTACATTGTTGAACACTTTCTCCAGGTGACAATTCCTATGAATATGTCTTGATTTTTCTTCAGTCTTGCTTCCATTATAAACCACAATGTCAGAACTGCTTCTCTGATGCCTTTACCTTTCCTAAAGCCAAACTGATCATCATGCAACAAATCCTCAGTTTTCTTTTACATTCTTCTGTATATTATTTTTGTCAGAAACTTTGATACATGAGCTGCTGGCTCTTGTAACCTTTGGTATCATGTGGATGATGTTTTTCTGAAAGTCTGATGGTATATTGCCAGTCACACATTCTACATACCAACATGAATAATTCACACACCAGAAAAAGCTTTGCATCACCTCAGTTCTGAGAGTTCCAGAAGCTGTACAGAAAATTGGAATAGAGATCAACATAAACATCATTTTCACCCTTTTGATTGCTCATGAAAACCATGCATTGCGTGTTGTACCACCATACAGTGAGACCTTCAGAGGTGGTGCACACCGGTACCTGTAATACCCAGTAGCACGTCCTCTTGCATTGATGCATGCTGACATTCATCATGGCATACTAACCACAAGTTCATCAAGGCACTGTTGGTCCAGATTGTCCCACTCCTCAACAGCAATTTGGCATAGAGTGGGTCATGTTGTCCATAAACAGCCCTTTCAATCCATCCCAGGCACGTTCGATAGGATTCATGTCTGGAGAACATACTGGCCACTGTAGTCAAGTGATGTCATTATTCTGAAGGAAGTCATTCACAAGATGTGCATGATGACCACCAGTGGTGTACATCAGCCCACATAATGCCACCCCAAAACAGCAGGTAACCTACACCTTGCTGCACTCACTGGATGGTGTGTCTAAGTCATTCAGGCTGACTGGTTTGTCTCCAACCATGTCTCTGACGATTGTCTGGTTGATGACAAATGTGACACTCATCGGTGGAGAGAATGTGACGCCAATCCTGAGCAATCCATTCGGCATATTGTTGGGCCCTCCTGTATCGCACTGCATGGTGTCGTGGTTGCGAAGGTGGACCTTGCCATGGACATCGGGAGTGAAGTTGTGCATCATGCAGCCTATTTTGCACAGTTTGAGTCGTAACACCACGTCCTGTGGCTGCATGAAAAGCATTATTCAACATGGTGGGGTTGCTGTCAGCATTCCTCTGAGCCATAATCCATAGGTAGCAGTCATACACTCACAGTAGTGGCCCTTGGGTGACCTGTGCGAGGCATGTCATTGATAGTTCCTGTCTCTCTGTATCTCCTCCATATCCAAACATCACTTTGGTTCACTCTGAGATGCCTGGACACTTCCCTTGTTGAGAGCCCTTCCTGGCACAAAGTAATGATGCAGAAGAGATAAAACCATGGTATTGACCGTCTAGGAATGGTTGAACTACAGACAACCCAAGCCATGTACCTCCTTCCTGGTGGAATGACTGGAACTGATTGGCTATCAGACCCCTCCATCTAATAGGCTCTGCTCATGCATGGTTGTTTACATCTTTGGGCATCTCTGACCAGTCAAAGGGACTGTGTCTGTGATACAATATCCACAGTCAACATCTATCTTCAGGAGTTCTGGGAACTGGGGTTATGCAAAACTTTTTTTTATGTGTGTAGTTTTGTTGCCAGCTCCCCCCATTTATGTTCTGATGGAATGTTACCTATCCTTTCTGCATTGTCTAATCTTAAGTCTTTCAAAGCTCTTCTAAATTCTGATTTTGATATTTGATCCTCTGTCTCTTGACTCCTGTTTCTTGTTTGATCATGACATAAGATACATCCTCCCATTCACAGAGGCCATCAGTGTACTCTTTTCACCTATCTGCTCTCTCCTCTGCATTTAACAGTGGAATTATTATTGTACTCTTAATGTTACTGCCCTTGCTTTTAATTTCTCTGTAGGTCATTCTATGTACTGAGTCAGTCCTTGCAACAATCATTTCTTTTTTTAATTTCTTCGCATTTTTCATCTAACCATTATGCCTTAGCTTCCCTGCATTCCTATTTATTTCATTCCTAAGTGATGCATATTTTTGTATTCCTGAATTTCGTGAACATTTTAGTAATTCATTCTTTCATTGATCAATTGAAATATACTTCTGTTACCCATGGTTTCTTTGTGGTTACCTTCCTTGTACCTACGTTTTCCTCTCCAACTTCTGTGGCTATTCTTTAAGAGATGTCCCTTCCTTTTCAACTGAACTGCCTGCTGAGCTATTCATTATCAAGGTATCTACTGCCTCAAAGAACTTCAAGCATATCTCTTCATTTCTTAATACTTCCATATTCCACTTCTTTGCACATTGATTCTTCCTGACTAGTCTCTTAAACTTCAGCCTACTCTTCATCATTACGAAACTGTGATCTGAATCTGTATCTGCCCCTGGGTATGCCTTACATTCCAATACATGATTTCCAAATCTCTACCTGACTATGATGCAATATTAATGAAATCTTCCTATGTTTCCAGCTATTTCCAAGTGTATCTCCCCCTCTCATGATTCTTGTACAGGGTATTCACTATTACTGTCTGAAATGTCTTGAAAAAGTCAATTAGCCTTCCTCCTCTCTCATTTCTACTACCAAGCCCATATTCCCTCATAATCCTTTCTTCTACTCCTTCCATTCCCTCTACTCCTTCCCTCATGACTATTAGATTTTCATCAGCCTTTATGCACTAAATTACTCATTCAGTATCCTTATATTCTTTCCCTATCTCTTCACCTTCTACTTGCAACCTGAACTATTGTTATCAGTGTTGGTTTATTTTGATTTTAATAGAACAACCCTGTCACTGAATTGTTCATAGTAACTCACTCTCTGTCCTGTCGAACTATTCATAACACATTGTACTATCATTAACAGCACTGGTGGAATGCTGTAATATTGGCAGCAGCTTGAAATAGTGTGATTTTCTTCATGGAGAGTAGCACAGCCAAATATTTATTGAATGAATGAGACATTTTCCTCACATAGGCTGTTATTTATTTTCACTCCAGTTTCTGCTTATGAAGCCATTGTCTAGTGATTTTTTTTTAAAAAAATTAGCCAAATATGTAAATTGAGAAATTTAAAAGATATTCACTAGACTGTGGCTTCATAAGCAGAAACTGGTAGTGAGAATGAGTAAATAACAGCCTAAGCAAAGAAAATGCTGCATTAATTCAATAGAGTGATTTGTTGCTGTCCCTGTGCTATTAACTGATACAAGGACTTGAGCAATTCAGTGTTGTCAGTACCTGGAAGAACTGATAAGACAGAATATATGTTGAGAGAGAACTTAAATTTCAAAATGAATAACTGGAATTCAATAGTGACATTCCAAGCTTCTTTCAGTTGTGTCAATAACTGAACTCCATGTCCCAATATATCACAGTGGAAAGCCTTGAATAGAAGTCAGCTATTATTCAGTGATACTCAGTATGTGTGTGAAATGAAATTCTTATTATAACACATAAGTGAATCCAGAATGGAATATGAGATGACGTATAACCAGTTGTTTCTTATGCAATAGATAACAGTTGCATTTGTGGTGATATCAATAGTGACATGCATTGCTGGAGAGCAGAGGGAGGTTTATCTTTAGGTAGAGGAAAGACTGTGGTGTAATCTGTGTCATTACTGAATGTGGATGTTTCTTTGTATAGCACTTTGTAAATAAATCTTTCATACAATTAATGGTTTCAACTACATTAATGGGGCCTCCCCTGTCACCTGATAACAAATATACTTTCACATTAATTTGATTATCAGTCAGGGACATGGCAATAGCTTTGTTTCTGGTACCATACTACAACAGCTAGTGGCTGGCAGGGCACAATCCCTCCCCTTCTCCTTGAAAAACTTACACTCTCACAATCAAAATGGTTTGCTTTTGACCAAGAACTCCTCATCATTTATGAAGCAGTGAAATACTTCTGTGAAGATATTGAAGACTGTCATGTTATATTGTTTACAGATGATAAACCACATGTTGATCCTATATCTTTCGATGGGGCACAGACTTTAGTGCATTCTGTGTCATGACTGAATGTGGTGATGCCTCTGTATCACAATTTGCTAATAAATACTTCATACAACTATTCATTTCACCTACATCATTGGGATGTTCTCTGTCACCTGATAGGGAATATACCTTTATGTTAATTTGACTATCAATCAGGGACATAGGGACAGTTTTGTTTCTGATAATAATATAGAAAATTCAGAAACAAAATGCTGGTGTGTAAAGTTAAATTGGTACAAATACAGTTTGAGTATACTGACAATTCTGTAACTCGCCAGCGTACAAATCTGTATGTATCTGTTGATCACAGCTGATAATTAGGTGGTCTTTTGTTTTCCAAGCTATGTTCTTGTAAGTAAAGTTACAGGGAGTAGAGAAGGTGTAGAGCTGATAGCCTTCCACTTCACAATTCAGACAGGAGACAGGTGTTCACAAGTGAAGAATAAATTTGGCATTATGTTGAGTCAATTTCATGGTAATACAATTATAAAACAGTGATATAAAACTAGAAGTGAGAGGATATATCATTTTAGGAGGACATAGATTGAGACATTAATTAATATTAATAAGGGTATACAGCACAGATTCAGGGGGAATTAAAAATGAACTGAGCTTTTTTGCAGGCCAGTTGGTATGTCCAACACTAATACACCCATTTGGACATGAATGGAATTTACAGTGTGAAACATAGTTTATGATACGTGAGATATCATTAAAGTTGCAGTTACATTATGAAATTGGTTTTGAATAGCAACCATATCTTGATTTATCATGGCATGAAGGAGTTCATAATGAGATAGCAACTGGACAGGGACCAGTTGAGTTGGTTATGTATGACACATTAAACTGTCCTCAACATGTTCCAAGGCGAAACAGAGTCTGCAAAAGACACTAAATTCTGCAGGTCATGTGTAAGTAAAGATGGTGAATTGTGTCACCAATGGCTACTTGGAGACCACGCATCATGCAGTGCTGGGTTGTTTATTCAGCAGTGGCTGCACAATAGGTGGTTTGGTCCAGCGCAGGTTGGGATCTTATTTCTGAAGATTTCTTCAAAACAATGCAGCAGCCTTCTCCACAATAGTGGCTTGTGATCTGCACTTTTTTATGGGTGTTTTCTAATTTTGTAAACTTTGAACATAATGTCATCATCCCAGACAGTGGTGAAAACAATGTAATAACAATGTCTGAACAAAGAAAAATGATGTAAACACATGACGAAACAATTCAGTAACAGAGATGGATAATAAAATATAGAGGAATAAGTGAAAGAGTGAAGCAAGGATGAAAAGGCCATAACAATTATGCAAGTTGTATGGAACCAAGTTAAACCACACAGAGCTACATTAAGACAGAGTGGTGCCCACCTTAGAAGAGGCTCAGCTGTGTGACAGGCATAGTTTGATGACAGCCAGATGCCCATAATGGACAGGCTATTGCTCTTACACCAAAGAGCCAAAGAAACTATTACACCTGCTTAATATTGTGAAGGGCTCCTGCAAGCATGCAGAAGTGCCACTACATGTTGCAGCATGGACTCAATTAATGTCTGAAGTAGTGCTGGAGGGAATTGACACCATATATCCTGTAGGGCTGCCCATAAATCTGTAAGAGTATGAAGGGGTGCAGATCTCTTCTGAACAGCACAGTGCAAGGCACACCAGATATGCTCAATAATGTTCAGATATGGGGAGTCCGAGGGCCATCAGAAGTGTTTACTCAGACGAGTGTTCCTGGAGCCACTCTGTAGTAATTATGGATGTGTGGGGTGTCACATTGTCCTGTTGGAATTTCCCAGGTATATCAGAATGCACAATGGACATGAATGGATGTAGGTGATCAGATGGAATGCTTACGTATGTGTTACCTGTCAGAGTCATATCTAAATGTAATCAGGGGTCCCATATCATTCCAACTGCACATGCCCCACACCATTACAGAGCCTCCACCAGCTTGAAGAGTCCTCTGCTGACATGCAGGGTCCACGTATTCATGAGGTTGCCTCCTTACCTGTACATGTCCATCTGTTTGATACAATTTGAAATGAGACTCATATGACCAGGCAACATTTTTACAGTCAACAGTCCAATGTCAGTGTAGATGGACCCAAGCAAGGTGTAAAGCTTTGTCTCATGCAGTCATCAAGGGCACACAAGTGGGCTCCAAAAGCCCATATCAATGATGTTTCATTGAATGGTTTGCAGGTTGGCACCTGTTGATGGCCCACCATTGAAATCTGCAGCAATTTTCAGAAGAGTTAAACTTCTATCATTCCATTCTTGCAGGATCTTTTTCTGGCCACAGTGACATCAGAGATTTGATGTTTTACCAGATTCCTGATATTCATGGTACACTTGTGAAATGGTCATACAGGAAAATCCCCAATTCATTGTTACCTCAGAGATGCTGTGTCCCATCGCCCATGCACCAACTATAACACCATGTTCAAACTTACACATATCTTGATAACCTGACATTGTAACAGCAGTAACTGATCTAAAAACTGTGCTGGACACTTGTTGTTTTGCATAGGTGCTGCCATCCTCAGCGCCATATTCTGCCTGTTTATATATCTCTGTATTTGAATACACATGCCTATACCAGTTTCTTTGGCACTTCAGTGTAGCAAGCAATCCAGTGTAAGAGATGTCTCTGTATGTCCATCTTTTCAGAGATAGTTGTGGGACTTAGTTGTTCCATACAGGATGTCAAATTAAGCTGTCTAGTTCCCAAACTTATTTTATTTGGTTACCAGTTTCAGTGATTCGCTATGACATCTTCAGGCCCCTGAACAATGTGTAGGAAGATTCCACCTTCATTCTGGTCAAACAAAACAGGGGCCAGCATTCAAATACTGGTATTAGTAGATTTCTGCTTGCTATTTTCTGAATTTCCCTCCCCCATGAACCATGGACCTTGCCATTGGTGGGGAGGCTTGCGTGCCTCAGCGATACAGATAACCGTACCGTAAGTGCAACCACAACGGTGGGGTATCTGTTGAGAGGCCAGACAAACGTGTGGTTCCTGAAGAGGGGCAGCAGCTTTTCCAGTAGTTGCAGGGGCAACAGTCTGGATGATTGACTGATTTGGCCTTGTAATACAAACCAAAATGGCCTTGCTTTGCTGGTACTGCGAACGGCTGAAAGCAAGAAAACTACAGCTGTAATTTTTCCCGAGGGCATGCAGCTTTACTGTATGGTTAAATGATGATGGCGTCCTCTTGGGTAAAATATTCCAGAGGTAAAGTAGTCCCCCATTTGGATCTCCGGGTGGGGACTACTCAGGAGGACATTGTTATCAGGAGAAAGAAAACAGGCATTCTATGGGTCGGAGCATGGAATGTCAGATCCCTTAATTGGTCAGGTAGGTTAGAAAATTTAAAAAGGGAAATGGATAGGTTAAAGTTAGATATAGTGGGAATTAGTGAAGTTTGGTGGCAGGAGGAACAAGACTTGAGGTCATGTGAATATAGAGTTATAAATACAAAATCAAATAGGGGTAATGCAGGAGTAGGTTTAATAATGAATAAAAAAAATAGGAATGCAGGTACACTCCTACAAACAGCATAGTGAATACATTATTGTGCCCAAGATAGATACAAAGCCTACACCTACCACAGTAGTACAATAGTAAAAGTTGATATGCCAACTAGCTCTGCAGATGACAAAGAGATCGATGAAATGTATGATGAGATAAAAGAAATTATTCAGATAGTGAAGAGAGGTGAAAATTTAATAGTCATGGGTGACTGGAATTCGAGTGTAGGAAAAGGGAGAGAAGGAAACGTAGCAGGTGAATATGGATTGGGGGTAAGAAATGAAAGAGGAAGCCGCCTGGTAGAATTTTGCACAGAGCACAACTTAATCATAGCTAACACTTGGTTCAAGAATCATGAAAGAAGGTTGTATGCATGGAAGAAGCCTGGAGATACTGGAAGGTGTCAGATAGATTATATAATGGGAAGGCAGAGATTTAGGAACCAGTTTTTAAATTGTAAGACATTTCCAGGGGCAGATGTGGACTCTGACCACAATCTGTTGGTTATGAACTGTAGATTAAAACTGAAGAAACTGCTAAAAGGTGGCAATTTAAGGAGATGGGACCTGGATAAATTGAAAGAACCAGAGGTTGTAGAGTGTTTCAGGGAGAGCATTAGGGAATGATTGACAAGAATGGGGGAAAGATATACAGTAGAAGAAGAATGGGTAGCTTTGAGAGATGAAATAGTGAAAGCAGCAGAGGATCAAGTAGGTAAAAAGATGAGGACTAATAGAAATCCTTGGGTAACAGAAGAGATATTGAATTTAATTGATGAAAGGAGAAAATACAAAAATGCAGTAAATGAAGCAGGCAAAAAGGAATACAAATGTCTCAAAAATGAGATCGACAGGAAGTACAAAATGGCTAAGTAGGGATGGCTAGAGGACAAATGTAAAGATGTAGAGGCATATATCACTAGGGGTAAGATAGATGCTGCCTGCAGGAAAATTAAAGAGACCTTTGGAGAAAAGAGAACCACTTGCATGAATATCAAGAGCTCAGATGGAAACCCAGTTCTAAGCAAAGAAGGGAAAGCAGAAAGGTGGAAGGAGTATATAGAGGATAAAAAAGGGTGATGTTCTTGAGGACAATATTATAGAAATGGAAGAAAATGTAGATGAAGATGAAATGGGAGATATGATGCTGCATGACGAGTTTGACAGAGCACTGAAAGACCTAATTCGAAACAAGGCCCCGGGAGTAGACAAAATTCCATTAGAACTACTGACAGCCTTGGGAGAGCCAGCCCTGACAAAACTTTACCATCTGCTGAGCAAGATGTATGAGACAGGTGAAATATCCTCAGACTTCAAGAAGAATATAATAATTCCAATCCCAAAGAAAGCAGGTTTTGACAGATGTGAAAATTACTGAACTATCAGTTTAATAAGTCACAGCTGCAAAATACTAATGCGAATTCTTTACAGGTGAATGGAAAAACTGGTAGAAGCCGACCTTGGGCAAGATCAGTTTGGATTCCGTAAAAATGTTGGAACATGTGAGGCAATACAGACCCCACCACTTATCTTAGAAAATAGATTAAGGAAAGGCAAACATACATTTCTAGCATTTGTAGACTTAGAGAAAGCTTTTGAAAAAGTTGACTGGAACACTCTCTTTCTAATTCTGAAGGTGGCAGGGGTAAATACAGGGAGTGAAAGGCTATTTACAATTTGTACAGAAAGCAGATGGCAGATATAAGAGTCGAAGGGCATGAAAAGGAAGCAGTGGTTGGGAAGGGAGTGAGACAGGGTTGTAGCCTATCCCCAATGTTATTCAATCTGTATCTTGAGCAAGCAGTAAAGAAAACAAAAGAAAAATTTGGAGTAGGAATTAAAATCCATGGAGAAGAAATAAAAACGTTGAAGTTCGCCGATGACACTGTAATTCTGTCAGGGACAGCAAAGGCCTGGAAGAGCAGCTGAACGGAATGGACAATGTCTTGAAAGGAGGATATAATATGAACATCAACAAAAGCAAAACTAGGATAATGGAATGTAGTCAAATTAAATTGGGTGATCCTGAGGGAATCAGATTAGGAAATGAGATGCTCAGAGTAGTAAATGAGTTTTGCTATTTGGGGAGCAAAATAACTGATGATGGTCAAAGTAGAGAGGATATAAAATATAGACTGGCAATGGCAAGGAAAGCCTTTCTGAAGAAGGGAAATTTGTTAACATAGAGTGTAGATTTAAGTGTCAGGAAGTTATTTCTGAAAGTATTTGTATGGAAGTGTATTGTATTGTATTGTATTTTTATTGATCCAGGCAATCATAGTACTGTACAGCTGTACATATGATAGTGGACAGGTCAAGAGAGCTATTTACAAGTAATTTTTACAAATTGATTTATACATTATTTTGTAGCAAGGAAATTATCTATATTAAACAAAACAGTTAATACGATTCATAGAATTGTAAGGTTGTACATACGATATTGGACAGGTCAAGACAATTGATTTTACATTATTTTGCAATGAGGAAGTTAGCTGTCTTTAACAAAACAGTAAATACAAATGTTGTATGGTAAAATACAAACAGCCAATACAAATGTAATAGTAAAGTAGTCCAGTGTATTTCATAGACATGCACAGTATATAATAATCCAGTGTATTTCATAGACATGCACAGTATATAATTTTCAGACCTAATTGAACATTTATCATATTGTTTACATTTTTAACCCCTTTCAAAAAAATGATCAACTGCATAAAAGCAATGGTCCAAGAGATATTTTTTTAACTTATGTGTGAAGGCTCTTGGGTTCTTTGTTGCTTTGATTTCATTGGGTAAATTATCTACATCTACATCTACATCTATACTCCGCGAGCCACCTTACGGTGTGTGGCGGAGGGTACTTATTGTACCACTATCTGATCCCCCCTTCCCTGTTCCATTCACGAATTGTGCGTGGGAAGAACGACTGCTTGTAAGTCTCCGTATTTGCTCTAATTTCTCGGATCTTTTCGTTGTGATCATTACGCGAGATATATGTGGGCGGTAGTAATATGTTGCCCATCTCTTCCCGGAATGTGCTCTCTCGTAATACATTTGTATCCCAACATTTAAAACACTTTTTTGGTAGCAGGTAGTTCTGGACTGAATCATATGTAGGTCAGATTGCTGCCTTGTTGCATAGTTATGAATATCTGAAACATGGATGATAAATAGTTTAGACAAGAAGAGATTGGAAGCTTTTGAAATGTGATGCTACAGAAGAATGCTGAAGATTAGATGGGTAGATCACATAACTAATGAGGAGGTATTGAATAGAATTGGAGGGAAGAGAATTTGTGGCACAACTTGACTAGAAGAAGGGATCAGTTGGTAGGGCATATTCTGAGGCATCAAGGGATCACCAATTTAGTATTGGAGGGCGGTATGGAGGGTAAAAATTGTAGAGTGAGACTAAGAGATGAATACACTAAGCGTGTAGGATAAAAATATAGAGGGAGACCAAGAGATGAATACACTTAACAGATTCAGAAGGATGTAGGTTGCAGTAGGTACTGGGAGATGAAGAAGCTTGCACAGGATAGAGTAGCATGGAGAGCTGCATCAAACCAGTCTCTGGACTGAAGACCACAACAACAACAACAACAACAATTTCTGAATTGGCAGATGATGGTTGAAGTGATTGCTGTAGCAAACAGAAAGTTACTAATACCAGTATTCAAATGTTGGCCCCTGTTTTGACCAGAACCCAGGTGGAATCTTCCTACACATTGGTTAGGGGACTGATGATAGTGTAGTAAATCATCAAAACTGGTAGCCAAACAAAATAATAATAAATAAATAAATAAAATAAATAATAAAAATAAAATAGAATAAAATAAATAATCAAAATAAAATAAGTTTGGTAACACAGTGATATTAATTATATAAAAAGAAAGAATAGTACAGCCTAGCTGAAACACTAAATGTTTGCTCATGACACTACCCATAAAAAGTGTGATTATGAAGGATTATTGTCCCATTGAATATCAATGAATGGGGTACAATACAAATATGCTATACTTAGGCTAAATTTCTAACTAATCAGCAAGCAGATGACACGTATGAAAAGCTCATACATACGTACATACAACTGAAACAGTTGTTGTACATGAACCTTGTGTAGCAGCAACTTTACCATCTATGAACTCACCTGTGATAGGACTTAGTGAAATTTCACATAGTACAATTGTGTCAGACATTAACAATGTTGTTGTACAGGAAACCTGACTGAAAATGTACCCTTCTGTGAACTTGCCTCCAGTAAACTGTAACAAGTCTTCTAAATATGTATTCATTAGAGAAAGGAGTGTTATTGGCAGTAAAGTGGAATTAAAGGCAGAACTAAGCATGGAGAATGTTTGTAGGGAACCCACCATCTGTGACTTTATGATGATAAGCAATTATGCTATTAGGTCTTCATCTATAGCAGTTTACTGAGAAAAATTTGATTCTAAGAACGTTTTGAGAAAAGTTGGATTGTGGGAAAGTGCATATATTGTTAGTGTTACTAGTGATGTGCTATGGTACACAGTTATAACAAATACAAAGAAAAGAAAGCTCAAGTGTTGATACAGGCAATGATGACAAAAGTACTAAAATGTTATGTGATACAACTAGAGATAACTAGTGAATCAATGACAAGATTTTAAAACAAATGCAATCCAGGAATGTTAAATAGAAACTTTGAAACAGTAGCACTTTCAAGGGTTCACATGAACTTTGTGTGATGTGAGATTAGTAAACCCAAGACCCAAATGCTCCTGCAGTATTATTTCAATGGTTTTGATTTCTGTACTGGATGTTCTTCTTTCACTCATTTATTTATCTATTAAAAAATACCTTCTGCTGTCATCCTATCTTCTATGTTGGCTAAAGAGTTATGTAGTAAGTCAATCAATGTCATGGGTTAATATGTTGATCTCACAGTGATACCATAAAATATTGCGGTTAAAAAAAAAAAAAAAAGTGGAAAGACATAGAGGTTGAAGGAGGTAATATGTAGTTACTGTTTACATTTCTGACAGAAACTGAAACCAGATTTACTGCAAAGGAATTTGCAAGACATGTAGTTGCTAGAAAAATCCTTGCACTTTATCCAAGCATTATATACTCATAATCTCATGTGACTTATGAAGTTTTGATTATGGTGTATAATTGCTATCTAAAAATTAAAAGAAGAAAAATACCTAAGAATTACTGATATAATGAATATGGGAGTCAGAATGAAAATACACTTAACTGTCAATGTGCATACAGTCAGCAACTAATTAAAACTTTGTAATTCTCTACGGTATGTTCATTTGAAATAGCACAGATGATAAAATTAGTTACTCTAAACTTGAGATTTATGTCAGTAATTATTATATTAAGAATCAGCACTATTCTTGAGAGACATAAAATGATTTTTTCATATTGTCTGGATAAAACCACAGGTGCCATTTGTCAATATACTTGGATAACTATGTGAGTCAGTAACCTAAATTTATATTGAAAGAGGGTAGAAATAGAGACTTAAACCAGTGTCACATAGTTTACAGTTTTTCCATAAGACCTCCAGACTCGGTTGTTAGTAGTCACGTAGGTAAGAGTTGGAGAGCATGGCAAAATACCACATTAGAATGAGAAATAAGAGGTTATTCACACATATGTAATACTGATCTTTCATGTGTTTTTAATGTGCAATTTTCAATTTAATGATATGCATTCTTGACTTGGGAATGAAGTCACTATTTAGAAAAACCACAACGGATTTCCATAAAATGTGCCTAGTATTTAGAATTTATTGTTACCCAATTATTTGATTATTTCTATGCAGCATGAGTCTTTCTGATAAAACCATAAGTTATTGTACATAAGGCTGGGAATGGGGGGGGGGTTGGATTTGTACATAACTTAGAAAAATGTAACAGATCTGGTAAAGAGTCTGCCTACACTACACTTGTCCATCCTCTTTTCGAATACTGCTGTGTGTTGTGGGTTTCTTACTAGATAGAATTTATGGAGTACATCAAGAAAGTTCAAAGCAGGGCAGTATGTTTTGTATTATTGCAAAATATGAAAGAGTGTGTCACTGAAATGATACATGATTTTGAGCGGACATCATTAAAACAAAGGTGTTTTGTGTTGCAATGGAATATTTTCACAAAATTGCAATCACCAACTTTCTCCTTTGAATGCAAAAATATTTTGTTGGTACCAGCCTAAATAGGGAGAAACAATCACCACAATAAAATAAGGAAACTCAGAGCTCGTACCAAAAAATATAGTTGTTCGTTTTCTCTGTATGGTGTACAAGAATGGAATAATAGAGAATTATTGCTGAGATGATTTGATGAACTCTCTGCCAGGTACTTAAATGTGATTTGCAGAGTATCTATGTAGATGTAGATATAGATGAACTGTTTTATTTATCAAAATATGTCTGCCTTATAGTCAGGTGGGAAACCCATTTGTCTGATTTTAAAACAAATATGTGACTCTATGTTCAGTATGTGGCCTACGCTTGTATTGTGTAAGGACATCTAAAAAAAGCTTTTTTTATCATTTGATTGTATTTACTTTTAGTAATAACTGGAATTCGTACCTTGCTTTAGGCCTTTTCTGTCATGAACAGTCTTTCCTATTGTTAGTCATAAATTCTACAAAATTTTCAGAAACCTGTGTTTGATTGTACTGAGATGGTGGAACTGGTGTCTAGGTCACAAATGATGATATTAGTAAGGAACACAGAAGGCAAAAATGAGAGGAAATGAAGTGAAATATGACTGTAATTTGAGTACAGAGTGGACTAGAAAGAGAATAAGTGAATGTCAAAAACATCAATATTTGATGGAAACAGTTGTAGTGTGAGTGTTACTGAAGTTCATGTGAACTTAACATCAAAGTGAAGTGAGGTACTGGAAGAAAAGACTCACGTATAAATCTGTAAACTCCTATATTTTATTCGTATTATCTTGACCAAGTAAAAAGGAATACAAATTATAATTTTTCTTAATATAGGGCAAGGGGTACTCAGCCGAAAGCTCATGGATTTGAAACCACTTAACGTGGCTGGAAGCTTGAGAAACTTTTATTATTACAATTTTTCTTATTATGTGAAACAAACCAGTTGAATCTAAAAATTCTTTTTATCAGCAAGTTGAGAATAGATATACTTAAACTTCTCATTATTTTGAACTGTGATATCATAAAGAGTAGGAATATTAGCAAAATATTTTTGTAGTAACTTTTTAAATGTGTTACTATGCCATTATCAATTTAGAGAAGATGAAATTATCTGATGTCACCAAGTAATATATTACTACATTTGAAATATGTTTTAAAAGAATTGAAGATAGAAATAAATGTAAAAGAAGAGCTATAATTCATAGGATCATACAATTTTTGTGCATGGTATTGTGCATGTGTGGATAGTAATGAGCCTACAGCTATATAATTCTGAAGTATAGTGTATGACAGTACTGCTGTAACTGATGGACAACATAATACACTTCTCATAATATTTTGTAACACTGGCAAAGTATATTATCTCAGTGTGAATTTATTGATTTAGTTCAATGTTTGGTGACATGTACACTACTGGCCATTAAAATTGCTACACCAAGAAGAAATGCATATGATAAAGGTGTATTCATTGGACAAATATATTATATTAGAACTGACATGTGATTACATTTTCATGCAGTTTGGGTGCATGGATCCTGAGAAATCAGTACACAGAACAACCGCCTCTGGCCGTAATAATGGCCTTGATACGCCTGGGCATTGTGTCAAACAGAGCTTGGATGGCGTGTACAGGTACAGCTGCCCATGCAGCTTCAACACGATACCACAGTTCATCAAGAGTAGTGACTGGCGTATTGTGACAAGCCAGTTGCTCGGCCACCATTGACCAGATGTTTTCAATTGATGAGAGATCTGGAGAATGTGCTGGCCCGGGCAGCAGACGAACATTTTCTGTATACAGAAAGGCCTGTACAGGACCTGCAACATGTGGTCGTGCATTATCCTGCTGAAATGTAGGGTTTTGCAGGGATCAAATGAGGGGTAGAGCCATGGGTCATAACACATCTGAAATGTAACATCCACTGTTCAAAGTCCCGCAATGCGAACAAGAGGTGATTGAGACGTGTAACCAATGGCACCCCATACCATCACGCAGGGTGATACACCAGTATGGTGATGACAAATACACACCTCCAAAGTGCGTTCACCATGATGTCGCCAAACACAGATGCAGCGATCATGATGCTGTAAACAGAACCTGGATTCATACGAAAAAATGACGTTTTGCCATTCGTGCACCCAGGTTCGTCATTGACTACACCATCGCAGGCGCTCCTGTCTGTGATGCAGCATCAAGGGTAACCGCAGCCATGGTCTCCGAGCTGATAGTCCATGCTGCTGCAAACATTGTCGAACTGTTCGTGGAGATGGTTGTTGTCTTGCAAACATCCCCAGCTGTTGACATGGCTGCATGATCTGCTACAGCCATATGCATAAAATGCCTGTTATCTAGACTGCTAGTGATACGAGGCTGTTGGGTACCAGCATGGCATTCCGTATTACCCTCGTGAACCCACCGATTCCATATTCTGCTAACAGTCATTGGATCTCAACCAATGCGAGCAGCAATGTCACGATACGATAAATCGCAATTGCAATAGGCTACAATCTGACCTTTATCAAAGTCGGAAACGTGATGGTATGCATTTCTCCTCCTTACATGAGGCATCACGACAATGTTTCACCAGGCAACGCTGGTCAACTGCTGTTTGTGTATGAGAAATTGGTTGGAAACTTTCCTCATGTCAGCATGTTGTGGGTGTCACCACCAGCACCAACCTCGTGTGAATGCTCTGAAAATCTAATTATTAGCATATCACAGCATCTTCTTCCTGTCGGTTAAATTTCGCATCTGTAGCATGTCATCTTCATGGTGTAGCAATTTTAATGGCCAGTAGTGTATCTTTTATGTCATGTTCATTTATCTTCTTTTATTTTTGAAAGCCTATGTCTTTGTATTTTTGAGTTACCAGGGTGAAACATTGGTAATCATATTGGGCAATTTTTTTAGTAATAATAAAAATACCTATATAAAGAAGTTAATTTTTTTAAACCAGAAGTCAGTTATTTTGTTTTACAATTAATGGCCAAATTCTGTAACTTTATATCTTCTCTCCTTTGAGTCTGTATTAAGCTGAACTTACTTCCATGTTGTCAAGATCTACAGACTTCTGTTAGGTGCTTCTTCTTCCGACGCCACGAAACTTCTGATTCTTGACTGTGTAGGTAATGTAATTTTCATTTATCAGACTTCTTCCTCATATACAGGCAGCAGGTGTGACATGACATTTTCATGGTGCACGGAAGAAAATAAAAAGGCTTCATATTTTTGCACTGAGAGAAATTATTATTTAGATACCGTGAAAGCTACTACACGCATCTCATATCTAAATACATCCTCTCTCCATGAGAACTCATGACATAAGGTGACAAAAAATTGAATAAGATCTTTATCATTTGTTCTCACTTTCTGGCGTAGCAAAATACATCTTTTGTGGGCGCTTACACCAGTTATCCTTGGCTTTTCCTTCGTACCAATACAATTGCCCCCACACTGTGCGGTGACGTACAATGGAAGTGCATAGTGTTTTACATGTAATTATATAGCTTAAATTTAAGTTTGTGCCGAAAGGGGTACAATGATCTTTATTTTTCAGCATATTTTTCATTGTAATTTGGGTTGGAGACATCAGCTTGTCTTACTTGAACATTATCTTACAGGAAATACACAACTTACATATGGAATGATAATTTATTAAGTATTTGCATGAGGGCACTTCAAGAGCGGTTACTTGTCCTTTTGGCAACATTACTAGTGTCTGTGGGCATGCACACCAAATATGTTTGTTGGCTGTGCAAGAGCCGTTAATGTCCCATGCATATTGTGTGTGGTCGTCCACGCTTCCACTTGTGCTTTTAGTGTTGTTTTCACACTGAATGCTGTACTATCCGCCGAACATCTTGCTGTGGCATGGTCTTCCATCATGATTGCAGTGCATGTGCATTTACTCTTAAAGAACCAATGTTGTGGCAGACTATTCACCTTTCAGACGGCCCGGGAAGAATCTTCTCCGTCATATCCACATTTTCAGTGGGGTGAACGCTGAACGTCAACACCTGATGTCAAGGTAAGAGACGCTTGCACAATTGTAGTTTGCTGATTAGCATACCAGATGTTGCATACCATAACATCACAAAAAACTGATTCGCATCACTATTGCACATGCGTTTGGGTAGCAGTATATGTTTCGTCGTTCACTTTGGTGTGAGAATTGCTTTTAGTCCTTGAGGTTTTTTCCTTTTAGATAGTTCTTCAAGTTCATCATTCACATATGACTCAATATACACAAATATTCACATAAATATTTTTTACATAACAATGCATACTACAATGACACATCTATAACTGACATTCCACCCATTATTTGCATCAAACATAGAAAATTCTTAAATATTAAAACATTACAATTTTCCTTCTTCAGCTATCATTACTAGTTAATACAGTTTGTTAGTTAAAGAAAAAACTCCTTTGTACATAAATACTAATAACTTATTTGCATCTCATTAAATTCTGTTGCTACATACACGTTTAATGTGTCCACATTAAGACGGTCTTTAAATATGTCTGCTTGTGTCTGTATATGTGTGGATGGGTATGTGTGTGTGTGTGAGTGTATACCCGTCCTTTTTTCCCCCTAAGGTAAGTCTTTCCGCTCCCGGGACTGGAATGACTCCTTACCCTCTCCCTTAAAACCCACATCCTTTCGTCTTTCCCTCTCCTTCCCTCTTTCCTGATGAGGCAACAGTTTGTTGCGAAAGCTTGAATTTTGTGTGTATGTTTGTGTTCGTTTTTGTGTCTGTCGACCTGCCAGCACTTTCATTTGGTAAGTCACATCATCTTTGTTTTCAGGTATATTTTTCCTTCATGGAATGTTTCCTTCTATTATATATATATATATATATATATATATATATATATATATATATATATATATATATATATATATATATTTTTTTAAAAAGAAAGATGATGAGACTTACCAAACAAAAGCGCTGGCAGGTCGATAGACACACAAACAAACACAAACATACACACAAAATATTCTAGCTTTCGCAACCAACGGTTGCCTCGTCAGGAAAGAGGGAAGGAGAGGGAAAGACAAAAGGATATGGGTTTTAAGGGAGAGGGTAAGGAGTCATTCCAATCCCGGGAGCAGAAAGACTTACCTTAGGGGGAAAAAAGGACAGGTATACACTCGCACACACACACACATACCCATCCGCACATACACAGACACAAGCACACATTTGTAAAGGCAAAGAGTTTGGGCAGAGATGTCAGTCAAGGCAGAAGTAAAGGTAAGGTATGAGTGGCGGCAACTTGAAATTAGCAGAGGTTGAGGCCTGGCGGATAACGAGAAGAGAAGATATACTGAAGGGCAAGTTCCCATCTCCGGAGTTCTGACAGGTTGGTGTTAGTGGGAAGTATCCAGATAACCCGGACGGTGTAACACTGTGCCAAGATGTGCTGGCTGTGTACCAAGGCATGTTTAGCCACAGGGTGATCCTCATTACCAACAAACACTGTCTGCCTGTGTCCATTCATGCGAATGGACAGTTTGTTGCTGGTCATTCCCACATAGAATGCGTCACAGTGTAGGCAGGTCAGTTGGTAGATCACGTGGGTGCTTTCACACGTGGCTCTTCCTTTGATCATGTACGCCTTCTGAGTTACAGGACTGGAGTAGGTGGTGGTGGGAGAGTGCATGGGACAGGTTTTACACCGGGGGCGGTTACAAGGGTAGGAGCCTGAGGGTAGGGAAGGTCGTTTGGGGATTTCATAGGGATGAACTAAGAGGTTACGAAGGTTAGGTGGACAGTGGGAAGACACTCTTGGTGGAGTGGGGAGGATTTAATGAAGGATGGATCTCATTTCAGGGCAGGATTTGAGGAAGTCGTATCCCTGCTGGAGAGCCACATTCAGAGTCAGATCCCTATGAAATCCCGAAACCACCTTCCCTACCCTCTGGCTCCTCCCCTTTTAACCGCCCCCGGTGTAAAATCCCTGTTGCTAAACATGCCTTGGTGCTCGGCCAGCATATCTTGGCACAGTGTTACACCGTCCGGGTTATCTGGATACTTCCCACCAACACCAACCTATCGGAACTCCGGAGATGGGAACTTGCTCTTCAATATATCCTCTCTTCCCGTTATCCACCAGGCCTCAATCTCCGCTAATTTCAAGTTGCCGCCACTCATACCTCACCTGTCATTCAACAACATCTTTGCCTCTGCACTTCCACCTCGACTGACATCTCTGCCCAAACTCTTTGCCTCTGTATATGTCTGCTTGTGTCTGTATATGTGTGGATGGATATGTGTGTGTGTGTGCGCGAGTGTATACCTGTCCTTTTTTCCCCCTAAGGTAAGTCTTTGTGCTCCCAGGATTGGAATGACTACTTTCCCTCTCCCTTAAAACCCAAATCCTTTTGTCTTTCCCTCTCCTTCCCTCTTTCCTGACGAAGGAACCGTTGGTTGCGAAAGCTAGAATTTAGTGTGTATGTTTGTGTGTCTATCGACGTGCCAGTGCTTTCGTTTGGTAAGTCCCATCATCTTTGTTTTTAGATATATTTTTCCACCGTGGAATGTTTCCCTCTATTATATTCATATCATTAATTTGAACCCAACAATTACGTTTGTTATTGTCACTGTTGCATTTCGAAATCTTTTCTGTCATCTTATTTTCTCTTTTTGTTTTTGCCAGTAGTTTCACTTTTTATTCACCTTCTCCTTTTTACCGTAATCCACTATACAATTTTATCCCGCCTATATATACTCAATAATACGTCACCCACTTCCAAACCAAAACCAAAAAAATTTTTTCCTCTTTCAACACTACCGCTGCTATAAAATCCACCGTTTCTAGTCCACAAACAGTTACTTTCAACTATTAAACAACCATTTCGTCTAGTTCTGATAACTTTCGCTTTATTTCCATTTCCGTTTTTCCCACATCACTGATAATTTTTAGCCGCTTCCCACAGGTTTTAACGTCATTATTTCTTCGCCAGACAATTGTTAGCCTCATTTTCATAATCTGCCACCACAAAACCACTCCTTTTAATACATTTACACGCAGTTTTTTCGAAATTTTCCCCTAATTTCTCCATCCTTTAACGTGTTTTGGCGGCAACACAACCACCTAACCTTTGTGCACATCGTTGTCTACCAACCCAAGTTCACCACAGGATCAACATAGCCCAGCTTTAACCAACACTTTTACGCCTTTTTTCACAGCAGATCTCCAGTTATTTTCATTTTCATTTCAACCTCATGTTACACTTTCCACCTTCTAATACCATGTCACCCTCACAACACCCCCACAACGACCCCATTAAGTTTTATTTACATTCCCTCCGCAAACATGCCTTCACCCTAGCCAGATTACGCACGCATATTTTATTTTCTCAGGCTTGTCTGACATTTGGCATTACCCCCAAAGGCCTCACACTTAAAGTTCCCATCTCTGGCTGCAACCCTTCTTTCCATCAGTCCCTATACCAGTTCCAAACTGAACAATCCATTGCCCTCACCCACCTAATCCTTCACCTACACATCAACTCAGCCAATGATCACACCTGTCAACTCCTATCCTTAATAAAAGTCCTCAATCTTTCCTCTCCCACATCCACACCGGCTGTTCAGAGCATCCTCCAGGCCAACCACTAATTAGAACAGCATGCCACCCTTCACCTCAAAAAACTATCCAACCTCCTGGTTTCCCACCTCCGGAAAGGCAACTCACTCACCCTTCACAACCTTTCCAGCAAACCTCAACCTCCTCTCATTGCACACAAACCCAGTCTCTCCCATCTACTCAATCTCCCACTTCCAGCTCCACTCCCTCCAAAACCTCAAAATTCCAATCAACACAATCTGGAACCACAACACCCTAACTCAGTAGTTAACCTTTCCTCCAAACCTCTCTCCCAATCCGAAACCTCTGTCCTATCCAAAGGCCTCACCTTCAGCCCCACTCCCAGATTCAACCAAACAGCCCTCATCAAAGATTTACTGTCCTACACTCGTACTCTCTGCTGGAAGTATCACTTTGCCATGAAGAAAAATGATCCTAATCCTACCCCTAATGATCCAACTCCCCAAGACACTATCCAAATTGAACCCTGCCTGGAACATTCCGTCCTCCGTCACAGCGGGACCCACCTCCTCTTCCTCAAAATCACCCTCTCCAAACCTTCCAGGAATTTCTGACTTCCTGCCTTGCCTCTCAATCCTTCTTAAAAAACCTTAATCCTACTCCCAACATCACCACTGCTGAAGCCCAGGCTATCCATGATCTGAAGGCTGACCGGTCCATCGTCATCCTTCCGGCGGACAAGGGTTCCACGACCGTGGTACTTGATCGTCGGGAGTATGTGGCTGATGGACTGCGTCAGCTTTCAGACAACACCACATACAAAGTTTGCCAAGGTAATCCCATTCCTGATGTCCAGGCGGAGCTTCAAGGAATCCTCAGAACCTTAGGCCCCCTACAAACCCTTTCACCTGACTCCATCAACCTCCTGACCCCACCAACACCCCCCACCCCTACCTTCTACCTTCTTCCTAAAATTCACAAACCCAATCATCCTGGCCGCCCCATTGTAGCTGGTTACCAAGCCCCCACAGAACGTATCTCTGCCTACGTAGATCAACACCTTCAACCCATTACATGCAGTCTCCCATCCTTCATCAAAGACACCAACCACTTTCTCGAACGCCTGGAATCCTTACCCAATCCATTACCCCCGGAAACCATCCTTGTAACCATTGATGCCACTTCCTTATACACAAATATCCCGCACGTCCAGGGCCTCGCTGCGATGGAGCACTTCCTTTCACGCCAATCACCTGCCACCCTACCTAAAACCTCTTTCCTCATTACCTTAGCCAGTTTCATCTTGACCCACAACTTCTTCACTTTTGAAGGCCATACATACCAACAATTAAAGGGAACAGCCCTGGGTACCAGGATGGCCCCCTCGTATGCCAACCTATTCATGGGTCGCCTAGAGGAAGCCTTCTTGGTTACCCAGGCCTGCCAACCCAAAGTTTGGTACAGATTTATTGATGACATCTTCATGATCTGGACTCACAGTGAAGAAGAACTCCAGAATTTCCTCTCCAACCTCAACTCCTTTGGTTCCATCAGATTCACCTGGTCCTACTCCAAATCCCATGCCACTTTCCTTGATATTGACCTCCACCTGTCCAATGGCCAGCTTCACACGTCCGTCCACATCAAACCCACCAACAAGCAACAGTACCTCCATTATGACAGCTGCCACCCATTCCACATCAAACGGTCCCTTCCCTACAGCCTAGGTCTTCGTGGCAAATGAATCTGCTCCAGTCCGGAATCCCTGAACAATTACACCAACGACCTGACAACAGCTTTCGCATCCCGCAACTACCCTCCCGACCTGGTACAGAAGCAAATAACCAGAGCCACTTCCTCATCCTCTCAAACCCAGAACCTCCCACAGAAGAACCACAAATGTGCACCACTTGTGACAGGATACTTTCCGGGACTGGATCAGACTCTGAATGAGGCTCTCCAGCAGGGATACAACTTCCTCAAATCCTGCCCTGAAATGAGATCCATCCTTCATGAAATCCTCCCCACTCCACCAAGAGTGTCTTTCCGCCGTCCACCTAACCTTCTTAACCTCTTAGTTCATCCTTATGAAATCCCCAAACCACCTTCCCTACCCTCTGGCTCCTACCCTTGTAACCACCCCGAGTGTAAAACCTGTCCCATGCACCCTCCCACCACCACCTACTCCAATCCTGTAACCCAGAAGGTGTACACGATCAAAGGCAGAGCCACGTGTGAAAGCATCCACATGATCTACCAACTGACCTGCCTACACTGTGACGCATTATATGTGGGAATGACCAGCAACAAACTGTCCATTCGCATGAATGGACACAGGCAGACAGTGTTTGTTGGTAATGGGGATCACCCTGTGGCTAAACATGCCTTGGTGCACAGCCAGCACATCTTGGCACAGTGTTACACCGTCCGGGTTATCTGGATACTTCCCACTAACACCAGCCTATCGGAACTCTGGAGGTGGGAACTTGCTCTTCAATATATCCTCTCTTCCCGTTATCCACTAGGCCTCAATCTCCACTAATTTCAAGTTGCCGCCACTCGTACCTCACCTGTCATTCAACAACATCTTTGCCTCTGCACTTCCACCTCGACTGACATCTCTGCCCAAACTCTTTGCCTCTGTATATGTCTGCTTGTGTCTGTATATGTGTGGTTGGACATGTGTGTGTGTGCGTGAGTGTATACCCGTCCTTTTTTTCCCCTTAGGTAAGTCTTTCCACTCCCGGGATTATAATGACTCCTTACCCTCTCCCTTAAAATCCAAATCCTTTTGTCTTTCCCTCTCCTTCCCTCTTTCCTGACAAAGCAACCGTTGGTTGCGAAAGCTAGAATTTTGTGTGTATGTTTGTGTTTGTTTGTGTGTCTATCGACATGCTAGCGATATATATATGAGCCTATAACTAAATTAAAAAACTAATTGTGTTTTGTAGCTCATAGGCTACTCATATATTCTGTCATCACATTCGCTCGCAGATGTTTTTTTATAATTCATTCTTATTTGTTCATATGTATATTCACTTGCATTTTTAATCTTCTTATTCTTTTACCATGTTAAGAAAGTTATTTCGACATTTCCTACGGTATCTTATCCTTTTGTTAGTTTACACGTCCCTTATGGTTCGTCGTAATGATTTCCTTTACTATTACTTATAATGTATATATTTTAGTGGTAACATAACTTTGCATATTGATATAACACTGCAGTCTTTCGTTCCCTGATAGTAAAATATGGTTGTTACATTTTAATATTTATTTTGAAACTGAGTTTGACACTTATGTAGCTTCATGTTCCTAGCTGGTTGCGCTGTGAATTAGCCTCTTGCACTTGCACAAGGTCAATGTCTATTCCCTAGTACTGACGTAAACATGCATTGTTGAGTGCGCATAGCTGATTCGTAGGCAGCTCCCGTTTGCATTTTGCTTCACTTGAAGCTGTGTTTTTACACTTCCCTCTTGTCGAATGTCTGTTCTTGCTTATAAAACAAGAAAATTGCTTGCGTCTATACTTACTTCATTCAAAATAATACATATTAATTTTTTTTGTAAAACTGTAACGTTTATTTATAAGACTGTTTTATACATATCTCTACAGGATGGAAAACTCCAAAATGACAAGGAAAACTCTACAGAGGGATATGTAGAAGTGTAGAAGTTAACTATAAAAATCTCAGAAACCACAGAGGGTGCAAGAAGAAACACTCTGAGAGGATGAAAAGTTTTCATGAAGCAAAGAAGAAAAAACTCCCGGAAATGAAATTGTGAATTCAACTTCAATCACTCTCCAAAAATAAAATGGGGATAATCATTATAAAAATAATGAAAACCACGACTTTACTTATACAAACTTTTTTCTCTGACAACAAAACTGCTGTGATAAAGGGGAGCAAGGAAGGTGCCTCCACCTGTGCATTTTACTTACATGCTACATAGAAGAAATTAAAATGCTGGCACTCCCCAGAAACGTTTCCCAATCGGACAATGGCCAAACCTTCCACCACCGAAAAACAATGCAATCAGAAGCCATAAACAAAAACAGGTCCTCTTCAGGGCCAACCCTGATGATCGTCAGCCTGAATGTCGAGGGAATCACCAAGAAGAAAGAGGATGTAATATCGCAACTATGCCAATCAGAAAAGTGGGACGTACTGTGCCTGCAGGAAACGCATAGAGATGAAACAGCAAACAGACCCAATATCAAAGGAATGTGCTTGGCAGTAGAAGCACCTCACAGAAGGTATGGGAGCGCAATATTTAACAGACCTGAGATGCTGCTCTCTTCTATGAGTAAGACAACCACCAACAACATTGAAGTGTTAGCCATAGAGAGTGGATCATTTACAATATGCTCCGTATATAAACCCCCGGCCAGAACTTACACATTTCAACGCCAGAAAGCTCCAACAACCAAAGGACACACTTCGTTTTGGGTGACTTTAACAGCCACAGCACCACCTGGGGCTATGACGAGACAGATGACAATGGTCAGCTGCTAGAACAATCGGCTGAGGCAAATAACCTCTCACTTCTCCACGACCCCAAGCTCCCCTGCTCCTTCAACAGCAAAATTTGGAAGCGACATTACAATCCCGATATTTGCTTCGTCAGCCGGAGCATCTATGACACCTGCTGCAAAAGAGTATATGATGAAATCCCAAAGACACAACATTGACCTATTGGAATCCAAGTCTACTCAACAATCAAAACAACCAAAATACCTTTCCATAGGAGATTCAACTTTAAAAAGGCTAGGTGGTCAGAATATTCCCAAGTGCTGGATGAGGAATTAGCCAGTCTGACCCCAACACCAAATAATTATCTTATCTTTGTTGAGACTCTGCGAAAGGTATCTAGACCCTATATTCCTAGGGGCTGCAGACAACACTATATCCCACGGCTCTCAAATGCCTCAAAGGACATCTCCCACTTATGCTACAACCCTCATGTCACCTCACAGTGCCAGACTAGAGTCAAGCTCAACAGGGTCTTCTTTCGCTGCTAATTTTACCAAGCCCATTCCCTTGGCAGTGGTCTCGCTAGATAGTAGATAGGGACATCATTTTTTTCATGATTTATTGTTAACTTACATAGACCCACTATCTTGTTAGTGTAAGTGGGTAGTGATTACTAAACAATTCTACTTTGTTAAATAACAGTGATTTATTTACAATACAGTGATGATATAGTTATAACAGAATGCTATCTGGCCACTTAGCCGCTCTGGCATCCAAGGAGCATTTTCGTCCCTACCACGAAGAGGTGGGCCGGTTTCTACTATCTAGTAAAACCAGTGCATTTTACATTTCTTTATTTACATCCCTCCACCACCCATGATTATACAAAAACTACATGAAATCAACAACTACTCTACAAAAAATATGTACAAAATTAAACACGCTCTTCTGCACTTATTAACACAAACTACATATGCGTGGATGAATTACAATCTCATATTTTTCTACCATTGTCTAGTCGGGGTTTATTTGTCTCTGATTGGTTATGAGTCCAGACAAGTGAGAAGGCAGAACACTCGCTCACGGAATCACCCCAAGGCATCCCACTCATCTATGTTTCCATAGATTGGGGAGCCTTACCTACTTCGTCCTTCTTGCCCTCTTCACTGACCGCAATATTTGTTTTCTGCTCCATATGGGGCAAGGCCGACATGGATAGCCTACCTAGAGCAGAATGGATGTCCACATCCACGCCGGCAGACGACCCTCCCTTCCTATGTCAACTTCTTGGTATTAAGTCCTCATCATTAACGCACGTTACTCCTCAAACGTGGCTGAGGCTTTTCTCTCCAGTTAATCGTGGTGTTTTCTTTCGAAATTAATTTTGCGAAACTGAATACCTGATTGACTAGTTCTTGAAACACAGAAAATTGTTCCGGGTTTCTTATTATCTCCGCAAGCGGAATGTTCCGAACTTCCTGTCTTGCTTCACTCGCAACTGGTTCAAAATCCGGGCATTCAAGAGCCACATGCTCGGGCGTCCCCATGGGGACACCATAGACACATTCAGGTGATTGTCTACTGCCAATTCTGTGCAAATATGTAGGGTACGGGCCGTGCCCGGATAACAAGTGTACAACTCCTTGTGTGGCCACAAAGTGTTTTATCTTCAGCCTCTCTCGGACACTGGGAAGGAAGTCAAAGACACTTCTCCCAGTGTCTCAGGACTGCCACTGCTTTTGCCATATATCTATTATTCTTTCTTTAATCTATTTGATACTACTCATATGTTCTCCTATAAGTGATATAACCTTTTCATGTTCTCGTTTTTGAAACCAATGTATCGCTGCATGTTGTCTAATCATTAAGTCCAATGGATGTAGACCCATTAAAACTAGTAGTGCATCTGTTGGTGTGGTGCCAAAGGCACCAACACACCGCAGAACAACATTTCTTTGTATATGTCTGATGATACATGCAGGTTACACTTGAACAAGTCTATGGGCCCAAGGACTGGAGCCATACCCCACAACTGGCACCAGGATACAATTATTATACATTTTGGTTGCCCCGGAGGGCAAAATAAAACGTCTTTGAGTGATACTAATCAGTTTGTTAAATAATGTCAAAGATTTGGTTGCTACATGGCCGATATGTGGAGCATAGCTCCACGTATCATCTATGAAGATGCCCAAGTATTTTGCAGATTTCGATCTCGCGACTATTCTGTTGTCCAACCTCACGACTGTATCGCAAGTCAATTTACCCTTTAATAGAATATAATTTGATTTGTGTGGTGCAACTTGAAGTTTCGATCTTTGACACCATTGCATTAATAAATCGGATACCTGTACTGTTTTAGTCTCTATTTCAACATGACTATCTCCCTCGACCAAGATGAAAAGATCGTCTGCATATGCCACTGCTCCCAGTACCATGTTGTTCCCATCCAAAGTTGTCAACAGGGGGTCCATGTTTACATCCCAAAAAACAGGGCCACACACAGAACCCTACGGGCAGCCCTTCGAGATGGTTTTCGACATCACGGCACCAGGAGCCGTGATTGTCGCAACTCTATTCCGGCAATAATCTCTCAGGCAACTGTATTACATCCCTTGACACTCCATCTCCCTTAACTGAGAGAAGAGCGCCGGCTACCACAGGTTGTCGAAGGCGCCGGAAATATCCACAATGACACCCAGAACGTATTTCTTCGTGGACGAGTGTACAATACTAGTTACTTTACTGTGCTGCCTATGTTGATTTAAGGTCTCCTTCAAGACTCTCTTTTGTCCTTTCTAAACCTGTATTGCAGTTCACTCATACTGCGAAGCATCATGTGACTTGACAGTCTTGAAATCAGAAACTTTTCAAAGGTTTTGCCCAAGACATCCAGTAGGCAAATGTGTCTGTAGGATTTAGCAATTGTTGGATCCTTAACTTGACCCTTTTTAATTATAATCACTTCTGCTATCTTCCAGCAGGTTGGGAAGATCCGCATTTTTAGGCACCTGCTATGTATTTTGGCCAGACTTGGAGCCAATTTGTGTGCTAAGCACTGCAGTACTTCTGCCAGAATACCATATGGCCCCGGGGCCTTCCGCCTCGCAAAGGAATTTATTGCTGGTACCATCTCCTTTGGCAAGTAGGGGTAGATTTGAAGATTATTGTTGTAATCAGGTAAATCCTGTTGACGTATCTCCCTCTGCACTTCATTGTCCATGTCTTGTCGGTCGTCTGGGAGGAGTACATGTAGTAGCTCATCAGCAGTCTGTTTCCAGTCAATTGTCATGTTGTCAGTGTCTCCTATTTTGATCGTGGATGGCTGCATGGGGGAGTGTATTTTTTCCCTCACGATTTTATACAGTGTGCCCCAAGGGTCCAGGGTAAGATGCGCCTTTACAGTCCTCCCAACTCTGCTGTCTATGTTGATTTAAGGTCTCCTTAAAGACCCTCTTTTGCCTTCTATATATAGTGAGATGGAATCGTCGTTCTTCCTGGGAAAAAGCTCTCTGATAGTTTCTGCATGCTCTTCGCATAGACTGCCTGAGCTGTGACAGCTCTGGAGTCCATGGTGAAGTCGCCTTTTGGATGAGACGTCTTTTCATTGATATCACTATGGCGATAGCCGTCTTTATTGAGATTATTACGGCCTCAATGGCCTCCTCCATGTCAAATTCATCTCCCAGCTCTGGAGGATCGAACTCCACCTCTAGAAGGTCCCAATTGGCTCTCCCATAATCATACTGCATTGTCCACCCCTCCGGCACAAGGTACTCCTCCACAGATATTTCAAATTCTATGACATTACAGTCACTAGTGGTGATACCATCGTGTACTTTCTAGATGTGTATTTTATTTACAATACCTATGAAAGTTAACGCAATGTCGATGAAATAAGCTGCCCCGGCTCTACTCCTATAAGTGGGAAGGTTGCCAGGGAGATTCACAACATGCAAATGGTGTTCCATAATAATATTCTCTAGTTCAGTTCCTCTGTGGCCTTGGACCGGACTGTGCCAGAACTGCGACTTTGCATTTCCGTCCATTGATATTATTAATGGTTTGTCTTGTAATGCTCTTATTACAGTCTGTAATTGCCCCAGGTAGATATCAAGTACTTATTAAGTACCATCTGTGTCCCTTGAGATTTACCTCTACAGCCGTAAGATGTGTAGTGCACAGTTGTGTGATAGCTGTTCCTTTGATTAACTTATTTAGTATTATAATAGACGACATTGGCTGCAGACCAGAAGCAATTACCTGGGCTGTGACAGGAAAGCCAGGAACCCTTCCAGAGACGGAGTATGGTTCCTGTAAGAGTAAAACATCTACTTCATGCTCCTCTGTTAGCCTTCTTAGTTCTTGTAAGACTAACAAACTTCTCATGGCATTCACTTGAAACACTCTAAAGTGCATCAGGATATCTTTTATAGAAATGACTATTTGGCCAAGTTTGGGCAGGATCAAATGGGATCCTATCATACATCATTACCATTTCATTATAAACTTTCTGTAAACTTATATTATAAACTTTCTGTGGAGTGGAAGGGGTAGGCTAGCAATAGAACAGTGCATCTTCATTGACTAAACACTCATTTATTGAACACATAAGTCTGGTATTACCCAAAAGGAACAATCGGTACAAATTACAAAATAATATTCTTTTCCTTTAAGTCACTCAAACGTTTAAACAGGCAAATAGCAATCATTTAAATGAAAGCCTTTTAAGAAAGCAAAACTAGAAAATTTGAATGATGAGTTAAAATCATATTTAAATAGGCTCTGACTGAGCACATATTTTAAAACAAAATACTTCCTTTAAGGAACCAGCGATCAAAATTAATTACATAATCCTCAACAACCATATTAAATCCAAGACGTTTAAGATTAAACAGTAATATATAACATCAGAGAGCTGCAGTCCCAAGTTTTAAGCAGCACGTTTCAGATGGACTGCACTGCAACAGTACAATATAAGTCCCTCAGAGGATCTCCCAACACAGGAAGTTATTGCCACAATCGACAAAATATCAACATCATTCCATGTATGGACCTAAAACAAACTAAAAGCTCTCCTAAGTTTGGTACAGTTAATTCCCTTTTAACATAACATACATCACAAGTCTAGCCCTAGTACGGCACCGACACCCCGCAATTTAGCACACAAAAAACTACAGCGATACACTCATCACATATCCTTACAAAATCCAAGAACAGAGAGCCGGCTCCCCAATAGCGGAACATTTAACCACGTGCAGCGTGTGGGTTTGTGGGATGCTGATCTCACCCTTAACCTCAATACCAGTTCAAATACTAGTCAGCCTACAATCTTGAACCACCATACACATTCCTTCAGTTACTGCATAGAAAGCCAATGTAATAGGCAAACAGACCAGCATGTGATAAAAGCTTAAGTAATTTTCTTACTAGACAACCCTTATGAATAGTAGCAGTAATTTTTTTTTAACTTGAACACACCCACAATCAAAAGACAAACAACGCCAATCATTAAGGACAGTAGCACATAAGCAAGTAGCAATGGTAACTTCTGCTTAGATTGGCTACAAATTAGCACGCGATTTAACACACCAGAGAACAGTCTTTACAACATAACCATCAATACAATAGCAAATTACTCACATGTGTACTCCCCCATGATTTCGATTCGGAAAGCCATAGACAAAACGTGGAGAACGTATCACTTAGACCAACATAATGGTGCTTCCTCAGTTACCCCAAATAACTGACTCCCTTAGTTACACAGCAAAGAACCAGACCTAATGAAACCACCACAGTTTTCGCCTCTAAATTGTCACAGTACAAGTGAGACTCAATCACAAATGTAATTTTACACCACCAGTTCCCGTATAGCCAATACAAGCGCCTGATTTTCACCCATTTATAACAGCAGGCAGCAACATCGTACGGAAAAGAGCATAGACACAAGCTCTTACCAATTCTCTTCTCCGAAGGCAGCCACCACAACTCTCGGGAACCACTGGGACATCCAATGCAAAAATCATTACTCCTTCACACAAATTACAGGATGCCCGCTTCGCCCGCTTCCCACTGCTTGCTACGGCGCCTTCCATTCAGAGCCAACTTGTATATCTCCATGCGATAGGTCCGGTCCCACACTCGCTGCGTCAACCCGACAACCGTCTTCCACCACGTCTGTTACCCCCAACTGGCACCTCTGGCATGGGGGGGGGGGGGGGCTAATGGCAGCTCGCCCACCAGTTCTGTCCCAGGACCAAGGGCACAATACGAGCTGCAAGGTTGAGCGTGCCATTTCCATCATGCTCGTCCTCTTCGACGGCCTCACCATCGAGGATTTCATCCATCCCTTCCCGGCAAGTGCCCCCCACACTCCAGGAAGGCGGATTGACCCTCTGTCCTTCACCCCCTACTAGGCCGAGCTCCCACGCAAGGCCAAGGACTACTCAGGTGCCGGGCCGGACACCCAGACTTTCGGGGATCTGGACCCAGCTAACCATGCCCCAGCTTGGTAGATCATGTCTCGGGAATCCAGAGACATGGCGAAGGACACTTGACGGCTCAGGCCAGAATCCCACCCTGGCAAGCCAGACTGTCAGACCCAGTGTGCAAGATGTGCAGCACACTGTCTCACCCCTACCTTCTGTTTAGGCCTCGCCGCCACTGCTGGTGGCGACCCTTTCACCAGCAGTATAGCATCCATGGTGGCATGATAGTTTTTACGGGAGGATTAGGGGGACCTCCTATGATCCTCCAGGTTGGCCAGACCCTCATGTCACAGATCACTAGTTGCCCAGTATCTTAGTCCATCTAGTTTCTAAGCATTTCTTTTTACCTCACTTTAACGTACCCCTACCGCCACTGGTGTCCTAGAGACAATGTTGAGGCATCCTCAGGGCTCTGAGAGATTGCTCAACCCCCCTCCATACTCAGCCATGGTCCCTTCAAGGTGTGCGGATTATTGGGGCTGTAGAGTGTTCATGGCAACATACGCTTCATCATTTGTTTCTCTTTTTTGTACATGTCCTTGGGGAGAAGAGGCACTAAAGCCTCCCAATTTAGCGCCCTGCTTTCCCCATGGACCTTAATCTCAGTGGTCGCTGCCTTTGTAATGATTGGGAGGACCTTGATGTATTTAATGCTCCAAATCGTGAACTATTCTCACCACTTCTCTGTATTCAAAAGCCTCCTCAGTAAAGGTTTTTAAGGCTGAGTAGCTCTCCTGTGTCTGCAGCAGTGTTTCCTTCCTCATGATAGATTCGTGACCCACTGCTGCAGTTAGCTGCTCTCAGGGATCTGTATATATTGTGCAGGTATACAATATGTGGTTAGCATCTTCCTCTGCTCCACATACACAGTGTCCATTGTTTTCTATGTCTAGTTCTTGTAGTCTCTTCTTTAGGCCATGATTTGTAAGCAGACATGTTAGGGAGTAGGGTGGAGTTGTGTCTCGACGCCACTCTGTCCTCCACAAGGAAACTTCTGGTATCCAGTTGTAAGTTTCTCTGCCATTGTCTGAGTGACTCCTCCTGGCCTGCCACTCATCCTGTAACATTCTACATCTAAGGTTTCGTCCTGCAGGAACTCTAGGGACCTCAAGACCTGCCACTGATCCAGCAATTCCATGTCAAGCATGGAAGAGCATGGCTGCTTTCACCACTTCCAAGTCTAGAGGCATGCATCCTGTGAGAGTCTGTAGTGCTTCTGTCAATACCGTTCGACAGGCCCTCGTCATCTGCAACAAAAATGGCCTTTGCATCATCATTAGTGTTATCATGGTGTACCTGTGTTTTGTACGGTCTCCCTATGCTGCTGCACCGTACTTGCAGACAGATAAACAAAGTGCTTGGTATATTAGCCACAGGGTTTTCTTTTGCAGCTCCCACTCAGACCTGCTTACTCTTGTGAGAGAGCCAGAACCGGCACATACAGTAGTTTCTTTTGAATATTTTTTGTGTGGGGGTGGCGACCCTTTCACCAGCAGTATAGCATCCATGGTGGCATGATAGCTTTTACTTTCATCAAGTGTGATACCGAGGTATGTGTGTTCCTGGACAAACCTAATTCTCTCCCCATCAAGTTCAAGTCTAGGTGGTCTTTCTCTATCAAATCTACCTTTGATGGTTATGGCAACCATTTTCTGCTTGGAGATCCCTAGTTTGTTTTGTGTGGTCCATTCGCTTATGGCTTGTAGTGCTGTCCTACCTCTCTCTTCCAGCTGCGACCTACTCTTCCCTTTTATGATGATGGCTAAATCATCTGTGTAGGCCACTTTATCCCACTACTCACCATCTTTCTGTTGTACCACTTCGTCAAATACAAGGTTCCAGAGAAAGGGGCTACAGATAGAACCTTGTGAGCAGCCCTTTGTGATATTTTTCGTAACTGACCCAGAGTTACTGTAGACAGTGGACTTCCTTTTTTTAAAGTAGTTTTGTACTAGGTGGTACATGTTTTGGGGACAACGCATCGCTCTAAGTCGTCTCATTACACTTGGCCACCACAAATTGTCAAAGCGCCTGCTATGTCCACCAAAATGACAACAATATATTTTTCGTCACAGTTTGCACTGCAGACAACTTGCCTGATTGCCATTTCTGTGGATGCACCCTTCCTGAAACCAAATTGGTTTGTTGCTCTCAATCCTGACTCTTCATACCTGCTATCCTGTCTGGTCACTATTAGCCTTTCTAATACTTTGCCTAGGATTGGGAGCAGGCAGATAGGTCGATAAGATTTATTTATTTATTTATTGTATTTTTTTTGCATGGAGACACCAACTGGTGTCTTTTGCAAATATCATAGCATTTTTTTTTACAAGTTTAGTACAAAATATATATATATTTAAAAAGAAAGATGATGAGACTTACCAAACAAAAGCGCTGGCAGGTCGATAGACACACAAACAAACACAAACATACACACAAAATTCTAGCTTTCGCAACCAAAGGTTGCCTCGTCAGGAAAGAGGGAAGGAGGAGGAAAGACAAAAGGATATGGGTTTTAAGGGAGAGGGTAAGGAGTCAATCCAATCCCGGGAGCGGAAAGACTTACCTTAGGGGAAAAAAGGACAGGTATACACTCGCACACACACACATATCCATCCGCATATACACAGACACAAGCAGACATCACAGACATCGCAACCAACGGCTGCTTCGTCAGGAAAGAGAGAAGGAGAGGGAAAGACGAAAGAATGTGGGTTTTAAGGGAGAGGCTAAGGAGTCATTCCAATCCTGGGAGCGGGAAGACTTACCTTAGGGGGAAAAAAGGACGGGTATACACTCGCACACACACACATATCCATCCGCACATACACAGACCATATATATATATATTTCCTTCGTGGAATGTTCCCTTCTATTATAACCATATCATTAATTTGAACCCAACAATTACGTTTGTTATTGTCGCCTTTCCATTTGGAAATCTTTCCTGTCGTCTTATTTCTCTTTTTTCTCTTTGTTCGTTTGTGTGTCTGTCGACCTGCCAGCACTTTCATTTGGTAAGTCACATCATCTTTGTTTTTAGATATATTTTTCCTTCGTGGAATGTTCCCTTCTATTATAACCATATCATTAATTTGAACCCAACAATTACGTTTGTTATTGTCGCCTTTCCATTTCGAAATCTTTCCTGTCGTCTTATTTCTCTTTTTTCTCTTTGTTAGTTTGTGTGTCTGTCGACCTGCCAGCACTTTCATTTGCTAAGTTACGTCATCTTTGTTTTTAGATATATTTTTTCCTTCGTGGAATGTTCCCTTCTATTACAACCATATCATTAATTTGAACCCAACAATTACGTTTGTTATTGTCGCCTTTCCATTTCGAAATCTTTCCTGTCGTCTTATTTCTCTTTTTTCTCTTTGTTCGTTTGTGTGTCTGTCGACCTGCCAGCACTTTCATTTGGTAAGTCACGTCATCTTTGTTTCTAGAAATATTTTTTCCTTCGTGGAATGTTCCCTTCTATTATAACCATATCATTAATTTGAACCCAACAATTACGTTTGTTATTGTCGCCTTTCCATTTCGAAATCTTTCCTGTCGTCTTATTTCTCTTTTTTCTCTTTGTTCGTTTGTGTGTCTGTCGACCTGCCAGCACTTTCATTTGGTAAGTCACATCATCTTTGTTTTTAGATATATTTTTCCTTCGTGGAATGTTCCCTTCTATTATAACCATATCATTAATTTGAACCCAACAATTACGTCTGTTATTGTCGCCTTTCCATTTCGAAATCTTTCCTGTCATCTTATTTCTCTTTTTTCTCTTTGTTCGTTTGTGTGTCTGTCGACCTGCCAGCACTTTCATTTGGTAAGTCACATCATCTTTGTTTTTAGATATATTTTTCCTTCGTGGAATGTTCCCTTCTATTATAACCATATCATTAATTTGAACCCAACAATTACGTTTGTTAGTGTCGCCTTTCCATTTCGAAATCTTTCCTGTCGTCTTATTTCTCTTTTTTCTCTTTGTTCGTTTGTGTGTCTGTCGACCTGCCAGCACTTTCATTTGGTAAGTCACATCATCTTTGTTTTTAGATATATTTTTCCTTCGTGGAATGTTCCCTTCTATTATAACCATATCATTAATTTGAACCCAACAATTACGTTTGTTATTGTCGCCTTTCCATTTCGAAATCTTTCCTGTCGTCTTATTTCTCTTTTTTCTCTTTGTTCGTTTGTGTGTCTGTCGACCTGCCAGCACTTTCATTTGGTAAGTCACATCATCTTTGTTTTTAGATATATTTTTCCTTCGTGGAATGTTCCCTTCTATTATAACCATATCATTAATTTGAACCCAACAATTACGTTTGTTATTGTCGAATTTCCATTTCGAAATCTTTCCTGTCGTCTTATTTCTCTTTTTTCTCTTTGTTCGTTTGTGTGTCTGTCGACCTGCCAGCACTTTCATTTGGTAAGTCACATCATCTTTGTTTTTAGAGATATTTTTCCTTCGTGGAATGTTCCCTTCTATTATAACCATATCATTAATTTGAACACAACAATTACGTTTGTTATTGTCGCCTTTCCATTTCCAAATCTTTCCTGTCGTCTTATTTCTCTTTTTTCTCTTTGTTCGTTTGTGTGTCTGTCGACCTGCCAGCACTTTCATTTGGTAAGTCACATCATCTTTGTTTTTAGATATATTTTTCCTTCGTGGAATGTTCCCTTCTATTATAACCATATCATTAATTTGAACCCAACAATTACGTTTGTTATTGTCGCCTTTCCATTTCGAAATCTTTCCTGTCGTCTTATTTCTCTTTTTTCTCTTTGTTCGTTTGTGTGTCTGTCGACCTGCCAGCACTTTCATTTGGTAAGTCACATCATCTTTGTTTTTAGATATATTTTTCCTTCGTGGAATGTTCCCTTCTATTATAACCATATCATTAATTTGAACCCAACAATTAAGTTTGTTATTGTCGCCTTTCCATTTCGAAATCTTTCCTGTCGTCTTATTTCTCTTTTTTCTCTTTGTTCGTTTGTGTGTCTGTCGACCTGCCAGCACTTTCATTTGGTAAGTCACATCATCTTTGTTTTTAGATATATTTTTCCTTCGTGGAATGTTCCCTTCTATTATAACCATATCATTAATTTGAACCCAACAATTACGTTTGTTATTGTCGCCTTTCCATTTCGAAATCTTTCCTGTCGTCTTATTTCTCTTTTTTCTCTTTGTTCGTTTGTGTGTCTGTCGACCTGCCAGCACTTTCATTTGGTAAGTCACATCATCTTTGTTTTTAGATATATTTTTCCTTCGTGGAATGTTCCCTTCTATTATAACCATATCATTAATTTGAACCCAACAATTACGTTTGTTATTGTCGCCTTTCCATTTCGAAATCTTTCCTGTCGTTTTATTTCTCTTTTCTCTCTTTGTTCGTTTGTGTGTCTGTCGACCTGCCAGCACTTTCATTTGGTAAGTCACATCATCTTTGTTTTTAGATATATTTTTCCTTCGTGGAATGTTCCCTTCTATTATAACCATATCATTAATTTGAACCCAACAATTACGTTTGTTATTGTCGCCTTTCCATTTCGAAATCTTTCCTGTCGTCTTATTTCTCTTTTTTCTCTATGTTCGTTTGTGTGTCTGTCGACCTGCCAGCACTTTCATTTGGTAAGTCACATCATCTTTGTTTTTAGAGATATTTTTCCTTCGTGGAATGTTCCCTTCTATTATAACCATATCATTAATTTGAACCCAACAATTACGTTTGTTATTGTCGCCTTTCCATTTCGAAATCTTTCCTGTCGTCTTATTTCTCTTTTCTCTCTTTGTTCGTTTGTGTGTCTGTCGACCTGCCAGCACTTTCATTTGGTAAGTCACATCATCTTTGTTTTTAGATATACTTTTCCTTCGTGGAATGTTCCCTTCTATTATAACCATATCATTAATTTGAACCCAACAATTACGTTTGTTATTGTCGCCTTTCCATTTCGAAATCTTTCCTGTCGTCTTATTTCTCTTTTTTCTCTTTGTTCGTTTGTGTGTCTGTCGACCTGCCAGCACTTTCATTTGGTAAGTCACATCATCTTTGTTTTTAGAGATATTTTTCCTTCGTGGAATGTTCCCTTCTATTATAACCATATCATTAATTTGAACCCAACAATTACGTTTGTTATTGTCGCCTTTCCATTTCGAAATCTTTCCTGTCGTCTTATTTCTCTTTTTTCTCTTTGTTCGTTTGTGTGTCTGTCGACCTGCCAGCACTTTCATTTGGTAAGTCACATCATCGTTGTTTTTAGATATATTTTTCCTTCGTGGAATGTTCCCTTCTATTATAACCATATCATTAATTTGAACCCAACAATTACATTTGTTATTGTCGCCTTTCCATTTCGAATTCTTTCCTCTCGTCTTATTTCTCTTTTTTCTCTTTGTTCGTTTGTGTGTCTGTCGACCTGCCAGCACTTTCATTTGGTAAGTCACATCATCTTTGTTTTTAGATATATTTTTCCTTCGTGGAATGTTCCCTTCTATTATAACCATATCATTAATTTGAACCCAACAATTACGTTTGTTATTGTCGCCTTTCCATTTCAAAATCTTTCCTGTCGTCTTATTTCTCTTTTTTCTCTTTGTTCGTTTGTGTGTCTGTCGACCTGCCAGCACTTTCATTTGGTAAGTCACATCATCTTTGTTTTTAGATATATTTTTCCTTCGTGGAATGTTCCCTTCTATTATAACCATATCATTAATTTGAACCCAACAATTACGTTTGTTATTGTCGCCTTTCCATTTCGAAATCTTTTTTGTCGTCTTATTTCTCTTTTTTCTCTTTGTTCGTTTGTGTGTCTGTCGACCTGCCAGCACTTTCATTTGGTAAGTCACATCATCTTTGTTTTTAGATATATTTTTCCTTCGTGGAATGTTCCCTTCTATTATAACCATATCATTAATTTGAACCCAACAATTACGTTTGTTATTGTCGCCTTTCCATTTCGAAATCTTTCCTGTCGTCTTATTTCTCTTTTTTCTCTTTGTTCGTTTGTGTGTCTGTCGACCTGCCAGCACTTTCATTTGGTAAGTCACATCATCTTTGTTTTTAGATATATTTTTTCCTTCGTGGAATGTTCCCTTCTATTATAACCATATCATTAATTTGAACCCAACAATTACGTTTGTTATTGTCGCCTTTCCATTTCGAAATCTTTCCTGTCGTCTTATTTCTCTTTTTTCTCTTTGTTCGTTTGTGTGTCTGTCGACCTGCCAGCACTTTCATTTGGTAAGTCACATCATCTTTGTTTTTAGATATATTTTTCCTTCGTGGAATGTTCCCTTCTATTATAACCATATCATTAATTTGAACCCAACAATTACGTTTGTTATTGTCGCCTTTCCATTTCGAAATCTTTCCTGTCGTCTTATTTCTCTTTTTTCTCTTTGTTCGTTTGTGTGTCTGTCGACATGCCAGCACTTTCATTTGGTAAGTCACATCATCTTTGTATTTAGATATATTTTTCCTTCGTGGAATGTTCCCTTCTATTATAACCATATCATTAATTTGAACCCAACAATTACGTTTGTTATTGTCGCCTTTCCATTTCGAAATCTTTCCTGTCGTCTTATTTCTCTTTTTTCTCTTTGTTCGTTTGTGTGTCTGTCGACCTGCCAGCACTTTCATTTGGTAAGTCACATCATCTTTGTTTTTAGATATATTTTTCCTTCGTGGAATGTTCCCTTCTATTATAACCATATCATTAATTTGAACCCAACAATTACGTTTGTTATTATCGCCTTTCCATATCGAAATCTTTCCTGTCGTCTTATTTCTCTTTTTTCTCTTTGTTCGTTTGTGTGTCTGTCGACCTGCCAGCACTTTCATTTGGTAAGTCACATCATCTTTGTTTTTAGATATATTTTTCCTTCGTGGAATGTTCCCTTATATTATAACCATATCATTAATTTGAACCCAACAATTACGTTTGTTATTGTCGCCTTTCCATTTCGAAATCTTTCCTGTCGTCTTATTTCTCTTTTTTCTCTTTGTTCGTTTGTGTGTCTGTCGACCTGCCAGCGCTTTCATTTGGTAAGTCACATCATCTTTGTTTTTAGATATATTTTTCCTTCGTGGAATGTTCCTTTCTATTATAACCATATCATTAATTTGAACCCAACAATTACGTTTGTTATTGTCGCCTTTCCATTTCGAAATCTTTCCTGTCGTCTTATTTCTCTTTTTTCTCTTTGTTCGTTTGTGTGTCTGTCGACCTGCCAGCACTTTCATTTGGTAAGTCACATCATCTTTGTTTTTAGATATATTTTTCCTTCGTGGAATGTGCCCTTCTATTATAACCATATCATTAATTTGAACCCAACAATTACGTTTGTTATTGTCGCCTTTCCATTTCGAAATCTTTCCTGTCGTCTTATTTCTCTTTTTTCTCTTTGTTCGTTTGTGTGTCTGTCGACCTGCCAGCACTTTCATTTGGTAAGTCACATCATCTTTGTTTTTAGATATATTTTTCCTTCGTGGAATGTTCCCTTCTATTATAACCATATCATTAATTTGAACCCAACAATTACGTTTGTTATTGTCGCCTTTCCATTTCGAAATCTTTCCTGTCGTCTTATTTCTCTTTTTTCTCTTTGTTCGTTTGTGTGTCTGTCGACCTGCCAGCACTTTCATTTGGTAAGTGACACCATCTTTGTTTTTAGGTATATTTTTCCTTCGTGGAATGTTCCCTTCTATTATAACCATATCATTAATTTGAACCCAACAATTACGTTTGTTATTGTCGCCTTTCCATTTCGAAATCTTTCCTGTCGTCTTATTTCTCTTTTTTCTCTTTGTTCGTTTGTGTGTCTGTCGACCTGCCAGCACTTTCATTTGGTAAGTCACATCATCTTTGTTTTTAGATATATTTTTCCTTCGTGGAATGTTCCCTTCTATTATAACCATATCATTAATTTGAACCCAACAATTACGTTTGTTATTGTCGCCTTTCCATTTCGAAATCTTTCCTGTCGTCTTATTTCTCTTTTTTCTCTTTGTTCGTTTGTGTGTCTGTCGACCTGCCAGCGCTTTCATTTGGTAAGTCACATCATCTTTGTTTTTAGATATATTTCTCCTTCGTGGAATGTTCCCTTCTATTATAACCATATCATTAATTTGAACCCAACAATTACGTTTGTTATTGTCGCCTTTCCATTTCGAAATCTTTCCTGTCGTCTTATTTCTCTTTTTTCTCTTTGTTCGTTTGTGTGTCTGTCGACCTGCCAGCACTTTCATTTGGTAAGTCACATCATCTTTGTTTTTAGATATATTTTTCCTTCGTGGAATGTTCCCTTCTATTATAACCATATCATTAATTTGAACCCAACAATTACGTTTGTTATTGTCGCCTTTCCATTTCGAAATCTTTCCTGTCATCTAATTTCTCTTTTTTCTCTTTGTTCGTTTGTGTGTCTGTCGACCTGCCAGCACTTTCATTTGGTAAGTCACATCATCTTTGTTTTTAGATATATTTTTCCTTCGTGGAATGTTCCCTTCCATTATAACCATATCATTAATTTGAACCCAACAATTACGTTTGTTATTGTCGCCTTTCCATTTCGAAATCTTTCCTGTCGTCTTATTTCTCTTTTTTCTCTTTGTTCGTTTGTGTGTCTGTCGACCTGCCAGCACTTTCATTTGGTAAGTCACATTATCTTTGTTTTTAGATATATTTTTCCTTCATGGAATGTTCCCTTCTATTATAACCATATCATTAATTTGAACCCAACAATTACGTTTGTTATTGTCGCCTTTCCATTTCGAAATCTTTCCTGTCGTCTTATTTCTCTTTTTTCTCTTTGTTCGTTTGTGTGTCTGTCGACCTGCCAGCACTTTCATTTGGTAAGTCACATCATCTTTGTTTTTAGATATATTTTTCCTTCGTGGAATGTTCCCTTCTATTATAACCATATCATTAATTTGAACCCAACAATCACGTTTGTTATTGTCGCCTTTCCATTTCGAAATCTTTCCTGTCGTCTTATTTCTCTTTTTTCTCTTTGTTCGTTTGTGTGTCTGTCGACCTGCCAGCACTTTCATTTGGTAAGTCACATCATCTTTGTTTTTAGATATATTTTTCCTTCGTGGAATGTGCCCTTCTATTATAACCATATCATTAATTTGAACCCAACAATTACGTTTGTTATTGTCGCCTTTCCATTTCGAAATCTTTCCTGTCGTCTTATTTCTCTTTTTTCTCTTTGTTCGTTTGTGTGTCTGTCGACCTGCCAGCGCTTTCATTTGGTAAGTCACATCATCTTTGTTTTTAGATATATTTTTCCTTCGTGGAATGTTCCCTTCTATTATAACCATATCATTAATTTGAACCCAACAATTACGTTTGTTATTGTCGCCTTTCCATTTCGAAATCTTTCCTGTCGTCTTATTTCTCTTTTTTCTCTTTGTTCGTTTGTGTGTCTGTCGACCTGCCAGCACTTTCATTTGGTAAGTCACATCATCTTTGTTTTTAGATATATTTTTCCTTCGTGGAATGTTCCCTTCTATTACAACCATATCATTAATTTGAACCCAACAATTACGTTTGTTATTGTCGCCTTTCCATTTCGAAATCTTTCCTGTCGTCTTATTTCTCTTTTTTCTCTTTGTTCGTTTGTGTGTCTGTCGACCTGCCAGCACTTTCATTTGGTAAGTCACATCATCTTTGTTTTTAGATATATTTTTCCTTCGTGGAATGTGCCCTTCTATTATAACCATATCATTAATTTGAACCCAACAATTACGTTTGTTATTGTCGCCTTTCCATTTCGAAATCTTTCCTGTCGTCTTATTTCTCTTTTTTCTCTTTGTTCGTTTGTGTGTCTGTCGACCTGCCAGCACTTTCATTTGGTAAGTCACATCATCTTTGTTTTTAGATATATTTCTCCTTCGTGGAATGTTCCCTTCTATTATAACCATATCATTAATTTGAACCCAACAATTACGTTTGTTATAGTCGCCTTTCCATTTCGAAATCTTTCCTGTCGTCTTATTTCTCTTTTTTCTCTTTGTTCGTTTGTGTGTCTGTCGACCTGCCAGCACTTTCATTTGGTAAGTCACATCATCTTTGTATTTAGATATATTTTTCCTTCGTGGAATGTTCCCTTCTATTATAACCATATCATTAATTTGAACCCAACAATTACGTTTGTTATTGTCGCCTTTCCATTTCGAAATCTTTCCTGTCGTCTTATTTCTCTTTTTTCTCTTTGTTCGTTTGTGTGTCTGTCGACCTGCCAGCACTTTCATTTGGTAAGTCACATCATCTTTGTTTTTAGATATATTTTTCCTTCGTGGAATGTTCCCTTCTATTATAACCATATCATTAATTTGAACCCAACAATTACGTTTGTTATTGTCGCCTTTCCATTTCGAAATCTTTCCTGTCGTCTTATTTCTCTTTTTTCTCTTTGTTCGTTTGTGTGTCTGTCGACCTGCCAGCGCTTTCATTTGGTAAGTCACATCATCTTTGTTTTTAGATATATTTTTCCTTCGTGGAATGTTCCCTTCTATTATAACCATATCATTAATTTGAACCCAACAATTACGTTTGTTATTGTCGTCTTTCCATTTCGAAATCTTTCCTGTCGTCTTATTTCTCTTTTTTCTCTTTGTTCGTTTGTGTGTCTGTCGACCTGCCAGCACTTTCATTTGGTAAGTCACATCATCTTTGTTTTTAGATATATTTTTCCTTCGTGGAATGTTCCCTTCTATTATAACCATATCATTAATTTGAACCCAACAATTACGTTTGTTATTGTCGCCTTTCCATTTCGAAATCTTTCCTGTCGTCTTATTTCTCTTTTTTCTCTTTGTTCGTTTGTGTGTCTGTCGACCTGCCAGCACTTTCATTTGGTAAGTCACATCATCTTTGTTTTTAGATATATTTTTCCTTCGTGGAATGTACCCTTCTATTATAACCATATCATTAATTTGAACCCAACAATTACGTTTGTTATTGTCGCCTTTCCATTTCGAAATCTTTCCTGTCGTCTTATTTCTCTTTTTTCTCTTTGTTCGTTTGTGTGTCTGTCGACCTGCCAGCACTTTCATTTGGTAAGTCACGCCATCTTTGTTTTTAGGTATATTTTTCCTTCGTGGAATGTTCCCTTCTATTATAACCATATCATTAATTTGAACCCAACAATTACGTTTGTTATTGTCGCCTTTCCATTTCGAAATCTTTCCTGTCGTCTTATTTCTCTTTTTTCTCTTTGTTCGTTTGTGTGTCTGTCGACCTGCCAGCACTTTCATTTGGTAAGTCACATCATCTTTGTTTTTAGATATATTTTTCCTTCGTGGAATGTTCCCTTCTATTATAACCATATCATTAATTTGAACCCAACAATCACGTTTGTTATTGTCGCCTTTCCATTTCGAAATCTTTCCTGTCGTCTTATTTCTCTTTTTTCTCTTTGTTCGTTTGTGTGTCTGTCGACCTCCCAGCACTTTCATTTGGTAAGACACATCATCTTTGTTTTTAGATATATTTTTCCTTCGTGGAATGTTCCCTTCTATTACAACCATATCATTAATTTGAACCCAACAATTACGTTTGTTATTGTCGCCTTTCCATTTCGAAATATTTCCTGTCGTCTTATTTCTCTTTTTTCTCTTTGTTCGTTTGTGTGTCTGTCGACCTGCCAGCACTTTCATTTGGTAAGTCACATCATCTTTGTTTTTAGATATATTTTTCCTTCGTGGAATGTGCCCTTCTATTATAACCATATCATTAATTTGAACCCAACAATTACGTTTGTTATTGTCGCCTTTCCATTTCGAAATCTTTCCTGTCGTCTTGTTTCTCTTTTTTCTCTTTGTTCGTTTGTGTGTCTGTCGACCTGCCAGCGCTTTCATTTGGTAAGTCACATCATCTTTGTTTTTAGATATATTTTTCCTTCGTGGAATGTTCCCTTCTATTATAACCATATCATTAATTTGAACCCAACAATTACGTTTGTTATTGTCGCCTTTCCATTTCGAAATCTTTCCTGTCGTCTTATTTCTCTTTTTTCTCTTTGTTCGTTTGTGTGTCTGTCGACCTGCCAGCACTTTCATTTGGTAAGTCACATCATCTTTGTTTTTAGATATATTTTTCCTTCGTGGAATGTTCCCTTCTATTACAACCATATCATTAATTTGAACCCAACAATTACGTTTGTTATTGTCGCCTTTCCATTTCGAAATCTTTCCTGTCGTCTTATTTCTCTTTTTTCTCTTTGTTCGTTTGTGTGTCTGTCGACCTGCCAGCACTTTCATTTGGTAAGTCACATCACCTTTGTTTTTAGATATATTTTTCCTTCGTGGAATGTGCCCTTCTATTATAACCATATCATTAATTTGAACCCAACAATTACGTTTGTTATTGTCGCCTTTCCATTTCGAAATCTTTCCTGTCGTCTTATTTCTCTTTTTTCTCTTTGTTCGTTTGTGTGTCTGTCGACCTGCCAGCACTTTCATTTGGTAAGTCACATCATCTTTGTTTTTAGATATATTTCTCCTTCGTGGAATGTTCCCTTCTATTATAACCATATCATTAATTTGAACCCAACAATTACGTTTGTTATTGTCGCCTTTCCATTTCGAAATCTTTCCTGTCGTCTTATTTCTCTTTTTTCTCTTTGTTCGTTTGTGTGTCTGTCGACCTGCCAGCACTTTCATTTGGTAAGTCACATCATCTTTGTATTTAGATATATTTTTCCTTCGTGGAATGTTCCCTTCTATTATAACCATATCATTAATTTGAACCCAACAATTACGTTTGTTATTGTCGCCTTTCCATTTCGAAATCTTTCCTGTCGTCTTATTTCTCTTTTTTCTCTTTGTTCGTTTGTGTGTCTGTCGACCTGCCAGCACTTTCATTTGGTAAGTCACATCATCTTTGTTTTTAGATATATTTTTCCTTCGTGGAATGTTCCCTTCTATTATAACCATATCATTAATTTGAACCCAACAATTACGTTTGTTATTGTCGCCTTTCCATTTCGAAATCTTTCCTGTCGTCTTATTTCTCTTTTTTCTCTTTGTTCGTTTGTGTGTCTGTCGACCTGCCAGCACTTTCATTTGGTAAGTCACGCCATCTTTGTTTTTAGGTATATTTTTCCTTCGTGGAATGTTCCCTTCTATTATAACCATATCATTAATTTGAACCCAACAATTACGTTTGTTATTGTCGCCTTTCCATTTCGAAATCTTTCCTGTCGTCTTATTTCTCTTTTTTCTCTTTGTTCGTTTGTGTGTCTGTCGACCTGCCAGCACTTTCATTTGGTAAGTCACATCATCTTTGTTTTTAGAGATATTTTTCCTTCGTGGAATGTTCCCTTCTATTATAACCATATCATTAATTTGAACCCAACAATTACGTTTGTTATTGTCGCCTTTCCATTTCGAAATCTTTCCTGTCGTCTTATTTCTCTTTTTTCTCTTTGTTCGTTTGTGTGTCTGTCTACCTGCCAGCGCCTTCATTTGGTAAGTCACATCATCTTTGTTTTTAGATATATTTTTCCTTCGTGGAATGTTCCCTTATATTATAACCATATCATTAATTTGAACCCAACAATTACGTTTGTTATTGTCGCCTTTCCATTTCGAAATCTTTCCTGTCGTCTTATTTCTCTTTTTTCTCTTTGTTGGTTTGTGTGTCAGTCGACCTGCCAGCACTTTCATTTGGTAAGTCACATCATCTTTGTTTTTAGATATATTTTTCCTTCGTGGAATGTTCCCTTCTATTATAACCATATCATTAATTTGAACCCAACAATTACGTTTGTTATTGTCGCCTTTCCATTTCGAAATCTTTCCTGTCATCTAATTTCTCTTTTTTCTCTTTGTTCGTTTGTGTGTCTGTCGACCTGCCAGCACTTTCATTTGGTAAGTCACATCATCTTTGTTTTTAGATATATTTTTCCTTCGTGGAATGTTCCCTTCTATTATAACCATATCATTAATTTGAACCCAACAATTACGTTTGTTATTGTCGCCTTTCCATTTCGAAATCTTTCCTGTCGTCTTATTTCTCTTTTTTCTCTTTGTTCGTTTGTGTGTCTGTCGACCTGCCAGCACTTTCTTTTGGTAAGTCACATTATCTTTGTTTTTAGATATATTTTTCCTTCGTGGAATGTTCCCTTCTATTATAACCATATCATTAATTTGAACCCAACAATTACGTTTGTTATTGACGCCTTTCCGTTTCCAAATCTTTCCTGTCGTCTTATTTCTCTTTTTTCTCTTTGTTCGTTTGTGTGTCTGTCGACCTGCCAGCACTTTCATTTGGTAAGTCACATCATCTTTGTTTTTAGATATATTTTTCCTTCGTGGAATGTTCCCTTCTATTATAACCATATCATTAATTTGAACCCAACAATCACGTTTGTTATTGTCGCCTTTCCATTTCGAAATCTTTCCTGTCGTCTTATTTCTCTTATTTCTCTTTGTTCGTTTGTGTGTCTGTCGACCTGCCAGCTCTTTCATTTGGTAAGTCACATCATCTTTGTTTTTAGATATATTTTTCCTTCGTGGAATGTTCCCTTCTATTATAACCATATCGTTAATTTGAACCCAACAATTACGTTTGTTATTGTCGCCTTTCCATTTCGAAATCTTTCCTGTCGTCTTATTTCTCTTTTTTCTCTTTGTTCGTTTGTGTGTCTGTCGACCTGCCAGCACTTTCATTTGGTAAGTCACATCATCTTTGTTTTTAGATATATTTTTCCTTCGTGGAATGTTCCCTTCTATTATAACCATATCATTAATTTGAACCCAACAATCACGTTTGTTATTGTCGCCTTTCCATTTCGAAATCTTTCCTGTCGTCTTATTTCTCTTTTTTCTCTTTGTTCGTTTGTGTGTCTGTCGACCTCCCAGCACTTTCATTTGGTAAGTCACATCATCTTTGTTTTTAGATATATTTTTCCTTCGTGGAATGTTCCCTTCTATTACAACCATATCATTAATTTGAACCCAACAATTACGTTTGTTATTGTCGCCTTTCCATTTCGAAATACTTCCTGTCATCTTATTTCTCTTTTTTCTCTTTGTTCGTTTGTGTGTCTGTCGACCTGCCAGCACTTTCATTTGGTAAGTCACATCACCTTTGTTTTTAGATATATTTTTCCTTCGTGGAATGTGCCCTTCTATTATAACCATATCATTAATTTGAACCCAACAATTACGTTTGTTATTGTCGCCTTTCCATTTCGAAATCTTTCCTGTCGTCTTATTTATCTTTTTTCTCTTTGTTCGTTTGTATGTCTGTCGACCTGCCAGCGCTTTCATTTGGTAAGTCACATCATCTTTGTTTTTAGATATATTTTTCCTTCGTGGAATGTTCCCTTCTATTATAACCATATCATTAATTTGAACCCAACAATTACGTTTGTTATTGTCGCCTTTCCATTTCGAAATCTTTCCTGTCGTCTTATTTCTCTTTTTTCTCTTTGTTCGTTTGTGTGTCTGTCGACCTGCCAGTACTTTCATTTGGTAAGTCACATCATCTTTGTTTTTAGATATATTTTTCCTTCGTGGAATGTTCCCTTCTATTACAACCATATCATTAATTTGAACCCAACAATTACGTTTGTTATTGTCGCCTTTCCATTTCGAAATCTTTCCTGTCGTCTTATTTCTCTTTTTTCTCTTTGTTCGTTTGTGTGTCTGTCGACCTGCCAGCACTTTCATTTGGTAAGTCACATCATCTTTGTTTTTAGATATATTTTTCCTTCGTGGAATGTGCCCTTCTATTATAACCATATCATTAATTTGAACCCAACAATTACGTTTGTTATTGTCGCCTTTCCATTTCGAAATCTTTCCTGTCGTCTTATTTCTCTTTTTTCTCTTTGTTCGTTTGTGTGTCTGTCGACCTGCCAGCACTTTCATTTGGTAAGTCACATCATCTTTGTTTTTAGATATATTTCTCCTTCGTGGAATGTTCCCTTCTATTATAACCATATCATTAATTTGAACCCAACAATTACGTTTGTTATTGTCGCCTTTCCATTTCGAAATCTTTCCTGTCGTCTTATTTCTCTTTTTTCTCTTTGTTCGTTTGTGTGTCTGTCGACCTGCCAGCACTTTCATTTGGTAAGTCACATCATCTTTGTATTTAGATATATTTTCCCTTCGTGGAATGTTCCCTTCTATTATAACCATATCATTAATTTGAACACAACAATTACGTTTGTTATTGTCGCCTTTCCATTTCGAAATCTTTCCTGTCGTCTTATTTCTCTTTTTTCTCTTTGTTCGTTTGTGTGTCTGTCGACCTGCCAGCACTTTCATTTGGTAAGTCACATCATCTTTGTTTTTAGATATATTTTTCCTTCGTGGAATGTTCCCTTCTATTATAACCATATCATTAATTTGAACCCAACAATTACGTTTGTTATTGTCGCCTTTCCATTTCGAAATCTTTCCTGTCGTCTTATTTCTCTTTTTTCTCTTTGTTCGTTTGTGTGTCTGTCGACCTGCCAGCGCTTTCATTTGGTAAGTCACATCATCTTTGTTTTTAGATATATTTTTCCTTCGTGGAATGTTCCCTTCTATTATAACCATATCATTAATTTGAACCCAACAATTACGTTTGTTATTGTCGCCTTTCCATTTCGAAATCTTTCCTGTCGTCTTATTTCTCTTTTTTCTCTTTGTTCGTTTGTGTGTCTGTTGACCTGCCAGCACTTTCATTTGGTAAGTCACATCATCTTTGTTTTTAGATATATTTCTCCTTCGTGGAATGTTCCCTTCTATTATAACCATATCATTAATTTGAACCCAACAATTACGTTTGTTATTGTCGCCTTTCCATTTCGAAATCTTTCCTGTCGTCTTATTTCTCTTTTTTCTCTTTGTTCGTTTGTGTGTCTGTCGACCTGCCAGCGCTTTCATTTGGTAAGTCACATCATCTTTGTTTTTAGATATATTTTTCCTTCGTGGAATGTTCCCTTCTATTATAACCATATCATTAATTTGAACCCAACAATTACGTTTGTTATTGTCGCCTTTCCATTTCGAAATCTTTCCTGTCGTCTTATTTCTCTTTTTTCTCTTTGTTCGTTTGTGTGTCTGTCGACCTGCCAGCACTTTCATTTGGTAAGTCACGCCATCTTTGTTTTTAGGTATATTTTTCCTTCGTGGAATGTTCCCTTCTATTATAACCATATCATTAATTTGAACCCAACAATTACGTTTGTTATTGTCGCCTTTCCATTTCGAAATCTTTCCTGTCGTCTTATTTCTCTTTTTTCTCTTTGTTCGTTTGTGTGTCTGTCGACCTGCCAGCACTTTCATTTGGTAAGTCACATCATCTTTGTTTTTAGAGATATTTTTCCTTCGTGGAATGTTCCCTTCTATTATAACCATATCATTAATTTGAACCCAACAATTACGTTTGTTATTGTCGCCTTTCCATTTCGAAATCTTTCCTGTCGTCTTATTTCTCTTTTTTCTCTTTGTTCGTTTGTGTGTCTGTCGACCTGCCAGCACTTTCATTTGGTAAGTCACGCCATCTTTGTTTTTAGGTATATTTTTCCTTCGTGGAATGTTCCCTTCTATTATAACCATATCATTAATTTGAACCCAACAATTACGTTTGTTATTGTCGCCTTTCCATTTCGAAATCTTTCCTGTCGTCTTATTTCTCTTTTTTCTCTTTGTTCGTTTGTGTGTCTGTCGACCTGCCAGCACTTTCATTTGGTAAGTCACATCATCTTTGTTTTTAGAGATATTTTTCCTTCGTGGAATGTTCCCTTCTATTATAACCATATCGTTAATTTGAACCCAACAATTACGTTTGTTATTTTCGCCTTTCCATTTCGAAATCTTTCCTGTCGTCTTATTTCTCTTTTTTCTCTTTGTTCGTTTGTGTGTCTGTCTACCTGCCAGCGCCTTCATTTGGTAAGTAACATCATCTTTGTTTTTAGATATATTTTTCCTTCGTGGAATGTTCCCTTATATTATAACCATATCATTAATTTGAACCCAACAATTACGTTTGTTATTGTCGCCTTTCCATTTCGAAATCTTTCCTGTCGTCTTATTTCTCTTTTTTCTCTTTGTTGGTTTGTGTGTCAGTCGACCTGCCAGCACTTTCATTTGGTAAGTCACATCATCTTTGTTTTTAGATATATTTTTCCTTCGTGGAATGTTCCCTTCTATTATAACCATATCATTAATTTGAACCCAACAATTACGTTTGTTATTGTCGCCTTTCCATTTCGAAATCTTTCCTGTCATCTAATTTCTCTTTTTTCTCTTTGTTAGTTTGTGTGTCTGTCGACCTGCCAGCACTTTCATTTGGTAAGTCACATCATCTTTGTTTTTAGATATATTTTTCCTTCGTGGAATGTTCCCTTCTATTATAACCATATCATTAATTTGAACCCAACAATTACGTTTGTTATTGTCGCCTTTCCATTTCGAAATCTTTCCTGTCGTCTTATTTCTCTTTTTTCTCTTTGTTCGTTTGTGTGTCTGTCGACCTGCCAGCACTTTCTTTTGGTAAGTCACATTATCTTTGTTTTTAGATATATTTTTCCTTCGTGGAATGTTCCCTTCTATTATAACCATATCATTAATTTGAACCCAACAATTACGTTTGTTATTGACGCCTTTCCATTTCCAAATCTTTCCTGTCGTCTTATTTCTCTTTTTTCTCTTTGTTCGTTTGTGTGTCTGTCGACCTGCCAGCACTTTCATTTGGTAAGTCACATCATCTTTGTTTTTAGATATATTTTTCCTTCGTGGAATGTTCCCTTCTATTATAACCATATCATTAATTTGAACCCAACAATCACGTTTGTTATTGTCGCCTTTCCATTTCGAAATCTTTCCTGTCGTCTTATTTCTCTTTTTTCTCTTTGTTCGTTTGTGTGTCTGTCGACCTGCCAGCACTTTCATTTGGTAAGTCACATCATCTTTGTTTTTAGATATATTTTTCCTTCGTGGAATGTTCCCTTCTATTATAACCATATCGTTAATTTGAACCCAACAATTACGTTTGTTATTGTCGCCTTTCCATTTCGAAATCTTTCCTGTCGTCTTATTTCTCTTTTTTCTCTTTGTTCGTTTGTATGTCTGTCGACCTGCCAGCGCTTTCATTTGGTAAGTCACATCATCTTTGTTTTTAGATATATTTTTCCTTCGTGGAATGTTCCCTTCTATTATAACCATATCATTAATTTGAACCCAACAATTACGTTTGTTATTGTCGCCTTTCCATTTCGAAATCTTTCCTGTCGTCTTATTTCTCTTTTTTCTCTTTGTTCGTTTGTGTGTCTGTCGACCTGCCAGCACTTTCATTTGGTAAGTCACATCATCTTTGTTTTTAGATATATTTTTCCTTCGTGGAATGTTCCCTTCTATTATAACCATATCATTAATTTGAACCCAACAATTACGTTTGTTATTGTCGCCTTTCCATTTCGAAATCTTTCCTGTCGTCTTATTTCTCTTTTTTCTCTTTGTTCGTTTGTGTGTCTGTCGACCTGCCAGCGCTTTCATTTGGTAAGTCACATCATCTTTGTTTTTAGATATATTTTTCCTTCGTGGAATGTTCCCTTCTATTATAACCATATCATTAATTTGAACCCAACAATTACGTTTGTTATTGTCGCCTTTCCATTTCGAAATCTTTCCTGTCGTCTTATTTCTCTTTTTTCTCTTTGTTCGTTTGTGTGTCTGTTGACCTGCCAGCACTTTCATTTGGTAAGTCACATCATCTTTGTTTTTAGATATATTTCTCCTTCGTGGAATGTTCCCTTCTATTATAACCATATCATTAATTTGAACCCAACAATTACGTTTGTTATTGTCGCCTTTCCATTTCGAAATCTTTCCTGTCGTCTTATTTCTCTTTTTTCTCTTTGTTCGTTTGTGTGTCTGTCGACCTGCCAGCGCTTTCATTTGGTAAGTCACATCATCTTTGTTTTTAGATATATTTTTCCTTCGTGGAATGTTCCCTTCTATTATAACCATATCATTAATTTGAACCCAACAATTACGTTTGTTATTGTCGCCTTTCCATTTCGAAATCTTTCCTGTCGTCTTATTTCTCTTTTTTCTCTTTGTTCGTTTGTGTGTCTGTCGACCTGCCAGCACTTTCATTTGGTAAGTCACGCCATCTTTGTTTTTAGGTATATTTTTCCTTCGTGGAATGTTCCCTTCTATTATAACCATATCATTAATTTGAACCCAACAATTACGTTTGTTATTGTCGCCTTTCCATTTCGAAATCTTTCCTGTCGTCTTATTTCTCTTTTTTCTCTTTGTTCGTTTGTGTGTCTGTCGACCTGCCAGCACTTTCATTTGGTAAGTCACATCATCTTTGTTTTTAGAGATATTTTTCCTTCGTGGAATGTTCCCTTCTATTATAACCATATCATTAATTTGAACCCAACAATTACGTTTGTTATTGTCGCCTTTCCATTTCGAAATCTTTCCTGTCGTCTTATTTCTCTTTTTTCTCTTTGTTCGTTTGTGTGTCTGTCGACCTGCCAGCACTTTCATTTGGTAAGTCACGCCATCTTTGTTTTTAGGTATATTTTTCCTTCGTGGAATGTTCCCTTCTATTATAACCATATCATTAATTTGAACCCAACAATTACGTTTGTTATTGTCGCCTTTCCATTTCGAAATCTTTCCTGTCGTCTTATTTCTCTTTTTTCTCTTTGTTCGTTTGTGTGTCTGTCGACCTGCCAGCACTTTCATTTGGTAAGTCACATCATCTTTGTTTTTAGAGATATTTTTCCTTCGTGGAATGTTCCCTTCTATTATAACCATATCGTTAATTTGAACCCAACAATTACGTTTGTTATTTTCGCCTTTCCATTTCGAAATCTTTCCTGTCGTCTTATTTCTCTTTTTTCTCTTTGTTCGTTTGTGTGTCTGTCTACCTGCCAGCGCCTTCATTTGGTAAGTCACATCATCTTTGTTTTTAGATATATTTTTCCTTCGTGGAATGTTCCCTTATATTATAACCATATCATTAATTTGAACCCAACAATTACGTTTGTTATTGTCGCCTTTCCATTTCGAAATCTTTCCTGTCGTCTTATTTCTCTTTTTTCTCTTTGTTGGTTTGTGTGTCAGTCGACCTGCCAGCACTTTCATTTGGTAAGTCACATCATCTTTGTTTTTAGATATATTTTTCCTTCGTGGAATGTTCCCTTCTATTATAACCATATCATTAATTTGAACCCAACAATTACGTTTGTTATTGTCGCCTTTCCATTTCGAAATCTTTCCTGTCATCTAATTTCTCTTTTTTCTCTTTGTTCGTTTGTGTGTCTGTCGACCTGCCAGCACTTTCATTTGGTAAGTCACATCATCTTTGTTTTTAGATATATTTTTCCTTCGTGGAATGTTCCCTTCTATTATAACCATATCATTAATTTGAACCCAACAATTACGTTTGTTATTGTCGCCTTTCCATTTCGAAATCTTTCCTGTCGTCTTATTTCTCTTTTTTCTCTTTGTTCGTTTGTGTGTCTGTCGACCTGCCAGCACTTTCTTTTGGTAAGTCACATTATCTTTGTTTTTAGATATATTTTTCCTTCGTGGAATGTTCCCTTCTATTATAACCATATCATTAATTTGAACCCAACAATTACGTTTGTTATTGACGCCTTTCCATTTCCAAATCTTTCCTGTCGTCTTATTTCTCTTTTTTCTCTTTGTTCGTTTGTGTGTCTGTCGACCTGCCAGCACTTTCATTTGGTAAGTCACATCATCTTTGTTTTTAGATATATTTTTCCTTCGTGGAATGTTCCCTTCTATTATAACCATATCATTAATTTGAACCCAACAATCACGTTTGTTATTGTCGCCTTTCCATTTCGAAATCTTTCCTGTCGTCTTATTTCTCTTTTTTCTCTTTGTTCGTTTGTGTGTCTGTCGACCTGCCAGCACTTTCATTTGGTAAGTCACATCATCTTTGTTTTTAGATATATTTTTCCTTCGTGGAATGTTCCCTTCTATTATAACCATATCGTTAATTTGAACCCAACAATTACGTTTGTTATTGTCGCCTTTCCATTTCGAAATCTTTCCTGTCGTCTTATTTCTCTTTTTTCTCTTTGTTCGTTTGTGTGTCTGTCGACCTGCCAGCACTTTCATTTGGTAAGTCACATCATCTTTGTTTTTAGATATATTTTTCCTTCGTGGAATGTTCCCTTCTATTATAACCATATCATTAATTTGAACCCAACAATCACGTTTGTTATTGTCGCCTTTCCATTTCGAAATCTTTCCTGTCGTCTTATTTCTCTTTTTTCTCTTTGTTCGTTTGTGTGTCTGTCGACCTCCCAGCACTTTCATTTGGTAAGTCACATCATCTTTGTTTTTAGATATATTTTTCCTTCGTGGAATGTTCCCTTCTATTACAACCATATCATTAATTTGAACCCAACAATTACGTTTGTTATTGTCGCCTTTCCATTTCGAAATACTTCCTGTCGTCTTATTTCTCTTTTTTCTCTTTGTTCGTTTGTGTGTCTGTCGACCTGCCAGCACTTTCATTTGGTAAGTCACATCATCTTTGTTTTTAGATATATTTTTCCTTCGTGGAATGTGCCCTTCTATTATAACCATATCATTAATTTGAACCCAACAATTACGTTTGTTATTGTCGCCTTTCCATTTCGAAATCTTTCCTGTCGTCTTATTTCTCTTTTTTCTCTTTGTTCGTTTGTGTGTCTGTCGACCTGCCAGCGCTTTCATTTGGTAAGTCACATCATCTTTGTTTTTAGATATATTTTTCCTTCGTGGAATGTTCCCTTCTATTATAACCATATCATTAATTTGAACCCAACAATTACGTTTGTTATTGTCGCCTTTCCATTTCGAAATCTTTCCTGTCGTCTTATTTCTCTTTTTTCTCTTTGTTCGTTTGTGTGTCTGTCGACCTGCCAGCACTTTCATTTGGTAAGTCACATCATCTTTGTTTTTAGATATATTTTTCCTTCGTGGAATGTTCCCTTCTATTACAACCATATCATAAATTTGAACCCAACAATTACGTTTGTTATTGTCGCCTTTCCATTTCGAAATCTTTCCTGTCGTCTTATTTCTCTTTTTTCTCTTTGTTCGTTTGTGTGTCTGTCGACCTGCCAGCACTTTCATTTGGTAAGTCACATCATCTTTGTTTTTAGATATATTTTTCCTTCGTGGAATGTGCCCTTCTATTATAACCATATCATTAATTTGAACCCAACAATTACGTTTGTTATTGTCGCCTTTCCATTTCGAAATCTTTCCTGTCGTCTTATTTCTCTTTTTTCTCTTTGTTCGTTTGTGTGTCTGTCGACCTGCCAGCACTTTCATTTGGTAAGTCACATCATCTTTGTTTTTAGATATATTTCTCCTTCGTGGAATGTTCCCTTCTATTATAACCATATCATTAATTTGAACCCAACAATTACGTTTGTTATTGTCGCCTTTCCATTTCGAAATCTTTCCTGTCGTCTTATTTCTCTTTTTTCTCTTTGTTCGTTTGTGTGTCTGTCGACCTGCCAGCACTTTCATTTGGTAAGTCACATCATCTTTGTATTTAGATTTATTTTCCCTTCGTGGAATGTTCCCTTCTATTATAACCATATCATTAATTTGAACCCAACAATTACGTTTGTTATTGTCGCCTTTCCATTTCGAAATCTTTCCTGTCGTCTTATTTCTCTTTTTTCTCTTTGTTCGTTTGTGTGTCTGTCGACCTGCCAGCACTTTCATTTGGTAAGTCACATCATCTTTGTTTTTAGATATATTTTTCCTTCGTGGAATGTTCCCTTCTATTATAACCATATCATTAATTTGAACCCAACAATTACGTTTGTTATTGTCGCCTTTCCATTTCGAAATCTTTCCTGTCGTCTTATTTCTCTTTTTTCTCTTTGTTCGTTTGTGTGTCTGTCGACCTGCCAGCGCTTTCATTTGGTAAGTCACATCATCTTTGTTTTTAGATATATTTTTCCTTCGTGGAATGTTCCCTTCTATTATAACCATATCATTAATTTGAACCCAACAATTACGTTTGTTATTGTCGCCTTTCCATTTCGAAATCTTTCCTGTCGTCTTATTTCTCTTTTTTCTCTTTGTTCGTTTGTGTGTCTGTTGACCTGCCAGCACTTTCATTTGGTAAGTCACATCATCTTTGTTTTTAGATATATTTCTCCTTCGTGGAATGTTCTCTTCTATTATAACCATATCATTAATTTGAACCCAACAATTACGTTTGTTATTGTCGCCTTTCCATTTCGAAATCTTTCCTGTCGTCTTATTTCTCTTTTTTCTCTTTGTTCGTTTGTGTGTCTGTCGACCTGCCAGCGCTTTCATTTGGTAAGTCACATCATCTTTGTTTTTAGATATATTTTTCCTTCGTGGAATGTTCCCTTCTATTATAACCATATCATTAATTTGAACCCAACAATTACGTTTGTTATTGTCGCCTTTCCATTTCGAAATCTTTCCTGTCGTCTTATTTCTCTTTTTTCTCTTTGTTCGTTTGTGTGTCTGTCGACCTGCCAGCACTTTCATTTGGTAAGTCACGCCATCTTTGTTTTTAGGTATATTTTTCCTTCGTGGAATGTTCCCTTCTATTATAACCATATCATTAATTTGAACCCAACAATTACGTTTGTTATTGTCGCCTTTCCATTTCGAAATCTTTCCTGTCGTCTTATTTCTCTTTTTTCTCTTTGTTCGTTTGTGTGTCTGTCGACCTGCCAGCACTTTCATTTGGTAAGTCACATCATCTTTGTTTTTAGAGATATTTTTCCTTCGTGGAATGTTCCCTTCTATTATAACCATATCATTAATTTGAACCCAACAATTACGTTTGTTATTTCGCCTTTCCATTTCGAAATCTTTCCTGTCGTCTTATTTCTCTTTTTTCTCTTTGTTCGTTTGTGTGTCTGTCTACCTGCCAGCGCCTTCATTTGGTAAGTCACATCATCTTTGTTTTTAGATATATTTTTCCTTCGTGGAATGTTCCCTTATATTATAACCATATCATTAATTTGAACCCAACAATTACGTTTGTTATTGTCGCCTTTCCATTTCGAAATCTTTCCTGTCGTCTTATTTCTCTTTTTTCTCTTTGTTGGTTTGTGTGTCAGTCGACCTGCCAGCACTTTCATTTGGTAAGTCACATCATCTTTGTTTTTAGATATATTTTTCCTTCGTGGAATGTTCCCTTCTATTATAACCATATCATTAATTTGAACCCAACAATTACGTTTGTTATTGTCGCCTTTCCATTTCGAAATCTTTCCTGTCATCTAATTTCTCTTTTTTCTCTTTGTTCGTTTGTGTGTCTGTCGACCTGCCAGCACTTTCATTTGGTAAGTCACATCATCTTTGTTTTTAGATATATTTTTCCTTCGTGGAATGTTCCCTTCTATTATAACCATATCATTAATTTGAACCCAACAATTACGTTTGTTATTGTCGCCTTTCCATTTCGAAATCTTTCCTGTCGTCTTATTTCTCTTTTTTCTCTTTGTTCGTTTGTGTGTCTGTCGACCTGCCAGCACTTTCATTTGGTAAGTCACATTATCTTTGTTTTTAGATATATTTTTCCTTCGTGGAATGTTCCCTTCTATTATAACCATATCATTAATTTGAACCCAACAATTACGTTTGTTATTGACGCCTTTCCATTTCCAAATCTTTCCTGTCGTCTTATTTCTCTTTTTTCTCTTTGTTCGTTTGTGTGTCTGTCGACCTGCCAGCACTTTCATTTGGTAAGTCACATCATCTTTGTTTTTAGATATATTTTTCCTTCGTGGAATGTTCCCTTCTATTATAACCATATCATTAATTTGAACCCAACAATCACGTTTGTTATTGTCGCCTTTCCATTTCGAAATCTTTCCTGTCGTCTTATTTCTCTTTTTTCTCTTTGTTCGTTTGTGTGTCTGTCGACCTGCCAGCACTTTCATTTGGTAAGTCACATCATCTTTGTTTTTAGATATATATTTCCTTCGTGGAATGTTCCCTTCTATTATAACCATATCGTTAATTTGAACCCAACAATTACGTTTGTTATTGTCGCCTTTCCATTTCGAAATCTTTCCTGTCGTCTTATTTCTCTTTTTTCTCTTTGTTCGTTTGTGTGTCTGTCGACCTGCCAGCACTTTCATTTGGTAAGTCACATCATCTTTGTTTTTAGATATATTTTTCCTTCGTGGAATGTTCCCTTCTATTATAACCATATCATTAATTTGAACCCAACAATTACGTTTGTTATTGTCGCCTTTCCATTTCGAAATCTTTCCTGTCGTCTTATTTCTCTTGTTTCTCTTTGTTCGTTTGTGTGTCTGTCGACCTGCCAGCACTTTCATTTGGTAAGTCACATCATCTTTGTTTTTAGATATATTTTTCCTTCGTGGAATGTTCCCTTCTATTACAACCATATCATTAATTTGAACCCAACAATTACGTTTGTTATTGTCGCCTTTCCATTTCGAAATCTTTCCTGTCGTCTTATTTCTCTTTTTTCTCTTTGTTCGTTTGTGTGTCTGTCGACCTGCCAGCACTTTCATTTGGTAAGTCACATCATCTTTGTTTTTAGATATATTTTTCCTTCGTGGAATGTGCCCTTCTATTATAACCATATCATTAATTTGAACCCAACAATTACGTTTGTTATTGTCGCCTTTCCATTTCGAAATCTTTCCTGTCGTCTTATTGCTCTTTTTTTCTCTTTGTTCGTTTGTGTGTCTGTCGACCTGCCGGCGCTTTCATTTGGTAAGTCACATCATCTTTGTTTTTAGATATATTTTTCCTTCGTGGAATGTTCCCTTCTATTATAACCATATCATTAATTTGAACCCAACAATCACGTTTGTTATTGTCGCCTTTCCATTTCGAAATCTTTCCTGTCGTCTTATTTCTCTTTTTTCTCTTTGTTCGTTTGTGTGTCTGTCGACCTGCCAGCACTTTCATTTGGTAAGTCACATCATCTTTGTTTTTAGATATATTTTTCCTTCGTGGAATGTTCCCTTCTATTATAACCATATCATTAATTTGAACCCAACAATTACGTTTGTTATTGTCGCCTTTCCATTTCGAAATCTTTCCTGTCGTCTTATTTCTCTTTTTTCTCTTTGTTCGTTTGTGTGTCTGTCGACCTGCCAGCACTTTCATTTGGTAAGTCACATCATCTTTGTTTTTAGATATATTTTTCCTTCGTGGAATGTTCCCTTCTATTATAACCATATCATTAATTTGAACCCAACAATTACGTTTGTTATTGTCGCCTTTCCATTTCGAGATCTTTCCTGTCGTCTTATTTCTCTTTTTTCTCTTTGTTCGTTTGTGTGTCTGTCGACCTGCCAGCACTTTCATTTGGTAAGTCACATCATCTTTGTTTTTAGATATATTTTTCCTTCGTGGAATGTTCCCTTCTATTATAACCATATCATTAATTTGAACCCAACAATTACGTTTGTTATTGTCGCCTTTCCATTTCGAAATCTTTCCTGTCGTCTTATTTCTCTTTTTTCTCTTTGTTCGTTTGTGTGTCTGTCGACCTGCCAGCACTTTCATTTGGTAAGTCACGTCATCTTTGTTTTTAGATATATTTTTCCTTCGTGGAATGTTCCCTTCTATTATAACCATATCATTAATTTGAACCCAACAATCACGTTTGTTATTGTCGCCTTTCCATATCGAAATCTTTCCTGTCATCTTATTTCTCTTTTTTCTCTTTGTTCGTTTGTGTGTCTGTCGACCTGCCAGCACTTTCATTTGGTAAGTCACATCATCTTTGTTTTTAGATATATTTTTCCTTCGTGGAATGTTCCCTTCTATTATAACCATATCATTAATTTGAACCCAACAATTACGTTTGTTATTGTCGCCTTTCCATTTCGAAATCTTTCCTGTCGTCTTATTTCTCTTTTTTCTCTTTGTTCGTTTGTGTGTCTGTCGACCTGCCAGCGCTTTCATTTGGTAAGTCACATCATCTTTGTTTTTAGATATATTTTTCCTTCGTGGAATGTTCCCTTCTATTATAACCATATCATTAAATTGAACCCAACAATTACGTTTGTTATTGTCGCCTTTCCATTTCGAAATCTTTCCTGTCGTCTTATTTCTCTCTTTTCTCTTTGTTCGTTTGTGTGTCTGTCGACCTGCCAGCACTTTCATTTGGTAAGTCACATCATCTTTGTTTTTAGAGATATTTTTCCTTCGTGGAATGTTCCCTTCTATTACAACCATATCATTAATTTGAACCCAACAATTACGTTTGTTATTGTCGCCTTTCCATTTCGAAATATTTCCTGTCGTCTTATTTCTCTTTTTTCTCTTTGTTCGTTTGTGTGTCTGTCGACCTGCCAGCACTTTCATTTGGTAAGTCACATCATCTTTGTTTTTAGATATATTTTTCCTTCGTGGAATGTGCCCTTCTATTATAACCATATCATTAATTTGAACCCAACAATTACGTTTGTTATTGTCGCCTTTCCATTTCGAAATCTTTCCTGTCGTCTTATTTCTCTTTTTTCTCTTTGTTCGTTTGTGTGTCTGTCGACCTGCCAGCACTTTCATTTGGTAAGTCACATCATCTTTGTTTTTAGATATATTTTTCCTTCGTGGAATGTTCCCTTCTATTATAACCATATCATTAATTTGAACCCAACAATTACGTTTGTTATTGTCGCCTTTCCATTTCGAAATCTTTCCTGTCGTCTTATTGCTCTTTTTTTCTCTTTGTTCGTTTGTGTGTCTGTCGACCTGCCGGCGCTTTCATTTGGTAAGTCACATCATCTTTGTTTTTAGATATATTTTTCCTTCGTGGAATGTTCCCTTCTATTATAACCATATCATTAATTTGAACCCAACAATCACGTTTGTTATTGTCGCCTTTCCATTTCGAAATCTTTCCTGTCGTCTTATTTCTCTTTTTTCTCTTTGTTCGTTTGTGTGTCTGTCGACCTGCCAGCACTTTCATTTGGTAAGTCACATCATCTTTGTTTTTAGATATATTTTTCCTTCGTGGAATGTTCCCTTCTATTATAACCATATCATTAATTTGAACCCAACAATTACGTTTGTTATTGTCGCCTTTCCATTTCGAAATCTTTCCTGTCGTCTTATTTCTCTTTTTTCTCTTTGTTCGTTTGTGTGTCTGTCGACCTGCCAGCACTTTCATTTGGTAAGTCACATCATCTTTGTTTTTAGATATATTTTTCCTTCGTGGAATGTTCCCTTCTATTATAACCATATCATTAATTTGAACCCAACAATTACGTTTGTTATTGTCGCCTTTCCATTTCGAGATCTTTCCTGTCGTCTTATTTCTCTTTTTTCTCTTTGTTCGTTTGTGTGTCTGTCGACCTGCCAGCACTTTCATTTGGTAAGTCACATCATCTTTGTTTTTAGATATATTTTTCCTTCGTGGAATGTTCCCTTCTATTATAACCATATCATTAATTTGAACCCAACAATTACGTTTGTTATTGTCGCCTTTCCATTTCGAAATCTTTCCTGTCGTCTTATTTCTCTTTTTTCTCTTTGTTCGTTTGTGTGTCTGTCGACCTGCCAGCACTTTCATTTGGTAAGTCACGTCATCTTTGTTTTTAGATATATTTTTCCTTCGTGGAATGTTCCCTTCTATTATAACCATATCATTAATTTGAACCCAACAATCACGTTTGTTATTGTCGCCTTTCCATTTCGAAATCTTTCCTGTCATCTTATTTCTCTTTTTTCTCTTTGTTCGTTTGTGTGTCTGTCGACCTGCCAGCACTTTCATTTGGTAAGTCACATCATCTTTGTTTTTAGATATATTTTTCCTTCGTGGAATGTTCCCTTCTATTATAACCATATCATTAATTTGAACCCAACAATTACGTTTGTTATTGTCGCCTTTCCATTTCGAAATCTTTCCTGTCGTCTTATTTCTCTTTTTTCTCTTTGTTCGTTTGTGTGTCTGTCGACCTGCCAGCGCTTTCATTTGGTAAGTCACATCATCTTTGTTTTTAGATATATTTTTCCTTCGTGGAATGTTCCCTTGTATTATAACCATATCATTAATTTGAACCCAACAATTACGTTTGTTATTGTCGCCTTTCCATTTCGAAATCTTTCCTGTCGTCTTATTTCTCTTTTTTCTCTTTGTTCGTTTGTGTGTCTGTCGACCTGCCAGCACTTTCATTTGGTAAGTCACATCATCTTTGTTTTTAGAGATATTTTTCCTTCGTGGAATGTTCCCTTCTATTACAACCATATCATTAATTTGAACCCAACAATTACGTTTGTTATTGTCGCCTTTCCATTTCGAAATATTTCCTGTCGTCTTATTTCTCTTTTTTCTCTTTGTTCGTTTGTGTGTCTGTCGACCTGCCAGCACTTTCATTTGGTAAGTCACATCATCTTTGTTTTTAGATATATTTTTCCTTCGTGGAATGTGCCCTTCTATTATAACCATATCATTAATTTGAACCCAACAATTACGTTTGTTATTGTCGCCTTTCCATTTCGAAATCTTTCCTGTCGTCTTATTTCTCTTTTTTCTCTTTGTTCGTTTGTGTGTCTGTCGACCTGCCAGCACTTTCATTTGGTAAGTCACATCATCTTTGTTTTTAGATATATTTTTCCTTCGTGGAATGTTCCCTTCTATTATAACCATATCATTAATTTGAACCCAACAATTACGTTTGTTATTGTCGCCTTTCCATTTCGAAATCTTTCCTGTCGTCTTATTGCTCTTTTTTTCTCTTTGTTCGTTTGTGTGTCTGTCGACCTGCCGGCGCTTTCATTTGGTAAGTCACATCATCTTTGTTTTTAGATATATTTTTCCTTCGTGGAATGTTCCCTTCTATTATAACCATATCATTAATTTGAACCCAACAATTACGTTTGTTATTGTCGCCTTTCCATTTCGAAATCTTTCCTGTCGTCTTATTTCTCTTTTTTCTCTTTGTTCGTTTGTGTGTCTGTCGACCTGCCAGCACTTTCATTTGGTAAGTCACATCATCTTTGTTTTTAGATATATTTTTCCTTCGTGGAATGTTCCCTTCTATTATAACCATATCATTAATTTGAACCCAACAATTACGTTTGTTATTGTCGCCTTTCCATTTCGAAATCTTTCCTGTCGTCTTATTTCTCTTTTTTCTCTTTGTTCATTTGTGTGTCTGTCGACCTGCCAGCGCTTTCATTTGGTAAGTCACATCATCTTTGTTTTTAGATATATTTTTCCTTCGTGGAATGTTCCCTTCTATTATAACCATATCATTAATTTGAACCCAACAATTACGTTTGTTATTGTCGCCTTTCCATTTCGAAATCTTTCCTGTCGTCTTATTTCTCTTTTTTCTCTTTGTTCGTTTGTGTGTCTGTCGACCTGCCAGCACTTTCATTTGGTAAGTCACATCATCTTTGTTTTTAGATATATTTTTCCTTCGTGGAATGTTCCCTTCTATTATAACCATATCATTAATTTGAACCCAACAATTACGTTTGTTATTGTCGCCTTTCCATTTCGAAATCTTTCCTGTCGTCTTATTTCTCTTTTTTCTCTTTGTTCGTTTGTGTGTCTGTCGACCTGCCAGCACTTTCATTTGGTAAGTCACGCCATCTTTGTTTTTAGGTGTATTTTTCCTTCGTGGAATGTTCCCTTCTATTATAACCATATCATTAATTTGAACCCAACAATTACGTTTGTTATTGTCGCCTTTCCATTTCGAAATCTTTCCTGTCGTCTTATTTCTCTTTTTTCTCTTTGTTCGTTTGTGTGTCTGTCGACCTGCCAGCACTTTCATTTGGTAAGTCACATCATCTTTGTTTTTAGATATATTTTTCCTTCGTGGAATGTTCCCTTCTATTATAACCATATCATTAATTTGAACCCAACAATTACGTTTGTTATTGTCGCCTTTCCATTTCGAAATCTTTCCTGTCGTCTTATTTCTCTTTTTTCTCTTTGTTCGTTTGTGTGTCTGTCGACCTGCCAGCGCCTTCATTTGGTAAGTCACATCATCTTTGTTTTTAGATATATTTTTCCTTCGTGGAATGTTCCCTTCTATTATAACCATATCATTAATTTGAACCCAACAATTACGTTTGTTATTGTCGCCTTTCCATTTCGAAATCTTTCCTGTCGTCTTATTTCTCTATTTTCTCTTTGTTGGTTTGTGTGTCAGTCGACCTGCCAGCACTTTCATTTGGTAAGTCACATCATCTTTGTTTTTAGATATATTTTTCCTTCGTGGAATGTTCCCTTCTATTATAACCATATCATTAATTTGAACCCAACAATTACGTTTGTTATTGTCGCCTTTCCATTTCGAAATCTTTCCTGTCATCTAATTTCTCTTTTTTCTCTTTGTTCGTTTGTGTGTCTGTCGACCTGCCAGCACTTTCATTTGGTAAGTCACATCATCTTTGTTTTTAGATATATTTTTCCTTCGTGGAATGTTCCCTTCTATTATAACCATATCATTAATTTGAACCCAACAATTACGTTTGTTATTGTCGCCTTTCCATTTCGAAATCTTTCCTGTCGTCTTATTTCTCTTTTTTCTCTTTGTTCGTTTGTGTGTCTGTCGACCTGCCAGCACTTTCATTTGGTAAGTCACATCATCTTTGTTTCTAGATATATTTTTCCTTCGTGGAATGTTCCCTTCTATTATAACCATATCATTAATTTGAACCCAACAATTACGTTTGTTATTGTCGCCTTTCCATTTCGAAATTTTTCCTGTCGTCTTATTTCTCTTTTTTCTCTTTGTTCGTTTGTGTGTCTGTCGACCTGCCAGCACTTTCATTTGGTAAGTCACATCATCTTTGTTTTTAGATATATTTTTCCTTCGTGGAATGTTCCCTTCTATTATAACCATATCATTAATTTGAACCCAACAATCACGTATGTTATTGTCGCCTTTCCATTTCGAAATCTTTCCTGTCGTCTTATTTCTCTTTTTTCTCTTTGTTCGTTTGTGTGTCTGTCGACCTGCCAGCACTTTCATTTGGTAAGTCACATCATCTTTGTTTTTAGAGATATTTTTCCTTCGTGGAATGTTCCCTTCTATTATAACCATATCATTAATTTGAACCCAACAATTACGTTTGTTATTGTCGCCTTTCCATTTCGAAATCTTTCCTGTCGTCTTATTTCTCTTTTTTCTCTTTGTTCGTTTGTGTGTCTGTCGACCTGCCAGCACTTTCATTTGGTAAGTCACATCATCTTTGTTTTTAGATATATTTTTCCTTCGTGGAATGTTCCCTTCTATTATAACCATATCATTAATTTGAACCCAACAATTACGTTTGTTATTGTCGCCTTTCCATTTCGAAATCTTTCCTGTCGTCTTATTTCTCTTTTTTCTCTTTGTTCGTTTGTGTGTCTGTCGACCTGCCAGCACTTTCATTTGGTAAGTCACATCATCTTTGTTTTTAGATATATTTTTCCTTCGTGGAATGTGCCCTTCTATTATAACCATATCATTAATTTGAACCCAACAATTACGTTTGTTATTGTCGCCTTTCCATTTCGAAATCTTTCCTGTCGTCTTATTGCTCTTTTTTTCTCTTTGTTCGTTTGTGTGTCTGTCGACCTGCCGGCGCTTTCATTTGGTAAGTCACATCATCTTTGTTTTTAGATATATTTTTCCTTCGTGGAATGTGCCCTTCTATTATAACCATATCATTAATTTGAACCCAACAATTACGTTTGTTATTGTCGCCTTTCCATTTCGAAATCTTTCCTGTCGTCTTATTGCTCTTTTTTTCTCTTTGTTCGTTTGTGTGTCTGTCGACCTGCCGGCGCTTTCATTTGGTAAGTCACATCATCTTTGTTTTTAGATATATTTTTCCTTCGTGGAATGTTCCCTTCTATTATAACCATATCATTATTTGAACCCAACAATCACGTTTGTTATTGTCGCCTTTCCATTTCGAAATCTTTCCTGTCGTCTTATTTCTCATTTTTCTCTTTGTTCGTTTGTGTGTCTGTCGACCTGCCAGCACTTTCATTTGGTAAGTCACATCATCTTTGTTTTTAGATATATTTTTCCTTCGTGGAATGTTCCCTTCTATTATAACCATATCATTAATTTGAACCCAACAATTACGTTTGTTATTGTCGCCTTTCCATTTCGAAATCTTTCCTGTCGTCTTATTTCTCTTTTTTCTCTTTGTTCGTTTGTGTGTCTGTCGACCTGCCAGCACTTTCATTTGGTAAGTCACATCATCTTTGTTTTTAGATATATTTTTCCTTCGTGGAATGTTCCCTTCTATTATAACCATATCATTAATTTGAACCCAACAATTACGTTTGTTATTGTCGCCTCTCCATTTCGAGATCTTTCCTGTCGTCTTATTTCTCTTTTTTCTCTTTGTTCGTTTGTGTGTCTGTCGACCTGCCAGCACTTTCATTTGGTAAGTCACATCATCTTTGTTTTTAGTTATATTTTTCCTTCGTGGAATGTTCCCTTCTATTATAACCATATCATTAATTTGAACCCAACAATTACGTTTGTTATTGTCGCCTTTCCATTTCGAAATCTTTCCTGTCGTCTTATTTCTCTTTTTTCTCTTTGTTCGTTTGTGTGTCTGTCGACCTGCCAGCACTTTCATTTGGTAAGTCACATCATCTTTGTTTTTAGATATATTTTTCCTTCGTGGAATGTTCCCTTCTATTATAACCATATCATTAATTTGAACCCAACAATCACGTTTGTTATTGTCGCCTTTCCATTTCGAAATCTTTCCTGTCGTCTTATTTCTCTTTTTTCTCTTTGTTCGTTTGTGTGTCTGTCGACCTGCCAGCGCTTTCATTTGGTAAGTCACATCATCTTTGTTTTTAGATATATTTTTCCTTCGTTTAATGTTCCCTTCTATTATAACCATATCATTAATTTGAACCCAACAATTACGTTTGTTATTGTCGCCTTTCCATTTCGAAATCTTTCCTGTCGTCTTATTTCTCTTTTTTCTCTTTGTTCGTTTGTGTGTCTGTCGACCTGCCAGCGCTTTCATTTGGTAAGTCACATCATCTTTGTTTTTAGATATATTTTTCCTTCGTGGAATGTTCCCTTCTATTATAACCATATCATTAATTTGAACCCAACAATTACGTTTGTTATTGTCGCCTTTCCATTTCGAAATCTTTCCTGTCGTCTTATTTCTCTTTTTTCTCTTTGTTCGTTTGTGTGTCTGTCGACCTGCCAGCACTTTCATTTGGTAAGTCACATCATCTTTGTTTTTAGATATATTTTTCCTTCGTGGAATGTTCCCTTCTATTACAACCATATCATTAATTTGAACCCAACAATTACGTTTGTTATTGTCGCCTTTCCATTTCGAAATATTTCCTGTCGTCTTATTTCTCTTTTTTCTCTTTGTTCGTTTGTGTGTCTGTCGACCTGCCAGCACTTTCATTTGGTAAGTCACATCATCTTTGTTTTTAGATATATTTTTCCTTCGTGGAATGTGCCCTTCTATTATAACCATATCATTAATTTGAACCCAACCATTACGTTTGTTATTGTCGCCTTTCCATTTCGAAATCTTTCCTGTCGTCTTATTTCTCTTTTTTCTCTTTGTTCGTTTGTGTGTCTGTCGACCTGCCAGCACTTTCATTTGGTAAGTCACATCATCTTTGTTTTTAGATATATTTCTCCTTCGTGGAATGTTCCCTTCTATTATAACCATATCATTAATTTGAACCCAACAATTACGTTTGTTATTGTCGCCTTTCCATTTCGAAATCTTTCCTGTCGTCTTATTTCTCTTTTTTCTCTTTGTTCGTTTGTGTGTCTGTCGACCTGCCAGCACTTTCATTTGGTAAGTCACATCATCTTTGTATTTAGATATATTTTTCCTTCGTGGAATGTTCCCTTCTATTATAACCATATCATTAATTTGAACCCAACAATTACGTTTGTTATTGTCGCCTTTCCATTTCGAAATCTTTCCTGTCGTCTTATTTCTCTTTTTTCTCTTTGTTCGTTTGTGTGTCTGTCGACCTGCCAGCACTTTCATTTGGTAAGTCACATCATCTTTGTTTTTAGATATATTTTTCCTTCGTGGAATGTTCCCTTCTATTATAACCATATCATTAATTTGAACCCAACAATTACGTTTGTTATTGTCGCCTTTCCATTTCGAAATCTTTCCTGTCGTCTTATTTCTCTTTTTTCTCTTTGTTCGTTTGTGTGTCTGTCGACCTGCCAGCGCTTTCATTTGGTAAGTCACATCATCTTTGTTTTTAGATATATTTTTCCTTCGTGGAATGTTCCCTTCTATTATAACCATATCATTAATTTGAACCCAACAATTACGTTTGTTATTGTCGCCTTTCCATTTCGAAATCTTTCCTGTCGTCTTATTTCTCTTTTTTCTCTTTGTTCGTTTGTGTGTCTGTCGACCTGCCAGCACTTTCATTTGGTAAGTCACATCATCTTTGTTTTTAGATATATTTTTCCTTCGTGGAATGTTCCCTTCTATTATAACCATATCATTAATTTGAACCCAACAATTACGTTTGTTATTGTCGCCTTTCCATTTCGAAATCTTTCCTGTCGTCTTAATTCTCATTTTTCTCTTTGTTCGTTTGTGTGTCTGTCGACCTGCCAGCACTTTCATTTGGTAAGTCACATCATCTTTGTTTTTAGATATATTTTTCCTTCGTGGAATGTTCCCTTCTATTATAACCATATCATTAATTTGAACCCAACAATTACGTTTGTTATTGTCGCCTTTCCATTTCGAAATCTTTCCTGTCGTCTTATTTCTCTTGTTTCTCTTTGTTCGTTTGTGTGTCTGTCGACCTGCCAGCACTTTCATTTGGTAAGTCACGCCATCTTTGTTTTTAGGTGTATTTTTCCTTCGTGGAATGTTCCCTTCTATTATAACCATATCATTAATTTGAACCCAACAATTACGTTTGTTATTGTCGCCTTTCCATTTCGAAATCTTTCCTGTCGTCTTATTTCTCTTTTTTCTCTTTGTTCGTTTGTGTGTCTGTCGACCTGCCAGCACTTTCATTTGGTAAGTCACATCATCTTTGTTTTTAGATATATTTTTCCTTCGTGGAATGTTCCCTTCTATTATAACCATATCATTAATTTGATCCCAACAATTACGTTTGTTATTGTCGCCTTTCCATTTCGAAATCTTTCCTGTCGTCTTATTTCTCTTTTTTCTCTTTGTTCGTTTGTGTGTCTGTCGACCTGCCAGCGCCTTCATTTGGTAAGTCACATCATCTTTGTTTTTAGATATATTTTTCCTTCGTGGAATGTTCCCTTATATTATAACCATATCATTAATTTGAACCCAACAATTACGTTTGTTATTGTCGCCTTTCCATTTCGAAATCTTTCCTGTCGTCTTATTTCTCTTTTTTCTCTTTGTTGGTTTGTGTGTCAGTCGACCTGCCAGCACTTTCATTTGGTAAGTCACATCATCTTTGTTTTTAGATATATTTTTCCTTCGTGGAATGTTCCCTTCTATTATAACCATATCATTAATTTGAACCCAACAATTACGTTTGTTATTGTTGCCTTTCCATTTCGAAATCTTTCCTGTCATCTAATTTCTCTTTTTTCTCTTTGTTCGTTTGTGTGTCTGTCGACCTGCCAGCACTTTCATTTGGTAAGTCACATCATCTTTGTTTTTAGATATATTTTTCCTTCGTGGAATGTTCCCTTCTATTATAACCATATCATTAATTTGAACCCAACAATTACGTTTGTTATTGTCGCCTTTCCATTTCGAAATCTTTCCTGTCGTCTTATTTCTCTTTTTCTCTTTGTTCGTTTGTGTGTCTGTCGACCTGCCAGCACTTTCATTTGGTAAGTCACATTATCTTTGTTTTTAGATATATTTTTCCTTCGTGGAATGTTCCCTTCTATTATAACCATATCATTAATTTGAACCCAACAATTACGTTTGTTATTGTCGCCTTTCCATTTCGAAATTTTTCCTGTCGTCTTATTTCTCTTTTTTCTCTTTGTTCGTTTGTGTGTCTGTCGACCTGCCAGCACTTTCATTTGGTAAGTCACATCATCTTTGTTTTTAGAGATATTTTTCCTTCGTGGAATGTTCCCTTCTATTATAACCATATCATTAATTTGAACCCAACAATTTTGTTTGTTATTGTCGCCTTTCCATTTCGAAATCTTTCCTGTCGTCTTATTTCTCTTTTTTCTCTTTGTTCGTTTGTGTGTCTGTCGACCTGCCAGCACTTTCATTTGGTAAGTCACATCATCTTTGTTTTTAGATATATTTTTCCTTCGTGGAATGTGCCCTTCTATTACAACCATATCATTAATTTGAACCCAACAATTACGTTTGTTATTGTCGCCTTTCCATTTCGAAATCTTTCCTGTCGTCTTATTGCTCTTTTTTTTCTCTTTGTTCGTTTGTGTGTCTGTCGACCTGCCGGCGCTTTCATTTGGTAAGTCACATCATCTTTGTTTTTAGATATATTTTTCCTTCGTGGAATGTTCCCTTCTATTATAACCATATTATTAATTTGAACCCAACAATTTTGTTTGTTATTGTCGCCTTTCCATTTCGAAATCTTTCCTGTCGTCTTATTTCTCTTTTTTCTCTTTGTTCGTTTGTGTGTCTGTCGACCTGCCAGCACTTTCATTTGGTAAGTCACATCATCTTTGTTTTTAGATATATTTTTCCTTCGTGGAATGTTCCCTTCTATTATAACCATATCATTAATTTGAACCCAACAATTACGTTTGTTATTGTCGCCTTTCCATTTCGAAATCTTTCCTGTCGTCTTATTTCTCTTTTTTCTCTTTGTTCGTTTGTGTGTCTGTCGACCTGCCAGCGCTTTCATTTGGTAAGTCACATCATCTTTGTTTTTAGAGATATTTTTCCTTCGTGGAATGTTCCCTTCTATTATAACCATATCATTAATTGGAACCCAACAATTACGTTTGTTATTGTCGCCTTTCCATTTCGAAATCTTTCCTGTCGTCTTATTTCTCTTTTTTCTCTTTGTTCGTTTGTGTGTCTGTCGACCTGCCAGCACTTTCATTTGGTAAGTCACATCATCTTTGTTTTTAGATATATTTTTCCTTCGTGGAATGTTCCCTTCTATTATAACCATATCATTAATTTGAACCCAACAATTACGTTTGTTATTGTCGCCTTTCCATTTCGAGATCTTTCCTGTCGTCTTATTTCTCTTTTTTCTCTTTGTTCGTTTGTGTGTCTGTCGACCTGCCAGCACTTTCATTTGGTAAGTCACATCATCTTTGTTTTTAGAGATATTTTTCCTTCGTGGAATGTTCCCTTCTATTATAACCATATCATTAATTTGAACCCAACAATTACGTTTGTTATTGTCGCCTTTCCATTTCGAAATCTTTCCTGTCGTCTTATTTCTCTTTTTTCTCTTTGTTCGTTTGTGTGTCTGTCGACCTGCCAGCACTTTCATTTGGTAAGTCACATCATCTTTGTTTTTAGATATATTTTTCCTTCGTGGAATGTTCCCTTCTATTATAACCATATCATTAATTTGAACCCAACAATTACGTTTGTTATTGTCGCCATTCCATTTCGAAATCTTTCCTGTCGTCTTATTTCTCTTTTTTCTCTTTGTTCGTTTGTGTGTCTGTCGACCTGCCAGCGCTTTCATTTGGTAAGTCACATCATCTTTGTTTTTAGATATATTTTTCCTTCGTGGAATGTTCCCTTCTATTATAACCATATCATTAATTTGAACCCAACAATTACGTTTGTTATTGTCGCCTTTCCATTTCGAAATCTTTCCTGTCGTCTTATTTCTCTTTTTTCTCTTTGTTCGTTTGTGTGTCTGTCGACCTGCCAGCACTTTCATTTGGTAAGTCACATCATCTTTGTTTATAGATATATTTTTCCTTCATGGAATGTTCCCTTCTATTATAACCATATCATTAATTTGAACCCAACAATTACGTTTGTTATTGTCGCCTTTCCATTTCGAAATCTTTCCTGTCGTCTTATTTCTCTTTTTTCTCTTTGTTCGTTTGTGTGTCTGTCGACCTGCCAGCACTTTCATTTGGTAAGTCACATCATCTTTGCTTTTAGATATATTTTTCCTTCGTGGAATGTTCCCTTCTATTATAACCATATCATTAATTTGAACCCAACAATTACGTTTGTTATTGGCCTTTCCATTTCGAAATCTTTCCTGTCGTCTTATTTCTCTTTTTTCTCTTTGTTCGTTTGTGTGTCTGTCGACCTGCCAGCACTTTCATTTGGTAAGTCACACCATCTTTGTTTTTAGGTATATTTTTCCTTCGTGGAATGTTCCCTTCTATTATAACCATATCATTAATTTGAACCCAACAATTACGTTTGTTATTGTCGCCTTTCCATTTCGAAATCTTTCCTGTCGTCTTATTTCTCTTTTTTCTCTTTGTTCGTTTGTGTGTCTGTCGACCTGCCAGCACTTTCATTTGGTAAGTCACATCATCTTTGTTTTTAGATATATTTTTCCTTCGTGGAATGTTCCCTTCTATTATAACCATATCATTAATTTGAACCCAACAATTACGTTTGTTATTGTCGCCTTTCCATTTCGAAATCTTTCCTGTCGTCTTATTTCTCTTTTTTCTCTTTGTTCGTTTGTGTGTCTGTCGACCTGCCAGCGCTTTCATTTGGTAAGTCACATCATCTTTGTTTTTAGATATATTTTTCCTTCGTGGAATGTTCCCTTATATTATAACCATATCATTAATTTGAACCCAACAATTACGTTTGTTATTGTCGCCTTTCCATTTCGAAATCTTTCCTGTCGTCTTATTTCTCTTTTTTCTCTTTGTTCGTTTGTGTGTCTGTCGACCTGCCAGCACTTTCATTTGGTAAGTCACATCATCTTTGTTTTTAGATATATTTTTCCTTCGTGGAATGTTCCCTTCTATTATAACCATATCATTAATTTGAACCCAACAATTACGTTTGTTATTGTCGCCTTTCCATTTCGAAATCTTTCCTGTCATCTTATTTCTCTTTTTTCTCTTTGTTCGTTTGTGTGTCTGTCGACCTGCCAGCACTTTCATTTGGTAAGTCACATCATCTTTGTTTTTAGATATATTTTTCCTTCGTGGAATGTTCCCTTCTATTATAACCATATCATTAATTTGAACCCAACAATTACGTTTGTTATTGTCGCCTTTCCATTTCGAAATCTTTCCTGTCGTCTTATTTCTCTTTTTTCTCTTTGTTCGTTTGTGTGTCTGTCGACCTGCCAGCACTTTCATTTGGTAAGTCACATCATCTTTGTTTTTAGATATATTTTTCCTTCGTGGAATGTTCCCTTCTATTATAACCATATCATTAATTTGAACCCAACAATTACGTTTGTTATTGTCGCCTTTCCATTTCGAAATCTTTCCTGTCGTCTTATTTCTCTTTTTTCTCTTTGTTCGTTTGTGTGTCTGTCGACCTGCCAGCACTTTCATTTGGTAAGTCACATCATCTTTGTTTTTAGATATATTTTTCCTTCGTGGAATGTTCCCTTCTATTATAACCATATCATTAATTTGAACCCAACAATTTTGTTTGTTATTGTCGCCTTTCCATTTCGAAATCTTTCCTGTCGTCTTATTTCTCTTTTTTCTCTTTGTTCGTTTGTGTGTCTGTCGACCTGCCAGCACTTTCATTTGGTAAGTCACATCATCTTTGTTTTTAGATATATTTTTCCTTCGTGGAATGTTCCCTTCTATTATAACCATATCATTAATTTGAACCCAACAATTACGTTTGTTATTGTCGCCTTTCCATTTCGAAATCTTTCCTGTCGTCTTATTTCTCTTTTTTCTCTTTGTTCGTTTGTGTGTCTGTCGACCTGCCAGCACTTTCATTTGGTAAGTCACATCATCTTTGTTTTTAGATATATTTTTCCTTCGTGGAATGTTCCCTTCTATTATAACCATATCATTAATTTGAACCCAACAATTACGTTTGTTATTGTCGCCTTTCCATTTCGAAATCTTTCCTGTCGTCTTATTTCTCTTTTTTCTCTTTGTTCGTTTGTGTGTCTGTCGACCTGCCAGCACTTTCATTTGGTAAGTCACATCATCTTTGTTTTTAGATATATTTTTCCTTCGTGGAATGTTCCCTTCTATTATAACCATATCATTAATTTGAACGCAACAATTACGTTTGTTATTGTCGCCTTTCCATTTCGAAATCTTTCCTGTCGTCTTATTTCTCTTTTTTCTCTTTGTTCGTTTGTGTGTCTGTCGACCTGCCAGCGCTTTCATTTGGTAAGTCACATCATCTTTGTTTTTAGATATATTTTTCCTTCGTGGAATGTTCCCTTCTATTATAACCATATCATTAATTTGAACCCAACAATCACGTTTGTTATTGTCGCCTTTCCATTTCGAAATCTTTCCTGTCGTCTTATTTCTCTTTTTTCTCTTTGTTCGTTTGTGTGTCTGTCGACCTGCCAGCACTTTCATTTGGTAAGTCACATCATCTTTGTTTTTAGATATATTTTTCCTTCGTGGAATGTTCCCTTCTATTATAACCATATCATTAATTTGAACCCAACAATTACGTTTGTTATTGTCGCCTTTCCATTTCGAAATCTTTCCTGTCGTCTTATTTCTCTTTTTTCTCTTTGTTCGTTTGTGTGTCTGTCGACCTGCCAGCACTTTCATTTGGTAAGTCACATCATCTTTGTTTTTAGAGATATTTTTCCTTCGTGGAATGTTCCCTTCTATTATAACCATATCATTAATTTGAACCCAACAATTTTGTTTGTTATTGTCGCCTTTCCATTTCGAAATCTTTCCTGTCGTCTTATTTCTCTTTTTTCTCTTTGTTCGTTTGTGTGTCTGTCGACCTGCCAGCACTTTCATTTGGTAAGTCACATCATCTTTGTTTTTAGATATATTTTTCCTTCGTGGAATGTTCCCTTCTATTATAACCATATCATTAATTTGAACCCAACAATTACGTTTGTTATTGTCGCCTTTCCATTTCGAAATCTTTCCTGTCGTCTTATTTCTCTTTTTTCTCTTTGTTCGTTTGTGTGTCTGTCGACCTGCCAGCACTTTCATTTGGTAAGTCACATCATCTTTGTTTTTAGATATATTTTTCCATCATGGAATGTTCCCTTATATTATAACCATATCATTAATTTGAACCCAACAATTACGTTTGTTATTGTCGCCTTTCCATTTCGAAATCTTTCCTGTCGTCTTATTTCTCTTTTTTCTCTTTGTTGGTTTGTGTGTCTGTCGACCTGCCAGCACTTTCATTTGGTAAGTCACATCATCTTTGTTTTTAGATATATTTTTCCTTCGTGGAATGTTCCCTTCTATTATAACCATATCATTAATTTGAACCCAACAATTACGTTTGATATTGTCGCCTTTCCATTTCGAAATCTTTCCTGTCGTCTTATTTCTCTTTTTTCTCTTTGTTCGTTTGTGTGTCTGTCGACCTGCCAGCACTTTCATTTGGTAAGTCACATCATCTTTGTTTTTAGATATATTTTTCCTTCGTGGAATGTTCCCTTCTATTATAACCATATCATTAAATTGAACCCAACAATTACGTTTGTTATTGTCGCCTTTCCATTTCGAAATCTTTCCTGTCGTCTTATTTCTCTTTTTTCTCTTTGTTCGTTTGTGTGTCTGTCGACCTGCCAGCACTTTCATTTGGTGAGTCACATCATCTTTGTTTCTAGAAATATTTTTCCTTCGTGGAATGTTCCCTTCTATTATAACCATATCATTAATTTGAACCCAACAATTACGCTTGTTATTGTCGCCTTTCCATTTCGAAATCTTTCCTGTCGTCTTATTTCTCTTTTTTCTCTTTGTTCGTTTGTGTGTCTGTCGACCTGCCAGCACTTTCATTTGGTAAGTCACATCATCTTTGTTTTTAGATATATTTTTCCTTCGTGGACTGTTCCCTTCTATTATAACCATATCATTAATTTGAACCCAACAATTACGTTTGTTATTGTCGCCTTTCCATTTCGAAATCTTTCCTGTCGTCTTATTTCTCTTTTTTCTCTTTGTTCGTTTGTGTGTCTGTCGACCTGCCAGCACTTTCATTTGGTAAGTCACATCATCTTTGTTTTTAGATATATTTTTCCTTCGTGGAATGTTCCCTTCTATTTTATATATATATATATATATATATATATATATATATATATATATATATATATATATATATATATATATATTCTAAATGTCAGAACACGTAAAGGAGTCTTCGAGTCTGATCATTATTTGCTACAAGTTAAGAGTAGGCCAATCCCAAGACTGAAACAGACAGCGCAAAACAAAATAGTCAAACCTGATCCGGAATACTTGAAGATAAACAGGGATAAAATCGTTGAAGAAATTAATAGGCATTCAATAGACACATGGACAGATCTGGCGAAGGCAGTTCAGAAGACTATGTGCTGGGGACAACCACCTAGAAAACGCAAACATAGGTGGTGGAACGCAAATTGTGATGAAGCCATTGAGAGAAGAAAGCAAGCATGGGACAAGTTCAGTAGCTACAGAAATTCAGAAACATGGAAAGAATTTTACGAAGTTCAGAAACTAGCATCGAAGGAAATCAGAAGGGAAAAACGAGCATATGACAATAACAGACTAAAAGAAATTGAGGAAGATTTCAAAAGAAATAACACAAGAAATTTTTACAGAACTTTCAAAGAAAATATTAAGGGCTATGAACCCCCTAGCCTCTGCTTCCGAAGAACAGATGGATCCCTGGAAACAAACACAAAAGAAAACTGTAAAATTCTCAAACATTACTTTGATAAACTTCTTAATTGCAAAACACCTACAGGAAAATTAACATTCCAAAAGACCACACCTAATGCCGATTCTGATCCACCCACAATAGAAGAGGTAGAGGAAATCATAAAACAAATGAAAAATAACAGAGCTGCCGGAGAAGATGGTATTATCGCCGAGATCTGGAAACTCCAAGATGAAAACATCACCAAAAAAATCCATAAGATTATCTCCGAAATTTGGATCACAGAGAAAGTGCCAGAGGAATGGAAATGTGCATTGATCCATCCATTACATAAAAAGGGTGATAAGTCAGATCCAAACAATTACAGAGGCATTTCGCTAGTACCAGTTACATACAAAATTTTCTCTAAGGTGCTATTAAACAGACTAGAACCACAAGCAGATCTGCAAATTGGGGAATACCAGGCAGGCTTCAGAAAAGGGAGATCATGCATCGAACAGATCTGGAACCTGAGAACACTTTTGAAAGTCAGACAGGCAAGAAACACTGTAGTTACCTTTGTGGACTTTAAAAAAGCATATGATTCCATAGACAGACAGACACTCTTTGACGTGTTGGAAGGATATGGTATCGACAGAAAACCAGGGCACTTATACAACAGACGCTTACAGACATTACCTCCAAGATTAAGTTCATGGGAGAAATTTCGGAACCCTTCCACATACACACAGGTGTCCGACAAGGAGACGGGCTCTCACCAATCCTGTTCAACATGGTGTTAGACAAAATTATCAAGCAGTGGGAGGAACAAGTTAAAGGAATACAGCTGGGAAGAACACGTGAAACCAAAACAATCATAAAATGTCTGGCATTTGCAGATGATATAGCCATACTCAGCAATAATACACAGGAGGCAAAGGAAGCACTGGAATGCTTGCATGAAATAGCTGCCAAAACAGGTCTGCAGGTATCTTACGAGAAGACACAATATATGGAACGACAGACCAACAATGTACACACCATGCATACTGTATATGGATCCGTAGAAAGAGTCGAAAAATTTAAGTATTTAGGGGAGTACACACAAATGGGAGGATCAAACAAGGCGGCTAACATGGAACGAACGAAGAAACTCCAGAAAGCGTACAAACTCACATGGTCACATTATAATAAGAAAAGCATATCGAGGCAGGCCAAACTTAGGCACTACAAAACAGTTGTATTACCAGAAGCATTGTACGTGTCAGAAACAACCACAATTGGAGCATCAGGCATCATAGACACAGAAAAAATAGAACGCAAAATTCTCAGAAAAATATTTGGACCAATTCACAGAGATGGCATATGGATGAAGCGACCTACCAAAGAGCTGTACCAGCACACTGACAGACTAACAGACGCGATCAGAAAACGCAGATTAACTTTCTATGGGCACATACAGAGAATGGACAACAACCGACTTACAAAGAAAATTTTTGATGTAGTAAACAGCTCAAGCAAGAAAACAAATTGGTATCATGAAATAGACGAAGACTTAAGGCAGATAGGGATCAACAGACAAATGACAGGAGACAGGAAATACTTCAGAAACAAAGTTAGGAGTGCAAAATTTATTGTAAAGGAGAGAAAGAAGACAGGAACATTATGGACAGAGCAAAGGAAACAGGAGCACAGCCAAAGGATGAAGAGATTTTGGGAAGAGAAGAGGAAGAAAGGAAAGAAGTGAAAATTGTGTCATCATGTGATTTTCGAGTTCAAACACTGTCCATAAGGGCAACAATGAAATGAATGAAATGAATATATACAATAATTTATTTTAGTTTAATATTCACTTAAAGAGTATAAACACTTGTCAATCAAGAAATGTTTCAGTTTCACTTTGAATAAGTTCCCTTTGTGGCACCTTATAGAGCTCGGTAATCTGTTGTACCATATTTGACCACTAATGCATGGACTATGGTCTGTTGTTTTTAATTTTGTTCTTTGTCTGTAGTAGCAGTCTTTATTTCTTGTATTATAGGCATGCATATCAGAGCACTTTGTTCCTTTGTTTTGATGAGTCACAAAAAATATAATTAATTTGTAAAGATACAGTGAGTAGACTGTGAGGTATTTATGATGAACAAAGATTTCCCTGCATGAATCTCTATACCATAATCCATGGATAATTCTGATTGCTCTTTTCTGTAGGGTTAATATTCTGTTCATATGTATGTCGGCAGCACAACCCCATATCCCTATCCCGTAATTAATCTGTGCAAAAATGGTTCCATAATAAATTGTTTTTAATGTCTGATGTGGAACTACTTTTGATAACTGGCTGATTAGATGTAATGAACTGCTGATTTTATTGCATAAAAATTTGATATGGTTTACCCATCTTAGATTTTCATCTAGGTGAATACCTAGAAATCTGCAGCCTTCTGTGTCCACTACTTCAATTCCACCTGTGTTACTGACAGAGGTATGGTGTGAGTTTGTAAGTTTAAATGGAAATAACTGAGATTTACTGATATTAACTTTCAAACCTTGATCTTGGAAATAAGTAGTTATTTGCTGTAGTCCCTCAGTTGCTACCAACGTTAACTCATCATTTTGTTTACCAAGAAATAACAGTGAGGTATCGTGTGCATAGGTTACCAATTGGGAGTTGAAAGATTGTTCTATATCATTTATGTACACTAGGAAAAGGAAAGGGCCCAAAATTGAGCCCTGGGGTACATCTTGTGTGACTGTCTCATATTTGGACTGGAAATTAATGATCTGATTATTGATTTTGTAAGTCAGCTTTGTACACTACATGTGGTTAAATAAATATGTAGCCAGCAATTGCATGAATGCAGCATTTACATTGTATGACTCAAGTTTACTTAAAAGTAACTCATGGTTTACCGAGTCAAAGGCTTTAGTAAGGTCTAGAAATATGCCAGCTGTTTGCATTCCTTGATCAAGGGCACCATACGTTTTGTGAAGAAATTCCGTAATTGCTGTGGTAGTGCTATGATCTTTTTGGAATCCGTGTTGTGTCTCTGTTAGGAACACCGAGCGAGGTGGCGCAGTGGTTAGCACACTGGACTCGCATTCGGGAGGACGACGGTTCAATCCCGTCTCCGGCCATCCTGATTTAGGTTTTCCGTGATTTCCCTAAATCGCTTCAGGCAAATGCCGGGATGGTTCCCTTGAAAGGGCACGGCCGATTTCCTTCCCCATCCTTCCCTCACCCGATCTTGCGCTCCGTCTCTAATGACCTCGTTGTCGACGGGACGTTAAACACTAATTTCCTCCTCCTCCTCCTCTGTTAGGAACTTATTTTTCAAGAAATAGTCACTAAGTTGTGTCAGCAGCACAACTTCAAATACTTTGCTGAAGACAGGTATTAATGATATGGGCCTGAAATTTGAAACCTCTTCCTTGGATCCTTTTTTATGCACTGGTTTAACTATGCTCCATTTCAATACATTTGGAAATGTATGTTCTCTGATACTGCAGTTTACCAGGTGGGTGATTATTTTGACTAATTCCTTATTGCATTTTTTAATCACAATACTACTCAAACCATCCCATCCAGATGAGAACTTATTCTTTAGGTTATTTATTATTCTGCCTATTTCTTTTTCACTTACTTGTTTGAATTCAAAAGGTGGCTCTTCAAAGGGGCAGAGCTTTACCTCGCTACTCACAACTGTGTTATTAATTGGACTAATAGGTGCAGATATAAAGTATTTCTTGAAAACATTGCAGACTTTATTAGGATCTTTAATTGTGTTTCCTTCATGTCTTATAATTAAAATTTCAGTTTCTGGCTTTGGCGTGGCTTTGCGAAATTGATTTACAATTCTCCATGAGGTCTTGGCTATATTGTCTGATTGAGCTATTTCACTGCTGTATATCTGTTTTCTTAGATTTGAAAGCTCTTTCTTAAAGATTTTCTTGGCTTCATTGTACTTGGCCTTAAAAACCTGCAGGTTTGTTGACTTGTGTAACACATCCAGGTCCTGGATGTTTTGCCTGAGTTTTATCATATTTGCTGGAAGTATCAGTTTGTTGGTTTTTGCACTTTGGTTATGGATGAACACTCTTTGTATTTTCTTAACAGGGTGGCATCTGTCAAAGTGTCTTAGCATAGTATCATAGAATTTGGCCCATTTGTTTTCAGATCCTTCAGTCTGGTAAACCAGATCCCAGTCCTCTATACCTAATTTCTTTCTTAGGGCAAGGATGTTACCCTCTTTTAGGATTCTTTTATTTTCAATAACTTTTGTCATTTTTGGGATGCTTGTGTTTACATACTCTACAAGCTGGCATTTGTGGTCAGAGTAGTGAAAATCCATATTCCAGCACCTAACACTGTCTTTAATATGTTTACATAGTATAACATAATCAATTCTGCTAGATATGGACTTTGTTACCCTGGTATCACTATTTACTACATTTATGAGATTATATGAGTTAAGAGTATCTATTAACCTCATATTACACAAACTGGAAGATTTTGCCTCAATATTCAGATCACCAAGTATAGTTAGGTCACTGGGACCACAACGTCCCACTACTCTACTAAATATGTCTATGAAGCTGACTACATCAGCCTTTGGTGGATGGTAAATCCCAATAACTTTATGTTTTCTCATAACCTCTCTACACTCTTTGGTGTGGACTTCAATGCCTGTCACTTCAATCAAGCCTTCTTTGTTGTACTGGTCTAGATAGTTTATTTTCTTGTACTCGAGATTCTCACTAATGTAAACTGCCACACCACCACCCTTATGTTGCTGTCTACAATAACTATTTGCTAAGGAGTAGCCCTCTAGTTTACAGTAAATATCTGTCTGTCTAGTTGTCAAGGTAGCTGTTGAGGTGCCTTCTTGCTCCGTGCAGTCCGAGGAGTTGCCGAGCTGCCTGGTGCTGCAGTAACTGGAGTTGTATACTCCACCACATTTGATTGAGTAAGTGATGCTGAAGAGTCTGCAGTTGCTGCAACAGCTTCTGTTGTTTTAACTAGCTGGCTTGGCCAGTTGTTTTTACCCAGTCCTGGGAATTTGTTAGTTGCTTTACTTTCCCACAAAAACATGTCACTTTGAACTCTGGGTTTTATTGGCCTTGAGGATCTTCTAGGAGCACAATGTGTTTCTGGACTTTTGAATATCCTGTTCCTGCAAACTGATCTTCCTACTCCATTGTTCGTTACTGTCCTCTTGACAACATTGTGGTTGATTTCTGGTACTGTAATTTTTTCTTGCTGTGGTATAATTTGCTCAGTTCCATCTGGATCCTTCCACTCAAGTGATATTGCAGGTTTTAGTTGATTTTTTGGAGAGATGGCTGCAAGTAGAGTTCTGGCCATTTCTTCGTTGCCATTAGCATTTCGGTGTAGTCCGTGAGAAGTGTACCAGTCTCAGTTCTTAGGGACTGTTACAAACTGAGTGTTTTGGAAAGATTTCACTATTTTGGCTGTTTTCCTATTTGTTCGCCTGGTTTCATCGTTCACACAAGACCAGCTTTCAAGATCATATCTATGGGGTATCCCTACTATGATTACATTTGTGTGCTGAAGCTTAATTAATGCTGATGTTATAGCATTTAATGCCTTGTCTGCTTCGTTTTTGGCTACATCATTTGTGCCACCCCAGATTATAACTGTGTCATTCATTGTGAGATCTTGTAAGTTGTTACAGCTTTCAAGTATTGAAGTTAATGGTGCACCTGGTATAACATTTCCTTGGATTACGAAATTATTATGACTTTGATGCATTAAGTTAGCTGCAACTGATCGCCCATGGCTGTCTGCAAACACTGTTATTCTTTTTTCGTGTTTAGGTGAACTTTTTGTGTTAGTGCTGTGTCTGTTATACGAATGTTTCTTGCTACTTATGCTGTTTTCTTGAACTATGAAGTTTTTATTTACCCCAGTGCTTTGTTGTTCACAATTTTCATCTTTTTGTAACACCTCAAACCTGTTCCTTGTCGTAATGTATAACGAGGAATCATTCGCAATTTTTTTCACAGCTTTAGATGTTGTTTTAGGCGTAATATACTGATTTTGTTCGTTAGATGTAGTTGCTACACACTGGAATTTCTCCGATTCTGCATGTCTCCTTTCCGCAACTTTTGATATTTTAGTGCAAGCTAAGCACATCCTGTCACTGAAAGTGTACTTTTTACACACGCAACACGTATTTTCGTAAATTTTACTCGACTGATTATTTACAGTTGGCGCCATGTTGCGAGGGACTTTCCGCTGCTCGGCATTTTCGTTTCTTAAATGCGAAATGTCATATCTTAAAACGTCCACAGTTTTTTGTAAACTTGAAATTCGTTCTTTTAGCTTCACGATTTCACTACTACAATTCCCATAGACACCTGTTTTTAAGGCACAACTGTAACTTTTGTTCACTTGATCACTACACACAACCGCACTAGACGCCATCTTGGAACCATCCCTTGGCTTTGTGATAGACTTAAGTAATATGCAGACGTTTCCGATTTTCCAATTGTCTGGGAATGTGGACTCTCTAAGGCAGCTGTTGCAGGTGTCAATAAGGAGTGCAGGATTGTGTTCCCATACCCGCTTTATCATGGCATCATCTGTGCCATCAGGTCCTGTGGCTTTGTGTTGCATGCATGCCTACACTGCAGCCTCTATCTCTTGTACTGAGAAGTCTGGCTCATTTTCTTCCTTGTGGTACCTTACATTTTGCTCCTTCACAGCTGATTGCTGTGTTGTGTCCTCCTCTGGGTCGTCATCTGGTAGTAGGTTATTCAACAGTTCTTTCAATGTTTCCTGCCAGGTCATGGTAGCGCCTCGTCTGGCCACTTTTACATTGCTGAGGACAGTTTTGGTGCCCTATTTAGGGTGAAGAACTCTATCGGTCAGCTTCCAAGGGTCATTGCTGTTGAAGTTTTTGACCCATCTCCTCCAGGTATCTGTCTTCGCTTTTGTAATTTCCTTGTTATATTTATTTTTTATGCTTCTGTAGGTTGCCTTTGCTGCCAGTATTTCTGTCTCACGATATGCACGCCGTGCATTCTGCAGCCAGTGTCAAGCTGCAATTGTGTCCTGCCACATTTTTGTCAGTGTTTCATTCCACCAAGGTACAGCATTCTTCAGCCATGTTCTTCTTCTCATGGCCTTCCTGCAGCTCTCCTGTATTGCTGTCTGTAAGAGGTCTACTTTATCATTTACATTTGTTCCCGCTGCATTTGGCCAGTTTTCCACTCTGGTTGTCAGCTGGTGGGCAAAAACTTGCCATTTTGCAAATGTGGTGGTGTATCTCAGTAGCTTTTCTCTGACCCTCTCCCTTTGTTGTTTTGAGATCTCAAACGTGATCGCCCTGTGGTTGCTTGAGGTCCATTCCTCTTGAATCGTCCATCTAGAGACTATCCTTGACATGTTTGCTGAGAAAAGTGTTACGTCGATGTTATTTTCCCCAGCTGGCCCACTGAAAGTTGTTAGTGGTGAATCTCGATTTATTACAGTTAAGCCATGTTGGAAGATGAGATCCTCTAGTTTTCTCCCTGCTTCATCTGTGTCCAGGTTGTGTCATAGTGGTGACATAGCATTCGCATCCATTGCTATTATGATAGCTTTTCCTTGGGTTTCGTGGATGATGGTATCCAGTCGATGTAAATATTCATCAATTGGGGTAAGGAACTGGCAGTTAGGCTTATTAAGTATATTTCTCCAAAGTCGCCAGTCACTGCAGCTACAGCTGTATGAGCATGACAAAGGGAGGTTATCTGGAGAATGGTCAAGTTTGTGTTTCGTATTCCTATGGCTGCTTTCGGTACTCCATGGTTGCTGCTGTATACTAGGTGGAAACCTGGAGGATATCCTTTGATGTTATTTTCCGATACATAGGGCTCTTGAATAAGAATAATATCAAGGTTATCCTCTTCCATATTAAGTGATGCTTGACTAGATACTACTTTGGATCTCTGCCCATTTAGTTGGAGAATCTTGAGGGTGCTGGACTTTGTGTTCACCTCAACTACCTGTCGACCTGGGGACTGTGGTGTATAAGTGTTATTGGCCATATTCAGTTCTTTGTTCTTCTTTCGCCATGAATCTGACATATTCGGGGCAGTTTTTTTTTTTTGTCCATGACTGAGTGGTCATATGGCTTCTTCCAGTGGTTGCAGTTTGCACATTGTGGTGCCTTGTTCCTGTTACTGCATTCCTTAATGCTATGTCCTGATGCTGCGCAGTGCTCACAGATTGTTTCAGCACTTCTGCACTTCTGCATGTAGATAGGGACAGAGGCGATCTCGTTAATCCATTCATGCGTGTCACTAATTAGATGACGAGACATTTGGCTACACTAAGAGTGTCATCATTTACTCCCAGGCAGGTTACCCAAGTTTGCCTGAATTTCTGAGTGTTGACACACTCAGCACTAGGCAGGATTCGCATGTCAGAGCAGGCAGACCCACCCATCGACGCAACGCACACCCGGGGCATGTCCAAGCCGCCACAGGCAATGACGGGAAGCGACCACCCAAGTCAGGCCCACATCACAACATCAACCGAGCAAGCCCGAGAGTCAAGGGATGCATGTCCCCAACTGACCCAGCCCACCTCCTATTGAAACCGAATCCCAGTGGTGGGGACGCCAGAGGGGGGAAGCCCCCTTACCGTAGGATTCAGGATGCGTCATGCCCTTACCCGGGTGCCTCCCTAACCAATGAACGAGTCGCTTTGTAAGAACCACACGGGTGATGGACGATCTCACGAAACCTACCATGGGGCACCCAACGATGAGTAGCCACAGCACACGTGGTGCCAGATTCAGTGAGAAAAGCTCAAACCGCAGACCTCGACCAAACCTACACCCATAGGATAAGCCGTTGCTCTTGTGTGTCCCCTCAGGCGCAACACGTCAGGGCACACAGGCACAAGACTGCGTGGCCGCGAGATGTGGGGCCCAATGGATGGAAATCACATTGCGGCAACACCCGCTAAGGCCATCGCAATGCTTTGTTTTAATTAGACAGTAGGATTCCACCAGTCCGTGCCAGTTCTGAGTTGATCGTTGAATGGCGGCTGAAGAGAATCCGCGCACCCGTGCACCCCCAGGTGCACGCTAAAGTGGACATGGCACCGCACCAAGGAAGATCCGTGGGAGGCCAAGGCATGGGACCGAGCTAAGATCTTGCAAACAGGTGCCCACAGGCAGGCACATCCTGCACCGCCAGGCAACACGAGGCCAACCAACAGCGAGAGCAGACCACACCCGAGCTAAACACCCGCACTTACTGGCACCCCTATGGCACTCAACTCGCCCAGGCCCGGAATGTTAGCGTTGACCCACTTCGTGACCAAGCCCGACACGCCCTGATCCACAGAGCCAATCCTTATCCCGAAGTTACGGATCCAATTTGCCGACTTCCCTTACCTACATTATTCTATCGACAAGAGGCTCTTCACCATGGAGACCTTTTAACATTTTAATGTTCGAATAATAAGTTGCCGTCTCTTTAATCTAAGAATAGATTATCAATGCAGCTAACCGCTATCTCTGTGTAATGTCTTGTCTGTATAGGCGTGTATCTGTTGTCTTTAAGATCCCTTCGCCTTCATACATAAGTCTATACAATAAAGTAAGGCCCTCCCAGTTCTTGGCTGATCCGTGATAAGACAGGCGAAACATTAGACTAATGGAGGATTATTAGTATTATCTCTGTTTTCATTCACTATCTCTCTTTCTCTCCTTTATCTATGTATAGTTTTTAATATAAGATTTCATTACGTGATATAGTGATAAAAAGAATCAGCCAAATAGAATCTTTGGTGGAGTCCTTCGTCTTGGTAATCAGTGGCTCGCCTGCTGCAAGAGATCTTTACATTTATTATTACTGTTAAACACTGCAGTCAGTCGGGAGAATCAATCGTTTGGACAACTTGTTCCTTTTACGAAAGACTGCGAATTCCACATGTGTACGATGCCTTTTTGGCCGATTTAATACAGACTCAGTGATTGCAGGCTTTCTTCGACACAGCTGAAACTTCCCCACTAATTACAGGGCCAATGTGATCAACAAATGATTCAGAAAAAACCTCATTCATTCATTCACTCCAGAACAAAAGTCACAAACCTTATTTATGGAGGAAATCGCGTATTAAATCCATCTCCATTACATGTCCAGATCTCCGGTGATTCCACACCTTAATTATTTTCCTTTTACAATCTCTTTCTCTTCAAAACAAACCGCTAGCAGCACAAATGTTAATTGGCTTTAGCGAGAAGAAAAGAAAAATATGTATCTCTCAGAATCACATCAATCCCTCAATAGATACTCCAGAAGCTGTCCTAGTTACCACTCTCACAACCATGGAGAATACATCTATGCATCTCTGTTATTTCAAAGAATAAATGCACTAGAAAATACTTTGGCGTCGACGAGCTGTCGCCGCATATATTACAAGAAAAATCAGATCAGATAACTTTTCCAAAGTGAATGAATGTGGATGGTTTGATTGAAAATGATTAATTGGTGCGTGGTAGAGGATATTTGCTGTTGCATTACAATGCCCCTCGCAGCGTGCCAAGTTTGTGACCCTAATTTTCATTTACGGAACACACTTCATGAGCTATCTATTAGTGTGGGTAACCCAGAGGTGATGAGTGTGAGTCCTCTGACTGAAAAAAAATAATTATGTATAAGACAGACGAAGAAAATAAACATTGCAAACAGAAGAAATGAAGAGACAGGTACCGCGGCTGTATTGCTTTTACGTGCATCAAGGTGTTATGTCTGCTGTGCACAACCAAGGAAGATGATCTTTCATGAAACTATTATCAGGGTCTACCCATTCGAAAACTTTCTTAAGCAGGGAAACCTTGGAAAACCTCTTAAGCCTAGACCCCCCAGCCTACGGTACATAGGAGATAGGAAAGCATACAGAAGAGAAAAAATAATTTTTAAATTGATCTCTAAAGGAAAGATAGGGATAGATTTATACACTCCTGGAAATGGAAAAAAGAACACATTGACACCGGTGTGTCAGACCCACCATACTTGCTCCGGACACTGCAAGAGGGCTTTACAAGCAATGATCACACGCACGGCACAGCGGACACACCAGGAACCGCGGTGTTGGCCGTCGAATGGCGCTAGCTGCGCAGCATTTGTGCACCGCCGCCATCAGTGTCAGCCAGTTTGCCATGGCATACGGAGCTCCATCGCAGTCTTTAACACTGGTAGCATGCCGCGACAGTGTGGACGTGAACCGTATGTGCAGTTGACGGACTTTGAGCGAGGGCGTATAGTGGGCATGCGGGAGGCCGGGTGGACGTACCGCCGAATTGCTCAACACGTGGGGCGTGAGGTCTCCACAGTACATCGATGTTGTCGCCAGTGGTTGGCGGAAGGTGCACGTGCCCGTCGACCTGGGACCGGACCGCAGCGACGCACGGATGCACGCCAAGACCGTAGGATCCTACGCAGTGCCGTAGGGGACCGCACCGCCACTTCCCAGCAAATTAGGGACACTGTTGCTCCTGGGGTATCGGCGAGGACCATTCGCAACCGTCTCCATGAAGCTGGGCTACGGTCCCGCACACTGTTAGGCCGTCTTCCGCTCACGCCCCAACATCGTGCAGCCCGCCTCCAGTGGTGTCGCGACAGGCGTGAATGGAGGGACGAATGGAGACGTGTCGTCTTCAGCGATGAGAGTCGTTTCTGCCTTGGTGCCAATGATGGTCGTATGCGTGTTTGGTGCCGTGCAGGTGAGCGCCACAATCAGGACTGCATACGATCGAGGCACACAGGGCCAACACCCGGCATCATGGTGTGGGGAGCGATCTCCTACACTGGCCGTACACCACTGGTGATCGTCGAGGGGACACTGAATAGTGCACGGTACATCCAAACCGTCATCGAACCCATCGTTCTACCATTCCTAGACCGGCAAGGGAACTTGCTGTTCCAACAGGACAATGCACGTCCGCATGTATCCCATGCCACCCAACGTGCTCTAGAAGGTGTAAGTCAACTACCCTGGCCAGCAAGATCTCCGGATCTGTCCCCCATTGAGCATGTTTGGGACTGGATGAAGCGTCGTCTCACGCGGTCTGCACGTCCAGCACGAACGCTGGTCCAACTGAGGCGCCAGGTGGAAATGGCATGGCAAGCCGTTCCACAGGACTACATCCAGCATCTCTACGATCGTCTCCATGGGAGAATAGCAGCCTGCATTGCTGCGAAAGGTGGATATACACTGTACTAGTGCCGACATTGTGCATGCTCTGTTGCCTGTGTCTATGTGCCTGTGGTTCTGTCAGTGTGATCATGTGATGTATCTGACCCCAGGAATGTGTCAATAAAGTTTCCCCTTCCTGGGACAATGAATTCACGGTGTTCTTATTTCAATTTCCAGGAGTGTATTATGTCATAATGGATCATATTCTGGTGTAACTCATCAAACCAAGCAAACATTATTAGTGTTCACAAGTATGTAATAAGAATCATATTTGTGATGTAAATTCAGGAACATCATGTAGAAACCTCTTCAAGGAACTTTGTATTCTAACTACTGCTTCTCAGTGTATTTATTCCTTAATGAAATTTGTTCCAAGTAATATATCTATTTCCAACAAGTAGCTCAATACATAGAATTAGTACTAAGAGTAAGAACAATCTACATACAGACCTAGAATCACTTACCTTGGTTGAAAAGGGGTCCAATATTCAGTAACTCACATTTTCAATAAATTGCCAGCAACCATTAAAAACTTGGTTTCAGATAAGGCATAGTTTAAACACAGTTTTAAAGACTTTTTGATAGGCAGCTCTTACTCTATAGGTGAATATCTCAACAGGGACTGTTAGACCTGCTTAAGTTTTGACAGCACTTGGTCACAGTCAAGATTAGGTACTTTGTGCATGATAAATTTTAAAAGTGCTTAACAATGTTTCATTCTGACTGTGTGTTAATTCTGCTAATACAAGCAGTTCCTGTTTACTGTAATGTATTCACCTATTTTGACAATCACCTGATGAACGATCACTGCAGTAAGTATTGCATTCATTTGTTTTGTTTTGTTTTATGTTTTTTGTGTTATTCTTTTCTGACATGTTCAAAACCCACGAGAATCATATTATTTTTGGGTCTATGGAATGAAAACTGAATCTAATCTAATAAACAAGGATCAAAAGAGATGGTACTTAGAAGTACCAACAGGCAACAAACCAATGAATAAAGCCAGGGTGATTGCCATGTAACACTTATGATTATTGACTAGATGCAGGTGTTGTATCAAGAGATACAGTTTGGGGCATGAACTGTAGTTTAGTTGTTGGTCTTTCTGAGATAGCACAGTATTAAAGCCTCTGCCAATAACCAGCCCAAGATGATAGGTGTAATTTCCTCCACATAAAACCATGAACAGCCCCACCTTTTACCTATCCCAGATGGAGGATAAACATTAATAACTCTAATCCCTTGCACATAGAATGCTGATGTCAAGGACCTCACACTGCTATTCTATCTTGCACAGAGGGACAGTGTCACTGCTTCCCGTACCACTAGGAATAATGTAAGTATTAAACTCTTAGAAGTCTGGTAAGGTCTCCAGTCAAACTTCCTGCATGAGTGCAACATCCACGTCTACTACCCTCAGTAGATTCTGCACCATATTGAGATTGACTGTTGCAATCTTGTAGGCTTGCAGCTGGTCCACAGGCAGTGAGACGTTTGTATCAACATGGAGAGGAAGTGTAATTATAACATCAGATCATCCACACTGAGCCACCCATTCATCACACAAAACATTCTATTGTTCCTGTGCCACTAAGGTAAGTGTCACCTGTGCATTCCTGACCAAATATTCAGCACTAAATCATCCACCCATGCTAATGGGTGAGTGCCAAGGTCTTCAAATGCCTCCCCAGTGGGAATGGCAGTCTCAGGGATACTTTGTAGGACACAGAGCATCATTTGTCATGTTGGCCAGTAACAAGTGGCTGCATGCCAGACATGAGCAAATTGATGGCCAGCTTGTCAGAAGGTCATTGTGATGGTAAGAGAGAGCATCAGCTAATGACTGTGTGGCAGGTGTACCAGCCAACGTCATCTGTCACTTTTTATGCCTGTTACGGGACAACTGTTTCCAAGAGTACATTTCTATGTCAGAAAGAAATGGGTCCCTATGCACAGACACAAAGGCAGCCATGGGCACAACCATTGTATCAGCTTCTATCACATGGTGGAGTCTCTATTCACCTCCTTCCATTGCCAGGTAAGTGGGAGGGGAGGCCTGTATTAGACATTGGTCACCTCTGCTTTAAATCACCATGTGTGAAAGATACTGCAGATGATCAAGCTCATGCATCTGTGAAGTCAGTCTGGAGCACCACTACATACATGAGAGGCAAAGATGTTGAGGTGGTGAAAGCCACCAGATCCTTAAGTTTGAGCTGGTTAATCTGTCACTGTACACATTCAAAATGAATTGGGGCCGCACTCCAAGCAGGACTTTGGCTGGCCATCACACAGGATCACTCTCCCCCCCCCCCCCCCATTTAGAGCTAGAATAGATCATGTTTACCAAGACCAATGGGTACCTGTTTCATTCCATTCAATACATGGTCAGTCATTCCATAGGGCCTGAGAGAAAACACCACATAATCAGCTAGCACTTTGAACAGGCATTCAGATATGTGGATCATCCTGAGACTGAGATCCATCTGATCGACAGGTATCAGACCAATGTTGCTGTCCACATATTGGAACTTGAGCCCCTCTCTCATCTTCTCTAGAGTCTTGTTTCATGCAGCAGCACTAATTTAACATAAGCACACAGCTCACAAATGTTGGGAGGGAGGGGATGGGGGTGGGGTGGGGTGATGGATTCCAGCAATATTAGTACAGGGGATCGTCATCTTATCTTGAAGAAATCTTTCTACTTGCTTATTCAGTTAGAAGATTTCTACATTTTTATTCAGTTAGAAGCTTAATTTTATCATCAATTTCAGATATCAATTGTTCACCTACTGCGAAAGACACTGATTTGCTTGAAGGCTGCTGAAGCACCTAAACACTTCGAAAGTGCATGCAGTTGTGAGGATGTCAACAATTCTGTTAGCATCACTTCACTGCCAAAGACAGACTATGCCCACTTTGACTACCTGAGCACATTTCACAGACAGACCATAACTCCCTTATGTCCCACTGTCTGCTTCCAGTTATACTTACACAGGGAGAGACTTTTTTTTTTCTTTATAATTTTCTGGCTTTGGCATGAGTTCTGTGTCTGTATTTGACAATATCTGTAAATTTTGATGCAATTTTCCTTCAACATGCATTCCAAATCAATAAGTATTTCTTTGTGTGGGAATCAGAGCATTATGTGAGCACTGTGGGAGGCAGAAACTGGGACATATGTAAGTTTGGGTCTGTCTGTGAAGGGTATTCAGATAGCTGAAGCTGTTAGGCTGGCTGCACATGTAATGCAAAAAAATCTAGATTCAAGTCCTGATCTGGCACAAATTTTCATTTTTTGCCAGTAAATTTTATAGCTGTCACAGCCCCATTTTCACAATTTGTGAATACATTTCCTGGTTATTTAAACTTGAACAATCAAAAATACTTAAACTGATATAATGTGTTGTGTCCACTCGACCTCCTCCACAAGTAAATCAAAGCATGCTGGAACACACTACAGTGCAATTGTGAATGTCTCTAATGTTTTTTGTTTGGCATTACATAAATCCTGCTTGTTCAGTTATGATTTTGCTCTCAATTGTGCTGAAAAATGTCAAGAACCATTATTTCTTATGCCTTGTGGAGATGACACAGAAGTGACACAGGCCTGAGGTTTTTGTGGCTCTGCAGAATCTTTCCCCAGTTTTAGCAGGGCTACCACCTTGGTTTTACTCCAGAGTTTCAGAATGTACATGGTAGTGATACAGCTAAGTCTAGTTCAATACTAAAAACAGCTAAATCTATTTATAAAATAGCAGAAATGTCTATTTCAATAGGGGAGGGGTTTTGGCAGATTTAACAATTTTGCCAAGGGCATGGGGTCATCTCAGTATGATTCTGCTGAGAAAGAAGATTATACACCGAGTTTCTGCACAATTAGTTGATGCCCAGAGAGAAAAGTGGGCACAACTATATACTCTCACAGGCTAAGACAAAATATGCAAAGAACAATTCTTCAGCCACCCAAAAACAAGTACACCATGGAATCAAGGTCAAAATAATTGGAGACAACCTGCAAGCAATGGTGGGAACTTTTATCACTCTCTGCTTGAGAGTTTGTGTAGTGTAACAGCTGATGCTGAGCATGATGAGATCTGGTCTGGGTGATTGGTCTTGTGTTAGATAGTGAGATTCGATGAAGAAATCAAAAATTAAAATACTTCTGTTTCGAGTAAATGTACAACATTTTGATGTCAACAGTTAAAAAAAAGCTAGCTTTACAATTCATGGCCAATACCTAAATCAATATGATCAGTATGGTAAGAAGAAATGTGTGAGTTACAAACAAAGCTGATGCATGAAACAAAATGTAAAGGCTCACATGCAAAGAAACTACTGAAAGGGGCCAATTCCAGTCAGATTAGTATGACTAACCAGCCCTCACCCTAGTAAACAGCTAATTTCAAGCCCAAATGATCAGTATCCTAAGAGTAAATAATAGCAATTTGAGGTAAATCTGAACAGTGAGAGAGTACAGAAACCTATTGTGTGGGGGCTCACCGTCAATGCTAAATGTGAACAGCCTGTTATATGTCTTGCCTGCTAGTGAGTACTGACAAAACGTTTATAATTTCCCACCTAAATATGCAATCAGTCAGAAACAAATTAAATGAAATAGACATTATCTTAAACACAAAGCCCTATCATGTTTTTCCAAACATAATTAACTATCATTAATCTAATATTGTCTCTTAGACAGGGAAAAAAGTCACTATAAATAATTGTAGATCCCTTGTTCTACACCTTATTACAGGAGTGCCACAACGTTCTGTCCTGAGCCCTTTTTCCTTGTATACAAGAATAATCTATCTGGTTCTTTGCCTTACACTCTTGTAATAGATACTGATGATACAACCATCATAACGAATGATCCTAACATAGATGAAGTGAAAAGAAAACTCATAATGATTGATATGTCTACACAGTGGCTACAAAAATGAACTAACATCAAATAAAAACTGAGCTGAAACAATATACTTCTGGCTCCACAACTAAGTGAAAAAGTAAGAATTCACGTGGTTACACAACTGAAGTGAGATGCATGTACAGACCAACTGTGCATTAAACTACCACACGTTATTTACTTGCTACTGTGTTTATGTTTCAAGAAAAGCAGTGAGAACAATTACAGGCATTAATAACAGAGTGTTGCCACATTTCAAGAAACTAAAAATAGTAACTGTACCTTCCCTCTAAATTAAAACTCTAATTTAAAGCCAATTGTTCTCAATAAAACTACCATGGAGAGTATTTAACTTACAGAGTTTCTATTCATAGTTGTGAAGCAAGGATTGGCATATAATACAAACTTAGAATATAATATATTATGTCAGTCCAAAAATAGTTTCAATATACTGGCAGAAAGCTGTATAATAAATTACTGATGGTGTTTAGAGACCTACCATAGAATTCTCTTGAAAGTTATGTACAAAATCTATTAATCAACAGTAGTGTTTGTGAAGAGGATTTTTTATAATAGCATGATATGCTAAACCAGACATCTAGTTCTTTAATGTAACATCTAATTTTTAATGTAAAATTTTATTATTGCATACATATCGATATCCATATCATACACATGATCTGTGATTGATGAATAAGTATGAAATAACTTGTAATGATAAATACAAAAAAAGCAATTTCATGAAGTCAATGGTTTTCATTTTGACAACATTCCTCAACAATGTTAGCACTAAGTTAAAATATTAAAATAATACATTTGATAGTAAGCAGAGCAAACCTTTCATGTTTACAGCTACAATGAATCTCAATCATATGAAGGAACTATAGAAGTTTGAAATTGGTGTTAATCTCCTCACTAGCTTGAGAAAAATAATATTAGAAACATTGTACTACTTGAAATGACTAACATATTCATTCAACAACATGAAGATAGTACACGAAATTGCCAAATCTTAAGTACTTCTAATGGTTCTCTTATTTTTCATCCTTCCTGTTTCTCACTTCATTGAGGAATTAGCATCACACACAGAATTTCACAATATTGTTCTTTGTGTTTTAAATGGTGGGAGTATAATTAGTAATAAAATAGTTGTGCTGTCTTATTTGAAGATATTCCAGCTGCGTGAATTTTTATATGGCCAATTTATAACACAAAAATCTCTGACCATGTTTTACAGACTTATTATATGTACCATAGTTAAGTTACATGTACAGTAAATTACATTTGTTGTTACTTACTCATAATTCTCAGAACTTCAAAATATGAGTAGTGTAATTCATGGTAAACAGTACTGCCATAAATAACTGGCCATTATTTCTTAATTAATTTTGAAGTTGTGCTGCTTTTTCAGTGGCATTCTTGCATACAAAGAACACTCCATAACATTTTCTTTTTTCTAAATTTAAGACACACACTTGCATAGCTCTATTGCTTCTTGTCTGGCCCTCTTCTTCTTTGGAAAGCTCCAGTACTTCTGAGAACGACCATAGAGTGCAGCATCTTCTACTGTCTCTGGAAGTTTCTCATTAAGAGATTCAGGCACAAATGATACCAAAAATGATGTAATCAGTAATACACTTGCAAGAACACTAAACATGTACTGAGGGCCGACATTCAACGATCAACTCAGAACTGTCACGGACTGGGGGAATCCGACTGTCTAACTAAAACAAAGCATTGCGATGGTCCTAGCGGGTGTTGACGCTATGTGATTTCTGCCCAGTGCTCTGAATGTCAATGTGAAGAAATTCAAGCAAGCGTGGGTAAACGGCGGGAGTAACTATGACTCTCTTATTGGCGGGAGTAACTATGACTCTCTTAAGGTGGCCAACTGGCGGCAGTGTGGCTGCATCCGGACTCGGCTTTTTGAAGCGCGGTCTTGATGTAGTCGTGCTGCTGCTGCGAGGTGCCTTCCTTGGGTTGTAGCTACAGGGAGAGTGATGTGCAATACATGGGCCTAGCCCTCTTAGCCTCTCCTCTCCTGTGGTCTTCTCCCCGCTGATTTTTGCAGAGTGGAAGACCGCACCAGGGGCTTGGGGGGGTTACCAGACCCCCCCTCGCATTATCCCTTATAGTTGGGGGCAGCTCAGAAGATAAAAGAAATGGTGGTCCTTCCGCTGAAGGTGCCACCCCAGCTTCCCCAGCACCTATCCGGCCAACCGGCCGTGACGAAGATGTGATAGCTTGTGTAGCTTCTTTTGCCTGCTGTGAGTGCCACCGCACATTCACCACCAAGAACGGTCTCGGGGTCCACCGCCGCCGCCAACACCTAGCGGCCGCCGACGCGGAGATCGTCACGGAGAGGCATCGCACGAGGTGGACAGAGGAAGAAGTCCTATCGCTCGCCAGAGCAAAGGCGGAACTGTTCCTTGAGAGGGACACACGGTTCTTCTTTGTCAACCAAGAGCTGATCAGGATGTTCCCCGACCGAACGCTCGAGGCAATGAAGTGCCAACGGCGGAAAGCTGCCCACAAGCAGCGTGTCCGCGAATTCATGGAGGCACTTGAGATCGGTCGGGGGGAAGAGCCGGCGTCCCGCCGGAGAGCGGTGAGGCAGCCGCCTGATGCGGGCGATGGCGCTGCGACGTCCGACGGCGCAGCTGCGGACTTCGCGGCCGACACCACCGGGCCGCCTGCGGAGGGGTCGACTGACGCCGCCATCTGGGAGCATCTGGCGGGGCTGCCTGCTTCCGCTCAGCGTTTCTCTGCTCTGGACCGAGTCATTGGTCTGGGGCGGGGCACGCCGCCTGATGTCATCCTGGGCATGCTCCTGGATGCCCTTGCGTTGGTCGGGTCCAGGGGGGAGAGGACGAACACCAGGACGCAGCGGCTGCGCCAACCATCCAAGCAGCCGCCTGCCGCCCCACCGCTGCAGAAGCGGGCGTGCCCGTGCAGCCGTCAAGGGGTGTATGACAGGGTGACCCCCTCTCCCCCCTCCTTTTCAATTTTGCGGTGGACTATGTTTTGAGTCAACTTCCCTCCCACATCAGAGCTCGGATTCTTGGTCGCTGCGGCCTTCGCAGATGACTTCTTGCTGTTTACATCGACCGCGAGGGGCTTGCAGTCCCTCATCGACGCAGCCGTCGCAGCCCTCGCACACCTGGGGCTGCAGATCAACGCCCGGAAGTGTTTCACCCTCGCCTTAGTCGCGTCTGGGCGCGACAAGAAGGTGAAGGTCGACGCAGACGTTACCTTCAAGGCAGGCAACACCACCGTGCCTGCCCTACGTGTGGGTGAAACCTTCCGGTACCTGGGGTTGCAATTCTCCACCGCTGGTCGCTGCGTTTTTAATCCCCGACACCACCTGGGGCAGCAGCTTGACGTCATCTCCCGAGCTCTGCTCAAGCCGCAACAGCGCCTCCACGCTCTCACCAACGTACTTCTGCCTGGCCTGTACCATGGGCTGGCCCTCAGCCGCACCTGGGTGCCTTGAAGGCTGCGGACGTGACCATCAGGGCCGCCGTCAGGAGATGGTTCCGCCTTCCGGCGGACACTCCCCTGGGCTACTTCCACGCTCCTGTTGCCCAGGGGGGCCTCAGCATCCCATCATGCCGATGGATGGGGCCGACACCAGTCGCCTGCTATCTGGGCGTAACTTCATCGACGCCCTCTGCACCTGCATCAACGCCTTCCCCACAAAGGCACGGCGCAGTCGCGGGCGGGAGGCGGACACCAGATGCTGCGCGGGCTGCCAGGCCGTGGAGACCGCCAACCACGTACTACAGGCTTGCTTCAGGACGCACGGGTCCCGGGTTAAGCGGCATGACGCGATCGTGCGTTATGTCGCCCGTGGACTTGCGCAGAGGGGCTTCAATGTGTCTGTGGAGCCCCACCTCCGAACACCTGAGGGAATCCGCAAGCCTGTCATGGTGGCGGTTAAAGATGGCATCGCCCGCGTGATCGACTCCCAGGTAGTCAGAGACCATCTCCGGCTCGACTGGTGTCACTCCCAGAAGGCGGCCTACTACGACACGCCTTCCATCCGGCGTGCCATCTCCAACCTGCACCGAGACGTTGTGGAGGTTACAGTGTCCACCGCATCATTGAATTGGAGGGGTGTATGGTCTCCAGCGTCGGCGAGGGACCTTTCTATACTTGGATTTCGAGCCCGAGAACTGGTGGTTCTAAGCACAAGGGTACTGCAGAGCTGCTGCACGAGCTATCGCATCTTCGAATATATGACGGCGCCAAGGCTGATGGAACGAGCCGGCGTGGGATAGGTTGCTGAATATTCTCTTCGCCTTGACTCCTGGGGCCTGTCACAGGAGGAATCTCCGTCTTTGTTCATTTTTGTCTTTCTTCTCTTTAATTTGTGTTTGTTTCTTTTCATGCATATATTTTAATATTGTCTCTTGGTGTTCGCCCTGTAAGTCCCCACCTCGGTGGTGGACATTGGCGAGTATGACAACACCTACTTACATTGCCATTTTGATGTATTATTATATATGTGTTATTCATGTATGTGAATAAAGACGGCTGAAATGGCCAAGTATCGGTGGTGTGGCTGCATCCGGGCTCGGCTTTTCGAAGCGCGGTTCTGATGTAGTCATGCTGCTGCTGCGAGGTACCTTCCTTGGGTTGTAGTTACAGGGAGAGTGATGCGCAATACATGGGCCTAGCCCTCTTAGCCTCTCCTCTCCTGCGGTCTTCTCCCCTTCACGTGGGCCCGCTGATTTTCGCAGAGTGGAAGACCACACCAGGGGCTTGGGGGGGTTACCAGCCACCCCTCGCATTATCCTTTATAGTTGGGGGCAGTTTGCAAGGAAATAATAGTGGTGGCCCTTCTGCTGAAGGTGCCTCCCCAACTTCCCCAGCACCTATCCGGCCAACCAGCCGTGACGTAGATGTGTTAACTTGTGTAGCTACCTTTGCCTGCAGTGAGTGCCACCGCACTTTCACCACCAAAAACGGTCTCGGGGTCCACCGCCGCAGCCAACATCCAGCGGCCGCCAACGCGGGGATCATCACGGAGAGGCATCGCGCGAGCTGGATGGAAGAAGAAGTTCTATCGCTCGCCAAAGCAGAGGCCGAACTGTTCCTTGAGAGGGACGCATGGTTCTTCTTCATCAATCAAGAGCTGACCAGGATGTTCCCCAACCCAACGCTCGAGGCAATCAAGTGCCAACGGCGGAAAGCTGCCCACAAGCAGCTTGTCCGCGAATTCATGGAGGCGCTTGAGATCGGTCGGGGCGAAGAGCCGGCGTCCCGCTGGGGAGCGGCGAGGCCGCTGCCTGACGCGGGCGATGGCGCTGCGCCGTCCGAAGTCGCAGCCGAGGACTTCGCGGCTGACACCACCGGGCCGCCACCGGAGGGGCCGACTGACGCCGCCATCTGGGAGCAACTGGCAGGGTTGCCTGCTTCCGCTCAGCGTTTCTCTGCTCTGGATCGAGTCATTGGTCTGGGGCGGGGCACGCCGCCCGATGTCATCCTGGGCATGCTCCCGGATGCCCGTGTGTCGGTCGGGTCCAGAGGGGAGAGGACGAACACCAGGACGCAGTGGCCGCGCCAACCATCTAAGCGGCCGCCTGCCGCTCCGCCGCTGCAGAAGCGCAAGCGGCGCCGCTGGGAGTACGCGAGGATGCAGGATGCCTTCCACAGGTCGCATGCACGTTGTGTGCGTGGCCTGTTGGATGGCACCCTGTTGCAGCCGCCACCCGACAACCCCAGTCTGCTGGACTTCTGGGCGGACCTCTCCACCAGGAAGCCCATCTCCACTGCGGGCTTCATCCGTGACCGCCTCCTCCCACACTCGGAGCCTGTGCCAATGGGACCCAGTCACACATGAGGAGGTCGCTGCCGCCTTGCCGCCCAGGGGATCGGCAGCCGGGCCGGACGGCCTTACTCCAGTGGAGCTGCGGCGCCTGCCGCACGAAGTCCTGGTGAAAGTCATGAATCTCTTCCATCTGGCCCGCGCCCTTCCCAAGCGTCTGCTTCGCGCACGGACGTCACTTCTCCCCAAAACGGCTGCACCAACATCCCCCGCTGACTTTCGCCCCATTATGGTCTGCTCGGTGCTGGCGCGGACCTTTCACAAGGTTCTCGCGTCGCGCCTGATGCGTACATGTGCTGTGGACGAACGTCAGCGGGCATTCATCCCCCGGTATGGGATGTTGGAAAACACCTTCATCTTGGACACTGCTCTCACCGACGCAGTCCGCTCCTGTCGCTTTGTTTTTGTGGCGTCGATCGACGTCCCTAAAGCATTCGACTCGGTAGATCACGCTGCCCTCTGCCCCGTGCTGAGGGCGCATGGCCTGCCGGATTGCTTTATCGAGTACGTCGAGGTGTGCTACGAGGGCAGCACGACGGTGATAGCGGGTGGCGCCGGCGTAGGCGTGTCTGTGCAGCCATCAAGGGGCGTCTGTCAGGGCGATCCTCTCTCCCCACTCCTTTTGAACTTTGTGGTGGACTATGTCTTAGGTCAACTTCCCTCCCTCATCGGAGCTCGGATTCTTGGTCGCAGTCAACGCTGCAGCCTTTGCAGATGACGACCTGCTGTTCGCATCGACCGCGAGGGGCTTGCAGTCCCTCATCGACACAGCTGTTGCAGCCCTCGCACACCTGGGGCTGCAGATCAATGCCCGGACGTGTTTCACCCTCGCCTTGGTCGCATCTGGACGCGACAAGAAGGTGAAGGTAGACGGAGACGTTACCTTCAAGGCAGGCAACACCACCATGCCTGCCCTACGTGTGGGTGAAACCTTCCGGTACCTGGGGCTGCAAATCTCCACTGCCGGTCGCTGCGTCTTCAACCCCCGACGCCACCTGGGGGAGCAGCTTGACGTCATCTCTTGTGCTCCGCTCAAGCCGCAACAGCGCCTCCACGCTCTCACCAATGTACTTCTACCTGGCCTGTACCATGGGCTGGCCCTTAGCCACACCCGAGTGGGTGCCCTGAAAGCTGCGGACGTTACCATCAGGGCCGCCGTCAGGAGATGGTTCCGCCTTCCGGCGGACACTCCCCTGGGCTACTTCCACACTCCTGTTGCCCAGGGGGGCCTCAGCATCGCATCATGCCGATGGATGGGGCCTATCCTTCGTCGGTCCCGTCTCCTGACGTTGAAGAAGATAGGGCCAGCCTTCGATGGTGCAGGCCTCGACGAGGTGCAGCGTGAGATCGAGGTGCTGGAGCGGCACCTTATGTGGGAGGGCCACCTCCTCAAATCGTCGACGCAGGTTGGAGAAATGTGGGCCGCACGCCTGCATGTTGCCATTGACGGTGCAGCGCTGTCATCTTCCACCGCCGTCAAGGGGCAACACCAATGGGTCGCCGACACTAGTCGTCTGCTATTTGGGCGTAACTACATCGACGCCCTCCGCGCCCGCATCAACGCCTTCCCGACGAGGGCACGGCGCAGTCGGGGGCGGGAGGCGGACACCAGATGTCGCGCGGGCTGCCAAGCTGTGGAGACCGCCAACCATGTACTTCAGGCTTGCTTCAGGACGCACGGGTCCCGAGTTAAACGACATGATGCGATCGTGCGTTATGTCGCTCGTGGACTCGTGCAGAGGGGCTTCAATGTCTTAGTGGAGCCCCACCTCCGGACACCTGAGGGAATCCGCAGGCCTGATGTGGTGGTGGTTAAAGACGGAATCGCCCGCGTGATCGACGCCCAGGTAGTCGGAGACCATCTCCGACTCGACTGGTGTCACTCCCAGAAGGCGGCCTACTACGACACGCCTTCCATCCAGCGTGCCATCTCCAACCTGCACCGAGACGTCGAGGAGGTTACTGTGTCCACCGCAACATTGAATTGGAGGGGCGTATGGTCTCCAGCGTCGGCGAGGGTCCTCTTTACACTAGGATTTCGACCCCGAGAACTGGCGGTACTGAGCACGAGGGTACTGCAGAGCTGCTGCACGAGTTATCGCATCTACGAGCGAATGACGGCGCCAAGGCTGATGCCACGAGCCGGCGTCGGCTAGGTCGCTGGATATTCTCTTCGCCGTGACTCCTGGGGCCTGTGAACAGGAGGAATATCCGTCTTTGTTCTTCTTTGTCTTTTCTTATCTTTATATTTGTGTTTCCTTCCCTTCATGCATACTTTAATTTTTCTCTTGGTGTTCGCCCTGTAAGTCCCCACCTCGGTGGTGGACATTGGCGAGTAAGATAACACCCATTTACAAAATGCCATGTAGATTTATTTTGTATGTGTTATTCATTTATATGAATAAAGACGGCTGAAATAGCGAAATGCCTCGTCATCTAATTAGTGACGCGCATGAATGGATTAACGAGATTCCCGCTGTCCCTATGGACAAGATGGCCGCGGTCGGTTCCTACATCTTCCGTTCTTCGATTTTGAAACGCCATTTCGCGTGTATTATTTGCTGCATGGCTGCTTAACGTGTGTTTTTCGTTGTCGTCTCGTGTGTGTTCGCGCGTGTGCGTGAATTCGTGCGGGTGGGTTTCGTTAACGCAAGTTTTGGATTGTGTACAGTTGACGCCGGACTTCATAACCTAACTGTGTTGTGCTCAGTTACTGTAAGCTTCATTAAACAGCAGGTATCTTTTTAAGATTATACAAAGAAGCTGTTGAAACAATATTAAAATATAATATAATACACTACAATTTAGAATTGTTCAAGTTGGGTTGTGAGACGCCCTTCGAGTGCAGCACCATATAAGGTGTTTTAAGGAACGTTAAGTAACGCAAAGTGAAAAGATCTGGTTTTTCATCCATAGGCTTAAATTTAGAATAGCGTGTTACAACCAGGTGAGTGTGGCAAATATAGTGTATCTCTCAGGACGTGTTTTCAAAGAGTCTGTAGTTCGCAGTTCGATCTGTGTACCGCAACTGGTTGGCGACTGTGGTTCGATCTGTGTACCACGACTGTGGTTCGATCTGTGTACCACGACAGTTGGTACTACTGTCAAAAACAATATCAGTTGGCAAAGAAACTTCTACACTTCCAGCTCTATCACACTCTTTGTAAGAGTGGGAATTGACGGTGGACAAGTAGAAGGGATGGTTGCACCCATTTCTCGTGGTCAGCGGGATATTGAGTGTGCATATAGTGCGTCCACCATATACTGCTTGTAGAATCGTGCCTTCTCGCCACGGGAGAGCTGTAAACTGTGGAAAACGTAAGTGCTTGCTTACGCTGATTCTTTTGTAACTGTTCAGTGTCAAATGTTTTAACTATGACTTCTATTAACGACGAGGAAGCAAATGTATGTAGAGATACTAGTGCAGGTATGAAAATGAGCACAGTAGAAGACTATTATACCAACGTCTTGGAGTTCATTGATGAGTGCAAGACCCCAACTAAGAAAATTACTATAAATGTTATGAGTGAGTTGCGAAACAAGCTTTCAATGTGGGCATTGTTCCAATCCAGACTTGTTGGTAGGAATGAGGAGCTTACAAAACAGAATGAATGGCTTCGTGACACTCTTGTAGAAAAAAGTGATGGGATTTCAAAAGAAATAAAAACTATTAAGGAGGAAATACCGAAGGTGCCTGTACTTACTTTTGCAGAAATCGCAGCAAAATCAACTGGCAAACATGTATCCACTGCTAAGGCTAAAATAGCGTCTGCCCAAGCGAAAACATCCAATACCCTATTTTTTAAATCAAAAGATGAAGGAGATGCAAAAACTACAAAAAAGAGATTCACAAGTTTGCTTGATCCAAGGAAGGAACAAATTAAAATCAAAAACATGCGTGCAATTAACAGTGTGCTGATTGTGGAAACCGAAACAGCTGCGGATATTGAAAAAATTGTTTCACACAGCAAAATTTCAGAAAGTTTGAAGTGTGAAGCTCCAAGGAAGAAACGACCTCTCGTCATTATATATGATGTACCAAGTGACATGGATGGTCAAGAACTACAAGAAACAATTTGGCAACAAAATCTTGCTGACAAAATGACCAAGCAAGAATTAAGTGAGGAAATGCAGCACTGTTTTAAAACAGGCCCCAGAGGGAAAACAGAAGTAAATCATGTCTTTGAAGTGAGTGCTCGTGTGAGGAAAATGCTAATTGAGGGGAAACGTGTGTATGTTGATTTTAGATGACTATCAGTAAGAGATTACTTTGCATTTAAGTCAAGTGTCAAAATTTTGGTCATAAAAGTGCTAAGTGTACTGCAAAGGCTTCGGTTTGTTCACACTGTGGCGAGGAAAACCACCAGAAGAAAAGTTGTCCAAATCTTAGCAAGCCAGCAAAGTGCATTCCCTGCTCCTCATGAGGGAAATTATGTAATTCACCAGGTCCACAACGTCCAACTTATCAGCTTTACTTACAGAGAGCTATTCAAAGTATAGATTATGGCCAGTAAATTGTCACCATACAGTAAGGTGTTCATACCTCTTAGTGAATCAAATCTAACAAATAAGTATCAACAAATAGCTGATAATAATTTGAGGAGCAAGAAACGTAAGCCTCCTTCAACGAGGCTACGGAACTGGTGCAGGGCGATGGAGTGGAGGAACATGCTACGTAATAAGAGACAAACTTTCGTTACCATGCAACAACAAAGTTCCTCAGACACAAATATAATAGGGAATACAAGAGGTTTTAAGCAACGAGAAAATGAAAATGCAGCCACAGAAGCCCTAGATTCAAAAAACATAGAAAGTATGGAGACATGTGTATCCTTGGTGTCACGGGAGAATGAATTTTCTCTTCACCTACAGGACAGTGTTGTTATCTCCAGTGTATCCAGTGAGTCCCCTCCTTCTCAACAGGAGAATGAATCTTCTCTTCCCTTACAGGACAGTGTTGCTACCTTCAGTGTATCCAGTGAGTCTCCTCCTTCTCAACAGGAGAATGAATCTTCACTTCCCTTACAGGACAGTGTTGTTACCTCCAGTGTATCCAGTGAGTCTCCTCCTTTTCAACAGGAGAAACCAATTAGCCACACCTTATTAAATGGGAAAAGTAGTAGTGATATAGGCTCAGGAAATCGAGGAATTCTTTCAAAGATTAAATCTAAGTTGAAAGGGAAAAGTAGAAATGACAATGGAAGTTGTGATAAGCCCCTAATGAAGTCAATTAGTACTCAGACTACTCCTACAGAGAGTGAAAGTACTCAGATGTCGTTGAGTGATAAGGATAGTGATAAGGATAAGGATAGTGACAAGGATAGTGATACAAAATAAATAGACCCTTATCTAATATATACAGATCTGGAAGAGAATTATAGGCTCTCTAGGTTGGAAGATATGAGTATTCTTGTTGTGGCCCTTAGACATATTATCAGAGAAGGACATCCAAAAGGGAAGACCATTGGTTTTCCATATCCAGGAACTGCTGATAGATTGTTTCTGCGTTGTAATAACTTGCCTACAGATATGGAAGAACTAAGTGGGTTACTTAATCGTGCATATACTCGACGTAGCGAAAAATTTAATAAAGAAGATCTTTACAGAGAGTTTGTGGAATAATATGGAAGAACTGTATGACAAGACTGGAGTTAAGTTCTACAACCATATTCGACAACCTTAATGTTAAATAGGAATTCTGGGGTAAGTGTTGCTCAGATTAATGCAATGCGTAGTATCACAGTCATGTCCGAGATCTGGAAGGTTGCAGAGGATCGATGTTTTGATGTTTTATGCATTCAAGAACCGTATACCAAAAATGGTAAGCTTGTTCATAGTCCAGTTAATGCTAGGGTAATCATGTGTGGAGAAAATCCTATGACGGTTATTGTGGTATTAAAAAGGGAGATTTTGCTTACAGCAATCTCTCAGGTAAATGACGAGCATTCCATCACGGTGCACCCGAGGGAGCATTCTTACTTACTAATTTATATTTTCAGTACGCACATGAGATACAAACATACACAGATAGATTGAAAAGAGCCAAAGAGGTTGGAGGGAATAGATTCCATATCTTCACAATAGATGCCAATGCGAAATAGATACTTTGGAATAGTAGAGAGACTGATGAGAGAGGAGTGGAATTGCAGGATGCAATTGGGGAACTCAATTTAATAGTGATGAATAGGCCCGGCTTCCCATATACATATCAAAACAGAGCAGGCGCGAAATCGAATATAGACGTGACGTTGGCTAGCGAAAGTGTTTCAAGTAGGATACAAGGTTGGTTGGTTGGTTGGTTGGTTTGGGGAAGGAGACCAGACAGCGTGGTCATCGGTCTCATCGGATTAGGGAAGGATTGGGAAGGAAGTCGGCCGTGCCCTTTCAGAGGAACCATCCCGGCATTTGCCTGGAGTGATTTAGGGAAATCACGGAAAACCTAAATCAGGATGGCCGGACGCGGGATTGAACCGTCGTCCTCCCAAATGCGAGTCCAGTGTCGAACCACTGCGCCACCCCGCTCGGTAGGATACAAGGCTGGCAGGTGTTGAATAGGGTAATGGTAAGCGATCACAATATGATTACATTCCAAATTACAAGGACATCTGACATGAATAGAAATGAAGATTTTTCAGGAACCATTTTTGATTTTAAGAGAGCTGATTGGGTAGCTATGAGGGATGAGTTACAGCTACAAGTACCAAGAGGAAATGGTTTTGATATTGATGAGGCAGCCGAAACAATACAGAACCAAATTCAAAATCTCATGAATTCCTTCATACCTAGACGATCCTATTTTCGTCAGTCAAGGGTCCCTTGGAGCTCCACATTAACAGAATTGACAAGATGTGTACGACGTGCTCGAAGAGCATATCAAAGGGCACTGGGTGATAGAGAGAGACAAAGAAGGCTGCAAAACTACAGAGAACTGAAAGCAAACTATAAACAAGAACTAATAAATACCAGAATAAAGCACTGGGAAAATTTTGTTAAAAGACAATTTGAAACTAATGTATGGGGACTGCCATATAAGATTACCAGTGAAAAAAATTAAGACATCACTTATCATGTCTACGCTCCAGAAGCCGGATGGAACTACAACAATTGGTTGGCGGGACTCAGCTCACTACTTATTGGAAGCTCTGCTACCAAGTGATAATCCAAATTCTGACAATGAATACCAGTCGCTTTTGAGACTAAAAATGGAAGAAGACTATCCAGATGAGGGTGTGGTTATTCCGTTTGCACAGGAGGAGGTGGGCAATGCCATTGATTCCTTGAAGAAAAATAAATCTCCTGGAATAGACAAAATAACTACAGAAACATTACAGAACCTTAAAATGCTAATTGTACCGTATTTGACGGCCTTGTTGAATGAGTGTCTCCTGCAAGGAAGGGTACCAAAGGTGTGGAAGGTTGCTGAGGCAATTATTATCAAAAAGGGGGAGGATAGAGATCCGAAACTTGCGAAAAGCTACCGCCCAATATGTCTGCTGAACACTATGGGGAAGGTCCAGGAACGACTCTTATGTGGACGATTACGCGACCACAGGGAGCTTCTTGGCCTTCACCAGTGCCAGTATGGTTTCCGACCAGGTAAATCTATAGATGACGCAGTCAATCAGGCACTTGGTATGGTCTCCAATACATTGGCGAAATATGCAATCGGCGTGACAATTGATATACAAGGTGCATTTGACAATCTTTTTCAGCCCTCCCTGTTTGCTAGATTACGTGAATTGAGAACCCCCAAGTGTCTATATTTGAGCTTGCTTGATTATTGTAAAGATCGAACAGTAAAGTGGATTGCGCCAGAACATACAATTACTAGGCATATTACTAAAGGATGTCCTCAGGGCTCCATTTTTGGTCCTATATTTTGGGACATTTTTACAGAACCCCTCTTAGAGTTGTTGAATAACAGTGAAGATGTAGCTGGTGTAATAGCTTATGCAGATGATTTGTTTGTGATTATTACAGGAGATTCTAGAAATTCTATAGAGACAAGAGCTAACGTAATGCTTAACTTAGTAAGTCAGTGGTGTGCTTGCAACAAACTGCAAGTGGCTGCTAACAAAACAAAATACATGTTACTTAAAGGGAAATTATCAGCAGGAAGAGGACCCTCTATAAAACTGCAAGACACTCCAATCAGTCGTGAAGCCATTTGTAGATATCTTGGACTATATCTAGATGAGGGTTTGAACTTTGGAGCACATATTAAATAAGTGTGTGAGAACGCTATGAGTCTTATGAATAAGATTTGTACAATAGCGACTTCCAGCTATAAATTACCCCCTAATGCTACCACAATATATCATGAAGCGATATTGTTATCAATCGTATCTTTTGGGGCTAGTGTATGGGCACATAAGCTAAGACAGGTACGACCTGTGAGACATTTGAGAAGGATGCAACGGAGTGTGCTCATTAGGATGATTGGTGCCTTCAGAACAACACCTACTGAAGCATTATTGGTGGTCTTAGGACTGTATCCTGTAGACTTACAAATCCGCCAAAGAGGAGCTAGGTACTGGCTTCGTAAGGGTGACTTAGGTAGAGTGGAAGCAATTACAGGGCAAAGAACTAAGGACAAAATCCAGCTAGCACGCTGGCTGGATAGAGAATGGCAAATAGTGTGGGATAATACTGACACTGGAAGACGAGTATATAGGATATTTCCAGATATTAAAGAGAGGAAGCGAATGCGACACATAAATGCAACAAAAGGAATGATTCACTTCCTAACTGGACACGGACCACACCCTACCTACTTCTTAAAAATAAATAGTTCAGACAATAATAGATGTGAATGTGGTGCTGAGGGAGATCCAGAACACATGATATATGGGTGTCAAGACAGTGATTTCGAATCTGACGAGCTAGAGATGTTACGTGATAAAACTGTTAATGAAATAGTTCGTGATGAAAAGGCGTGTGAAATAGTGTGTAAATACGCAGATAGGTACTCAGTTAGGCAAATGCGTGAGTATACCTTTGCTGGAGGACGAGCAGCGCAGCACGCAGCACGAAGACTGGAACGCCGGCAGCATGAGAATCCAGGTGTTCAAGGTCCAGCAACAGCAACGAGAGCTCGGCGCGCGGTTTCTTCAGACACACCAGATGCTGCCAGAGGAACCGCACCACCTGTGCCACCTAATATCTACAATCGCCGTCGCTTTCTGTGGTATGCTCCGCGTGGCCGTGCGCTAGCTGCCTATATGGCAAATCGTCAGGCTCTGGGGCAATTGTCTCCAGAATCTGGCGAGGAATCAGAGGGTGGTGATGAGCACGGTGCGGGGGGGATGCCAAATGCAACTTAGTGAATAATATGTTCAAGACAAGAGAACTACTTGGTATAACTATAGTAGAATAATAATTGTACAGTAAATGTAGATGTAGGATGGCTAAAAAGGATTCAGTTGCCTCCTGGGTCGGACAGGGCGTGAGGAGTTCCAGAGATTACTCTGAAGTGTTTCCACGTCCTGACCATGTGAACAGGAGGTAATTCTGCAATGAGTTCTAACTGTTGCCTCATGGGTAGCGGAGTCCTGACTAGATCTACCAGGACTACAGCAGGTGTACATGAGGTCACAGTTCATTTCATGGACATAGACTCTTAGGTTAGTGGATGTTGGTGATGGGTCTTCTACTTTCACCTTCTTCCTATTCACACTCTGACTATTTTTCTATTAGGTTAGACATTTTCCTTTTCTTTTCTTTTCTTTTTCAAATGAAAAATAATAAACAAAAAAATAGATTACATGGAAGAGGTTTCACCATGTAGTACCAGCCCGGGTCCACGGCCCTAGGGACGGGCAACTCTTTTATGAGGCTAAGAAGGCTGAAAAAGTTTCTTTAGTAATAATGGAAGGGCAAATATTGCTACATGTAAATAATGTAAATTACATTTTTCTGTAAATAGCCTGCTTTAGTTTTTGTAGGCAGCAGGTTTTTCAAGATGTAATAAATGAAAAAAAAAAGAAAAAAAGAAAAAAAAGAAACAATATGTCCCTATCTACTCCCAATCTACTCCAAGATGGCTGCCATGGTGTGTTGCGTCGATTATGCCTTTAGGAAAAATCTGTAGTTGTGTGTGAATTACTCGCACTTCGCTGTTTCGCGGGAGTTCTTCTCGATATCGTCAGATTCGTGCTGCATTTCGCGTGGGCGTGTTTCGTGTCGGTATTCGGGCACTGTCAAAACGTGTGATTGAAGTGGCGTGTTTGCGCTATAACCTCAACAGTGGGACGAATTATTTGTGTTGATGTGTGGCTCCTGTACTTTCGTCGCTTCTGAGCTTAGAGATTCTTCTAGCGTGTGAACTGTGAGTATTGGTTTCACTCTTGATTGTGACTATTTGATTGTGACACCGATTTTGAACATCCTAACCTGTACAGTGTCCCTCTAGATAACACTGATGCAGCAGGTATGCTTCTGCACCTGGAGCGGTAAATCACGTTTTAAGTGATCTAATCTGTGACTAAGTTTGATCAAATAACTGTATTAGTAGTAAATTAACCTTTAAAATTCTCTGTCAGACACGGTTCGATCTTTGTACCACGGTCGTCAGTAGTTCGATCTGTGTACCACAGGCGATAGGAAGTGACATTAGTTCGATCTGTCTCTGGGCGACTGTTGTTCGATCGTTGTACCATGGACAAGTATAACTTCAGCTTGGCACTAAACTCTGAATCCGACTCTATCTCACTCTTGGTGAGAGTGGGCCAGACGTTGGGTAAATAGAGTAGATCGACGCACCATGCCTCGCTGTTGTGAGATATTGTGTGTGCTCACAGTTCGTCCAATAGACTGTGCTATAATGTTGGCATAATGTCATCCTCAGAGGACGAGGAAGGAAATGTGGGGGATGAAAGTGGTGGGGGCACCAAATTAAATAAAGCTGAAGACTATTATACTAACATTTTGGAATTCATAGATGAACACATGACACCTACCAAAAAGATTACAGTAAATGTAATGAGTGAATTGCGGAACAAGCTCGCATTGTGGGCGATGTACCAATGCAAACTAGTTGATAGGAACGAGGAGCTCGTCAAGCAAAACCAGTGGCTGCGAGAGACACTCTTGAAAAGAGTGAGGGAATCTCTAAGAAAATCAAGACCATTAAAGACGAGATCCCAAAAGTGGCTGCACCCTCATTTGCTGAAGTTGTAGCAAAACCAAGTAAGTACATACCCACCACCAAAGCCAAAATAGCATCTGCACAAGCAAAGGCGCCGAATACACTATTCGTGAAATCAAAAGATGAGAGTGATGCAAAAGTAACAAAGCAGTGATTTATAAGTATGATTGACCCAAGAAAAGAGCAAATTAAAATTAAAAATATGCGCACTGTGAACAGTGTTCTCATTGTTGAAACTGAATCCCCTGCTGATATCCAAAAGATCTCCACAAATAGTAAAGTCGCTGAAACTTTGAAGTGCGAGCCACCTAGGAAGAAGCGTCCTCTTATCATTATTTATGATGTGCCAAGTGAAATCGTGGAGCAAGAGTTAGTAGAGACAATCTGGCAGCAAAATCTTGCTGACAAGATAAGCAAACAAGAGATCTCTGAAGAAATGCGACCCTGTTTTAAGACTGGTCCTAAAGGAAAGGTGGAGGTAAACCATGTTTTTGAAGTAAGTGCAAGAGTGAGGAAACTGTTAGTGGAAGCAAAACGAGTGTATGTGGATTTTAGATCACTGTCTGTGAAAGACTATTTTGCCTTCAAATGTTTTAAGTGCCAGAATTTCGGTCACAGAAGTGCAAAGTGTACTGCCAAGTCCTTCGTGAAGTTCACATTGTGGTGAAGACAACCACCAAAAAACAAGTTGTCCGAACTGAAATAAGCCTGCAAAGTGTATTCCGTGTTCTTCGAGAGGCAAGGTGTGCAATACACCAGGTCCTCAGTGCCCTACCTATCAGCTATACTTGCGTAGACTAATCGAAAGTACAGATTATGACAGTAATCTATCACCATATAGTGAAGAGTTCATACCAGGTAGAGACTTCAAATGTCAGTTAATTGCACAAATAGCTGATAAGAATATGACACGTAGGAAACATAAGCCACCCTTTACAAGGCTTAGGAATTGGCGTAGGCCAATTGCATGGAGGAACATGCTATGTGAGAACAGACAACCTCTACATACTTTAGAACTAGCACATTGTGTGGATGTTAACACATTAGAGGACGAAATGGCAGCTATAAGTGAAGATAAGATGTAGTTTAAGGATAAGTCATATCATGCGTTAGGAAATAGTGAAAATAATGATCAGAATATAGTTGATACCGATAAGAACAATATCACAGACATTAGTACTTTCCCCCAGGAACAGGGGAAAAATCTTTCTTCATCTATTCAGGACAGCACCATTAGCTCCAGCGTTGCAGGGAGTAAAATGTGTATCAATGCTGGCCTTGAAAATCATGGAATTCTCTCCAAGATCAGGTCGAAGTTAAAGAGCAAAAGCAAAAAGATTACCGAGCCCTGTCATAAACCCGACATGATCACTATTAGTACTCAGACCGACTTTACAGACAGTGAAGACACGCTGAAGCCTACAACAAACGAGGGAAATGATTGTAAATTTGGATCCTCGATCGATTTATGTTGATCGTGAAGAGAATTACAGACTCTCTAGATTAGAAGATATGAGTGTATTAGTTGTAGCCCTTAGGCACATTGTCAGAATAGGGCTCCGAAAGGGAATACAATCGGGTTTCCATATCCAGGAACTGCCGACAGGTTGTTTTTGCGATGTAATAATCTACCAACCGGAAAGAAAGAATTGGGCGAGATACCTCAGAGAGCATATACCCGAGGTAACGAAAAATTTGATCAAGAGGAGCTCTACAAGGAATTTGTGGAGTGTTACGGTAGAACAGTCTAAGAGTACGACAAGACTGGCATTAGATTTTATAATCATGTCAGACAGCCTTAATGAGTAGGAGGAATTTAGGTATAGCTGTTGCTCAGATTAATGCTATGCGTAGTACCACCGTAATGACAGAAATATGGAAGGTTGTGGAAGATCGAGGTTTGGAAATTATATGTATCCAGGAGCCTTACACTATGAAAGGGAAACTGGTACATTGCCCAATGGGTGCAAGAGTGATCATGTACGGCGAGAATCCAATGGTGGCTGTTGTGGTACTGAAAAGATAAGTTTCAGTGACAACAATTGCTCAGGTAAATGACGAACACTCTGTTACTGTGGAGCTAACGACAACTGATGGTGTCTTTCTCTTAACTAACCTGTACTTTCAATATGCACATGAGATACAACCCTATCTCGATAAAATGATAAGAGCCAACGAGGTTGTAGGTAACAGATACCATATTTTTACTATAGACGCAAATGCAAAATCAGTATTATGGAACAGTAGAGAAACTGACGAGAGAGGACTTGAACTACAGGATGCTATTGCGGAGCAGAACTTAATAATTGTGAATAAACCCGGGTTTCCACCAACTTATCATAATAGGGCAGGGGCAAAATCTAATATTGACATTACTTTGGCAAATGGTAGTGTGCTAAATAGGATACAGGCCTGGCAAGTACTGAACAGAGTGACTACAAGTGATCATAATATGATTACCTTCAGCCTTGTAGGCGTAAACAATGTAAACAGTGAGTCGAATTACATAGGAACCTACTTCGATTATAAAAGAGTAGACTGGGAGCGCATGAGGGAGGAGTTTCAACTACAGGTCCCAGTGGGAAATGGCTTTGACATAGATTTGGCAGCAGAAACAATACAGGTACATATACAAAACCTTATGAATACCTTCATACCTAAGCGCCCATTCTTTCGAGGCTCGAAAGTGCCATGGAGTTCCACACTAACAGAGTTAAAGAGAAATGCTAATAGGGCACGGCGTGCATGTCAGAGATCTCTCGGTGACAGAGAGAAGCGGAGAAGGTTACGAACCTATCGGGAATTCAAAGCAGTTTATAAGGAGGAATTAATTAATACGAGAATAAGGCACTGGGAAACATTCGTCAAAAAGGAATTTCAAACTAATGTATGGGGCTTACCATATAAAATCGTGAGTGAGAAGCTAAAGACATCTCTCATCTTGTCGACGCTTCAGAAGGCAGATGGTTCTACCACATCAGGGTGGCGAGACTCGGCAGAATATTTAATGGAAAGTTTACTCCCAAGTGATGATCCAGCTTCAGATAATGAACACCAGGCACTCTTGAGACAGGAAATGCAAGAGGAGTATCCAGATGAAGGAGTGGTTGTACCATTTGCTCAGGAGGAAGTGAGTCATGCTATTGACTCCATGAAGAAAAATAATTCCCTCGGAATAGACAAGATCACAGCAGAAACGTTACAACAACTGAAAAGTAAAATCGTGCCATATCTAACAGCTCTTTTTAATGAGTGCCTCTTGCAGGGAAGAGTACCAAAGCTATGGAAGATCGCTGAGGCAACCATTATTAAAAAAGGGGAAGACAGAGATCTGAAATTAGTGAAGAGTTACCGTCCAATATGCCTGCTGAATACTATGGGGAAGGTCCAGGAACGGTTGTTGTGTGGACGGCAGAGCGACCATAGGGAGCTCCATGGGCTCAACCAATGTCAGTACGGTTTTCGGGCTGGAAGGTCGATAGATGATGCTGTTAATCAAGCATTACATATAACTTCAACCTCATTGACGAAGTATGTTGTCGGTGTGACGATTGACATACAGGGTGCTTTTGATAATCTGTTCTGGCCTTCGCTGTTCGCAAGACTGCGAGAGCTAAGAACTCCAAAGTGCCTATATATGTCGATGCTTGATTACTGCAAGGATAGAAGGGTAATATGGAGATCTCCAGAACACACAATAATAAGGGACATTAGTAAGGGATGCCCCCAGGGCTCCATCTGTGGCCCTATATTCTGGGATGTTTTGACAGAACCACTCTTGGAATTATTCGAAAGTAACGAAAACGTAGCTGGTATAATAGCATATGCAGACGACCTGCTCGTAATCATAACTGGCGATTCTAGAAATTTAATTGAAAATCGTGCAACTACAGTGTTAAAAACTGTAAGTGAGTGGTGTACTTACAATAAACTTCAAATAGCGGTTAGTAAGACTAAATATATAGTGTTAAAAAGTAAACTATCTGCAGGTAGGGGTCCATCCATAAAATTGCAAGGCACTCCAATTAGCAGCGAGACAGTTTGAAGATATCTTGGGCTGCACCTAGATAAGGGGCTGAACTTTAGTGCACACATTAAATTGGTGTGCGAGAAGGCACTGAACCTTATGAACAAGATCTGTACGATTGCTACCTCCAATTACAAATTACCCATCAATGTTGTTAGAATTTATCATGAGGCTATCTTAATGTCGATTGTGTCATTCGGGGCAAGTGCCTGGGCACGTAAGCTGCGGCAGGTGCAACCAGTTAGGCATCTGAGAAGAACGCAACGCAGTGTTCTCATTAGAATGACAGGAGCCTTCAAAACCACGCCAGTGGAGGCACTGTTGGTGATCCTAGATCTATACCCTGTAGACCTACAAATCAGACGTCGAGGAACTCTTTACTGGCTGCGGAGGGGCAAAGCTGACAAAGTAGAGGCAATCACAGGTGCGCAAATAGAAAATAAATTAAAGCTCAAGCACTGGATGGACAGAGAGTGGCAACAAACCTGGGACAACATCAATACGGGTAGACGAGTTTATGAAATATTCCCGGACATCAGGGAACGACACTGGATGCGACATATAAATGTGAGTAGGGGTATGGTTCATTTCCTTACTGGACATGGTCCGTATCCCACTTACTTACATAAAATCAATAGTTCAGATAATAATAGTTGTATGTGTGATGCTGAGGGAGATCCGGAACACATGGTATATATGTGTCAAGGAAATGATGTAGCAATGGAATTACTTCATATTTTACGTAGAAAGAAGGTGTCTGAAATCGTGCGAGACGTAGACGCGTGTGAAGTACTGCATGTGTTGTCAGATGAGTTTTCTGCTAAGCAGATCCGTGTGTATGTGATGGCAGGTGGAAGAGCAGCACGGCAGGCAGAAAGAAGAACGGATCGACGGCGACGCGCAGATCCAGCAGCTCTGGGACCTGCAGCGGCGACGAGAGCACGGCGTGGTAATTCCCCAGATGAAGGAAATGCTACAGAACAAACCCCATCAGTACCAATGAACATTCACAATCGCCGTCGCTTCTTATGGTACGATCCGCGTGGCCGTGCGCGGGCTGCCTATCTGGCGGATCGTCGGGCTCAGGCACATGTTTCCTCTGAGTCTGGCGACGAGGCAGATGGCGGCGACGGGCATCGCGACGGTGGGGTGCTGCGGCGGGATTCACGGCGAAGAACAATGATATTTAGAGTAGTGTCTAACCTAGTTTAGCTAGTAGCTCAGGCATTTTTGATGCTATACTATACGTAGCACATTTATGATTGTGTTTTAATTGTGGATAATTGATTTCATGCTAAATAAGATTTGGTCCAACCTAGTTTAGCCAGTAGCTTTGGCATTTTGATGCTACACTACACTTAGTACATTTATGATTGTATTTAAATTGTGGATAATTGTCTTCATGCTTAATAAGATATGGTCGGCACACATCCTGGGGTTGTCCGCTGCTCGTGGTCTCGCGGTAGCGTTCTCGCTTCCCGAGCACGGGGTCCCGGGTTCGATTCCCGGCGGGGTCAGGGATTTTCACCTGCCTCGAGATGACAGGGTGTTTGTGTTGTCCTCATCATTTCATCATCATCCAGGAAAGTGGCGAAATTGGACTGAGCAAAAATTGGGAAATTGTACGGGCGCTGATAACCACGCAGTTGAGCGCCCCACAAAACCAAAACATCATCAAAACATCACATCCTGGGGTTGTCATGACATGATGTTTGCCAGAGATTACTCTGATGTTTTCCATGTTGTGGCTATGTTGACAGGATGGAGTTCTTCAGGATGCTACACAAGACCGGTGCTTCATGGGATGCCAGGTCTTGAAGATCTACCTAGACCTTGGCAAGTGTACATGAGGCACACATTTGATAGACAAGGCGTTTGCCGAGTTGTATCACTTCTTGGGGTAGGTTAGGTTGGTGATGGGTCTTTTACACTTCCTCTAATTTCCTCTATACACTCCAGTCTATTTTCGTGGTAGTTAGGCTTTCATTATAAAAATCAATTAATTGAAAAAATTTCATTGGAAGTGGTTTGGCATGTAGTAGCAGCCCGGGTCCACGGCCCTAGGGATGGGCAACTCAGAGATGAAGCTAAGAAGGCTGAAAAATAAAAATAATTATGTAATTCATGCATGCCAATAATGTAATAATTCTCTACGTATGACCTGCTTTAGTAATTTCTAGGTAGCAGGCTTTATGTTGTATTCAATGAAAAAAAAATGACACTATCTACTCCCTGGGAAAGCGGTCTGCGTGGCGCCAACTGGGGGAGGTGTGTAGCCTCCCATAACGGGGTTAAAACCGCCAGCAGACCCTCAGATTCCCTGGAATTGTGTCGACAGCAAGGCTCAGAGGAACCTGAGTGAGGCGGGGACCATAATGTCCTATCCCGTGGCCTTGACGTGGCCCTGGGGCTCAGTACCCCCCTTGATGGGGTGAAGCTAACACAGGAAGGGCCGTCCATGCATGATGTTAAAAGGCTAGCCTTTAACTGGGTGCAACCCTCACTGGTCCACACTGGCACACCGTGAATTAACAAAAGCGGTGGGTGTGACATGGTCCGTCATGATCCCCCAATACGTGTGGAGACCCTCCGGGGAACGTAACTCGGGCTTGAGTGCCGCACCATCTCGTTGATGTAAAACTCCACGTGTAAGACCCGGACTGACTCCTTTAACACCTTCTGGGGTTGCGCTGATAGGTGTGGGTTGTCGTTGTGTCAAGGTAGGACGTAAAACTCCCGTCACGGCAGGACGTTAAATGCCCCCAACCCAAGCGAAAGCAAAGGGTGCATGGCGCAGGGGAAGCTGCGTTACGAGAGACATAACAACTGTATCTCCTGAGTTGAGTGAGGTGGCTGGGCGAGGGTATGAGGGTAAGTCTCACGACGATCCCGGAACCCTGCGGTCCTGCCGCCGCAGATCCTCACGTCCTGGACGACGTTAAAAGTCCCCCAACCCAAAGCGAAACCAAAGGGTGAATGGCGCAGGGGGAGCTGCGTCAACAGGGACACAATACCTGTCCTTAAAACACAGTGCGCCAAACATTTTGCGCACTGATTCTGACGTTCTTGCTCGCCGGGGTGGGATTCCGGCCTGATCTGTCAAGTGTCCTTCGCCGTGTCTCTGGATCTCCGAGACATGATCCGCCAAGCCGGGGCGTGGTGACATGTCCCCGGCTAGGTTAGCTGGGTTCAGACCCCTGAAAGTCTGGGTGACCGGCCCGGCACCTGAGTAGGACCGGGTCCTTGGCCTTGTGTGGGAGCTCGGCCTCGTAAGGAGCGAAGGGCGGAAGGTGAATCTGCCTTCCTGGAGTGTGGGGGGCACTTTCCGGGGAGGGACGGATGAAAGCTGCGATGGCAAGGCCGTCGAAGAGGAAGAGTGTGTTGGAAACGGCACGTTCAACCTAGCAGCTCTATATCTCTATTGTGCCCTTGGTCCTGGGGCGGGACCGGTGGGCGAGCTGCCATTAGCCCCCCCCCCCCCATGCCAGAGGTGCCGATCGGGGGTAACAGACGGGCCCCACACTTTCACACTTCATGCTTAAATATGGCTGACCAAACAGAGAGTGATTCGGCGCCTTCGGAGCATGATGCTCCTATCGAGGATAGCAATCAAAACCAGACAGTCATGGAGATACATGCCTCCTTCCTCTGATTGTTAGATCGGAGTGTCAAGCATGGAAAAATAAATGCTGACCAAATAAGGGCATTGAAAGAGGACATAGCGAACTGGGCTCTTGCCCACTCAAGATTAGAAGGCCAGTATGTGGAAGTAAAGCCGAAAATGAGCGGCTCCGCAAAGAACTACAGAAACCGCAAAAGTCGTATGCTGCAGTAGCAGCAGCGGCTCAACCTAAAAAGACAGTCCAAGAGACCATTAAGCAAAATATCGAAAAAACAGTACCTACCATTTCTGTTAAACCCAAAAAAGGTGAAGACATTAAGAAAGTTAAAGAGCAGTTTGAGAAAACTGTTAATCCGAGAACAGATAAAATTAAAACCAATCATGTCAGAACGACAAAAAATATACTAATAGTTGAATTAGCCTCAACTGAGTACTGTGACAAATTACTAACAAACAAAAAATTAAATGACTCCTTTGTTGGCGAGAAACCTAAAAAGCGGAGACCTTTATTGATGATGTACGACACCCCGACGTATATGTCTCAGGACGACGTCATCAATTGTGCATACGAACAAAACTTTGAGGATATGATGACAAAAGAAGAATTCATGGAAAAATTTAAGTTACGATTCAAAACAGGTCAACGGGATCGACCCACGGTGCATCATGTCGTAGAGGTGGCACCCGACCTCAGAAAAATAATAGTGAAAACAAACAAACTGTACATAGGTTACACGGCTATATCTGTTAAGGATTATACAGCACTGGCGAAATGCACAAAATGCCAGGACTATGGCCACGTGGCTAAGTATTGTAACTTTCAAAACTCGGTTTGTGGAAAATGTGGCGAAGATGGGCATGATAAAAAATCATGTGATAGACGTGAAATATGCATCCCCTGTAGGTACAGAAAGAGAGTCTGTCACTCCCCGGGACGGGAGTGTATGACCTACAAATTGTTACTCCAAAGACTGATTCAAAGGACTGACTATGGCGACTAACCGAAAAGTCCAAAAAAGAAAGTCACCTAGTAAATTAGCATGGGATGCAGATAGTTGGCGTAGGTGGAGGTCACAATCATCCCTAGATGATGAAGAAACTAATGATTGTTACTTTGTTCCAGTTCGTGCAGCCGGGGATGGTAGACTTCTCCTGCCAGGTCGGGTCTTTCCTGGCCGACAGGACGGGGGTCTCGGTCGCGGCGGCGGAGTCGAGTGGGGCAACGGACTTCTCCTGCCAGGTTGGGGGCCTCCTGGCCTCAAGGGGGAGGTCATCGGCGTCCGGCATCGGTTTGGCTGCTGGACAATCTGCAGACAAGACAACTGTAGTACCAACAAATCTGCATCTAGACAAAATAGTAACTGGTGGTGGCACGGAAGAAATGTTAAAAGACTGTGTAGATCAAGTAGCATCGATAACCTTCCATGCACACAGAAATGTAATTGGTGGTGGCACAGTGAAAGAGACAAAAGACTCAGACTCTGTAGACGATGACACCTCTGTAGGAAAAAGGACTTATAATAACTGTCCCCCTGGGAATACGTACGGAATATTGAGGAGTCATTAAGACTGTCCCAATTAGAAGATCCAACGATATCGACGGTGGCTCTCAGGCAACTGGTGAGGACCGGGTATCCCAGAGGGAAAAAGATAACATTCCCTGCTCTGGAGGATGCGGATTGCATCCAGCTTGCCGCAGCAAACGTACCTCTTGAGTTTAAGGAATTAGAGGAACTTGTATCAAAAGTTTTTGCCTGAACAGGCAGGGTTTTTGACTTAAAAAAGGTATATAATGACATGGTAATGATGTATGGCAGGATGGCTTTTGATCCTGCCCAAACTTGGCCAAATAGTCACTTTTATACAAGATATCCTGATGCACTTTAGAGTGTTTCAGGTGAATGCAATGAGAAGACTTAGTCTTACACGAATTAAGAAGATTAACAGAGGAACATGAAGTAGACATTTTATTACTACAGGAACCATACTCTGTCTCAGGAAGGGTTCCTGGCTTTCCCGTTACTGCACAGGTGATTGCCTCAGGTCTGCAACCTATGTCGTCAATCATAATACTAAACAATTTAATTAAAACAACTGTAATCACTCAACTGTGCACCTCACATCTTACGGTTGTAGAAGTGAATCTTAAGGGACATAGTTGGTATTTAATAAATTTCTATTGTCAGTATAGACATAATATTGATATCTACCTGGGGCAGTTGCGGACTGCAATAAGAGTCTCACGAGATAAGCCTATAATAATATCAATGGATGGGAATGCAAAATCGCCACTCTGGCACAGCCCGGTACAAGATCACAGAGGAATTGAATTAGAAGACGTAATTATGGAACACAATTTGCATGTTGCGAATTTCCTCGGCAACCGTCCTACCTATAGGAGCCGGGCCGGGGCAGCTTCCTTCATTGACATAACATTAACCTCCATGGGCATAGCAAACAAAATTCACAACTGGAAAGCATATGATGGCATAACGACGAGTGATCACAATGTCATTGAGTTTGAAATATCTGTGGAGGAGGACCGAGTGCTGTAAGAGTGGACGTTGCGATTTGACTATGGGAAGGCCAATTGGGACTATCTGGAGGCGGAGTTCGATCCTCCAGAGCTCGGAATTGAATTCAACGTGGAGCAGGCAGTGGAGGCCCTAACTACCACCATAAAGACGGCTATCACCGTAGCGATACCAGTGAAAAGACGTCTCATCCGGAAAGCGACTACACCATGGACTCCGGAGCTGTCGTGGCTCAGGCAGTCTATGCGAAGAGCATGCAGGAACTATCAAAGGGCCTTTGCCCACGCAGAAAGACAATTCCATCTTGCCATATACAGAAGTCAGAAAAGGGTCTTTAAGGACACCCTAAACCAACATAGACAGCAGAGTTGGGAGGACTTCGTCAAGGCGCATCTTACCCTGGACCCTTGGGACATGCTGTATAAAATCGTGAGGGAAAAAATACACTCCCCAATGCAGCTCTCTACGATCAAAAAGGATGACACAGACGACATGACAATAGACTGGAAACAAACTGCAGAGGAGCTACTTCATGTGCTCCTCCCAGACGACCGACCTGACATGGACACTGAGCTGCAGAGGGAGATACGCCAGCAGGATGAATTAGCATACAACAATAATTTACAAGTCTTCCCCTTCTCGCAAGAGGAGGTAGTGCAAGCAATAAAATCCTTCGCAAGGCGGAAGGCCCCAGGGCCAGATGGTATCCCGGCAGAAGTGCTGCAGTGCATAGCACATAAGTTGGCACCAAGTCCTGCCAAAATCTACAACAGATGTCTGGAAACGCAGAGCTTCCCAACAAGCTGGAAAATAGCAGAAGTTGTCATAATAAAAAAGGGTCAAGACAAGGACCCTACACTTGCAAAATCTTACAGGCCCATCTGTCTACTTGACGTTCTGGGCAAGACCTTTGAGAAACTTCTGATGTCAAGACTGTCTAGTCACAGGTTTCTTCGTGGTATGAGCAAATTGCAATACGGGTTCAGAAAGGGCAAATCTACATCTGATGCCATAAACAAAGTAACAAGTATTGTGCACTTGTCCACGAAGAAATATGTCCTGGGTGTCATGGTGGATATTTCCAGCGCCTTCAACAGCCTGTGGTGGGCGGCACTCTTCTCCCAGTTAAGGGAGATGGAGAGCCCAGGGGCGCTATACGGTTGCCTGAGGGATTGCTATCGGAAAAGAGTTGCGAGAATCACGGCTCCTGGTGCTGTGATGTTGAAAAACATTTCAAAGGGCTGCCTGCAGGGTTCTGTGTGTGGCCCCGTTTTCTGGGATGTAAACATGGACCCCCTGTTGACAACTCTGGATGGAAACGACACAGTACTGGGAGCGGTGGCGTATGCAGACGACCTTTTCATCATGGTCTAAGGAGATAGTCGTGCTGAGATAGAGAACAAAACAGTATAAGCATCTGAGATCTTAATGCAATGGTGCCAAAAATCAAAACTTCAAGTTGCACCACATAAATCGAATTATATCCTTCTAAAGGGAAAATTGGCCCGCGATCCAGTTGTGAGGCTGGATAACAGAATAGTTGCGAGATCCAAATCCGCAAGATACTTGGGTGTCCTCATGGACGAGGCGTGGAGCTAGGCTCCACACATCGACCATGTGGCAACCAAACCCCTAACAATATTCAACAAACTAATCAGTATTGCTCAAAGACGATTCCACTTGCCCCCCCGGCGGCAACCAAAATGTACAACAATTTTATACTGGTACCGGTTGTGGGTTATGGCTCCAGCGCATGGGCTCACAGGCTCACTCAGGTGAAACCTGCGTGTGCCATTAGACGCATACAGATAAATGTAATCTTGCGGTGCGTTGGTGCCTTCGGCACCACACCAACAGACGCGTTATTGATGATAATGGGACTTCACCTGCTGGATCTAATGATAAGACAACACGCAGGTATACATTGGATCCAAAAACGAGAATACCAAAAAGTAACAGCACTCATAGGAGAACATATGAATAACATTAAACAGATCAAAGAAAAAATAACAGGCATCTGGCAAGAGCAGTGGCAGTCCTCTGACACTGGGAGAAGAGTCTTTGACTTCTTTCCCAGCGTCCAAGAGAGGCTCAACATGAGACACCTTACTGTAACACTAGGAGTCGTACACTTCCTATCCGGGCATGGCCCGTATCCTACATACTTACATAGAATTGGCAGCATGCACTCGCCTGCATGTGTCTGTGGCGCCCCTGTGGGGACGCCCGAGCACGTGGTTCTGAAATGCCCGGAATTCGAGCCCGTTGCCAATGAGGCAAGACGGGAATTGCGGAACACTCCGCTCATGGAGATAATTAGAAGCCCAGAAAAATTTCCCGTATTTCAACAACTAGTCGATCAGGTCTCCAAATTCGCAAAATTAATATTTGAGCGAAACTACGAAGATGAACTGAGAGCAAAGCTGTACTCCTCAGCCACGTCTGAGGAGTAATGTGCATTTATCTATAGTCATTACACCAAGAAATGACATAGGAAGGGAGGGCAGCCTGCCGGAGTGATGTGGAATTCCATGCCATTCTGGACAGGCGACCTCTGTCCGCCTAGCTCTAATGGAGCAGAAACAAATACTGCGGACAGCGAAGAGGGCAAGAAGGACGATGTAGGTAAGGCTCCCCAATCTATGGAAACATAAATGAGTGGGATGCCTTGGGGTAGTACCAAGCGAGTGTTCCGCTTTCTCGCTTGTCCGAACATCAAACCGATTACCGACTAAAAACACCGACTAGACATCTGTAGCCAAACGAGACTTTGTAAATCCATGCATAAATAAAAAATATTTTGTTGTTACTTAGCGTAGAAATGCGCGTTTTTATTTTGTATAAATTGTAGTAGAGTAGTTATTGCTTTTTCATGTAGTATTGTATAATTAAAGGGTGGTGGAGGGATGGAAAAAAAATTAAAAATAAATGCAGTGGTTTCCAGTTAGTAGAAGCCGGCCCACCTCCTCGTGGTAGGGACAGAAACGCTCCTGGTATGCCGGAGCGGCTAAGCGGCGGGAAGGAATTGTAGAATTGTTAATCAGATCATTTGTATTTAAATCACTGAAAATTGTTATAAAGTAGTATTGTTTAGTATTACTGCCCACTTAGGTTAACAAGATAGTGGGTTTATGTAAGTTAACAATAAATGTAAAAAAAGAAAGTTCCTATCTACTATCTAGCGAAACCACTGCCAAAGGAACGGGCTTGGAAAAATTAGCGGTGAAAGAAGACCCTGTTGACCTTCACTCTAGTCTGGCACTGTGAGGTGACATGAGAGGTGTAGCATAAGTGGGAGGTGGCAACATCGCCGGCGAAATACCACTACTTTCATTGTTTCTTTACTTACTCGGTTAGGCAGAGCGCGTGCGTCGTGGTATAACAACCTGCGTCACGGTGTTCTCGAGCCAAACGTGTTAGGGTTGCGTTCGCGCCGCAGCTCCGTGTCCGTGCGCCACAGCGTGCAGTGCGTGTGGGTGCAAGCCTGCGCGTGCCGTGCGTCCCGTGTGCGTCGGCGCGTCCGCGTGTGCGGCGCAGTTTACTCCCTCGCGAGATCCGATTCGAGGACACTGCCAGGCGGGGAGTTTGACTGGGGCGGTACGTCAAAGAATAACGCAGGTGTCCTAAGGCCAGCTCAGCGAGGACAGAAACCTCGCGTAGAGCAAAAGGGCAAAATCTGGCTTGATCCCGATGTTCGGCACGCATAGGGACTGCGAAAGCACGGCCTCTCGATCCTTTTGGCTTGGAGAGTTTCCAGCAAGAGGTGTCAGAAAAGTAACCACAGGGACAACTGGCTTGTGGCGGCCAAGCGTTCATAGCGACGTCGCTTTTTGATCCTTCGATGTCAGCTCTTCCTATCATTGCAAAGCAGAATTCGCCAAGCGTTGGATTGTTCACCCACTAATAGGGAGAGTGAGCTGGGTTTAGACCGTCATGAGACAGGTTAGTTTTACCCTACTGAGGACTGTTTTGTTGCGATAGTAATACTGCTCAGTACGAGAGGAACCGCAGGTTCGGACATTTGGTTCACGCACTCGGCTGAGCGGCCGGTGGTGCGAAGCTACTATCCACGGGATAAGCCTGAACGCCTCTAAGGCCGAATCCCGTCTATCCATTGTGGCAACGATATTGCTAAGGAGTCCCGAGGGTCGAAAGGCTCGAAAATACGTGACTTTACTAGGCGTGGACGACCCACGTGGCGCCGCGCCGTACGGGCCCAACTTGTTTGCCAGACGGGGCACTCGGGCGGCGCTGTCTGGGATCTGTTCCTGGCGCCGCCCTGCCTCTACCGGTCGACCATAGGTGTCTATATTTCGATGTCAGGACTCGGAATCGTCTGTAGACGACTTAGGTACCGGGCGGGGTGTTGTACTCGGTAGAGCAGTTGCCACGCTGCGATCTGTTGAGACTCAGCCCCTAGCTTGGAGGATTCGTCTTGTCGCGAGACGAGACCCCGGCGGCTGGGCGCCAGGGGCATGTGTGCCCTCTTGCTTGTATCTTCTGTTTCGTACCTCTGGGCGTATCGGTATGAGCGGTCGCACCACACCCAGGGCGCTGCATTGGGTGCGGCGGGTTTGGGCGTATCGGTTTGCGGGATGCTGCTGGCAGGGGCGCTGTGATCGGTGCCGCCTCCATGCGCGCGGGAACGGCGGGGCAATCGACGGCGGCCGGGCACCCTGTCTTCTGCCGCACTACAGCGTATCGCTTTGTCAGCCGGTGATGGGTGCCAGACGGGCGGTGTCGGCCCACTGGTCGGAGCGTCGTGTGGAGGCGGCGGTGTCGGGTGGGTGCCGTGCGGCGGTCGCGGTGCCCGGCAGGCAACGGTGCGTTTTAGCCGGCCCCAACGACGTGTGGTTTACTTAGCGTACACTGCAGTACGGTGAACTACAATACCTCTCAACTATGGATGTGAAATGAAACGTAATAACACATGATGCTTCACAAGAAAATAGACTTGGGATAGGGTGTGTCGTTGGCAAGACCTCGGGGCGATTAGTATGGGTGGTGATAAGTCAGTAGGGGAGCACCTTTTTTTTCTTTTTCTTTGTTGTTATTTTTATCACCTTACACAAGGCGGGCTGTCAGCAGCAGAGTACGCCGCTCTTCAGCCTTGAGTCTTAGAAGAAGTAATACATACAGGCGGCACAGAGAATACAAAGAAAACGGCGGGCAAAACAATGTAGACACTAAAAAACAAAAAACATGGAGCCGTTCACGCTGGCCGAGAAAACATCACTGACACTAGTTGACACGGCGCACAGATCATGGATGACGGCGACGGCACACGTGAACAGTGGCGACGTGACGGCGAACAAACACTAAACACAAACGAAGGCACACACACGATACTCTGATGGCAATGACCTCCAGCACGCGAATGATCACTGTGCGTGTGTGAGTCCGGGGACCTGCCAAGACAGGAGGGGGAGAGCGAGCGGGGAGAGCAGAGATGCCACGGGCAGGGGAGATAGGGGGAGGGAAGAAGGGGAAGGGGAATCCCGGGGGAAAAGAGGGGTGGAGGGAGGGAGCGGGGGAAAAGGAAAGAGAAGGGAAGGGAAGAGAAGGGAGGGAGGGTCCCTATGGAAAGGACCCCGGAAGTGGGAAGTGAGGCAGGGTCAAAGTTGATAGGAGGGGTAGATGGAGGGGCATGTCGGATCTTTATCTAGCCCTTTCCGCATAATAACTACATTCGCGGTCTTCCACACCCTTGGAATTTTTTGTTGTAACAGACACTCGTTATATAAGTGAGTGAGGGGTGCAGTTAGCTGGGGAGCAAGAAACTGCACCACCTCGGCTACAATGCCGTCTGGCCCGGGAGCTTTACCCATTTTAAGTGATTTTATGTGGGCAGCCACCTCTTCCTCCGAGAAAGTGTAGACTGCCGTATTGTTGGTATATTCGTTGAGGTTGTCTGAGTTGTTGTTGCTGGTCAGATTCCCCATCCGCGCTATCATCAGGCAGCAGGGACCAGAGGAGGACCTCAGCAGTTTCCTGCCAGGATTCCATCATCCTGTCCCCGTGCCTGACTGTTGATAATTCCAGTGGAGAGCGGATCTTCTCTCGTACTAATTTATATGGTGTACCCCAGGGGTCCAATGCCAATTGGCTCTGGACGAAGTTTTCCCAGCTTTGTATTCTAACAGCCTGGAGTTCCTTCTGAAAACGAAGTTTAGCCTCCTGATACAGCATCAGCCATCTTTGCCGTTCTGACCAGACGACACTGCGCTGGTAATATCTTCTCAACCTTCTAACAGACTGGCGCATATCCTCGAGTTCGGGCGACCATGGTGATGGAGAGGCTGCTATGGCCTTCCTCCTGGTCAGTACGGCAGCTTTCACTGCGCTAGTTATTGCATTGGTCAGTTCCTCTGCTCGGTCGTTTATGTCTATGTCGAAGTCTGCGCCACCTTCTGGCAAGGCAGGAATGACGCACTCCCTCGCTAGTCGTTCCCAATCAGCCCTTTTGTAATTAAACTGCGTTTCCCATCCCATGGCCCAGCGGGACACTCTTTCACCTACAATGAACGTTATTAGGTTGTGGTCGCTTGTGGTGGCGTTTTCTCCTACTCTCCACTCTTGTGTTGTGTTGATTGCATTGGGGGGTGGCTATAGTTACGTCAATGTTCGTGCCTGGTCCTCCTCCCCGGGCATAGGTTGGAGGATTGCCAGGCTTGTTAGCTATCACTAATTGTGATGCCATGATAAAATCCTCTACTTTCTCTCCATTGGTGTCCCTTGTGCCGCTGTGCCACAGAGGGGAGTTTGCGTTCATATCAGCAGTGATTATCATCCTTCGTCCTTGCAATGCCGTGGTTACTGTAGCTAGATGGTCAAGATGTGTTTCAATGTTATCCCCGTACTGAAAGTACATATTAATTAGCATTATTGTTCCACTGGGAGATAGCAGCTCCACGACATTGCAGTGACTATTAGTGAACTGTGATAGTGTAGTTACTTTCAGGGCTTTGCTTGTGATTATTATTGCCGCTTTCGGATTATCTCCTTGGTTGATGACCTGCCACGTTGCGTTTACAAATGCAATTTTTCCAGCTAGGGAGTACGGCTCTTGTAGACAGAGCTCATCCAGTCTCCTCTCCTCCACTTCCTTACGTAGCTCCTGCACTACAAGTCGACTGTTGTGTGTATTGAGTTGGCCAATGGTAATTTTTGTCATCTACAGAAAGTATGTATGTATGTGGTCTTCTGGTCATGTCTTGCTCCAGTCAAACTTAATAAGTCCATTAGCCAAAACTGACTGTTCGTAAATGTTGTCTAGGTCAAATTTTTCTCCTCGTCTCTCGAATACTTTCTTTAGTAAGTCTCGCAGGGCTCTGAAGTTGGTGGGGAGATTCACTGACTTAAGCTGTATTCTGTCTACAGCCTCCATTACCGAGAAGGTGACTCTTCTTCCATATTCGTGCCCTATGCGGACCACATGTCGTAAGGCAGTGGTCAGAGTAGCCGGCTGCTCCAACCTTGTCAGTTGCATGGTAAATTCTTGATTTGGATATATCCAAACCGGATCTACTGGCGGTAATCTTACCACTGGGGTGTCTTGAGAGCTTGTTATTGTGCTCTCTTGCACAGGCTTTTGTTCTTTCTGGTTGCTTTCATCTATTGGGACCTCAGGCACAGGATGCCTTTGCCATTGCTGGTGTTTGATTGGCTTCACTCCCCTGCTGAGAGAGGAGGGAGTGGCCATAGGGATAGTTTCCGTCTGGATACATTTATCGATTTTCGGCGGATCTGTTTGGATACTTTTGTCAACTGTCTTGTTATCGGATCTCTCGAAAGAGACTTTATAAATTCTTTGAACCTATTTGCCCTGATGGCATCCCTCCTCCTTTTGCTAGGGGATTTTCGCTTTGGCATCCTGTTTTGTTTGGTGTACTCAGCCATAGTCCGTTCTGGATATCAGTCCCTGCGACATCACGATCCCAAGGCCCCGTTTTAAATCTCAGCTTAAAAGAATCCTTAAACTCATTGTCATTCATATGGTCAAAGTTCTGGTCCTTTATAGTCTGGTACAGTTCTTCGTTTGTCATTGTTGCTGGTACATCGTATAGGATGACCAAAGGGTTCCTTTTCCTTGGCGGTTCACACTTGAATATCGAGTTCAGCTTGGGGTTGTTTAACAATTTTTCTTTGTCTTCCTCTGTAGCCACCTCCACAATCACTGAGTTCCTACTAGGTTTAACTTTATTTATTCTGATTTTATCCTTTGCTGGATCAATAGTTTTGGTCAGCAACTCTTGTATTTTTTTGACACTCGTGTCTTGGCCTGGTAGAGTTCTGAGAAAGACCGCCGTGTCCGACCGCTTGGTCACCTTGGCGATCGTTTCTTTCGTAGTTTGTGGCTTTGGCGGCGCTTGCGCGACCACTTCAGCCCAGGTCTTCGTTGGTTGTCTTCTTAATCTTTCATTCTTCTTTTCTAACTCCTCTACGCGGCCTTCGAGCTTGGCGTAGGCAATGGCCCATGCAGCCAGCTCGTTCTTAATAATAGACAATGCCGCCTGTCTTATCTTCCCGTTTTTGATGTTCTGCTCCAAGAGCAGCGTGACACGTGCATGTCTATGAGTGACGGTTTCGTCTTCTGCCAGTCCCGTCTCGTCCTGAGGAGAGAGATCAAGCATCGTAGATGCTCGCTTGAGCGCACTCGATACACTCGTCTCTGTTGTAGCCATATTGATTAATGAGTGAAAAAAGTTGTGGGAGCCCGTCTCTTACCCCGGACCGGCTCCTCTGGCATTGGGGGGGGGGGGGGGCGGGGGGAGGAGACTTCTGCAACTCGCTCACCGACCGCGCCCTAGGTCAAGGGCACTCCAGAGCCGCTGGGTTCAGCGCACCGTTTCCAGCGCACTGGTCCCCCTCGGTGACTCCGTCATCGGCGATTTCACGCGACGCACCCCGGCAACTGCACCCCGCACTCTGGAGTGGCGGATGCACCTCTCGCCCTTCGCCGCTTACTTGCCCGAGTTTCCACCTCTCGACCAAGGACCCACTCCTACTCAGGTGGCGGGCCGGTCTCCCAGACGTTCGGCGGTCTGGACCCATCTAACCTGGCCCAGGCGATGTCACCACCACCTGCGTTTGGCAGAACACGCCCCGGTTACCCAGGGGCACTGCAAAGCACCCTTGACGACACGCGCCGCGATCCCACGCCGACAAACGAGATCGTCGGCATGCAGAGCACCTGTTGGTCTGTGCCCTACGAATAGAAAGGGACAGGTGTTCGGTCCCTCGACACAGCTCCCACTGTGCCACATACCCTTCGCTTTCGCATCGGGTTGGGTCGCAGCTCTCCCTTTTGTCGCAAGGCAGAATGCCAAGCTTAACATTGGCACCACAGGAAGGCGGAAAGAGCCACTTGGGAAGGAGAGTCTATAAGAGACGCGTCACTTCCCCTGTGAGGACTGCCGCGGCACACCCAACTGGAAGTCGCCCCAGTGCGAGCTTCCGTGCCTTACGGCGCGCCGGCAACGGGCGGGCCCGTGCCGAACGCGCCGTCAAGTGACCGACCCCACGCCACTCTGTTTTTTTTTTTTTTTAAATCTTTATTGATACAACAACACTATAACACGATTAAAACAAGTATTATGATACAAATGGTTCATAAACAACAAACGTTGTATGATACACACTAACCCACCACCTTATATAATTAGTGGGTCCCATTATTATATATTAAAAACAAGCAGCTTATACTAACTGATTAATGGCACTTGCTATGGACAGGGTTAATTTAACTACTTGACTACTCTGGTTATTCTAAGACTAGCTACTCTGCAGCGTTACAAGTGTGCCAGATAATATACAAACCTACTAATAAGGCCTGCTCACTGAGCTAATCCCAGTGAGCGTGCCCCTGGCACAGGGCTGGCCAATTACTTTTGAAATCGCTGCAGTCCCTACCTATGTTAGTAGTGTTAATGTTCTAATTTTACATTATTCTAGTGTAACTACTTCCAATAGAGTCTGGTGCATAAGTCAAGTCCGGGAATGGTGCTCCTGCTCCCCTGCTCGGCGGCAATTGCAGGTGCACCTAAGTCTTTATCGCGTTATATTTTTTGGTCTCTAACCGTGTTGGTTTCTAATAAAATCCCTCAGGATTTTTTTGGATGTTTCATTTGCCAAATTGTTGAGGACATTGAAGGTCTCGGCACGTCGCAGTAGTGTGTATATGTCTCTGTTTGGTAACTGATTTCTAATTTCGAGCGCCACATCGTCATATAACGTGCAGTCGTAGACGACATGTTCGGGTGTTCCATCTGGAGCACCACAGTCGCATGCTGGTGTTGCCTGTTTCCAAATCGACATAAATATGTCGGATATGGCCCGTGACCTGTAAGAAAGTGCAGCAGACCTCTGCTCGGCTCAAAGTGGCTCATTTGGTAGTAGCTGGAAAACCCTTCTTCCCGTTTCCTCAATTTCCCATTGCTGTTGCCATAACTCTTCGCCCCTTCTATTTATTGCATACTTATCCCCCACTTGTACCCCCATGATTTCCCTGGTCTTATCTATTTTTCCTTTGGAGACCCAGTACCACGCTCCCTGTTCTCTAATTTTTAAGTCTAAAGGACATAATCCTATTATTATCAGTAAGGCCCCCCCAGGTGTTGTTTGATATGCCCCGACAGAACGCAACAGCATGTTCCGCTGCACCCTTCTCACAGTCACTGCAGGCACCACCCTCGTAAGCCTGTGTGCCCAAACCCCACTCGCATATCCTACTAAGGACGTTAGGATACTGTTGTGGTGTAGTTTGATCAAGTTGGGAGGTAGGTGGAATCTTCTATGGCCTACACTGATGAGATTATTTAGAACTTGTAGTGCTCGCTGCATTATGTTTTCTATGTGAGTATTATAATTCCATTTTTCGTCTATTGTGACTCCTAGGTATCTGGCCTCTCGGCGTCGAAGAACTGGAGTTCCTTCAATTCTGACAGTTGGATTTTTGACGAGACTGCCTTTCATTAACAAATATGTGGATTTGTGTGGTGCAACTTTCATGTTTGCTTCTTGGCACCATTTCTGAAGCACTGTCATTGCTTGCTCTACCTTAGGCTCAAATTCCTCTCGGCTGCGGCCGCCTACCAGCAGGAGGAGGTCGTCAGCATAAGCTATCACGTCTAGCCTGTACTCACTTAGTTGTAATTTCTCTAGGAGGGGTTCTATGTTTATATCCCAAGAGAGTGGCCCCATAACTGATATTGGGGACACTCTTTCGTGATGGTTTTACTTGTTCTTCCGCTAGGCGACGATAGCCATACCTCCCTGTCCATGCAATAGCTCCTCAGACATCCATAGAGGGGCCCTGGGCACTCCTTCTCACGCAAGCGTGAGAAGAGCGAGGGCCACCACAGGTTGTCAAAGGCGCCACAGATGTCCACCATGATGCCTGCCACATACTTGTGTGGGGTTGAGCTGCAGACCTCAGCTGCCAGGGCAATTGCGTCAGAAGCCGATCGCCCCGGCCTAAAGCTGAACTGCCTGTCGCTCATCCCGCGCAGTATCCTGTGTACTGTCAGTCTGTCAGCCAGTAGCTTCTCCAACAGTTTTCCTAGGTTGCCTACTAGCCCGAGCTCCAAACTGCAGGCCAAGAACCCGCTCCTACTCAGGTGGCGGGCCGGTCACCCAGTCGTTCGATGGTCTGGACCCAGCTAACCTGGCCAAGGCGATGTCACCACCCCCTGGGTTTGGCAGAACACGCCTTGGTTACCCACGGGCGCGGCGAAGCGCACTTGCCGATTCTCGCCGAGGTCCCACGCCGACAAACGAGGTCGCCGGCATGCAGAGCACCAGCTGGTCCTGTGCCCTGCGAATTGAGGGAAGGACAGATGGTTAGTCCCTCAGACACAGCTCCCCCTGTGCCACGCACCCTTCGCTTTCGCCATGGGTTGGGGGCGTTTAACGTACTACCTTGACGGGAGTTTAACGTCCTTCCTTGACACAATGACAACCCTCACCGTTCCACAGCCCGGAGGTGTTATGAGAGTGATGATGCGATAAAAAATGATGGTATGGCCCGGGTCTTATGTTGTGGAATTTGACATCATCGAGACGGTGTGGCACTCAAACCCGAGTTACGTTCCCCGGAGGGCCTCCACACATACTAGGGGATCATGGCCGACCATGTCTCACCCACCGCTTTTGATAATTCACGGTGGGCTGGTGCGGTTCAGTGAGGATTGCGCCCAGTTAAGGGCTAGCCTTTTAATGTCATGCATGGACGGCCCTTCCCGTGTTAGCTTCACCCCATCTAAGGGGTTACTGAGCGCCGGGGCCACATCAAGGCCACAGGATGGGACATTACGGTCCCCACCCCACTCAGGTTCCTCTGAGCTACAGAGCACTTCAGATATTTTGAAGATTTCCGGGAATCAGAGGGTCTCCTGGCGGTTTTAACCCAGTTTCAGAAGGCAACACACCTTCCCCAGGTGGCACCACGCAGACCACTTTCCCGTGCGACGCCACTCTGTTTGCATGTATTAGGTCTAGTATTACCACAGTTATCCAAGTAACGTGGGTACGATCTAAGAAACCACAACTGATTTAATGAGCCATTCGCGGTTTCACCTTAATGCAACTTGTACTGAGACATGCATGGCTTAATCTTTGAGACAAGCATATGGCTACTGGCAGGATCAACCAGGGAGATGTGTCAACTAGAGCTGAGCAGACGGCCACCCGGGAGTGTGTCCCGGCAGCCTGCGCGAACACACAAGCGTCCACTCAGTTATTCTGCAAACAGGAGGAGGTAGAGCTTCCCTGCACGATACACCTCGAAACCCTCTCAGGTCCCGGCGGCGAGCAGCGCTGTCCGAGGTACTTGGTCGCGTTCGAGAGAGGCGCAATCGCCCAGAGTCAAGCGAGTAGACGCTCTCAGTGAGAACACCCGTGCTCCCAACTGAGCTTGCCGCTGCCGACTGAGGCCTGGGAACGTGCTGTCGTGGCGTTGCCAGCGGGAGACAACACGCGGCCATCAACGGTGACCAGGCAGCTCCAACGCCAGCGCCACAGAAGGGCAAAGCCCCACTTGGGTGCCAAAGCGAACTGTCCCAGCACAGCGCACGCGCCAACAGGTCCGCACAGCTGCGATAGAAACCACCAGCGAGAACCGCTGGGGCAACCGAGCAGCAGACGGCGTCACGGCGCCGAGTGCCGGGTGGCGGTGCATCCTCAACGCACACAGTCCTCAATCGGACCAGCACACTGCAGATGTCCACCACGCTTCGCTCCGAGCCCGCGAGGACCGAATTTGGCCGCACGGCGCCGCGCGCAGGGTGCGCCGGCGCGCAGCTGCGCCGACTGCCGCGTCCGTCGGCCGGTGCGCCTGCCACTGGGCGCCCCCACCAGCTGGCTGTAGCGCGTGCGCCCACGCAGCAAGCGGCCAGCACTTCCGGGCGCCCCCCCCCCCCACTGACCAGGGTCAGTCCCACCCAGCCATTGCCGCATATCGCTTCATACCCACATGCCCATTCTCGTTCGTGGGTATGACGGGTATCGCTGAAACAACCAGTTAGTAGCTGTACCGATCGTCGCTATCACCGATTCACCAACAGCGTAAACAACCGATCAACAACGGATTTCCAGGTCATTTGCGTATCTTTGGCAGCAAACGTAGACGTCCATCGCCATTTGCGAATTCAACGATTCTTGCATGCCTGTATGTTACTTGTCACGACACACTACATCAGCCCACAAACACGCAGCGAAGTGTGCATGACGAGAAAACAGGTGGAAGGTGGCCCGCGTACGTATGCGATGTCCATTGCGCATCTGACTGTCAATCGGCCTCTGTAGCGTGTTGCAGATGTGGAACGCATGCACCATGGTATCACGTTGTGTGAGAAAATACGACTAAATCGGAATACACGTGTCACTACATCAACAGACAGCTCACGCTGATCCCCATCCATGGCGACACGTAGTCTGTTCGTCCGTTGCCCCCCCCCCCCCCCCCACGTCTCTACGGCGTACCACAGTGCAATCTAGCTATAATGGGGAGACGAGACAAACAGCATCATGCAGAACATATGGTCCTTGAGGTTCGCCATTGTTGGGCGCAGCCATTGTACTGTCACACACGTGCCACGGTGTATCATTCAGTATGTAACGACCGATGTTCAGTACAGTGTGTGGGTTAGGCGTACGACGTCAGCGGACAGTGGACACAGGCCGTACCACGACGTACACTGATTGCGTCGGCATGCGAAAGCCAGTGAACAGCTGCGAAGCTCATTGAACACGCAAACTCCTGACCGACCAGCTTCACAAGGCAGGAGGGAGATATACATCCAGCTGCAGTACGTATTACAGTGGACAGTGTGAGCATCTGCAGGTAATCAACACTCGCAAGGTGTTGACGGTAGCGAACTATGTTGAAGGGTTGCTGTTAGGCAACACTACATTAACGATTCGTATTCAAATTACAGGGCAGGTTAAGGCACAACGTAGGTTAGGTTAAGGCACAACTTGGGCTAGGTTAAGGCACAACTTGGGTTAGGTTAAGGCACAACTTGGGTTAGGTTAAGGCACAATGTGGGTTAGGTTAAGGCACAATGTGGGTTAGGTTAAGGCACAACTTGGGTTAGGTTAATGCACAACTTGGGTTAGGTTATAGCACAACTTGGGTTAGCTTAAGGCACAACTTGAGTTAGGTTAAGGCACAACGTGGGTTAGGTTAAGGGACATCTTGTGTTAGGTTAAGGGACATCTTGGGGTAACGGTCAGTGTATGGGGCTAGGGTCTGTTCATAGCGAGGATAGTTGGTGGCTGGCTCAAGCAGCGCCAGATATGTCAAATCAGGATGCACATTTGGCTGATGTAAGGTGGTGTGTCAGTTCCATGCTTTTACCAGGGGACTGGCATACATGTGTGTTTCACTCCTGGTATTGTTTGTCTTGTGGCACAAGGTATTGTGGTGATGTTGGGTGCACCACTGTGGAGGACATGTGTGGGTGTTGTTGGCTGATCTGTTGCTTGTGGGTGGTGTGGGACATTCTGTTTTATTAGTGAATGTCACGTTCTGGTTGTCATAGTTTGGATGGTGTTATGTGGCGGAGACGATGTACTGGATGTTGTTCCATGCTGGTGCTTTAGTTTTGTGGCTGTGTCTGTGGCAGTGTCTGTTACAGGCAGAGTGTACTGTGTGATGGAGTGTCTGGGTGAAGTGGTGTTCACGTTGTGTGCACCAACATAGAGCATGTATAGGGACAGTACTGTACATGGCTGCTCTGGTTTGGGTTTCCCCTGGCCAGAGGTGGATTATCATCAGGGATCCCCGAGCTTCCGCTCATACTCTCGTCAAGTCCAACCCATGCATCCACTAACCAACTACGCCACAACGAAGGAAACCAGCTCGGAAAAACTACCCCCTTTGTGGGGGAATGGAGCTTCCATCTGAAGAGCGCCTTTAGCCACCCTTTTGGGTGCCCACGGGGAACCACGTGGAGGTGGCGCCGCCACTGCTGATGGCGACCCTTTTCATCAGCAGTATAGCATCCACATACAGCATAATCGTAATTATGGAGGTGCTCAGGGGAACAACTTGAGCCCCCAGGCTGGCGAGGCCCACATGCTGTTGATCACCAGTTTCCCAGGATCTTGGCCAGTTCCTGTCCATGTACTGGTATTTCTGCCCTCCGACATTCCCTTCTCGCCACTGGTGTCCCAGGAGCCATGTAGAGGCATCATCTGTGGTTCTGAGAGTCAGCTCGTCACCCCTCCACACTCAGCCATGGTTCCTCCAAGTGCGCGAGATATCAGGGCTGTTTCGGAATCATGGGTCAAGGAAAATGTTGTTTTCCAGTTGGTACTGGTTCTTGTACTGGGTCGCAATCGTTTCCTACTATTTACTGTATATTTCTTTAGGTTGCTTCACTGATGATTCTCGCTACTTCCCTGATCTCAAATGCTTCCTCAGCAAATGCCTTTATTGTTGAGAATCTTTCTACTGTTTGGAGCAGAGTTTCCTTTCTGTGGCAGGATGTGTGTCCTACTGCTTGTATAAGCTGACTTCTGGGCTCAGTGTATTGCTTACAGGCGTAGAGGATGTGATTGGAATCCTCTTCCTCACCACATGTACATCTGGCGTCATCTTCAATGCCCAGGTCGCAAATTTTCTTTGTCAGACTGTGGTCAGTCAGCAGGCACGTTAGGGAGTATGGTGGAATCGTCGCCCTCCGCCAACTTGCCTGCCACATTCCCTCGCCTGGTATCCAGCCATAGGTTTCTCTACCCTTCTCTGTCTGGTTCCATCTATTCTGCCACTCCTCCTGCAACATGATGTCTATTTGTCTGCTGGTATCACGTCTAGAGCTTTGCCCAGCAGTGGGTCTTGGCGCCTGGAACCCTGCGACCGAGCCAGCAACACCATGTCGAGTATAGTACAGCAAGGCTGCCTTCACTACCTCCAGGTCGAGTGGCATGCATCCTCTTAGTACTTGCAAGGCCTCCGTCCACACAGTCCTACAAGCTCTGGTCATCTGTAACAGAAATGGCCTTTGAATTGCCTCAATTATTCGTTGGACATATCGGTGCTTGGTCCGATCTGCCCATGCAGCTGCACCATATCTGCAAACAGAGAGGCAGAAGCCCTGATAGATTACCCTTAAAGACTTTTTCTGCAGACCCCACTCTGTCCTAGTTATCCGCAAGAGGGAACCTGAGACATCACTTAATCTATTCTGAATGTTCCTCATGTGAGGTGTGAACCAGAGTCTTTCATCCAGAGTTACACCGAGATATGTAAACTCTGCAACGAACTTGATATTTCCTCCCTCGAAAGGAATTGTTGGTGGTCTGTGACTCTCAAATCTGCCCTTGATGGTCTTGGCAACCGTCTTTTGTTTGGATATCCCTAGCTTGTTTTCGGTGGTCCATCTGCTTACCTCACCTAGCGCGATTTTTGCTCTGTCCTCTATCTGTTTCCTGCTCTGACCCTTAATGATGATTGTGAGGTCATCCGCATATGCCACTTTTGTCCATTGCTCGTCTTCTTTTTCAATCACAATCTCATCAAAGACGAGATTCCACAGGAAAGGACCGCAAATAGAGCCCTGTGGACAGCCCTTTGTGACCAATTTTTCTACACAGCCAGCCCTATTTTGGACCATAACCTTCCGGTTTTTAAAGTAATTGATTTCAGCAATATGCAGACATTTCCCTCCTTCCACGTATCTGGGACTCTTCTTTCCTGTAGACATTTATTGTATAAATCTGAGAGAAGATGGGGACTGGTGCGCCAAACTCTTTTTATAATAGCATCATCAGTACCATCGGGACCTGTTGCCTTCCCTTGTTTGCAAGCCTTTATTGCTGCCCCTATTTCTTCTAGTGTGAAATCTGGGTCAAGGTCCACATTGTCATAGCTGTTGTCAGGTTTCACAGCTTGTTGGTCATCTGTGTCCTGTTCTGGGTTGTCATCAGGAAGCAGGCTCTGTAATAATGACCGTACAGTCTCCTACCGTCATTGTAGGAGTCTGGTCCTTTGTTTTTATATTACTCAGCACGTTTTCTGTTCCATGTTTTGGCCGAATTATCTTTCTCACTATGGCCCAAGGATCATTCTGATCGCAGTCAGTGACCCATTTCTTCCAGGTCTCCTCTTTGGCCTTAGCAGTTTCCTTATTGTAGTTATTTTTCACTCTATTGTAGGTTTATTTTGCTACTTCTATGTCTAGTTCATTATTATTTTTACGTGCTCGTTGCAGACTTCGTCGTGCTGAAATGGTGTCACGTCGCAGGTTAGCAAGTGTTGCATTCCACCATGGCACTGGATTCTGCACCTGTGTCCTCTTTCTCATTGATCGGCTACAAGCTCTCGTGGATTGCTGCCTGTAGCCTTGTGACCATTTCATTAACTCCTACATTTTGGCTTTGTGGCCAGTGGGCTGTGGACGTGATGAGATGCCGGTCAAAGGTGGGCCACTTTGCGAAGCTTGTGTTGTAGGTGACAAGTTCCACAGTAGCTCTCGCTCTTTGAGGTACCACGAATTCATATGTTATTGCCCTGTGGTCACTTGACGTCCATTCTTCATGAACCATCCACTTGCACACCGCTTTGGCAGCTGGAGGTGTGCAGAGTGTGATGTCAATATTGCTCTCCCCATTTGGGCCAGAGAATGTAGTTAGCTCTGACCTCTCATTTATTATTATCAGCCCGTGTTGTGAAATGAAGTCTTCAAGCGTTCTGCCTGCTGCATCGATCGTTGAGCTGTGCCAGATTGGTGAGTTCGCATTTGTGTCCATCCCTATTATAACTGGTTTTCCTGGGAGTTTGTCGAGGATAATCTCCCGTTGATGGAGAAAAAGGTCTATGGGTGATCCATATTGGCAATATATGCTGACAATGTAGATCTCACCAAAGGCTCCATTTATGTTGGCAGCAGCTATGTGCATGTTGCAGAAGCTTGTCAACTGCAAAGCAGTTACTGTTTGTGACTTAACTGCTATTGCTGCCTTGGGTGCTTCGCCTTTGGGGCTGTAGATCAGCTGGAAGTTTGGTAGGTACCCAAATACTTTGTTATTTATGCAGTAGGGTTCCTGGATCAATAGCACATCTATATTTTCTTCGCTGTGCCAATTGATCTGGGACGATTCTTGCTCTTTGCCCATTTATTTGAAGGATCCTTATTGCATTTTTTTGTGTATCTGTCCCTGGTCTTATTCCAGGTTGTACTGCTATATTGTTATTACATGCCATAGTCAATTGTGCTATGTATTATGGCCTTTATTCTATTGTATTCAGGGCAAGATTTCTCTGTCACTGCGTGGGTGTGTGCCTTCTTAGCCCGCTTACAGTTTGCACATTGGGCTGGTTGGTCCTTCTTTGAGCACTCCTTAAAAGTATGTCCAGGTGCTGCACAGTGGCCACAAATGGTTTCTGCATTCTTGCACTTTGCTGCTGTGTGGCCAT